>NC_139512.1:189988207-191188207 GCF_947247035.1 Vipera ursinii
AGAGTCTTGGAAAAAATGGTGGGAATAATGCTGTGGAATCATCAACTAATCCTGCTCTCTAATATCCTAGTGAACCTCCAGATGACTTCCTACTCATCCAGGTAAGTATCCTTCTTTCAAATATTCAGTCTGTTTCCATAGATTTGGAAAAGATTTATTTGGAAAAGAGTGACTGAGTCACTTTGATGTGAAAATATCCCCTGAAATACACACATAGTATATCTGATCAGAGTTAGAACTGGCTATGGGCAGTTCTTTCTCTAGCAGAACCTATTGTAAGCACAGAGCATGGGACACTTTTCCACAGCCACATGTACACTTACTCCCTCACTTCTGCCGGATTGTGTAACAGGCTCACTGCAATTGTAAGGGCACAGACTCTCTTATTCACACAGTTTCAACCCTTTTCAGGATACCGACGGTCACTATTCTGAAACTCATTGCAGTTAGCAAGCAATGTTTTTCAAAGAAAGCTCCAGTTTTTAAAAGGCCAGCCGCCTTTCTCTTCCCAACTAAAACTTCCTCTTAGCCATTCCCCATCAAATAGTAACAAATAGGCAAATGACAACAATGAAAACCTTCCACCAATTTCATCAAAGTGTATTTTAAAAGTCTGGGAAGCCCTTTTGCTATTCCAGGGCGCTGGAAGTATAGTGGGGCCTATCAGGCTGATGGGGAAATTCTGGGGTGCCTTCATCAGTCAGGTTTATGGTATAACGGGAAGTTTTTACAATTTTTACAAGGAAAATTTGCCCACATCTGATTTTTTTTGTTTTGTTTTTTAAAAACTTTCATTCAAGTAGTTTTGGTCACAGTAACAAATAAAAATATTTAAGGGAATGAATAAAACACCTCCTTTAAATCCCTAAAACCAGCTGAATCTTTTGCAAGGTCACAAAGCTGCTTTGCAAACTTCTACCCAACAACTCCTACTTGTTCCCACAATGGGTGTACACATAAGCCAGATGAAGTGTCGCAGATACACTCAGATGCAGGCAGACAGGAGGTGCTTCTGCATAGCTCTTGCATACTGCAAAGCATCTCTGGTGAAGACTTTCCAGAGTTTTATGAGGAACTGCATCTAAAATGGTGCTTTCCTATGTGTTTATGTAGATTTCATCATTCTTTGTGGAAAGCAATGTTTTTTTTCCTTTACTACCTTGCAACTTCACAAAACATAAAACTACAACAAATAGCTTACATGAGACAAAATGCTGCTGAAGATCCTTTCAGGCACCCCAGTGAAATTTATGGCTACTTCATTTAATATATTTTGTCCTCTTTAATTTATTCTTCTATGGTTCCTTTCTGAATGAAAAACTCAGTGGGACCATAACAAAATGGCTTCTGCCATGAAAACAAAAACACCCCCGCATCAAACCCCAACCAGGAAATATATGTTCAGCCCTTTGATCAATACAGAATTAATTTTTAAAATAGCAAAAACAAAACAAAACAGGAAATTGCAAAGCCCTCAAAAGACGATGCACAATTTAAATAGGAAATCAGTTCCATTTGTGGAACTCCCTAAGGTAAAGTACCTAAATGGCTAGATAAGCAAAAAAATAAAAAATAAAAAAAATGCACGTACCCGTGGACCAGATTTCCCAGGTTCCCCTTTTTCCCCTTTGACGCTCCGGCCTGATGGCCCCTTTTGAAAAATGGCAGATATTTTGCATTAGTACAGTTAATTAAAATTAAATGTTCAGTATAAGTTCCACAAACAAAATACAGATTTTGCACTACTGTGAACGTGATGATTTTTGGATGACTGTGGAGCGACCTGAGAAGAGGACCTAGAAGCTAACAGTTCTAGAGGGGAGCGGTCGGGGAATCAAGTCTCCATCTTTTCCTTTCCACTGTCTGCTTTTTAAGAATGCCTGGATTTTAACTGCACTTTTTGATATATTTTTTCTTTCTTCTGATTTTTACTTTCAAACATTAATCTACCAGTTGAATGCTGTTTTAATTTAACCCCCTGCTGGATGTTAAAGTGGGTTCTTTTTTTATGTTCTTTGAGAAGAGCTGTTTATGGCTGGCTGCAAAGGTCCTAGCTGTAAAAGTTTTACTACTGAAATAATTTGGACTATATCAAATATAGTCAAAATGCAATCAATATATCAAGATAAAGTTTATTGGAAAAGCTAGGCAGAAAGAATATTTTCCAACTTACAAGGTCAGCTTGAAAATTTGGATGAAGAGCTTGATAAAGTAACCATGATTTTAGAAGATGGTAAACAGATACAAGTAACAGCGTTACAACAAGATGGATTGGAATGTAACTTGCTGTTTGCAACCCTGAAAGATGAGGCTGACTGAGAAAGTACAAGTTGGTTAGAGGACTCAGAGAAAGATATGGATTCTAAAGAGTCAAAGTTGACAGAACAACTAGTGATGAACTTGACTTTTCTAAGGAGATTGAGGGAGATTGGGGAACGGTTTCATTATACCCAATTGGAAAACAAATGTTAGGAGATGCTATCTTACAATGTATAGGATACTTTTTTGTATAACAAATGCTGTGGAGATACACACAACAGAGACTTGTGATCTAGGGGAATAGAATCCAATTGTTAGAAAAGATTCTGTTTAATATTTTAAAGAAAAGACTTGCTATTAAGAATCAATCAAAGATATTTTTAAGAAGGTTTTTAAAAAGAAACTGGACAATCACTTGTCTGAAATGGTATAGGATCTACTGCCTGAGCAGTTAGTTGGACTAGAACAGGCATGTCAAACTCACGATGTCACATGGGGTGGATGCAGTTTCAGTATGATGCATCCGGCCTGTGGGCTGGCAGTTTGACATGCCTGGACTAGAATACCTCCAAGGTCCCTTCCAGCTCTATTCTGATTGATTGATTGATTGATTGATATTTGATCCTGGATGAACCAAAGACAATGATTGTGGTCACTTTTGGTAGACCAGAAGCCATTGTGGACTTTTGTGAGTGAAATGCAATACATTGATTGTTGACATAGGGTCTGGAAGTTTGATTTACAGTAGCTATTGGTTTTACCTCTTAACTATATTTTCATATATTAAATAGATGTCAGGTCAAGTGAGTTGGTAAGTAGTGTTGTAGAAATTTACAAATTGTGTGCCTGCTTCACAAGGCGGGGGGAAGTTATTATCTTTCAAATATATTTATCAGTATTCAACTAGGAGGAACAATTTATGTATATGTCTGTTTGGTTTGATTTATTTATGCACTTTTTTGGTGTAGTCTTGTTTACCTTTGTTTAATTTTGTATTTTTTTCTTTTTTAAAGTTTGTATTTTAATGTTTTGAATAAAATAAAAAATTATTTATAAAAGGAAATGCAACTTTTTTCTTTTAATAGGTTGTGTGGATTTTTTTAAATCAGTCCAGTGGAGTAGCTGGGTCAGCGGAGCTGCTGCACAATTTGAGTTGTCCTTCCCCATCTGGAGACCCAATTTGAACTTCCAGACTGTGTCCATTTACGGCCACCACCCCATTGTAATGTCTGAAGGAATCCTCAGAGAATGTGAACTGCTCTGTTAGACTGCTGGCTAACGGCTCTTGTTGCAGACCCTCTGCGGAGTCCTCAGTTAGTGACTGTTCAGCAAACCGCCATTGCAGCTGATCAATATGTCAGCGAATGGCTCGCCCCGCCTCCAGGACCATCTCATAGGAGAGGGGTCCTGAGATATTAACAATTTTAGCAGGCACTCACAATTCCCTATGCCCGTAGTTCCGAGCCCACACCCAATCACCCACATGCAACCCCCTTGGTGCCTTTGGGCGTGCGGTGTCTGCTGCTACTTGGTCAGGGTACAACCTGTCCAGTTTCGTGATCAGTCTTCTTCCCCAGCAGAGCTCTGCTGGGCTTTTGCCCATGGTTGTGCATGGCATAGTGTGCTGGCATAGCAAGAAATCAGCCAGCCTATAGTGCCAATCTCCTGAAACTATGCATTTTAGTGACTCTTTCATCATATGCACATGCGTTCTGCCTGCCCGTTAGTCAAGGGGTGAAAGGGAGCCTATGTTGTGTGCCTTATGAGGTTGGCCCTCAAGAAGGCCTGAAATTCAGATGCTGTGAACTGGGCCCGTTGTCCAAAACTAAGACGTCCGGCAGCCCATGTGTAGCAAAAAGCTTTCTAAGCACCTGGATGGTCCTAGCAGTAGTCATAGTAGGTATAAGAATTACTTCCAACCATTTAGAGTGGTTGTTGACCACTATCAAAAACAACTGTCCCTGAAAGGGCCCAGCAAAGTCAATGTGAATCCTTGACCACGGTGTTTGTGTCTCCTCCCATAAGTGGACAGGGGCCTGCGGCATCTCTGGTCTGGACTATTGACATGTGTAACACCCATGTACTTGGGCCTCAATAGCCTTATCTAACCCTGGCCACCAAAGGTAGCTCCATGCCAGCGCTTTCATCTGGACGATACCTGGATGGCCCTCATGCAGAGACTGGAACACTTTGTGCCTTTGTGCTTCCCCAAAGAATGCGCCCCTTATGAGCTGAAAGCTCATGTCTAGGTATGCAATAGCTCTGGAATTCTGGTACCGAGCTATTTTCCAGCCATCCAGTGTGAACCCAGGACAGCACCCTGCTTAAAATTTTGTCTGCTGTTGTGTCTTTGCCAGGTTTGTGAATCAGCCTATAGCTGTAGGCTGACATAAAAATGGACCACCTTAACATTCTGAGGGAAAGTATATGAGGCGTCTGCCTGTCTGTGGTAAATAGCCCAAGCAATGGCTTATGGTCAGTGAAGACTGAACTTGCGGCTGTATAAATAGTTGTGGAATTTTTTAACCCCGGCCACAATGGCCAAACCCTCTTTGTCAATCTGAGCATAATTGAGCTCAGCTGAGGACAAGGTCCTTGAATAGTAAGCAATAGGGGACTGAGTCCCATCATCTGACAAATGGCTTAGTACAGCTCCAACCCCATAAGGGGATGCGTCACACGCAATACAAACTGGCAAGTTTTCTTTAAAGTGCATGAGCACTGAATTTGAGGATAGTAGTGATTTTACTGCCTTAAAACTGTTTTCCTGAACCTTGGTCCACTTCCATGGGGTGTTCTTGTCTAAGAGCCGAGGTAACAGCTCTGCCACTGCAGCCTTATTAGGAAGGAATGTGTGGTAAAAATTTAGGAGACCCAGGAATGCCTGGAGCTTTCCTTTAGATCTGGGGCTTGGTGCCAGCTGAATTGCCTTCAGCTTGGACTCTGCAGGATGGATGCCTTCGGCATCAATACAGAACCCCAGGAATTCAGTGGAAGGGACCCCAATTTTACATTTGTCCCTCCTCAGCTTGAGTCCCGCTGTGCAGAACCACTGAAGGAAAGCTTTGAGCCGCCTTGCCAGGACCTCAGTGGACTCTCCGGCAATAAGTACATTGTCAAAATAGGGGCAGACCCCTGAATACCCTTGAGCATATGCTCCATGACTCCCTGGAAGATCCCTGGGGCTACACTAACACCGAACTGGAGGTGCTTGACCTTAAAGGCCCCCCTATGTGTCACAATTGTTTGTGTGGCTGCTGTGGCCTCATCCACTGGTTACTGCTGATAGGCCTGTGCCAAATCTAACTTAGCAAACAAGCTACCCCCTTGCAGCGTTGCCAATATGTGGCTAATGACTGGCACTGGGTATGCGTGCTGCTGCAGTGCCCGGTTAATGGTGCACTTGTAATCAGTGCAAATCCTGATCTCCCCGTTGGCCTTAAGTAGCATAACAAAAGGAGTTTCCCACTCCCCAACATCTACAGGCTGTATTACCCCCTGACTGACTAGCTTGTCCAGCTCTGCATCGATTTTGTGCTTTAAGGCAAAAGGCACACGATGGAGCTTAACCCTAATTGGTGTTACGGAGGGATCAAAGCAGCTGTCAATGCTGCTAACATCAGATGTTCTTGCTTTGACAATATATGAAGACACAGCCATTTTCTCTATAACCTGTTACTTTTAGAGTTAGAATTAGATGATGCTGGGGTGGGGAGGAAGAATGGGTATGGGGATTAATTAGACATAATAATACAGTAGCAGAACATTTTTCAAGGCTGTTTGAAATAAGAGATGATAAGAAATGGGGGTTTGGAGGAAGGGGAAAAAGTCTGACTTCAAACTAATTGGAGAATGTGATTTATGACTGTTAACTGGAGGAGGGAACTGTGCTTTAATTCTATATGCTTAGGGGAGAAGAATTCAGATTTCGGCTTTACCATGTACGTGCCAATGCTATGCAACTTGATTAAAGATTCTTTAAGGTAAACAATGTCTCAGAGTTCTTTAAACAGTTCATCTGTTGGAACCCTGACATCAAGCCAAAATCCACAAACCTTTCTAACTACCTAGGGGTCCTGAACCCCAGTCTCTGTTCCCAGAAATTGGGGGGCAGACTGACAAAGATTCAGGGAAGATTTCATCATGGAGGAGGGGAAATCACCTGAAGCCAGCACTCTGGCAGCAGCTGCCACCCTGGGGGGGAAGCAACAGTGAACAAACTGGTGGGGAAGGAGCTTTTGCAGGCCTCCCAGCTGGAAGTGAAACCTAAGCAGCTAGGAAAATTGATCTGGTCGTCAGAGTGGGATAAGGCCAGTGGAGACTCCAGATGCCTCGAATTGGTCTTGCCACCCCCAAGGGCTTCAAAGGCAGAAGAGGTGGAGTTGCGACAAAGGGATTTCCGCATATCACATCCCCAGACCAGTGGGGAGGTGTCAGTCTGTCTGCCTCTGACAATTTGGGTGAGTGGAGATATTTGTCTGCAGCCCATAGTCAGAACAGACTATTTGGCAGAAAGATTTGAAGAGTTAGAAGTGAGGAGTGGTGAATAACTCTTGCTGAGAGAGGCCCCCAGCCCTTCCTTCGCAGATCAAACAGCCTTCCAGCCCCTGGAGTCCCCTGCCAGGGCCTCCAGTCCCACAGAGAGAGAGAACCCCCACAGAAGTGGGGAATTTGGCAACCTCTGCAGATGGAAGGCCAAAAACCTCTGAGCTTGCATCATTTAATAGAGGCCCTGCAACAGCTTGGGGTAGTGCAGAAACCAGGAGAACAGCAGTTTGGAGGCTGGTCTCTGCCCTCAAACACTCAGCAACCGCTGAGGGGCCCACAAATGAGGGAGGTTCAGCAACAACCCCCTCCGAGGCCACAGGAAGCCCCAAAGCAATTGAAGCTAACACAATCTTCGGCAGACCAGCAGCAGAGGGCTCCACAACCCCCTGCAAGCCAACAGCAGAAAAGACAACAGCAACCCCCACCTATCCAGCAACCATTGAGGAGTCTACAGCAGCAGAGGGTGCCACAACTCCATGCTGGCCAACAGCAGGGAAGGCAACAGCAGCCCCCACCCAGGCAGCAACCTTTAGGAGACCTCCGGCAACTCAAGAGACACCCCAACAAACTAAGAGATAATCCCTAACATATACTTTGGTTTACATTACAGGATCCATCCTTTTTGTAAGGGGGGGCTGGATGTCAATGCTGCTAATATCGGATGTTCTTGCTTTGACAATATATGAAGACACAGCCATTTTCTTTATAATCTGCGTGTTACTTTTAGAGTTAGAATTAGATGATGCTGGGGGAAGGAAGAATGGGCATGGGGATTAGGTAGATATAATAATACAGTAGCAGAACATTTTTAAGGCTGTTTCAAATAAGAAATGGAGGTTTAGGGGAAGGGGGAAAAAGTCTGCCTTCAAACTAAATGGAGAATGTGATTTATGACTGTTAACTGGAAGAGGGAACTGTGCTTTAATTCTATATGCTTAGGGGAGGAGAATTCAGATTTCGGCATTACCATGTACATGCCAATGCTATGCAACTTGATTAAAGATTCTTTAAGGTAAACAATGCCTCACAGTTCTTAGAGAGTTCATCTGTCAGAACCCTGACACCAGCATCCCTGGTGCAGAGATTATGTAATCAGAATTCTAATTATCTCACCAGGACATCAAACATTGGTTGATTTGTTATGAACAGTTTACCTGGTCCTGGGTTGCAGAACCACAGTAGCAATCTTGTTGGTATATTCTCCACTCCACAATTTCTTTCCTGCATGAGCTGGCAAAAATATCTCTGGTATGATCTTGGGAAATCCTAAGGCTTTCATGCAAACTTCAGCCCCTCAGTCTGCCTCAAGACTTTATAGCTACTATGGGATAGGCTGGTGTCAGCCATTCTAGGTATTCCAGACAGGAAATCAAAAGATTCATGAGAACTAAATGCTTCTTTACTTTTATTGTACATTTACACTAACACACTTTTGCAAAACTGAAAAAACTTCCCATCTCCTCTGCCTGTACTTCCCAGAGAACTAGGGAGGGTCCCTTCTGTAATGGTATGTGGGAATGATATTGAGGAGTGCATAGAAGAGATCCTCCTTAGGGAACAATCAAACAATTAAAGAAAGAGTGCCCATTAGCTTAATGGTAAGGGAAAGAAACTTAGGAAGGACCTGCTCTGATTGGTCAGTTTCTTAAAGTGAGGGCAGGATATTTGTACTTTCAGTTTTGCAAGATTTGGTTAATGTAGCCTTATAATAAAGTAGAATTAGCTCGTCTGGTCTTGTTTTCTGCCTGGTTTACCTAGGAAGGCTGACACTTCTGAGAAACTTTCTCTATTCTCATTTCTCCTTAGGACTCAGATTTTATTTATCAGACCAGGGCTTTTTTTCTCATAGAACGCTCAGAACGGAGTTCCGGCACCTTTTTTGGATGGAACCTTGTAGGATAGACAAGGCGGGTTGTATGACATGTGTGAGTTCCGGCACCTTTTTCTTATACAAAAAAAGCACTGTATCAGACCATTGTCTAGACTGTGACTCTCCCTTCTGTCTTGCAAGGCTATTCTCACAGACCATTATAGATGGCTTGGAATTGATCGTGTAATTAGTCATGAGATTTCTACTGGTGTAGCTAACATTCTCTATGAAGCTGAGGATCAATTAAGATGTTCAGAATTCAGAAATTCTGATGATTCTGATGATGCTTTAGTCTCATTATTGATCACTCACAGAACCTTTGTTTCTGGGAATTCTCTCCAGTTATTGGGACTCTAGAATGACCCTTAATTTACTTTACTAAGGAACCCTTGGCAAGGAAACAACCAGTAGGCAACTAGAGAGCAGATGGTATGCAAGCATGGCTACTGTGTGTTGATGACTTCACTCTTCTTACACCTTCAGTGAATCATGCAGCAAGACTTTCTTGATGGTGGTTAATGCTTCTTTGGAGTTTTTTTGGTTTTGTTTTGTTTTTATGACCCCAGTTACTTAATTAATTGATTACTGACAATAATATTACTGACAATAATAAAGTTGCTGTTATTAATTTTAAAATTAAAATTAAAATTTAGTTATTGATTGAAATATAGAATTTCAGAATTCAATCCAACTTTGACTCAATTTGAAAACTATTTTGTGATCAAGCAGGTACTGATATCCTTTCTTTGTTCTGGGATTAATTTTGATATTGGCACTTAATGAGAATGGACAGACAACCAGAGACTGATAGAAATACTGGATAAAACTAGCTATGTTTAGATAAAGCTGTTTTTATAGCTGTTGTAGAATTTAAAATTAAAGTGATTTTCATTTGGGTTATTTGCTCCTGAAGCATCACTCCCTCTAAAGCTCTATGACCACTACAGCCTTTGAAATATTTATTTCAAGTTCCTAAAATGGAAACCTTGTTTTATTATGAGTAGTTGAAAGATGTTCATGCAACTGGCACTGGTTAGTTACATAAACTTTAGAATAGTAAGCTTGAATACCCTGTCTTGAAAATCAACTGAAGTTCCCATTAAAGAATGTGAAATTCATTTATTTTGATCTTAAAATTAGATTAATAAAAACAGAAAATTCTGTTTTATGGGTATAGGATACTTTAGAAAATGTTTAATAAGGTTTGCATGCTGTTATTCAGAAGTTGCAATGTTATTTTATATAGTTTTAACTTGCCCTACTATTGCCACATTTGAGGCTGGAATTAAAACAGTTGTTAACATGACCTTAGCTTGATCACTGTTAGTTAAGAACACAAATATTTTGCTTGGCTAATGTTCCCAACAGATGGAATCTATCAAGAGATCAGAACTGTGGCATTTTCCTGCATAGGGACAGGATAAAAACATTTTAATACAATATCAGAAGGGTGCTATATACTTGCCTTGCAGCAATGGATTGCTGATATATGTGGCGAGTCCACATTGAAATTGAATTATTTTTGCTACTTTGTTTTTTTGTTTTGTTTTGTTTTGATGGAGAAGCAAATAAGTGGTTTTTTAAGCAATTTGATTTTGGAGTTTTTGATCATGAGGTAAATTTCCAACCCTTGTTTTTCATTTCCTTTTTCCCAGGGATTTTTTTTCTTTTTGTATTTTAGGAAACCTGAAATTTGGTTTCATTTTGTGTGTGTGTGTGAGAATGAATTAGTTTGAAATGGGAATGTGGGTTGAAAGATTTCCACTTACTGGTAATCCATCTTCACCTTTTTCACCAGGATCACCCTATTAGAATTTAAAAAAAACAAACAGCCAATTACTATAGCAGAGCATCAATGTTTACAAAATGCATTTTCCAAATTTAGATAAGCATACTTTTGTGCCCTTCCCCCCAAAAATGTCAAGCATGTAACATATCTGTTTATTATAAACTGTTAAATGTAACATAGATTTGCTAAGCATTAAACCTGGAGTGAGTAGTTTTCTGAACTCCTTAGGACAACATATTGAGCAACTTCAGGGCACAATTGAACCTCAAGTCACTTTTGAAGCTGAACATAAGGGGGGGACCCTTTTTTCTACTTTGCAATATAGTAACAGATTTAGACACTTAATTGATATCAGCTTTGTTGGTTTTAATCTGTACTATGGATTTTCTAACCTACAGCCCACAGCATTCCTTATAACTGGAATGGCTAATTTGGCCTTTTACAATGCTTTCCTTATTTTACAAAGCCCAAGTTGAAAATGAGCAAGTGTTCCGGAGAAAATTTACAAATGAACATAGAAAAAAAATGGATGGTGCTCACATTGTTTATTTAAATTTTTATTTTGTCATTAATCCTCATCATAAGTGGCAGCTTCTAAAAACAATGTAATGAAAAGAAATAAGAAGTGTATATTTACTTTGTCTCCCTGTATGACGGTGGTCCCTTTCTCTCCATACGATGTATCTACTCCTCGGGGACCAGGAGGGCCCATGACACCATGCTCACCCTGCAAATATCCCCAATAAACAAATTGGCAAACGAACCAGCAAAAGGCATTGTAGTTTACTTAGTTCCCATCATTTCAGGAGATAACCCATATCAAAAGACAATGCAATCTCCATAAACAATGAAACTGTTTTAAAAATTTCCTTAAATATACTGTATTTTCTGCAATAATTGATTCACATAGAGCTTGTAGATCAGCTGTCTCAGATCCCACAGATGGAGACAGATGTTTCAATATTAGAAACTATATGATAGATCAATACTTTTCTCTAATATCAATACAACTAATTAGTCAAAATGTAATTTCATGAATATTCTGAGTTCCCCAAAACATTGGGTTACTAACTTCAATTGATACAAAAAGAAAATAAAATTATATTGACACAAGATGTAATGGAACTTTAGTATTTTAAACATCACAGAATCTTAAGACATGCCTTTCATTCCTTCACAATCCTTGAATCTCCAAAAAAGAAGTTAAAATTTTTTTAAGCGTCCCCAACCCTCACACATACCCCCAGGACACAACATTTAAATTAGTGACATGGGTTAATTAGGTGCTGCATGAAGGAATAATTCCTTTGGCTTCTTGGGCCTTTTGGCTAAGACCTCTCTCTCTCTCTCTCTCTCTCTCTCCCCCTCTCTGTGTGTGTGTGTGTTTGTGCGCACACGTGCATGTGTGCATGCAGTAGATGTTTTAAATCTTTCTTAGATGGTTGCTGGCTGTAGCGTTTTGAAGAGTATTTCTCCCTGCCCACTTTCTCCATGCTCCATGTTAGCATGCATGTCATCAAATCTCCCCTTAGCTGCTTTTCTCCCCAAACTAAAGTGATCTAAACATTTTGCTTTTTTGATGCAGAAAAATTGCTTGAGCTCCTTGACTATTTTGATTGCTCTGTTCTATGATTTTGTATATATGTATGCATCTGAACTTAGGGAGTTTGGCCTCAATATTCATCACTCTGTGCTTATTTAAACTGAACTGCATTTACCATTTGGCTGACGTTAGTCAGTTTGAACATATTTTTGGAGCTGTTCAGAATACTTAGGGTTATTAACTACCTCATCTTAACCCCTGTGTTGAAATAGTTTATGAATACATTAAAAACTTTAAGAACTTATTCTCAGAGAAAGAAGCCTGTCAGAATGTACCCTTGTTTTGCTGTAGCTCTACAGGCGTCATTGAAATTAAATTTTGTAATTAAAATTGAGGAGTACATTTAAACCCAGTGTTTTGAGAAGAGCCAGAGCAGCAACTGGCCCTAAAACCCACTTATACATCCAATAGCATAAGCTTGACTCCCCAGCTTATTGACTTTTACAGTGCAGCCTAATTCTAGTTGTAGTAACTCTGTAATCACTCTCTTACTGACCACTCAGAGATAACCAAATCTCCATAGCCATGAAGGCAATGCACAGTCAAATGCTGCTGAGTCTCATGTGGCTGGCTAACATTCAGTAACAGTGGATTCCATGACAGGTTTTTTCTGAATTTGTGTAAGTTTCTTTCTGTAATTAGTTCAGGGATTAAACAAGAGGTAAAACAGAGGACCCTGGAGCTGTAGAGAAGACACCCCCTTGCCTGTGCTTGTGACTTTCAAAAGAGCAACCTTACCTTTTCTCCTTTTGGACCTTGGAAATTCAAGCCCATATGACCCTGGTGATACAAACAAGAGGCAGTTGATAAAATAAAAATCACCTTTGAAGTAAGTATTTTTTTGCAAATATACTTCGGGGGCATTTTTTTAATGAATAAAACTGTTCTTCAGATTTAACCCACAATTTTTTTCCTGCTGTAGTCAAAGCCAGCAAATGCCTCTGGGAAACCGAAGGTGACAAGAGTTCTCTCCTCCTTTTTCCTGACGCCTCTGATCCTGGAGGTAAGCTATAACCTCCACAATCGGTAAGTTTAATATCCACTTCTCTTAATGAATGTGCCTAATTCTCTCCTAAAGCTGCCCGGAATTACTCTTATTTCCTTTTCAAGGGCAAGATCAGGTTCAATTTGTTTTCTTTTAAAGACCCTGTAATCCCTTGCATCAGGGTGGAGTTGAGGCGATTGAATGGAGCTGACCATTTAAATATCGGATGGTTTTCCTGATGCCTATGCAGAGCTCACAGCAGATACTTTCTCTTTGTGCCCAGAGAGAGAAATATCTGCCACTCCTAGGATCGAATTCACAGCCTCCTGATTACGAACTGAGAGTTCCACCTCTAGGCCACCATGCTGCTCAAGCTCAGGTTCAAATAACTCTTATAAAAATATGTGGCATTTTAGCAACAAACACTTTGTTTTAGAGATACTTCATTGTTGTATTTTTAATTTTCATTATTCAAAATAACTACTATAGAAGAGACAATATCAAATATTTATCCCTACTTTGAAAAGTGTATTATAATTGTTAAATTTGCATACTACCAGGAACTGGTGCACCTCCACTAATTTGATGACTCTAAATACTTTTCTTTGGCAGCTTATGGCATGTGAACTCCCATACATTGCTTCAAATGGGTGCTTTGCTGTGACCACAACCCCATTTCAAAGCTGCTTTGCCAAGCAAAGCTGATTCTGCTTCCTAAGAATGAAGCAGGTAACTATGTTGCTCTACTTCACATTGTTTTAGCTGCCTCCTTCACCAAGAGCCAAGAGCCTTGGTAGAGCAGTGGGCTAATGCCTCCTTAAGTAACACCAGCTGCCTGCAATTAGTGCAGGTTCGCATCCCACCAGGCTCAAGGTTGACTCAGCCTTCCATCCTTCCGAGGTAGGTAAAATGAGGACCCAGATTGTTGGGGGCAATTAAGCTGACTTTGTAATAATGCCGCTTGGGTGTGTGTGTGTGAAATAAGCAGGCATATACATAGAATGAAGGCTACTGCTAAGTTTGTAAAGCCGCCCTGAGTCTTCGGAGAAGGGTGGGATATAAATGGAATTAAAATAAAAAAAAATAAATGTCCCAAAATTAGTAGGCCATGTTAGAAGAGGCAGTCATAGCTAGACAAAGCATTTTAAAGCAAAGGAGTCACTTTTTCTTGAAGTACTCAGTCTTGGATTATACATATCTATTCATTTTCTTTTTCCTGCTGTCTTTTTTGGCATGTACGTATCACAGATTATGTGTAGTGTTATTCAGTTAATTTAGATTGTTTTGTCCATCAATGTCTAGAAAATATTTAAATAAATACTTGTACTTTATTTTTCCAAACAATTTACACTGAAGGCAATGCACAGTCAAAGAATGCCAAAGAATCCAGCCTTACCTTCTCACCTGGAGGTCCAGGTGGCCCTGGAAAACCCTGAAAAATTAAATATTTCATTAATTTTTTGACTTATAGTTCTTTCAAAAGTTTAGTTTCTTTAATGAATGAACTCTTTACAAGTTGGACTTTCATTTCATGCTGTTTCTTTCATCTGATCCAAGCATAATGCTGCCTCATGAGAGCTAGCCATTCTATTCAGGCAAAGAATAATATTTTCACAAATTTTCATAAAAAGCATGGAAGTGTTTAAAACTTGTTTTGTTTTAAAGCCTATTTGCACCATTACATTTCTTCTCTTCTTCAACCTTTATCAAAACAGAAATTGATAGTCACTCATTTTTTCATATCTAGTGGTATGGACATCACAATCGACTTCATACTTCATTCAGTAAAGGACCAAACATTAATTAGTCTAATTTGTCTTAGATGCATTCCAGTTCTTGAAACCCAATTATGTTGATAACTTTTCAGGTTCAACTGACTACCTTAATATTGCAAACTGAGTTTTTACACTCACTTCTATAGTACCAATTGGTGAGACCTAGAAGCTTTTTTTTCCCTAAGAGAAAAAAAGTAGTACTTTCCATTGCAAAAGCTAGCTAGAAGTAGAGAAATATTACAGGATGGTTGCTAACAACTTCTTTGCTTGAGAATATATTGGAGAGAAGCATTTTTAATGACGAGTTTTCTGAATTCATTTCAATGCCGTTTAAAGTCATATTGGGATAGAAACTGCCATAGTTGTCCTTTCTTTCTTTGCTAAGAGTCAGACATAGCAGGGTACAACCTAGATAAGTCCTCCTGGACTTCTCAATGGTTTTACACCATAATATCTTTAAAGAGTTGTTAGCCATGGAGATACTGGTTTACAGTTGTTCTGTTTCTGTGTGGATGGCTATTTCATGGAGTAAAGTTGCATCATAATTGCACCTTTAAATTCTTTAGAGCTCTTCTTTTTTCTCCATAATAGTTTTCACATTTTATGTGTTCTTCTATAACTGAACACGGGAGGTTGATATTGTTCTTCCAATTTCTGCCTGTAAAATAAATTCTGTGGGCATTTTTCCAAACTGGAAAAAAATGAGTCTCATATGGGTTTTGTTTCTTTTGTTCTTGAGAAAACATATTTGGTTAGTGAATTCTAAGCAAATTCTGATCAAAGCTATGAAGTTCCAGCAGTTTTATATATTTTTCTCCTCTGTGATTTATTTTTAATGTTTACTTCCAAAGAGAAGGACAAAAATCTCTAGAAATAGGAGCCATGGTGAAATACAAACTGCCTTGCCATTTTTTCCATATAGCCATGATTTATTTCAGGAACTAGTCATTAGTTTTGTATATTTCTTTCATAAACTTGGCAAGAATAAACTAGTGCCAATCTGCAAGGTGATTTTAATTCAAGGGTTCTCAGTATGGTCCATATCCCTCCCTCCAGGAGACAATGCCATATTTTTAGGGAGCCACAGTCTTTATTTCATGCACAAGCCGTTTATACAGTATCTCATAGCCAGCCAGAGTCATTGAGAGTCAGGAGGCATATAAGTTTACTATATTATTATCATGGTTGGTTCCACAGATGTTTAGACTGGATTTGGTATTTTTATCCACCTATCAAGTCCTTCCCAAACATCTGGGATAGGCAGATGTTGTTCTTTGATTGTGTTAAAGGTATCATCACAGGATATAAACTCTTCCAAGTAAAAAGTTTTCACTGAATTTATACATACAGACCAAAATGGCTTTCTACCTAAAAGACAGATAAAAAAATAATTTAAGAATGATTCTAGATGTTCTAGAGTACTATGAAATTCATCCAGAGAAACAGATGGCATTAATATTTCTTGAGGTGCAGAAAGCGTTTGACAACATAAACTGACAATTTATGTTTCAGCAACTAGAGGAAATGAATTTTGGAGAAAACTTTATAAATGTAATGAAAACAATTTATTATAAACAAACAGGCAAAATAATTGTAAATGGAGATTTTACAGAAAACGTTGACATCAAAAAAGGCACAAGACAGGGATGTCCACCATCTCCATTATTATTTACACTGGAAGTATTGAATAGAAACATCAAACAAGATATAGAAATTAAAGGACTGGAGATAAAAGATGAAAAATATAAACTACAAGCATTTGCAGATGATTTGGTTTTTATATTGGAAGAACCACTTGAAAAAAGCACCAAACATATGGAGAAAATAGAAAAATTTGGAGAAGTGGCAGGGTTGAAAATAAACAGAGAAAAGACTAAAGTGCTAACTAAAAATCTAACAGAAAAACAAAGAAACCAACTAGCAAAAAATATCTTCAAATAGTTAAAAGTTAAATATTTGGGAATTTATTTCACAGCAAGATGTGCAACAATAAAAGAAAACAATTATGTGTCAGAACCCACTCCAATCCACATCTTAAGAAAGAAAGACTCTTGGAGACAAGATTGTCCAAGCAGGAACTTTTACTAAGACATAGATGATAGAAGGTATAGTAGACAGGATCTGAAAAATCTCCTCACAGATCAATATTTTTAAAATGTTCTCAGGCAAAACCCCACCCCTCAGTTCATTTGGTCAGTTCCGGATCAGTCAACTTTCAGGTGGCAAGGCCCTTGTGGGAAAGGGAGAACCATCAGTCCATTCGTAGCACAATCACTCCCTCCCCTTCACATTCCATCGGAGAAACAAACCAGAATTCCCCCACCCCCTTTCTTAGTTACTCGTAAGATCAGAGAGAGAGAATGCCTCTCATCTATCTTATTGTGAGGGGCAACAGACAGGCTAGATAAACAAAAAGTTACATCTAAGGAGAGGAAATGGAGGCAATAAACTCTCATGTTTATTCCCTTTCCTCCTTGGGAATGGCAGAATCCAAGGGGGTGTGTGTGAGATTTTGGTTTGCACAGAAAGAGAGTTAGAAATGGATTCTGACAGCAAGATTGCTAAAACAAATAAAATTGGATTTGGAAAAGTGGAAAAATTTACAACTTTCAATGTTGGGAGAATAGCAACAGTGAAAATGAATATCTTACCAAAAATACTCTTTCTGTTCCAAACGATACCTATAAGACTGGGAAAAGCCTTTTTTGATGAACTAAATACAGCAATACTGAAATTTATCTGGCAAGGAAAAAAAGCTAGAATCAGACTGAAAATGTTACAAGAAGTGAAAGAAAGTGGAGGATTTGGACTGCCGGACTAGACGTTATACTACCAAGCAACTATATTAACATGGCTTAAAGAGTGAATAATGCTCAGAGATAAAAGACTACTATACCTAGAGCGGCATGATCTAGAAATTGGATGGCATGCCTTTCTGTGGTATGGGAAGATTAAAATTCATAGATACTTTCAAAACCACTTTATAAGAAATGCACTTCTTTTAGAATGGGAAAAAATAAAAGCAAAAATTTATACCAAGATACCTGGATGGTTTTCAACAATGAAAGCATTTGCTTTCCCAAATTTAATTAATTATGACAAAGTTGTGACCTATAAAGATATTTTGGACAATGATGGGAAATTGAAAGTCAGACAAGATTTACAAGGACAAGGTATTGATCTATCTATTTGTAAATCCAAACAAGTTATGAAAAAGATGCTAAAACAATGGGATTTTACAAAGAACAGGCAGAATTTGACTAGATATTGCTAAAAACAGACAAAAAACAGATTAAGAAACTTTATAAATATCTATTAAGCTTAAAGATGGAGGAGGAACAAGTCAAAGAAACAATGATAACATGGACAAAGAACTTTGAACATAATATAGAATTAGAAAATCTGCAAAGGTTATGGGAAAGAAAAGCTAAATTAATGAAAGCAGTGGCATATAAAGAAAGCTTATATAAAATGTTTTACAGATGAAACACCAGTGAGATTAGCAAAAATATTTAAAAATACTTCAAACAAGTGTTGGAAATACAAACAAAAGCCAGGTACTTATTACCATATCTGGTGGACATGCCTTAAAACTAAAAGATTTTGGTCAAAAATACACTTATGGTTGGAGAAAATAACTAAAAACAAATAGATTTTAAGCCAGAATTATTTTTGTTAGGAATAATAGGAGCAAATTATGAGAAAGACTGTATATATTTAATTTTACATGTACTAACTGCAGCAAGAATTGTATTTGCCCAATATTGGAAAAATGAAAATTTACCAACCAAAGAACTACCGTAATTAAGAAAATTTTAGAATGTGCAGAAATAGATAGATAATGTCAGGGCTCACTTCAACACCTCATCCTAAGAAAGCAGAACTCATGGAAGCAGTTTTTTCCAAAAGGAATTTTTATTAGGGGAAGCTGATAGCAGACATACTAGACAGGATCTGAGGATTTCCCGTTCAGATCAATAGGTTAAAAGTGTCTCAAGCAAACCACACCCCAATAGTTCATCGGTTCAATTCAAATGGGCCAATCCCCAGATGTTAAGTCCATTGTGGGAAAGAGCTGATAACGCCAGACTGTCTCAGGCTTGTAGCGATATTTGTTGGGTCTTCCCACCTTCCCTTCCGAAACAGGAGATAAGCCAGATGGCGGGAGGCACATTCCTTTCTCCCCCCCACTTCAAGCTGACATCAAGGGAGGACAGTTCAAAGAGCGTGTATGCAGAGACAGTAAAAGAGTTACATTGTAGTGATAGAGAGAAACAAAGAGGCAGCCTGCAGCGTCTTCGCCCCTCCCTTCCAGGAGTATGGCAGAACCCAGAATAATAGAAGAAATAGAATTAGAAAGAGCCCCTTAAACAATATGGGTTCTGACAGATTGACTTTAAAAATAAAAGAGAAAGAAGATTCAGTGTAGTTTATAACATGGGATAATTTTTATCAATGGCTAGAAAAATGAGTTAGAGAGAAAGGAATGGGATATGTAACATTGAATATATACTAGTAAGAAGAAGACTACTGAGTGATTAATTAACATATTGTTTATGATAATTATTATTCATTGTTTTTTAAAATACATGAACCCAGACAACATGCTGTTTGCTAAATATTAAGAATGTTATTTTAAAAAATCCTAACCCTAACCCCAACCCCAGCCTATTCCTAATCCCATAAAATTCCCACTAAAAGATTCATTCTGTGACTGTCTTGAAAAGCCAAGCCAAGCTAACGCAAAGCTAAGCAGGATAAGTGGTTCAGTTCTTGCTTCGCAGGACCTGCTTCAATGACAGTTCTGCAGTTCTGCTTCGTATGGGTCTGTGGAATGGGTCACCTTCCCATTAGCAAGAACTCCCATCTTCTGCTTCATGGCTTACCCCTCCGTCTAAAAGCCAAGGTCTCATGGCATTGTCTGCATGTAAGGCTGATGCAAAGAAGGGAAAGGAGGGGTGGCCGAGGGCGGTGCACAAACAGCACGCTAGTCATTCAGTCAACATTGATTTTTTCCCCTTGCCTTGACATTTTCATATACATACATTTTTGCAAACCTATAATCCTTTCTGTATGCCATTGAAATATTGAAATGGTTCTGAAAATTTGGGGTAGTATCAGTTCCATTTGGGTCCATTTGGAGAAATTTTGCTTTGCCTCAAAAAAAAGGTGAATTCTCTAAAATCACCTGATTAGTTGAACCTCATGCATGTTTAGCACACCTACAGTATACTTGGGGGACAAACTTAAATTGGGGACAAATTTAGACAACACCTAACTGAAATAATGAATTCTTGCAATATGCAGTTTAAAACCTCTGAAGCTGATCACTTACTTGTCTTCCAGGAGGTCCAGGTGGTCCAATAGGGCCAGCAACACCTGGAAGTCCAGGTGCTCCCTGGGTGTGAAAAAAAGGTTGAGAAATAATATCAGTTTCTTAGCCACTTTGCTATATAATGTCATAGTTTCCTACACTTGCACATGGCTCAGGAGCCAAGCACAAACAAAAATTTAGCTCATTTCCCCTTTATGTCTCACTGTAATCTCTGACATTGCTGTGACGGTGGTATGCAAAGGCTTAACTATCTTAGTTTTTCCTTATACAAATGGTACTCAACCACTAGATAATTAATTCTGATTATTTTCTTCAGTATCTTTTCCAACCCTAAACTACTTACTTCGAGATGGTGCAAACAGAATTGTGCCCAATATGTTATGTCATTGGTATCCACATCACAGACTGAATATTTCAAGCTCTCTCCTAGTAATTTTTAATGTTGATATTATCCCTTTTACAATTGCCACATCTCTGGTGAATATTTCCATTAAATTATCCATCAGGACTTCAACATTTCTTTCCAGATTAAATCCAGATCCTCAAAGAAAGCAACATGCCCAGGATACCAGAATTGATAGGGGCAGTCAAGATATCTCCTATCTTTGTAGATTCTTCTATGCCCCTTCGCTTCTGCAAGGGCTATGTGGCGTTTCACTATTTGGATTCTGTTTTTCTGATGGACTTAGAGGGGGTAAAGATGATCCACAGTGTATAGAAATGCAAATCAGTTCCTTCTCTGAGGTTTCTGCAATAACAGGACTCTCCTTTGCTTCCCCTTATCACCTCACCATTTATCATAATTGTGATCTTTGCTAGTTGTAATAAAACTTACTGTCAATCCAGGATGTCCAGGCAATCCTTTCTCACCCTTTTGCAAACCATTTGGTAGGATTCCAATAATTTGTCCTGGATCTCCCTATATGATGCAGATTTAAAAATAATAGATTACAATCAGTACAAGAGGATTGCTGCTGCTGTTTACTTGTTTGAGTGAAAATTGAGGATTTTAAATTATCAGTAACCATAATAAATTTAAAATTTTACATTTGATGATATATTAAGTTTTTTAAGGATTTCATTAAAATATTGCAAAATAACAAGAAAACTTTTTTGAGTTCTTTAAGGTGGCTTTTAACCCAAAACAGCAATACATGGACAAGACCAAAAGTGTGATAAAACAGAAATCTAATTGCTAGACAATTATTTTTGTCCCATGGAATTTTTTTAAGAGCCCTGGTGGTACAGTGGTTAGAATGCAGTATTGCAGGCTGACTCTGTCTACAGCCAGGAATTCAATCCTAATGAGCCTCAAGGTTGACTCAGCCTTCCATCCTTCTGAGGTCCGTAAAATGAGGACCCAGATTGTTGGGGCCAATATGCTGACTCTGTAAACTGCTTAAGAGAGGGCTATAAAGCACTATGGACCAATATATAAGTCTAAATGGTATTGCTATTGTTATGCTTTATACTTCTTTTTCTATTTGCCCCTCAGATTGATAATAAATTTTAAAAATGTACAAAAGAGGAACAAAATTATTGGTTGCAAAAGGGAGCTGACCGGTTTCATTAGTTGCATCCTTTTTAAAAAAAAAAAAAAAAAGGATGGTTCTCCTTGTTCTTTTGAGAACTGAACTTTGTAGTGTTTCAGCAATTCTACATGACAGCCACAGGTGAGATCCTTGACAAACCTATCTGATATACATTTAAACAGAACCTGAGCAAAAACAGATGCCTACTGTGAGGTCATCCTCTCAATGGTAAGCTAAGTAGTTCTTCCAATCCTTCCTGTGAATTGAATGGAAAAGTTGTAACTGAACTTGTTTAAGAAGAATTTTATAGTATGGTTGGAGCAGACTGACATAATGAAAGAAACTGACTATTTTTTGCGAAAAAAAGATATTCATACAGAGGTCCAAACTGGAATCTTTCCTTGGTCTATTCTTATTCTGTCATTTTGTTTGCCTCATGGCTTCTTTTGTGGTAAATGGCCTACTAAAAACCTCAGAAAAGGGGATATTTTTTAAAGAAGGAAACTTGCATCAGGCCCCACTTCCAATCAAAGTGTGTTCTCTATAGCTCATTTTTCCTCAAAAGAGAAATGAAGTATAATTTCCCAAAAAAAGAAAAAAACCCAATAAGGCAATTGATTCTTTGTTCTCAGAACGGAAAGGACGCTAGCTTCAAATTTAGAACGGGCAACATAAGGACTGCTAATATTTTACAAGGGAGAGGAGGACCAATTTTCGTTTTCTTTAATAAATCAAACTGCTCATTATTCTGTGACATTTTGAGTTAGTGCAAATGCTTAATCTTCTATGGATGTTGGGGTGTTTTTTCCTATGACCAATGCAATGAATGGTTTTTTGAATTCTGTTGATGTGCCAGATCCACATCTCATGTCATGTAAACAATAAATGATAGGTATGTTCTTAACTAAAAAATGTACCTTTATTCCTGGAGGCCCTGGAGGTCCCTGGAAAATATAACATTGTTTGAGAAATTAAGAAACTAGCAAAATGATTTAATTATCAAGTTCCACAATTAAATTTTGAATTGCAAACTGAGCCATCGATTTCCAATTTTTTAATTATACTTGTTTCGATTTATGTTAAAACAAATTATTTTAAAATGCTTACGAGATTGCCAACTAAGCCAGGTAAGCCAGGTGGGCCAAGAGGACCTCTTTCTCCCTAATGGAAGAGAAAAAAATGTCTTTAATTCATGGTTTTTAAAAAGAGCTTTAAAATACTTTTTAAAAACAGTTTACCTTTGTTCCATTGCATCCTGGGATCCCAGGAGGACCAGGCGGGCCATCGCCTCCAGGGATGCCCTGAGGTTCAGAAAGGATGCAGAAAAGCAAACAGTGATTAGTAGGTTAATTCCTACCGAAATAAAAGCTTGACTGTGTTTCAACTGCAACTTTGGTTTTATACCCACCGGAAGACCAGGATTCCCAGGATAGCCTGCTGTACCAGGGGGCCCCTAGATTTGAGGAAATGATAAAAAGAATGTAAATAGTACCATCAAGAAATTGTTTCGCCTCAACATTCATGAGAGACACTTTAAATCACCAGAAACACATATAACAACAGTCACATTCTCAGTCATTCTTTAGTTTTAATAAAATGATGAAAGCAGTACTCTGCCATAAGCAGAGTACCTTTCATTTTAATATCCAACATATAGAGCAGGGGTAGGACTTGTGATGGCATGATAAGGCTTTTGTAATTCTGAACCCCAGCAACATTCTCCTCCAAAACACCATTGCCAAATATTGGCAAAAAGTCCATATGTCAACACTGCAACGAACTGAATGGAAGCCATTTTCACTTTGTTTTCGGTTGCCACATATTTAGAAAGAAGGAGGGAGGGGTTATAGATCTAATTTAGCCAAATAAATTCTCATGCATGGGAACCAAAGTCATTACTGATAACATTTTGGTGGGCTGGAGAGCTGAGAGGGGTGCCCACATTTTCTAACAATTGGTGAATATGGTTTATGACATCTAATTGGGATGGGAGTTGAAACTTGTAACTTTGTAACCAAGGGGAGGGGGATTTAGTCTTGGCTTCACCTTTGTATGTGCCATTATTTTGTAGCCAAATAAAATGTTCTTTGAGGAAGAATTCCCTGCCTTGAAGTTCTTTTAATTGGTCTCATCTACTAGAACCATGACATTAACCCAAGACTCCAAACTATTTTAATACCATGGAGTCCTGAGCTCTGGTTGCCTACCCAAAGTCTTGGGAGGATGACAAAGACTCAGGGAAGATTCCACGATGGAGAAAAAAAGAAGACCCTGTTACTAGCCTCAAAGCTACAGCAACCACATCAGTGGATGGGGTGCAGGCTATCGCCCCGATAGAGAGTGTGACTTTGGTGGTTCTGGCAGTGGGCAGGAGACCAAAGGAATGGGAGATCCAGTTGGAGCCCTTATTGCTATTAGAAGGAGTCCTATCTATTGGAGACACTGGTGTTTGGAAACAACCCAACCGAAAAAGAGTTCATTAAAGGCCACTGAAGCTGAATTCCTGCTACTGTAACTGCTTCTCATGAATTGCGCTCTCCTGACTGAAGAGGTACCAAATGACTAGCACCTTGGGATGAGTCAGGTGAGTGGAAATACTTGACTGCAATCCATAGTCAGTCCTTTGAGTGATTAAGAGAAAGGTTTGAAGGACTGGAGGTGGGAGGAAAGGAGCAGGTTACCTGTCAGTTACTTTCCAGTGAATGGGATGACACATGCCCCCAAGACCATCCCCAATCCAGGCAAAGTTTCAGTCCCATAGCTGGGGTCCGAGCTGTCTCCCCGAGGCCTAAGCTGCCAGCTTTAACTTCAAGCCCAGTGTGAAGGCAAAGCCCAGACCAGTGTCAGTGTTGCGACAGCCCCGACCACCATCAATGGCCGGTCAGCCCTGATCGCCATCGACATTATGCCAGCCCTGACCATCAGCAATGGTATGTTAGTTCCTGATCAGTACCATCACTATGCGAGCCCTGACCGGTACCCACGCCAGATCAGCCCTGAAAGTTATCAGCATAGAGCAAGCCGCAATTGCCACTGATACCCAGATAGCCCTGATCAATATCCACATCGGGCCAGTCCAGATTGATATCAGCACCATGCTAGTCCAGACCATCATTGTTACAGACTTAGTCCTGATCGGCACCCTGGTAACTTAGCTCCAAATGTTGCCGATGCCACACCAGACCAAGGCCCCTATCAGGAGTTCACCAAGCAGTGGGGCTCCCATGAGATCAATTGCAACAGTATGGGTTGCTGCAGGCTCTCTTAGATTGGCAGCGACCCATGGAAGCCCCTCCTTTCAAGCCCACGTTTGATGGCAACCCTGAAAAGTTAACTTTCTTCTTGAATCAAGTGCGCTCCCACATGAACAGGAATGCCAATGCTTATCCAGTCCCTGCCAATATGGTAGATCTGGTAGCAGCAAACCTGGAGGGGGAGGCAGCAGAGTGGTTGAATGGCTTGTACAATGAGCAATCACCTGAGCTATGGAACTACAGCTTGCTTATCCAAGGTCTAAGGACCAGGTTTGAGGATGGTTCCATAGCCCTGCAAGCTGAAAAAGATATTCATGAGGTGAAACAGAGGGGTCAGCCAGCGAAGAAATATGTGCGTGAATTCCAGAGAGTGGCTGGCAGAATTGTGCAGTGGTCTGAGCGATCACTAGTTCACCACTTCAAGTCCGGATTGGACCCAGATCTATTCCAGGCATGCATCTACTGGGGGATCCCTGATCAACTCCATGAGTGGTATTGCATGGCCATGAATTTAGACATCGAGTTAAGCCACTACAGGAAGCTGCTGATCCCTGGACCTAGACTAAGACCAGATCCAGTGAGGCATCAGCTTCCACAGTGAATCCCACCTGCTTGGACTACTGGAGCTCCAAAAGCATCAGCTGGACCACTGATCAAATGTTTTAGATGTGGCCAGCCAGGTCACCGATATCGCATGAGAGTAAGAAAAGGTGATGAATGGAAAACTGCCTTCAACAGCCCCCTAGGTAGTTTTAAGTTTAAAGTCATGCCTTTAGGATTACAAGGAGCTCCTGCTGTGTTCATGCAGCTGATCAATCATGTGCTATATGATCATTTATATAAAGGAGTTTTGGTTTACCTTGATGACATCTTAATCTATACAGATACTATGGCAGAGCATACAATTTTAGTATGAGAATTAACAATGACTAACCTGTTCAATACTATTTTTAAAAATGAGAGTATGTATTATGCTGAGCAGAATGCAGATTACAATGTATTTGATTATAATCTAGTGCCGTGGTGGTGAACCTATGGCACAGGTGCCAAAGGTGGCATGCAGAGCCCTCTCTGTGGGCACACGCGCCGTCGCCCCAATCCTAGGCCTTCAGCTGGGTTTTATAAAACCTTTTCGCTTTAGACCTCTGTCGCCGTGTGCAAGAAAAAAAAAGTTTCAATCAATCAATCAATTTCAACTTCTCACGGGAAAAAAGAGATCTTGCAAAGTTGGAACTGATTGATTGAACTTTTTGTCCCACCCTGTCTGCCGTTAC
The DNA here is from genome assembly GCF_947247035.1 of Vipera ursinii. Taxonomy (NCBI): domain Eukaryota; kingdom Metazoa; phylum Chordata; class Lepidosauria; order Squamata; family Viperidae; genus Vipera; species Vipera ursinii. The sequence goes on from NC_139512.1 coordinate 190,014,432, forward strand.
CACTGCAGCCACACCCACCCAATGGGCCATGCGCACCCGGCACCCGATGATACATAAGCGGGTTTTGGGTTGCACTTTGGGCACTCGGTCTCTAAAAGGTTCACCATCACTGATCTAGTATATTACGTGAGCCCAGTTATTGTGATTTGTAATCCAGGACTAATGGTTTGGAGTATTATGTAAACCAGGCTACTATGGCTTATTACATAAACCACAATTGGCATGATATGTATAGCAGCAAAAATGGTTCATGTAAACTTACTCTAGTTCCTTTTGTTCCTGGTAGTCCTGGTTCTCCAGTATCACCCTACAGAAAGATACAAAAACAGTATGCTTGTTTATTGTTATCAGGATTTCAAGTACCATTCTGCAAATTAATGTTTGGCATAAGGTTAATTTTACCTTTGCTCCAGAGGCTCCTGGTGGCCCTTCTGGTCCTTGTACTCCAGGAAATCCAACCAAGCCTTGTAAACCTGGCAAACCTCTTTCACCCTGTGAAAATTGAATACACAATATATATGTGATATATGTTATCCCTCGACACCCAAAATGGAAGAAGAAGAAGAAGAAGAAGAAATATGTATAATACATAGTAGTGAGAACAAAAGAATCTACTTCTTTATACCACGAAGTCAGAAAGGACATTGTTACTGGAACATTGATAAGGTAAAAAAAAGAACCAAATTACATTTTTTTCATATTCATAAGGCAAAGTCCCCTGTTCTGGGTTTACCATTTACATTTGTAAAGATATTAATGCAACTAAAAGTGATGCATAAGTCCCTTATGTTTAAGATCTTTCACTTCAATCTGAAAATGAGTACAAAATTAAGAGTTTAACAAATGTTTATATCATTACCCCTCCATCTCTTTTTGGCTTTTTTATTTGTTTACATACCATTAAAACAATTTCCGTCAGGGTAGCCATTTAGTGTTTTGCTACAAAAACAACAGTCATGTGCTACTTTAAAAACTAACAATTATAATCTCAAGTGGATTACAGTTCCTTTTATCAGACAAATTTGTGATTTCATCAGAATTTGTGATTTCAAATTGCAAAGTTTGCTTAGCTAATAGCACAGTGTAATCAAAGAACTTAATTAAAATTATAAACTTCTTCAGTTACAAATACAAAAGTTTAATATTTGCAGAATACTCAGTTTGAAAAATAAATAAAAACTTAGAACTAATTTACTATAACATCCCAAAATTCTATTATAGCATATTATAACAGATTACCAGCAGAGTAATTTTAATAGTACTTTGGAATAGTTCAGTAATCCCAATGGCTGTCCAGTGACAGTAGACTAACACTTCAAGATAGAAAAGAGAGATCTAATGTAAATTACCATGTTAGGTAGGAAGGACCTAATGTAGGAAGGACTCCAAAACTATTTTGCTGGCATAGTGCAAAGAGATCTAGTGTGAATTACCATCTCTCCTTGCCTTCTTTTACCTCCCTGATACCAAATGAGATATAAATAGCCTAGATATTGATTTAAACTCTTTCCTATTCCAACACTTCAAGATAGAAAAGCATTCCTGTTGGAATAGGAAATAGTTTAAATCAATATCTACGCTATTTATATCTCATTTGGTATCAGGGAGGTAAGAGAAGGCAAGGAGAGATGGTAACTCTGCACTATGCCACCAAAATAGTTTTGGAGTCCTTCCTATGTACAAACTAACATGGTGTAGGAAGAATCCAGAGAAAGAAATATTTTGGAAAATACTAAAAAGGCAGAATATATTTCCCCAAAGGATTTTAAAGGCAGAAACCAACCCCCCCACCCAAGTCTCTCTGCTCCAAACAGAAACCAGGTTTGCAGAAATGCAGATGTGATAATCTTGTCAGAAAGTTTGGAGCCAGGAAGCTTGGATTAGAAAGACAAAGATCCCTAGAATCAATCATCCCTCACACCAAAAAATCCAACAATCATCAGCCATAGCCCCAAGGAACCAGTACATGACCTTTGGGACATAATAGGATTAACCCACTACATCAGAATACCAGAAAGGCACACTCAAACACAGGTCATGCTACAGGAACAACTCCAAACAAAAGCTCAAGAAGTTATGAAAACCCACCACTCCTAGCAACATGTGGTCAGCTTTCCCAGGGCCATCCTTCTGTCTGGCTCTGTTCTTCAATAAACTACAACTTTCTTTCTAAAGCAGTGTCCATTTTGCTTATTCCCAGCTTGGACTAGACCCTGATTTCTTTCAACAATGGTAAGCATGTGCAGCAATGAAACAAAATCACAAAACTGCAGCCAAAGAGGCTGTTAAGGAAGAAGGAGGGGAAATCAGATTTCTTTCTTCAAGGCTGGAGCCTTGACTTTGACCTCAAATGAGAAAATCATTGACAATTTCTGCAACACTTTGCAGGCTATAAGATTGTAGCCAAAAGCAGTTTAACTGAATAATTTATATGTGTTTCTGTGTATTTCTATTTACTACGGTATAAAACATTTGCAACTTCATTAACAAGAAGAGCAATATCAAGCAACATTCATAGCTTAATCTTCTTTGTTAATAGTTTACAAGATATTTTAATTAGCAAGCCATATTTCAGAAAAAGTTGTAAGAGAGTTTGAGGGTATGATGTCTGCAAGGTTCTGCCTAGGTTTTCTGAGAAGTGTTGTTTAGGAGGTGCCATTGTTAATGCTCCCTCCCTCCCTCTTTTCACCAGTTTTCAGCTCTTCTAGAATAGGCACAAAAGCACTTTCAAAGAACAACATTAGAAACAGCTGGCCAGTCCTAATAATATTTTCTTTACACGGTGGTATCAAATTCCAAGGTTTCTTAAACTTCAGTTTTAAAGAGCAAGACTGAGGGAGAGGAGTGTACTTCTTTGATTTGAGGGTGGCCTGCTTCTCTGTCTTAGAACCAAAGGCAGTACCATCTGCAGTACCTAAGAAACAATTCCTCTTTTGACTGTCTCAACATTTGTATGGATACATATTTGTGTCTCCTGGTGCCATACGCATATTTCATAATCTGATTGGATACCAAGTTTTTGATGTTATGCCCTCTCCCCCAAATTTCATTGGTCACTACCTTGTTGGTCGCTATTTATTGGTTATCATATTATTCTAGTTTATTATATGTCAGGGTTATGGGCCTTTAAGGTAACAGGCTTATTTTATATCTGATATGTTATAATTACTTGTGATATATTATTTTATCAGTAGTTATTTTATTGTATTCTTTTATTCTATCTTTTATTGAACTTAGGTACCCACATAATGATAGATAATAAACTGCTACCAGTTTGTCAAAGATAAATATCATAGAATCTCAAAGTCAAATTCCACTCCCCGTTTCTGTAAAAATCCAAATTAAAGCATCCCCAACAATGAATATTATTCCATATTCTGAACTTTGGAGATAGAGAGCAGCTTGTGCTCTTCTTATAACATTCTTTCTTTTTTCTGAAGAGTGCTATCGTATGCTGTCTGGTTATCTTCAATCTTCTTCTCAAGGCTAAACATATTCAGTTCCTTCAGTCCAATCTCCTGTTCATTCTCATTGACATTCTCTTTGCACTTGTTACAATTTCTTTGAACTTTTCAATGAGTGCTGCTTAAAATAAACACAATATTTGAAGCAAAATAGGCATCCGCCTTTAATGTTTAATTTGGATTTCTGCACTAACAAGGAGTTTGAATTCAATGGCCTACATTCTTTCTCCTGTGTTTCTCTTCCATTAATGATAATAAACTAAGTAATGATCCCTTAACCCAGAATTTAAAGATTAAGAATTTTGTGTAGCTTCACAGGTGTGAGGTTCTACTTACAGAAGAATTTCAAAGAAGCCCCCTTGAATTTTGCCTGGTAATTAGATCCTTTTTTATTCATATATGTAAATAAAAGAAACCAAGTACTTTTAGCATTAGTTCCAATGAAATGGTCACTAAGTGAAAATGTGACATGAAAGAGAGAGACATTACGTAGATTTCTGTTTGTTTTCATCTCATTTAGATAAAACTGTTTTAGGCAGCAATACCAGTGTTACTCTCATTACAGTGTGAAATGTTGTCAGGTACAGAAATATGGGTGTAAGTGAATGCATTGGACCAGAAATGATTTTTAATTATTGTTTACAGTGCTTTTTTGTAAAAGAAAAAGATGCCGGAACTCACACATTTCATACAACCCACCTTGCCTACCCTACAAGGTTCCATCCAAAAATGGTGCCGGAACTCTGTTCTGAGCGTTCTATGACAAAAAAAGCCCTGATTGTTTACTACAATTTATTACTGTTGTGTTTGCAAATGGTCACTATCCAAGGCAGTTTCTAAAGGAGGACTACTTTTAATGGATTGGGAGAATAATAAGTACCACCCACTTTGAAAGATTAATAGAGATGAAAATGTTTTCCAGGAGAATATAGAAATGTGACAGAAATGGTATTGCACTAGATCAGATATTCTACTGATAACCACTGAACTGATTTGCTATTTCAAAATAATTTAAATAAAATTTGAACAGTCTCAGAGCTGCTTTTGTTGTTTAAACAGAATTTTTCCAGAGGACAGTCTGGAATCCAATCGAGTCCAATCTTTGTTAATGTTTCAGGAATTAAATAAGTACTTGAACAGCTACAGAAGTTTGAAAATGTTGAAATCTTTTGATCCTTTCGTTCTGAGTAATCAAAATATAAGTAGAAGTTTTGATTATTTAAAAAAGTTATTTCGGTCATCAAGTAACTATCTTTCTTGTTCATTTTTAATACAAGTTAAAGATTGTTATTCTTCTTTTCAAAAACAGTACCTAAAACCTTAAAGTTTTTCTTTCTTTTATTGAAGAAATATAAGTATGCCAATCTAAACAAATTATGGGTCTCTCTACATTGTCTTGATCTAAATTTATAAGATCTGTTTTTTCCATGCATAGTGACACCTATATCCGCAGCAGTCTTTTTATGCTGTTATCACAAGTTCCTTTTTAAAAAGAATGTCTCCAGTTTAAATCTGTTTTCTGAGATGTTGCTTAATTTTGTTTTTTTTAAATTTCTTGCAAAATTAATGAACAAAGCATCAGTTTTAAAATGTTCTCTAAAATATGTGAGACAAATGAGTAATCTGAATTGTTATAAAAAAAATTCTTAAATATTTTTTCATACTAGCTCATTTGGTGAGCCAGCTAGATTTAAACCACCAGGTTCTTTTTTCAAGGTAGGCGTTAATTTAATAACAACATAATATCAACATTATTTGAAGCTATTATTCAGCTAATATCAATGTATCAGATTTAGTTTGCTGTGTTAATATGAAACTACGTGTTACTGAGTAGGTTTGGAAGTGTGCCATATGAATACTATAATTACATTCATCCATGTAGTTACATTTTCAGACACAAACAACCTGCTTATTTTGCTTCTGCTTAAGAAAATTTTCAGATGGATCTAGAAAAGTAAAACTTTTTGTTCATTTTCATTAATGTCACTTCCCACAACAGTTTTATTTTTGTGCAATTTGTCTAGTTAGAAACAGTATGTTGAGGCTAGGACCTCAATTATCCACTATTTGTTTGTTTTATTTATTTAAAACACTTATATAGCAACCCATCTTATAATCTACTCTGGGCAGCTTCTAATCTATTAGCAAATTTCATGCATTTCCCCAAAATAAGTGTTTGAAAATAAAAAAAATTAAATATTTGAAATCATTTTCAAATCGGGGATGGGAAACTTTCATACCAATCACGTGTAATACCATCTCAAACTTGAAAAGGTTGTTGATCTTTGAGTTAATTCTTTAGCCAAAATGTGAAAGAAATGTGAGGGTAGGTTAACTATTAAGCCCATAATAACACACTGAAAATAATTATGTCTAGAGATCAGCTCAGAAGGCAAGAGGTCAGAACATTTTGATAAAATTCTGCCCATTAAAGTATCATATCATAGTTCTTTTCCAAAATTTTGTAGGGTTTTGATAATGACATTTAAACAGGAAAAAAATCTTGTTGAAAAATACATTTAACACTATTATTGCACTGAGCTAGAAAACAATGTTTGATTTTGGATTTTGCATGTCCAATAAGGGCCACTCATTATGAGATGTGACTGATGTCTTAGGCAAGGGTGCAAATATTGCAAACCAACAATCCTATGGAACTCATCACCCTCCTTTTATCAGGGCCCACATTGGACTAAATTGGAATTAAAACAAACAAACAAAAACTCATTTTACTGCAACATGTTTTATCATTTGGTATCTACAGAAACTTTTACAATACAAATTTAATTTATACCTAACTTAAAGTGTGCAACACAACAACAAACGTTATGCTGTCATTACTGCTGGACATATTTTTTTAAAAAGGTAGGCCTGCGATATCCTAATGGATTAGATTTAACAGAAATACCAGAGATTTAAAAATTAAGAAGCATCAGATTGTTGGATACATTATCCCTGTTCATCAAATTGTCTCCTTCATACAAAACAGAAAAAATACCAGTGTTCTACTTTCTACCTGTAATCCGCTGCTATTATGTATATTATATTATACAGTATTATGTAAAGGTTATAACTGAGGTAAGGCCATTATCTATGAGTTTTAAGTGTCAGAATTTGTACTTTGAGTTTGGTCTTTAAATAGATTGGGGGGGGGAAATACAGTTAATGAAGCATTCACATAATCATCTTCTACCTCTATTAGTAATTATCTAGTTTGTATTGTACTAACTCAGATATATTTCTTTTTGAAGAACTGTGGTAGTTGTCATCACAAAATGGATTTGGGAAATCACAAATTAATTGTCTACAATTAACACAAATTAATACAAATCTGAAAAGAAAAAATGGGTGAATTGAAATTAAGAATTTGTTGATGATCAGATTTTATAAATAGCTATTAAAAATATCTGATGACTTCTGTTTGTAAACTCATGAATGTTATTCACTTTGAATCTTGAAAATTAAGACAGTTAAAATTAATTTACCTCTGTCTTCTTAGTAGAGATTGTGCCTATTGAAGCACTGTTGACCTAAACACTAGCAGCTAAAAAACTAAAAGAAAGGAAGTGGAAACGGGTGCTTTTACCTCCCCCCATTAATCAAATGGTTGTCTTTATTACAGTACTGTGGAGAGGAAAGAGCCCCTCCCTTGGGGATTCTTCCGCCCGGGACTCAATGATCAGCGCTTTGGAGAATTAATTGAATTGAAGCAGAGCTGCCGGAAAGAAGTCTTTTAATAGCAAGAAACTAAGATGAGTGACATTCAGCAAAGTTTCTTGGCCAGCTAGAAAGAGTGTTCTCCAAATGTGTGTCTTTATACCTTTCCAGGGTTTTCAAAATTGTCAATTTTGATTCGTTGAATTTCTGAGTTTTCAAAGTGTGGAGCAGTGTCTATTGATGGGCTAGTTTCTTTATCCAATCTTGTTTAGGAAAAAGGTTAAAAGTTAATCCCTGTCTCAGGAAAGAATCTGATGTGTTTCATGTATTTTATGTATTTTTCTGTGTTTCTGTTCTAATCCTGTCAGCCTTAACTGCTGAGGCCTGGTCCTGCATTCCTTTGGTTAAAGTTATCATCAATGTTTGTTCAAGTTGTTTGTTTGCACTTGGGTTCTTCTGAGGCTGTGGGTTCTGGAAATGAGCTAGACAGAGTTTTTGTTTTAATTTAAAAAGGACTTGTGATTTAATTAATTCTTTTTTGGGGGGACAGCTTATTTTTACTTTGGAAAGATTGAAACTGTTGTGATTAAATTTTCTTCCTGCCTCCAGATTTCTTCTTCTATCTGAGGAGGGGGGTAGGGTCTTCCTTCAGTGCCTATTGATATAAAATAGCTTCTAATTTAAAAACAACAACAACAACAACAACACAACAACTGAAGAGGATCCCAATCTTGAAAAAAGGGAACATGTATGGAGAACTGCATGCCAGAGAACATGTTTTGCATGCAATTGTTCCTTGCAGGTAGAATCAGGAACAATTTCTCTGTGAAAGCTATGGCCGGGCAGTATAATATAGACCAACTTGGTCCATACATACTGATACAGAAGGCAGTTTCCTAAGAACCCCATGTCTAGATCAAGGCCAAATGATACAATGATACAATCTCCATTCCATTTCAGCCAGTCACATTTTAAATTACTTTTCAGAAATATTTATCCACAGATTTACATATTCACCTTTATGGGGATAGAGGAAAGTTCTATCATACCATTTGCCGTTTTCCATGAGATTCTAGGGTAATCCTAAAAATCTGTGAGACAGGCCTAGCTTAACACGTGGCTTTGCCAAAATCTGCTGAGCCCATCTTTGATGACTTAGAGATCCTGCTGCACCTTGCCTTTATACACCTTGCCTTTCGACTGTGTCTTTAGCAACCACTATAGGGTGGGGCACAATTAATACTAAGGAAGTCAATGAGTGGAATCTTTGGACTCCATTAAGCCTTTCTCTCTTTTTTTGTCCAAGGCTCAAGAATTTCAGATTTCAAGGTTACAATCTCTGTACCTCCTGCATTAAAAATAACTTTCTTTTCTGCCATCCCTCCATGCATTCAAAGACTTGAATTAGTTGTTCACAGGAATGAACATAAAATACTCTAAAGTTTAAGATATATGATTTACAGAATGTTTATTAAACAACACTGATATATGTCTTACTCAAATAAAAGCTCTGTTCAGTGAACTTGATAGGACTCTTCAGCCGACTGCTTGATTTTATTAATAAATGGTTTAAACGTCAGTATTAACTTTTGTTTTCTGCATTTCTATAAATGGGCAAGGGTTTTTAGTAAAATGTCCATAAGGAAGTATGAGGTTTCCTAAAACTGTTTTCCCAGAGGAATAAAGTGGATATGATCCTACAAAGAATGTCCTTCCTAAAACCATTAAAAATTGAGATTTGTAATATAAAGTTTCTCAGGCATGTGGATATAATATTAGAAAAACCCTGTTCTTATATAGTTTCCAGGCATCCAAAAGCAAGCCATTTCAGAGGTTATTGCAAAACTTTACTTCAAATGTTTGTTGGTGGAGAGAGGAGGGAGAGAGGCAATTCCTCAGGCAGCCCAATCATTTATCACAGCTTTTATCTTAATCTTTGCTCCGCTATGTTTTCCAATTTGGTTATGTCCAATTTTTACTTCCACATAGCTAAATATTATCCCCCCCCTCCCAAATTGGGTGCCCTGGTGGTATAAAAGTTCATTGATCCTGATTTATTCAAAATTGACAAAAACAAAAGGAAGGAAAAATACTGCAAATTCAGAATACTTACTTTTTGCCCCTTCACTCCACTGCAGTCACATTTTCCACAGCCAGAACAACCCTGTAATTTAAAAAAAAGAGTAATCCATCAATTTGGTAATATCTACAATGAAGGTTAGACTTTGTTAGATAAAGTTTGCTAGAGAAAAAGTTGCTTGTACTGAAAATATATTTGTCTGCTCAGGCTATTTAAATAATGTTGACTCCATTAAAAAACTAATTTAGATTGTAGATAAAGAGAACACAAATCTCTGCAACTGCAATACTGGTATTTTTTAGGAAACAAAAAAAATATTTTGAAGCTTTTATCTATGAATTGATCTGTTGGAGTCCCTATTGCAAAGATACCTTTTCTCTGCTTAACCCCAAAGAACTGGGGAAATAGGAAATCAAGGGTCCTGCAGTATCATACCGCATGATATACTGGATATAAATTTAGCACTTGCCATACTATAGCAAAAATACTATTAAGAATAATCATAGTGCTTTGATTCATGACAGTAATTTCTCCACAAAAATATTTGGTGTACAACTGTGTTATAGCAACAGAGACACCCTGCTTTATACACGTGGCAGATGCATAGACCTGTGTGTTGCAATTTTAAAAAAAGATAAAAATTCCATATTATTGAGCTTAACTCCTGGTGACTTTGTGGGCACAAGCTTCTATTTTTCTTGGCAACAATGTAAACATGCTTTACCATTGCCTTTTGTTGGGATCGTCTTTTAAACTTTCCAATCTAGCCCACACCTTTGAGATTCCACTAACCATCTCTGACCCTACTAGACAACTAGTAAGAGATATTAAGAGACATTCAGCCTTTCCTGCCTTTATCATTCTTAGATATTGCAATTTATACAAAAGAGCTCTACTCCATATGTCCTATTATTTGGAGGCCAGGAACTAGAGCTGTGATTTAATAAAGAGTCTGGGAAATAACATCTGATGAAGTTTCCTGATCTATTCAGAATTTCTTGAGGGGGCAAACAAAACCCTCATACAGTTTAATTGATCTAGTCATTTTTTATCTGATGATAAAAGAGAGTTATAAAGTATTTTTGAGGTGGACCTTCTTGTTACTTTGACCAAAATTTCTGGAAACAATTAAAAAGCTACATTTTTTATTGTCAGAAAATCTAAAATCTAAAATTCCAAGATTATATCTGAAATACTTTTTAACATTTATACCAATTTCTTTAAGAGAAAACAATTGCCACAGCTTATTCTACCATACACATCATAATATAGAATAGAAATAGTCCAGCAGGGTAACAGTATGGTTTTGCGAACTGATTCTTAAATTGCTTGTTTCTAAGACTAGGTTCACTCAATACACAGGTAAAAAGTGCTTGCTTGTTAGTCTTCAGTGCATTTTCTAGATTAATTAAGTTTCATTACTAATCCAGACTTAATTAATCTAGAAAAATGCACTGAAGACTACAAGCAAGCATTTTTTAGCTGAACTTAGTGAACTTTTTTAGTGAACTTACGTAGTCTTAGAAACAAGTAATTTAAGAATCAGTAGTCTTCATTAGAATCAGGAGGGGACTCTCAAAATATATGTATGAATAAACATGCAAAGATAAAAACCCATGACAAACTTAATTCTTCAGAAAGGTAGCCTCTCAAAACATACTGTGCATGGTACTCAAAACCTATTGTGGGAAGAATCCAGATAAAGAAATATTTTGGGGAATATAAAAAAGGAAGAATATATTTCCCCAAAGGAATGATGGAGAACATCTTAAAAAAAACAGGAGCTAGTCCCCAGAAACCAGTCCCAGCCCTTCTCCCCAAGCAGAAACTAGGCAGAGGCCAGCTTTTAGAAATGCAGATGTAATAATCCCTTCAGGAAGGTTGGAGCCAGGAAGCTATTAGGAAGACCAAGGAACCTAAAATCTATATAAGGTAAAGGTAAAGTTTCCCCCGCGTGCTAGTCATTTCCAACCCTAGGGGCCGGTGCTCATCTCCGTTTCAAAGCCGAAGAGCCAGCGCTTGTCCGAGGACGCCTCCATGGTCATGTGGCCGGCATGACTAGACGCCAAAGGCACACGGAACGCTGTTACCTTCCCACCGTAGTGGTCCCTATTTTTCTACTTGCATTTTTATGTGCTTTCGAACTGCTTGGTTGGCAGAAGCTGGGACGAGTAACATGCGCTCACTCTGTTACATGGCACTCGGGATTCGACCTGCCAAACTGCCGACCTTCTGATCGACAAGCTCAGCATCCTAACCCACTGAGCCACCACATCCCTTTTTAAAATCTATATACCCCTACCCAAATTCTAAGGACAGGAGAAATAATAGGATTAACCCACCAGTACCAAAAGGGCACACTCAGACTCAGGTCAAAGTACATGACACAGGAAATATAAAGCCTCAAACAGGAACATGAAACAACCTCAAGAGCCCCAGAAGATATAAAAATCCACCACTCCCTGCAACAGGTGGTCAGTTTTCCCAGAGCCATCTTTCTGTCTGGCTCTCCTCTTTAATAAACTGCAACCTTCTTTATAAAACAGTCTTCATTTTGATTATTCCCACCTTGGACTGGACCTGATGAAGATTTTTTTTCCAACACTATGAACCCACTTCCGTTTAAAAAAAGAGTTTTTTGTGGAATCTGTGGAGAAGGGAATAAATGAAATGACCCAGAACCAATGGCAAAAATGTATTTGTCTATGAAAGGTCTCTCTGGAAGGGGAAAAGTATGTGTATTTTTATTAAGTAGGTTTTTCCCACGTAGCTAACTAGTACCAAGGTAGGCTCCACCTTTACCACCCTGGCCCTCAGCTGATCTTAAGCTTAACATCTATTTCCAAATCATAGGCCATAGTTCTTTTGACCTTTGACCTATAGAATCAGAAAATGAAAACCCAATCGGGTTTCAGGCCCGGGCACAGCACGGAGACGGCATTGGTCGCGCTGGTGAATGATCTCTGGAGGGCTCGGGACAGGGGGCATTCCTCTGTCCTAGTCCTATTAGACCTCTCGGCGGCTTTCGATACCATCGACCATGGTATCTTGCTGCGGCGTCTCAGGGGATTGGGAGTGGGAGGCACAGTTTTACGGTGGTTCTCCTCCTATCTCTTGGGACGTTCGCAGTCGGTGTTGGCAGGGGGGCAGAGGTCGACCGCGAGGTCTCTCATTTGTGGAGTTCCTCAGGGGTCGGTCCTCTCGCCTCTCCTGTTCAACATCTACATGAAGCCGCTGGGTGAGATCATTCGTGGCTTTGGAGTTGGGTATCATCAGTACGCTGATGATACCCAACTTTTCTTTTCGACCCCAAACCACCCCAGTGATGCCCTCGACGTGATGTCCCGTTGCCTGGAGGCGGTTCGGGTCTGGATGGGGAGGAACAGACTCCAGCTCAACCCCGACAAGACTGAGTGGCTTTGCATATCTTCATCCCGGGTTTATTCGGACATTCCACCTCTAACTATGGGGGGTGAATTATTACCCCCCGTAGATAGGGCTCGCAACTTGGGGGTCCTCCTAGATTCACGGCTCACCTTGGAAGATCATATAGGAGCCGTGACTAGGGGGGCCTTTGCACAGGTTCGCCTGGTGCGTCAGTTGCGGCCCTATCTTAGCCGGGATGATCTGTGCACGGTCACTCATGCGCTCGTGTCCTCTCGTCTGGACTACTGCAACGCTCTCTACATGGGGCTGCCCTTGAGGACCACTCGGAAGCTCCAACTGGTACAGAATGCAGCCGCGAGAGTGGTGTTGGGAGTCTCCCGATACTCCCACGTTACACCTCTGCTCCGTGAGCTGCATTGGTTGCCAGTTGTCTTCCGGGTGAGATTCAAGGTACTGGTAACGGTATTCAAAGCACTCCATGGCATGGGGCCGGAGTACCTCAGGGAACATCTGCTGCCGGCATCAAGCTCCCTGCGCCCTGTGCGTTCCCACAGAGAGGGCCTCCTCAGGGTGCCACCGATCAGAGAATGTCGATTGGTGGCCCCCAGGGGGAGATCCTTCTCTGTGGGCGCTCCGGAGCTGTGGAATCAGCTACCGGTAGAGCTCCGGATGGCGCCCGATCTTCGCTCCTTTCGCCGCGATCTCAAGACATTTTTGTTTGTACAAGCCGGCCTAGCCTGAGGGGGAGTGTTGGGGTTGTTTTATCTTTTGTTTTTTAATTTTTCTGGGGGTTTTAGCGTTGTATTTATATTGTTTTTAACTAGGGCAATTGTTTAATCTGTTTTTAATGTTTGTATTGGTTATTTTATTCTGCCCTGTGAACCGCCCTGAGTCCTCAGGGAGAAGGGCGGTATATAAATGTTATTAAATTAAATTAAATTAAATTAAATTTTAATTAATAAAAAGTTACTGCTTTTGTTTCTTTAGATTTAGCATTCCAAATCATTAAAAAAAACCAAAATGTTTAACAACAAGGTTTGCTAAAAATCCCAAATGGCTATGAACTTTCAGTGTTAGGAAAGGAGTTTCTAATTGTAAATGTTTATTTTCCAGGAGTTTCCAAGAGCATTCTGATCTTTTCTGCTTTGGGTAGCGTCCCCTCATTGGTTCAACCAGCAAGGCCAAACATCTGTGGATTTTTTCTGTGGGAAGACATATCCTCTAAATAAATTGAAAAAGAAATGGACCTCTCTTTCCTGAATTTAGATTAAACATTCATATTTGAACTATAGATACTTGTGAAGAATATAGATCAATACAGTACAGTAAACACTACAGATCAGGAGTTAGGAGGGCACCTATGAACTTTGCAAATAAAATATATTTTTTAATTTAAAAGTGGCTTAAAAGATTTTTTGTTGTGAAAAAGTTCAAATTTCACAAGACTTAAATGGGTTTCAGCATTTTACAGAGGAAGAGTGATCTTTCATGATTTGGGGCAAATTTTAAAAAAATGGGAGGGGCAAGTAAATTTGAGCCCTCACACAATTTTACCCTGAAGTGTTTGCCATTACTTTATACAGATCACAGAACAAGACCCAGAAATTTGTGAAAATAAAAGCCTTGGCCTTCCACTAAGGAGCACCTGGATTGGGGAGAAAATGGAAGAATGACCTTTGAGAATCCTAAAAAGGCAAGAATTTGTGCAGAACTTCCAGAAGACATTCTTATTTATTTATCCTTCAGACTGTGAAACAGCAATATCTCCAGGTGGGAGCACATATGACACAAAAGCTTCATTTGCCAAATGTTGCATCTGCACATTTGTCGGTCTTGGACTGCCTTGGAATATCAACTTGCCAAAAAAAGATGAATAATCAACATCATTTTTGACCTGATTGTGAGAGGACTTTGGAGGCTGAAAAGCCCCATAGAAAGCTGGTTTTAGAAATTGCCAAAGGATTCCCCCAAGCAACAGACTTGTGTACTCTTTTTTATAATATATTTTATTGATTTTTTAAACAATTTTTTAAACCTTAATATTTGGTAAACAGTGTGTTGTTTGGGTTTACATTTAAAAAAACATTTATTTGGTTTCCACATAATAGCTTTACCTGATTTCCTCTTTTTTCCATATTTTTCCATATTAACCTTATTTTTCCATATTTTTCCATATTAACCTTAAGTTAATACAATTCTTGTTGTTTTGGTAGATAACAATTGAGTATAATTTTTTTCTAATATTTCTATAGATAATAATCACATCAATATAATATTTCTTTTCTATCTAGTCATTCTGGTTGCTTCATCCTAGATCCTGTTTACAGTTCTTGTTTACATTTGTTTCTCCCAGAATGTTCAAGACATTCTTACTGGTTAAGATTTTCTCAAAGTTAATTACATTTAAATATTTAAGTCTATTTTTTCTCATGTAAGCCATCCCAATACTTTTACCTTTCCTAAGGCAGGGCTTTTCAACCGGTGGTATGCGTACCACTGGTGGTATGCGAGCACCTGGCTGGTGGTTCGTGGTGTTGCCTTCCTCCCCCCCACCTCCCCCTTGCCCCCCCACTCCTTACCAGCTCACTTGCTGCTGGAAAACATGCTGCTTGCCGGCAGCCTGCAGGCGAAGAGTGCAGGCACAGAGTGAGGCCCCTCCCTCCCCTTGAACTCATTGTCAGCAACCTTCCCCCAGAAGCAAGCCTGAGCCTGAAGGAGACAGAGACATCCTTGGCAGGTAGGTGTTCATTTTCTTTTCCTCCTCCCTCTCCTCTTCCCAAGGTTCTTTATGGAGGGGAAAGCAAAGTGGCAATGAGTCCCCAGGATTCATCCCACAGCAGCAGGTAGGAATCAAGGTGCACATTTTTTTCCTGATCTGCGCCAAGGTAGGCAAAGCCATCAGAATGTGGAGGGAAAAACGTGCCTGCCTGACTCCCTCCCCCCACTGTTGGCGACTCTGTACAGCTGGCCCTGACCTCCGCTGACTGTAGCCCATTGGTGGAGGTTGAGGCCAGTGGTACAGAGTTGTCAGCTGATCAGCGGCCCTGTGTATGCATCCACCTGGGCCCACAGGAGCTCTGGTGACTCCATAAGGCCAGCCCTGACCTTCATAAGTGGAAATAGAGGTAGATTGCCAGGACCATGAGATCGGCATTTCTCACCACACGCTGATCTTGCACTCCTGACAGTCTCCCTCTCTTTGTTTCAGTTTGCTTTCTGCAACAGAAAGCAAGGTGAAACCGAGCGGGAGAGATTGCAGGAGAGCGAGATCGGTGATCTCGCACTCCTGATAGTCTCCCTCTCTTTGTTTTAGTTTGCTTTCTATTGCAGAAAGCAAGCTGAAACAAAGGGAGGGAGACTGTCAGGAGCGCGAGATCAGCACATGCTGAGAAATGCCAATTCCCTCTGCTGCGCGTCCCAATCCCTTTCCTTGCAGCAAGGCAAGCAATTGGGACAAGGAGTTCAAGATCCAGCGTTTCTCAGTATGCGCTGATCAGCGCATGCTGAGAAACGCTGATTCCCTCTGCTGCATGTCCCATTCGCTCTCCTTGCAGCGAGTATTTACTGGCCTCACTTAGCAACCTCAAGCTCCAGAGAAGGGAGGGAGGGAGGAGGAGAGGGAGGAAAGGGGAGGAGGGAGGAGGAGATGGGAGGGAAGGAAGGGCAGGGGAGAGGGGATAGAAGGAAGGGAAGGAAAAGGTTTTGACATTACAGATGTTCTTCTTGGAGGGGAGATCTCCAGGTGGACAGAGCAAGGCAGAAGGGAGACTTCTGGAGACTTCATCGTTGCAGCAAACTCCTCTGCCATTATACACATCTGATAATGGAGAGAAAAGTGGACTTTCTAAGGATGTTTTCCATTAGAATTCCCTTTCTAGTGAGATCTACCCTGACATCTTCACTACATGCATTGCCTCTCTTGTTTGAATCTGCTTAATTGTAATTTCCTTGATTAGCTACAGTTTTCAAGCAGTTATAATCTCTTTCAATCTCGATCAATTTGATTTCTCCAGAGTTTCTTATTTCTTCCTGTCAGTTGTAATATGTTACACATCAAGTTCCTTGGCCCCCCAAATTTTAATTATTTTACTTTTCATAGCAAATTTCTGCCAATTTGAATCAAAGCATAGTGCTCTCTGAGCTTTGTTGCAAAGAAACAAAAAACCTTTAAGATCACTCCTCCCTATACTAATAGGGCAACCCACTACTAGAATATAAATTAACAGCAAACACCATTCCCTACCTACTAGCACTGCTGATGTTTCATAATTTGGGTAATGAAAATCTGCAAGAAAACAACCAAGATCAGAGAGCACCAAGGACCCCTCATGTCAACCCTTAGCTATAAATACTCTCCTTGATCAGCTGAATCAAAGTGTTATTCTTTTCAATATTTCTCAACTTACTGCACCCTTCTGGGTTGCACTGGTGGTACTTGAATATTGTCATGTCCTAAAGGTAGCACTCTCCTCTGCCTCTGTGCGTACTCAGGGAGGGCCATGATTTTCTCCAGGTTGGGGTCTGGGCGGCATAGCACTGGACAATGGGAAGGAAGGAAGGGACAAAGGAGGTAAGAAAGGAAGGAAAGAAGGACAATGGGAGAGAGGGAGGGAAGGAGGGCACCCACCCCAGTCCCACCCCCCTCCACCAGAGACCCATGGATTCCCCCCCCACACACAGGCACCCTGTAACCTGAGGGAGGGAAGGAGGGAGGGACAATAGAAGGGAGGAAGGGAAGGAGGAAGAGACAAAGAAAGAGGTAAGAAAGGAAGGAAAGAAGGAAGGGACAATGGGAGAGAGGGAAGGAAGGAGAATACCGACCGCAGACCCCCCCCTCCACCAGAGACTCATGGATTCCCACCACACAGGCACCCTGCAACCTCAGTGAGGAGCTGCCCCCCCAGCCATTGACTTCGCTTGTCAAAAAGTTGCAAAAGGTGATCAGATGACTCTGGGACATTGACCGTCATAAGTATGAATCAGTTGCCAAGCATCCGAATGTAAATCACATGACCCTGGGGATGCTGCAACAGTCATAAGTGTGAAAAATGGTCATAAGTCACTTTTTTCAGTGCCGTCATAACTTCAAACAGTCACTAAGCGAAATGTTGTAAGTCGAGGACTACATGTACCATTTTTTCCCTTTTTTTCTTTGGTCACATTTTTGACACCTTGCTGGGCAACTGGTGATACTCAGAGAGTGCCTTATCCTAAAAGTGGTACAATGGGTGAGAAGGTTGAAAAGCCCTGTCTTAAGGAATAAATAAGACTTAAAATAGAAGAAAGAATAAGATTAAAGAAAAATAAAAAGATAGTATGCTACTTAAAATCCATGTTTCCCCTAAGCTAATACATATTTATTTCCAAAAATGTTCTGGGTTTTTTACCATAATTAACGATATATTTAATCTTTAAATATTCCATTTAATAAATCTAGTCATCTGGTCTTTTAACTCTTATTAAACACATTTTTTAATCCATTATAATTTTCTTAAAGTCAATCACATTTAAATATCTAAAATATTTCCTTCATATAAGCCTTTTATGTTACTTGAGAGACTGCTCCCTCTTAAAATAAAATTCATATCCAAAATCTTTCTATTTCTTTAGCCATATTCAAACAGGTGTTTTGTTTTTAAATATTCTCTCTGATAGGTCCCATCGTCTATTTTCTTAATTTTCACTTTAGCCTTTTTCCCCCCGTAACTTTCTTACTCAATATGTTTTGCTGACTCAAAGAATCTTTCCATATTCTTGTGTTACTGTAGATATAAAAGGTAAGCCCAATATCTTTGTAAGAGGCATTTGCCCTTTCATGTTTGTTGAAAATCTTTTTCTTTCTTTTTCTCTTTGTTTCTCTTATAATTTCTTGTCTCTTCAGTTCTAGTGGTGTTCCTGACATCTCTGCAGTCCATTTTGTCCAATCTTTTTTCTTATCCTCAAATTTGTTTTGTGGTTTTAAAGTATAAGTTGTCTTTTCCAAATCCAATATTTCTTGTGAATTTTTTCTACTTTCCCGATACTCCCATGTAACACCTCTACTCCGTGAGCTGAATTGGCTTCCGGTTGCCCTTCGGGTGAGATTCAAGGTGCTGGTGATGACCTATAAAGCCCTTAATGGCTTGGGTCTGGGTTATCTGAGGGAACACCTGCTGCCGGCATCAAGCTCCCTTCGTCCCGTGCGCTCCCACAGGGAGGGCCTTCTCAGGATACCGCTGGTTGAGGAATGCCGGCGGGTTATTCCTAGGGGAAGAGCATTCTCTGTGGGCGAACCTGCCCTCTGGAATGATTTACCCGTGGAACTTAGGACCGCCCCCGATCTGTGTTCATTTCGCCGGGACCTGAAAACTTGGTTTTTCGATCTATCAGGCCTGGACTGAAGGGGTTTTAGCTTTTTAAATATTGTTTTAATTGGGCTTAATTAATTTAATGTATTTTAATTCTATATTATTTTTATATTGTATTTTATGCTGCCCTGTAAACCACCCTTAGTCCTTTGGGAATAGGGCGGTATAGAAATTGAAATAAATAAATAAATAAATAAATAAACAAACAAATAAATAAATAAATCATACTTCTTTGTTTTGTTAGGTTCCATTTTTAAGTCTCTATCCTTGAATTTGTGTTCAGTTATCTGTTTTATCTGCTCCTTCTCTATTGTTGTTTCTGGGATTTTTTTTGTTGTAAAGTTAAATTGGAGATGAATTGGTTTATATTTTCAAAGCTATTTTGGATTTCTTTGTGGTTTGAAATCATTGTTATTTGAATTAGTTGCAGCATATAATATGTCTCCTCTTAAAAGGTATTTATTTTTTCTTGATAAGTTCTTTCTGCAAGTTTCTGATTTTCCATAAAGCCAAGAATCAAAGTTTTCTTTTCTCTGCAAATAGCTTTGGAGCCATAGTTAAGTAGATATTTGTAATCCAAAAAGTTCAAGAAGGTTTTTTTCCTGAAGTTTATAAGTCTCTCTTTGTCTGCAGCCTAGATTGTTTTCTTTTTTTGTCACAGCTGTTCTCTATTGTTAGAACTTTGAAGGTCACAAGCAGAGATTAGTTTTTTCCAGGTTTTGCCAAGTCCTGTATGAAAGCCATAGCTGTCATAGTCTTCATCCATCACTAGATGTCAGCACCGGTTTATTTTTCAATTTTCAAAATAAACAGTTGCCTTTAAAATGAGAATCTTAACCATTCAGCATTTCAAACTTATCCACATTTAGGTTTTATATTCATTTCATTTCTATATGTTTTGGTCCTCCATAAAAGGTTTAATTCGCTGCTTCTGTTAGTAAAAGGGTGGGGCAAAGATCCCCCCTCCTTCACTTTTGGAGGTTTTTTTTTTTTTTTTTTTTTGCTTCTTAGGAATTTTTTTCTTCAGGAAAGTTGATTTTCTTCTTGAAAACCTCCAGTGATGGAGCACCCACAACTTCTCAAGGCAAACCATTGACTAATTGTTCTCACTGTCTGGAAATTTATCTAGGTTGGATCTCTCTTTAATGATTATCCACAGGAGGACTAGGAATCTTCTAGATATTGTAGTATAACATGTCCATGGCATATATTATAATATGGTTTTCATTGCTTTTTTGGAATCTTGGAGCTCCTAATGATTTTCTCTCAACCTTCAGGTGATGAGATAGATAGAACATGTACATATACGAAAACAATACAGAGAAGTCCAGAAACCAGATACAGCATAGATTCTTTGGAATTGGGATATTTGTGCATTTCCTCAATAAATCAATCTTCCAAAACAGTTTTATCAGAATGATAACCTACAATGGATACAACATACAAAGCAAAAATAAAAATGTGCAAAATGTTTTAAGGTTAATAAAATGAAAGTGTGTTAGATTTGTCCTTTGCCAAAATGAAATAAGAAGTATTGTACTGAGCAAAATTCACAATGTGATTATCATTTCACAAATAAAAACATTTCAAAAACAGGATACCAGTTTGTACAATTTGTCATTCCAATTCATGAGTTATTGATGCCTGTTTACTCTTACAGCTTGTTTTTAAGCAACTTAAGGCTAATATAAAAGACATTTTCTTCCAATGCATTATTGCATTTGTTCCCAAGGGTTCGACTGATACTCACAACACAGATGTCTTAAAAATCAGTTTGAGACTTCTTTGTAATTCCCTTAACAATTTGTATTGTGCATTTTCAATATATTTATCATGAATTTTTGTTTCTCAGTTTTGAAGAGATATATAGTTTTATGTTGTCAATATTAGGATGCATACTGGGAATACATTTGTCCATTAACAAATAAGCCAAATGTTGACATTTCATAATATGTTCTGAAACATCAATCTTTAAAGTGACTTTACAGATGTGCTGGCTTCAAACAAATCATATGTCATAGTTCTGGATAGGTTCACTTGGAAGACGCTAATAAAATTAGCAAATTGTATTTTTTTAATACAAGCATACATGGACTTTTTGATAGAATCAGACCTAACAACCAAACTCATTTCTGAAATGTACATATATATTTTTATGATCTTTTTTATATACTGAATTCATGCTTTATTAACTAGGCTGGAAAGTTCAGAAACATCATTTGTCATTTCTAAAGAGGGAATGAAGATACATTTTCCAATTGACCAGATAAATCAACTAAAAGGAAGCCAAGAGAAAATTAGCAAATTTAGAACAGTTATGCAATTCATTTTTAGGACTCCTTTTCTTTTAGTTCTTAGTGAAACACTGACACAGGAGGTGGGATCTGTTTCAGTGGTTTGAAGACCAGGAAATTTTCTGGTCTTTACTATATCCTTTTAGGTAAGAGGCAATGGCAGACCACTTCTGTAAAATCTGCCAAGAAAACTGCAGGGACTTGTGCAGACAATCTCCAAGAATCTGACATGACTGAATGGGAAAAAAACAGAAAATTGTATCCTTTGCATCATTTTGACTAAATTGGTTCACACCATAGTTGTATTTCTGAATCCTGCTTTCACTTTCTGAGGCAACAGGGCTAGAAAATAACATTATCAATTTTAGCATGAATTGGGTGTGAGGTGGTAATTAAGGTTTTGTAATCATTATCCATGGAGCAGCAGCCCCTTATTTGGCTTAGGGCAGGGGTCAGCAACCTGAAACAGTGAAAGAGCCACTCGGAACCGGTTCCCTCACAAAAGGAAAAACTGGGAGCCGCAAAAAATTGTGCGCATGCACGTACATGCGCACATGCGCAGAACAGGGTTTGACTGAAGAGTGGAGCCAAGGCGAGATATGCACCTATCCTGCATATTTGAATTGATTGGTTGGACTTTTTTAGTCCCACTTTTTTTTTTGGACTGCACGTGGTAGAGGACCGGGAGCCGCATGCGGCTCTGGAGCCATGGTTTGCTGACCCCTGGCTTAGGGCAATGGTTTCGGCAGGAAACGGGCCATGGTAGAATTTTCAGATTACTGTATATTAGACAGGGTTCCAATCAGTTTCATGGCTCAATTTAAAATGCTTAAATTTAAAACCCAGGACCTGTGTATTTCAGAACACATCCTTTCCTGGGCATATTTCTGTATTCTCATTGATTAGAAATGGATGTTCACTAAATCTTTTTATGACTTCACCTTACTCCACCCCATTTGCAGGAAGACCTCAAATATATTACTTCTGTTATCATGCAGAGATATTCCTGATTTCTATGGCCATTAACAGCATTCATTAAGCTATTATTAGAGATCTGAGCCAACAGCTTTTAAAAGGTTTTGAAATTAGGCCTAAAATTATGTGAAATCAGATGTAAATGCCTAAGAAATAAAAAAGTGTTATTAAAATAGAGAACAGAAAAATGCTGTCAGAACCTGGTTATTGGCTGGGGTGTAATTTCTTTATTCCATCTTCCTGCACGTTCTGCCCTACTCCTGGGGGGAGGGGAGGAAGCTACAGGTGCTACAATGTATCTTCTCCATTTTGCTATAGCCGCTACCATGTATCCTCTCCGCTTTCCTCTATCTGCCTGCTCTTTGATATATTTCCCTTACTGCCAGCCTGTGGTGGGAATGGAATGTGTCTCTGGCCATCTGCCTTATCTCTAGCTGTGGAAGAACAGGCACGAAGACCTAACAGCCTAACAACCTTGGGAACGGTGTCTTATCAACCCTGTTCCCATGGTGGGTTCACACCTGGAGATTGGCCCGTTTGAACTGACCAGATGGACTATTGGGGTGGGGTTTGCCAGTTGCTCTTTTAACCTGTTAATTCATGTGAAAAACCCTCAAATCCTGCTTTTCATGCCTGCTGTCAACTTCTCTTAATAAAAGTTCCTTTTGGAATGAAGCTGTTCCAGGGGTTCTGCTTTCTGGGAAGAGGGATTGAGGCAGGTCCTTACAAATACACTGTTTGAAAACTCACTTCAGATATCGAATTATAACTTATAATTATAAATGAATTATAAATGAATAGAAATTGGGTACCAAATAAATTGGTATATAAGAGTTCCCACCAACAAAGGGAACCTTCCACAAAACAAGAGGAGATAAAATACTTCAGTGTTTGATCTCCATCTTTACTTTGGCCAGTTCTATAAATTAAGGTCTATGATATAAACATAATCACAAAATATATTAAATTAATAATTATATATATCATCTATATACCTGACATAATGTGCCAGGTGGTTTTTTTCTATTTTGTTCTGTACATTTGATAAAACTGCATGTTAATTATTATTATTATTTTTAGAATTAGGAATATGTCTGTATTTTAGACAGCTCACTGATGAAATTATTCAATAATTTACAATAATTAACATTCAGTATGGTATCATCTCCTATTTAAAAGCTGGGATTTCTATAGAATTGACAAGAAAGTTTGAAAAAGAAAATCTTTCCATTAATCCAGAAGAATTAATCCAGAAAAGAAACAACAATAAGTTTCATGTAAAGGTCAAAAATGAAATGCTTCTTTCACATACAAAGCAACTTTAATACAAATCATAGTTCTAAAGGAGAAATTATTTAGAATACATTACAATGTCATCCTTATTCTTTTCATGATTAGAACAATTACACATTTATGTTAACAGATAGTCAATGTTTCTTTTTTTGAAAATAGGAATAAGTATACAATCATGTTTATTCTATGTACTGTATTTTATGTAGAATTTTTTCTCAATATTGAAATTAAATCTTATATTGAAGTGTACTAAGGGCACAACAGGCAATAATGGAACTGGCATATTTTCATCATACTTTGCTTACTTACATTTTGCTTGCATTTGTGCAATAATAATTATTTTACATTTTTAAATAACCAAAATGAAGGATCTAAAGTTTTGCACATACCCAGAATTTGAAATGCAATTCTTAACTCAAAAAATGTGTACAAAAATGAATGTGTTAGATTGCATGCTAAAATGTATTTATTAGGAAAAATACATAAAAATAATACATGTTTATTTCAGTTAAAAGAAACTGCTGAATGGCATGAAAATGTAATACATGTATAATTGATTTATGAGTGAATAAATGCAAAACTGAAATTTAAAAAAATGGGCATGACATATCTATCTCTAATTCCAAATATCATTCAATTTGTTATAAAGCAAAGCATTTATCTGATAGAGAACTGCATTAACAAAAAGGTGTCCTGCAGTGGTTAGGGCTAATTAACAATTATTCAGTCTTATAATGCAGCATATTTCTATGTGACAAACATCTGAAATATTTAAACAGTTTGAGAAATTATTACTATTTTTATGATGTTTCATAACTCTCTTATAATTCTACAGAAAAATAATCTAATTTTGCATCTTGCCCATTTATAAAGAACATTGCGTCTTTAACAAAGAGAGGGAAAAACTAACTAGTGTGAAAAACAGAAATTGATTTCTCCAAATTATAACATACTAGTTGATAATATTTGTTTCAAATATACAGAGATATTTTGCCATCCTTTAACTGAAAGTTGCAATTTTCAGTCTATATTCTAAGCCGGGGTGTCAAACTGCCGGGCCGTGGGCGGACGCATCATCCCAAAACAGCGCCCACTCCATTGCCAGCAATGGAGAAAAAGCTCCAATACGTTGCACGACATCATGTGACGTTACAAGTTTGACCTGTCTGTTCTAAGCCTACCACACCAACATTCTGATTGGTTTTTATTGTCTTTTTAATCTGAATACCTAGAGAATAAAGCTTTCTAGTCATTTCAGTTTCTTTCCCAGAATATACCCTTTTCTAAAATTGTGGTGTTATTTACCTAAGCATCACAGTATAAACAGACCCTAGATGAAAACCTTGTTTTTAATCATTTATTTATAATTTTCACAATAAAAACAAAGCACAACATATCTCAATTTTCCATTCTAAAAATATACTAAAAAAGTGAAACTGTGCAGAATACCACTTTAAGCACTTTTTTAAAAAAAATTACATTTATATCCCGCCCTTCTCCGAAGACTCAGGGCGGCTTACAAGCTTAGCAGTAGCCTTCATTCTATGTATATGCCTGCTTGTTAGGGCTTTTGGAATGACATGCTATTTTTAGTATGTTCTAATTAATAGTTATCATTAAAATTTTGTGTATTTAGAAGCTTCTCACTTAAAACATGGTTTTTATTGGCTTCAGAATTGGATGGAAAGCTTCCATGCTTTGGTAATGCTGATAAATCTGTATGCAAAAGACCATTTCACCATGGGTACTTCTTACTAATCAAGTGGAGACTTAGAAGAAGGGGCATAATCACACAGTACTAAGCTTCCAGAGAAAGTGCTGTATTGTTTATAAAACTTAAGTTAATGCAGGGTCATATCAGGTAAGCTCAAGGTTGCAAGAATTGTCAGGACCTTGGACAGCATAGAGCAGGGGCTCTGGTTTGGAATACAGTATTCTCTTGCAGCAAGAGTTTGATCAGCAATCTCCAGGCAACTGAGACCTTACAGTAGTTAGTATGCCTACCATGCCATTGAATATGTCCACTGCTTGATTATGATTGTGGTTGACCAGGTGGCCCTTGGTTATTGTTATGGTCTCCTGTTCATGTCTGCCTGAACATAAAAGTCTTCTTTTTGGGTCTTCTAGAAGGAAGGAAGGAAGGAAGGAAGGAAGGAACAGTGGCGTAGCGTGGGGGGTGCAGGGGGGCCCGGCCGCACCGGGTGCAACATCTCGGGGGGGACGCGCTCGATGGTGCCGGGATCCGGCAGGGCGGAGGCACCGGAGCCCCAGCCGGGAAGGGCCTGACGCCCCACGGCGCGCCACACACACACACACACACAAACACACAACCACACAGCGTGACTCCTCCTTCGGGCTGCTCCGCCTTCGCTCCGGCGCTGGACGGAAGCCTTCTCTCCCTCCTCCCCCCCGCAAAGGAGAAGGCGGCTCCTGAGCGTGCACAGAGCGCGGCCCTCCTGCAAGCCCGGGGCTCCGCTGCGGAGGCTCTCCCAAGGCGCTCCCGGGGTTGCCAAAGGCAGGGGGGCGCGGCGGGGCTTGAAAGAGGGTGGATTTCCCGTGGGGGCAGGATCGCTGCAGCGTCTCTCCGGGGGTCCCTGCTCTGGAACGAAAGCTGCGTCGGCAGGTTGCCGATCCAACCGTGCATGCAGACTTTGGGGGCGAGAGGACGTGGTCGGGTGCGTGTGCGTGTGTGTGTGTGTTTGTGGGCGCGCCCGTGCTGTCTCTGTTCTGCAAAAGGCGCTTTTTAAAAAATAAATAAAATAAAAATAAAAATAAATCCTGTCCTGCTGGAATGCAGAAAAGCAGCCCTCGCCCCCCCCATTAAAAGCTTGAACTCTTCTTCTACCTTCAATCTCAGTTTCTGGAGCGCGAACCAGATTAAAAGACAAGGATGCGTTCGATTGGCTCAAGAGTGTGTGAATTTGACCGGACCCGGTGCGGGGAAAACGAGCGCTCAGATGCCGCCTTCCCCAAATTGGCCATAAACTGGGATTCGTTTCATGTCATTCAACCGGGGCTTCGTGAATGTCACAGAAACACACATTAACTGTGTCAAAACATTTCTCTCTCCAAACTCCCAAGCTACAGACTTTCCCTTTTATTTAAAGGGTTTTTTTTAAAAAAAAACTGTTTTATTTAATAAACAGCGGTTTATTTAAAGACCACATTCACACAGCACCCTAATGGCAAACCAAACGTATCATTGGGGTGACATGACAGCAAAGAATGGTGTGTGTGTGTGTGTGAACTTATACATCCAAAGCACCAGAAGGCAGGACAAGAAACAATAGATGGAAACTAATCAAGGAGAGAAACATCCTGGAATTAAGGAGAAACTTCCTGACAGTGAGGACA
Organism: Vipera ursinii; assembly: GCF_947247035.1. Classification (NCBI taxonomy): domain Eukaryota; kingdom Metazoa; phylum Chordata; class Lepidosauria; order Squamata; family Viperidae; genus Vipera; species Vipera ursinii. The sequence goes on from NC_139512.1 coordinate 190,041,283, forward strand.
ATTAATTAACCAGTGGAACAGCTTGCCACCAGAAATCGTGGCTGCTCCATCACTGGAAGTTTTTAAGAGGAGACTACTCAAATTGTATAGGGTCTCCTGCTTGAGCAGGGGGTTGGACTAGAAGACCTCCAAGGTCCCTTCCAACTCTCTTATTGTTATGGATGTGGATAAAGGTACAAAGAGAAGGAATGATAGTACCTCACTCGGAAACTCAGTTAAAGTTCCCAACTTTCTCCCTTCTGTCTGCTCCTAAGTCTTCGGCACCCAGCCTGGTCCGCTGACTTTGAATGACTGAAACTTTTGCTGGCAGGATGCTAAACCAACAGGTAAAGCTCAATTCCCTTACGTCAGACTGACTGGCAGTCAGGTAACAACTGCAGCCGCCGCACCTGCGGCTGCTTGCTGCTGCTGCTGCTCCTCCTCCTCCTGCTGTATTGACTCTCTGCGGCCACTCGGTTCCCCCTGCAGGAGGCGATCGGGACCGCCCCCCCCACACACGTCGCCAGCAGCGAGAGTTTCCAGCCAGGCCGGCGAATCTTTGGGGTGAGCTGCCAAAGAGAAGGAGGCGGCTTGGCTTGGATAAGCAGCGTCTGGGCAGAAAATAGGTCGGGCGCCGCAGCAAGTATGAATTCCTGGGGTTCAGCCTAAGCAGGCAAAGCTGCAGGGTGGGTTGGTTGGCTTTTCCGGCTTTGGAATAACCTTGGGAAGCTGAGGCATTGTAAGTTGGAAGTCATTGTTTGTCGCCTAACATGTTGGGTCAACCCCACGCCACATGCTAAGCCATAAACCGTGGTTGGTATCCAGGGTTTAGGACAAGATGGAGAAAACTAGCCAATTGTGGGATCATAAATCTTGATGAAGCCCATCATCGCTCCATGTGATGTATGCACTCAATCTACAAACGTAGTCCAAGACTATTCACATCTGTTGTAAGGTCATTCTCTCGTGGGGTTTATCCTGACGTCCACTAAGAGTGGAACAAACATGCCCCATTAACCATTTTCAACGCCATGTCCTCTCTTTATCTCATCCTAAATCACAGCTGAGGCACCTTAAAGTTGCCTTGTTTCAGTTTTAAACTAGCATTTTCCCTCTTCTCCAGAGACCCTTTTTTGCCTTGAACCTAACTCAGGGGTAGGCAACCTTGGCTCTTTTATGACTCATGGACTTCAACTCCCAGAATTCCTGAGCTAGTGGAAGAGACTCGAGTGCTAAAATCCACAGGTTAGGGGGTGCAAATTACTTGCCTTGCCCCGGGTGCTGACAACCCACGCTACGCCACTGGGAAGGAAGGAAGGAAGGAAGGAAGGAAGGAAGGAAGGAAGGAAGGAAGGAAGGAAGGAAGGAAGGAAGGAAGGAAGGAAGGAAGCCCAAAAAGTAATAGAGGTAATGGAAGGGGATATTGAAAGTTTTTAGTGAAATTAGATAAGCTATTCATCAGAGTCCAAATCATCCTCAAGCGAACTGGAACCTCTGAATTAAGACATAACCATAATATGTCACTCATTAACTACTACATGGAGAAGAACCAACAAGGCAAAAGAGAAGCACAGCTATGCCATATTTTAAATGCCTTTTTAACCTATGTCCTCAGCAATAGCACAGCTTTATACCAGTCCCAGCCATGGCAGAGGAATTTTCCATCTCAGTGATTTCCATGGGAGAGGGAGAAAAGAAACTAAACTGTCATGGCAGCCACTTTGTATACTTTGTCAACTCATAGGTTATGATACACAGTAAACTAAATCATCTCCCAGACAAAGAATGATTCAAGATCCTAAAATCTCCACTCAAGGTAAGTAAACTCAAATGTTAAATGATACAAGAATAGACTGAATTTCTCCTGTCCCCTGGCTCATGTCATGGACATTTATTAAAGGGAACCCAGCAGATAAAACAGCTTGGTTTCATGAGGGAATTTAAGGATATTACTAATACTTCATTGCCAGGCAAAATAAAGAGGTATCTTGCCTTGGAATTCCAAAGACACAACAATACCCAGATAATTCTAACACCTGCCTGATTTAAGATAAGGCAGACTACCAGTTTTGTGTCATGATAAGTTGGATGCAGGAAGGCAGGGCTCTGCCTTCTGCACCTGATTTCGCCCTGCTGGGGGCCCTGAAAAGTGCCCAAAGTCACCCCAAAGAGGTAATGAAGAGGAGGGGTGACTTGTTGATCATGGAGAGATGGTGGTCTTTCTGTTTGATCCAAGGAAATCCCTCTAAACTGGCAGGGGAAAAACCAGCCACACCTCTTAGCACATTGTAAACAGCATGTTGGAACTGGGTGAGAATACCGATCCTTTCTTTACTATTTTACAACTGAGTTTCCTGGGAAAGGCTTCCAAGAGGCCTTGGTGGAGGCCTTGGTGTAGCAGTGGGCTAATGCCTCCTTAAGTAACACCAGCTGCCTGCAATTATTGCAGGTTCACATCCCACCAGGCTCAAGGTTGACTCAGCCTTCCATCCTTCCCAGGTAGGTAAAATGAGGACCGAGATTGTTGGGGGCAATTAAGCTGACTTTGTAATAATGCCGCTGGGGGGGGGGGCGAAAGCCCTAATAAGCAGGCATATACATAGAATGTAGGCTATTGCTAAGCACATTTGATTTGTGCTTAGATTGTAAGCCACCCTGAGTCTTCGGAGAAGGGCGGGATATAAATGGGATTAAAAAAAAAAGAAGCTAAAAACCTCCGGATGTGAACAGAAGCGGCATTTTAATTTTTTTATGGGGGACACAAATACACAATACTGAAGTGAAAATAATACAAAGCTATAGTTTTGATAAATTTGAGAACTGAGATAATTGTTAAGATTTTCTCTTTGGAAAAAAATCACTGAGGGAAAATATAAAAATATAAGAAATCAACCTTTTGTTTTAAGAATGGAAAATGGACTTTGAATGACATCTAATGGTGAATTTGAGTGCAGCACTATAACTAGTCCCTTGGATGCTTGGTGACTTTCAGCTGAAGGGAGAACAGCTACCAATAAAGGAAAATATTTTGGCATATTTATCATCCTGACCTTCTTGGACTATAAATACCTACTGAGCTTGGACTTTTAATCTCAAGAGCTAGTGGGAGAAAAAAAAAGACTTTTGAATATGTCTGGCTGCAGGGAGGTTGAACATTTTGAACACTTGGAATATTGTGGATTACAACCTTGCCTGACTGATAATTTTCAGGATACATGAGACAAAGGATTACTATAAAATTTTGCCATTAGGACTGGATTATAAAGGCTAGATATAAAGACCAGAAAACTAGAGGAAACTTTGTTCCACTCTTATTGAGACTAGTGACACCTGAGGATTTCTAAGAATGATGCCTCAAGAAAAAACAAATACGTTTCAGAAGAAAATATTTTCCATGCTACAGCTAATTCATCAAATAATTGTTGCACATAAAGAGGACATTAAAAAAACCATAATGAGACTAAAAATAGCTGAGATGATATAAATGACCAAATCTCCAAACTGAAGCTACAACTGGAAAGTTCCCAGATAACAACTACCAATTATGAACAAATAAACCAGAAACCAGAGGCTGAAGCAGAAGAAAAGGACCTAGAGATGGAGAAGATAGAAGAAGGGAAATATGGACTGCCGTACACAAACAAAATACTGCAAGATCTACCTATAACAATGAAAATACAAAAGACCCCTTACTCCTTTCTCCGAAATACACCTGATGACAAGGAAAAAGATTCTAGAAAATGGAACATAGAATGGGCAGGGGAAATGTTTAGGGAATGTAGATGGGTGGAGTTCCCCCCCCCCAACATACTCTATCTAAATTGTCTTCCTCATGTCAAGCAGCTTTCTCAAAAATAGAAAGCAAATTTTTGGGCGATTTAATTGCCTTGGCCTGGAAAGCTACTTGGCAGAGAAAGAAAGTGAGAGTTAGATTTAAAAAACAGAGGATTTTATCTATTAGAGAAGGCACTATCTGTTTAATATACCTGTTTGAATATGATCAAAAGAATGGATGACCCTTAGATATAACTAGATTTTTATAATGGAAGATAGGATTTAAAATTAAAATAGCATTATTTTTGTTCTTTTGATATGGGAAATTTGAAAATAAGAAGATTGGTATGAATAAATTTTTTTAGCTATATAAATGTAAATAATACTGAGAAAATCATAAATGACAGATACTTCATTCCAACTTTTGTCTGTTTATTCAATCTGTATAGCCACTCAACTAAAACCAATGAACTATAATGTTAATCATAATGTTAACCATAATCATAATGTTAACACTATGGCTAGCAAAAAACATGAATTATCCTTAACATAGCAAACAGTATATGCAAGGAACACGGAACAAGTAACGCTAACATAATACAAATAAATAGAACAAGTGTTGCCACCAGCATATAGAAAGGAATTATTTTCTCTAAAGCTATTTTGTGGTTTGGTTTCTTATTTATCCTTACTCTACTAGGCAAGCACTTAGTTCTACTTTTTAACCTTCAGATAGACTGATACCATGTCACCCCCAGCAAAGCACACCACCCCCACTGGAGTTTGAATCAATGCCACTGGTTAGATTTCCAGTGGCCACTAATCCCACTAATTTAGTCTATTTCACAAGTAAAAATGTTAATAGTTGATATGGTCAGACTCTTGCATCATTGTTTGCTAGGTTCTAATTTGCAGTTGGTGAAATGGATTGCCAAATATGCTGTAAAGTTGATGGAAATAAGAACAAAGTTGGTGCAGCAGAGTGTGGTAGATTGTAGGAAAGATCACTTGATTTAAAAATGTGATTTTAAAAGTAGTTTTAAGATTGTTTGGGGTAGACGCAGGGGTGACATTGTAATATAATTTTAAGCGTATATAACCTGTATCTTAAATCATTGTATTTTATCCTGATTTTATCTCGATTGTATTTTGTTTTAGTTACATTTTAAATTGTATTTTATCCAGTTTCATTTGAATTGTTTTTGTCAAGTTTTAGTGATATTTTGTTTTTGGAACTTGGCAATTTGATATGGCCCAAGGGCTAATCAATAAATAAAGATGATGAGATGAGATGAGATGAGATGTGGTCAGACATTCTAGCAAGGTTTTTCAAAATATTGTAATATATAATGTAGTCAAACTTGAATATGAAAGAATCACGCTAAAAGATCTGAAAGCTGGAGCATGTGGTTAAGATCAGGAGATTGTGCTGATGGTTGCAGGGGAGCCTTGAGCAATCAATGCAACTGCTCAGATCCTAGAAATGGTTGATTATCTTTTTTGCTGTAACCAAAGGTTGTTGAATAAGCAATCTGGCCTAGACTGAAATGGTAAGGTTCACAAAACAAACTAAGCAAAAATAAAACCAGCACATTACATTAAATATAAGTTTAAAGCAAGCCTTTAAGGTATAAAAATTGTATTTTGGTGGCAAAAATTAAATGGTGTACAATCTAGGCAGCACTCACTAACTATGAATTCTTGTTGGGAACTATATTAAAAAGGGATGCAAAGAATTTCACAGATCCAAGCGTTACAGATCTTTTTAAAATTTGTGTTTTCACAAAACTTAATTAAATGCAAGTCTTAGAAACACTGGTTTCTATATGTATATTTCTGATAACAGAAAATCTGTTTTTGAAAAAAGATTTCTTTTTTTAAAAAATGAAATATTTCCAAACTAGGGAGTAAACCCTCCATCTACAAATTTAAAAAATGAAAGATAAAAATGCAAAAGGAGGAAATTACATCTCCTCTCTTAAGTCCCATTTTGAAAATATCTGGCTGATACAATTTGAGATAATACACACAATAATGAGCATGCTTATTGCCAAATTTAGCTTTGCTACATTGTTAAAACTTCAGATCTCCCATGAGATCATTTATTTATGTCTCCTCGGGCATCTCTTCCCATATGCAGGAAATGGATATGTAAGCCAGGATGGAGATCTGATCCAGTGTGTGATTCCTATGACCCATCACTTCCTGTAGTCTGTCTGTGTCAAAGTTGTGGGTGGGAATGCCAAAGTAAATACATTTGTTCTTGGAAAAAGTACTTTTTTGATATGTTTAAAAGCAAAAAATTATTACAATCCTAGTTCACTTTGTCAGGGCAAAGTCAGAGTACTTAAAGGTAGGAATAAGAGGAAGTCTCAAAAATCATTGGAATACTATACAGAGCAACATACAATATAGATCACAAAGAGTATAAGTGGCTCTCTCATTAAGCATTTTGAAAAATAAAACAGAGGAATAAAGATGAAATTTTAGGGAGATGTACAGATACAGAAATCTGACATAAGATTCATCAAATGCTTCTAAGGTACATTTCACAAGTAACATGACAGGGTATGAAAAGAATAGTACTCAGTATGGAGCTGGGGTAAGTGAAATGCTTATTTATTCATTCATTCATTCATTCATTCATTCATTCATTCATTCAATATTTATATCCTACCTCATATTGGAAACATGTTGTTAAAAAAACAACCTACCTCTAAGGACCAAGTGGCTGCTGAAGCACAGGTTTGCTCAGATTGCCTGTGTGGAGAGTGTCCTAAGAAGAGGGGGTGGCTTCTGAGAATTTCTGTTGCCTGGTCTATCTCCCATTATATCTCGAGGAGGGGAGACCTACCACAAGCTTTCTCCTTATGCCCAGACTGAACAGCCAAATTTAGTTCTGGCAAGACATTTTCTGTTACACCCAAATTCTGTACCACTGAGGGCTCTAAAGATAATAAGCAGCAGTATTACAACTGTGGTGGCACAGACTCACAGTGGTTAGAATGCATACTGCAGGCTAATGCTGCTGACTGCCTGGAGTTCAATCCTGATCAGCTCAAGGTTGACTCAGCCTTCCATCCTTCCAAAGTTGGTAAAATGAGGACCCAGATTGTTGGGGCAATATGCTGACTATGTAAATCATTTAGAGAGTGCTATATTAGAGAACCTGAAACCCAACTGGGAAAATTTGCAATGCTTATCATTGTCTAGCCAACTCTTAGATGCACATTCATCAACCATCGTGTCATATGGTATTATTCTGCACAAGCCTGGTATATACCAACTCTCCCTGTTTTGCTCTTTTACAACGCCTATTGTTCATCTCCATTTGTTATGCTGGCAAAGGCTAATTGTAATTGCAGTTGAATGAAACCACAATCTGTCTCAAGTCAAGATTAACTTCTGGTGACTTGATAGGTACATCCTTAGAATATAGAAGTTTGCCATTATCTCTTTCTAAGGATTACTTTTAACTTCCCAGTCTAATCTTGGGATATCCTTCCATCCAAATATTAATCAGTTCTAGACTTAGGTTTTGAGGGGGGATGCTGTTTTTGTTGTTTCTTTTAGATCACCCAAGATTGGCTGGCCTACCTCTATTACAGAGGAAGGAAACTATGGCGACATATTTCAGACGAAAGCATATTTGATGCCAAAAGATTTTTTTTGTTAAAAAAATTAACTAAGGGAGCAGCGGAAGGATATTACAACATTCTTGGAATTTCTTTCAGAGTAGCTTGCATATATAAAGGTTTTATAAAACAAGGTAGATGCAGACATATATCAAGAAAATTTACCTTAATTAAATCTAAGAAATGATGCTGGGTATATTGATATCTATTGGCATGGAAAAATATTAAAATTGGATTTTATCTAAGAAGCATTATATGCAGCCAACCTTTTTTTGGAATGAGGGGTACAATTAAAAGAAACCAAAAATATTGTAGAGAAAAATAGTTGGACAATAATTTATCTTACTGAATATTAGTATTTATACAAACATAACACGTATTATCAAATCCTGGTTGGGTGAGGATAGCAGTGCCTGAGATCTGACCTCCCGGTTATTGGATCTAGCACACACTTTGATGTCAGGACAGTTGGATAGAGATGACATAGATTTGGTAGCAGCTAGGAACTCTGTTCATGTGAGGGGTGCCTTTGACTGCATTTATTTATTTATTTATTTATTTATTTATTTATTTATTTATTTATTTATTTATTTATTTAATTGAATTTGTATACCGCCCTATCCCCATAGGACTCAGGGCGGTTTACAGGGCAGTTAAAACCATGAAATACAAAAAATTAAAATCAATTAAAACAATTAAATTAAATTCAAGCCCCAAGAGTAAATCTAAAACCCAGTTAAATTAACAACCCCACAGTCTGGACCAAACAGATCAAAGAGCCAAGTTTTCAGGTCCCGGCGAAATGAGCGAAGGTCGGGGGCAGTCCTACGTTCCGTGGGCAGTTGGTTCCATAGGGCAGGCGCACCCACAGAGAACGGCCCTGGGAATACCCCGCCGGCATTCATTAACTGGCGGTACCCTGATTTACCTATAGGCTGTTGCAACAGTTTTGGGCAATAAAAATGTGAAGGAAAAATGTACACAAAAATAATGCATTTTTTTAAAAAAGAAAACATAGTTCTTCCCTTATCCTTCATTTCTTGCCTCCATACCTTCTTTTTTGCCTCATTCCTGTGCAAAAAAGGTGACACAGGAATCACGAGTGAGTCTTGATAGTAAAAATTAGTCTTACAGTCATTTGTGTACTTTATTTTCTCCACCCTATTTCCTTCCTTATAGCCTCCTGTCCTTTGGGAGGAATCCTCTCAATAACCTTTGTCAATAACTACAAAGTAGACTGCCAGATGCTCTTCTCACTGAAGAATTTAAAAGACTTTAGCTTTTCCAAGTAGACAAGTTTGAATCTGTGAGCTTACAAGGTCACCCAGAGCAATTATATAAAGATAATTTCTTCTGCTCTAGTTTTCTGGTTAGGTACCTCTTCTTATCATGAGCCTATGTGCTCATAGAGCATACAAAGTCAATCACATGAGCTGCTGGTTTACCAAACATTAACAAAAGATGCTACTCAATGAAATAAATGTGACAACAGATTATCGATTGCCTAAAAATGATTGTAATTAGATAAATCAGGTACCATAATTTTGGAGTAGCTTAGTCAGCTATGTCCTGAAATAAGTGATTATCGTTTGTACCCAAAAATAAACTGTATTTGTTCTCAATACTTTTCCCCTAAAAAAAAGTGACCAATAGGAAACAATTTACTATAGCTTGGAAGAAAGTTTCATCAAGATGGTAGAACAAAGAAATCCTTTCATTGATAATCCAATCTTTATTCTGTTGAGTAGGGAATTTATTAAAATATTTTTTAAAGTTAAAGTTGCTTATGCCATATATTAATTTATGATTATTTGAATCCTGGATTATTACATTAGATTAACCCAGTTGCCTGGGTTTGTATAAAACATTGGATCATTAACTAACCACTTTGGCTATATTTGCACATGCTAGGCTAAAATGTAGTTTGTTAGTTTGTGCACATATCCAGTGACTAAAATTAGCATATGGTTCAAAGTTTTATGTGTATCCAGGAAATTACGTTAGTACTTAGCTATTGTTAAAAAAATAAGTTAGTGCTGTACAAACTATCCATTAAGCAAACCAACCACATTTTAGCCGAATATGTACATCTGCCTGGAGAGCCTGTCTTGCAATGATTGTAAAAATAATAACAAAATCATGGAACATGGAAGTTAGTAGTGGCCTTATAATTCAGCTAGCTAACTCCCTGCTTAGTGTAAGAATCCATTAAATCTCCCCCAGGATAGTGGAGCAGAATGTTCCACTGTTTAACAGCTCTTCCCATCAGGTTATGATTATTTGGTTTGATTTCTTCATTTCTTTTTCCAGGGTCAGTTTGTCTTAAAAATGCTTCCATGAAAGAAGAACAATGAGCTTTCCTAATATTCTGCTCTTTTGCGCTTATTCCCACGGTAAAGTCACCAGATGAAAATGTGTTTTTAGTAAGCTCAGGATGACATCACATTCCACAGTGAATTCTTTAGACCAAACATGTCAAACACAAGGTCTGCAGGCCAGGGCCGGCCCGTGAAGGGCCCAGATTTGGCCCCCAGAGCTATTCCAGAAATGGCAAGGGACCAGCCCCCACTGCCCCAGCCCTGGCCCACTCCAACACGGCTGGGTGCCCTCGCAGCGCACAGACAGAAACAGCAATTGCTAGGGGGCCGGCTGTGCGCAGGAGCAGCTGCAGCTCATTTGCCTCATCCCATCCCATCCCTCCTGGCCTCACCCCATCACTGGGCCTTTCCTCATCTGGCTCTGCTTTGCCGAGCTGAGCCTCACCATGCCCGGCTCCACTTTGCTGGGCCAGGCACCAAAACACCACTAAAAACAGCAGAGTCTGTGTGCACACCTGCCTTGTCCATGTCAACCATGCTCTCCACGATCCGGTGCAACGTGCCTCAAGGCCTGTAGCCATGAGTGGCAGAACCGGCACAATTGGCACAATGAGCCTCGCAGCATGGCAGGTGAGCACATAGCAGGTGCAGACACAGACTCTGCTGTTTTGGGCAGCACTTTGGTGCCTGGCCAGCTGCCTTGGATCAGCTGTAGTACGCCGTGGAGAGCATGGCTGATGCGGGCAAAGCAGGCATGTATACACACTCTACTGTTTTCAGCAGCATGCCCCTCCCCCGTGCCTTCGCTAAATAGATGACATGGCTAGAAATGAGGTTTAGCAGGCCAAGCACGCAGGCAGAAGCATGGGGGGAAGCGGGCTGTGCAGATTCCCCATACATGAGACCGGAATTTTTCTCCCTCTACTGGATTTTCACTGCCATACTTTTTAACTTACTTTAAAATTTACTTGAATCAGAATGGGAAGGATCCGCTTTCTGCATCAAGTAATCTTTAAAGTTAAACAGTATGGCAGCAAAACCCTGGCAGCGGGAGAAAAAAAATCCCGGTTTTCTAAAGACACCAGGCTGGTGTGCATCCACATGCCTCCAATCCCCTTAGAGTCGCCAGCCCGCTCCTTCCAGCCCATTTCGGAGCCGGTCTAAAGCAAAGGGAATGGTTCCCACCCTACCCAATGGCTGCAGGGCATCATTTCCAAAGGCCTTCTGCACAGGCTCCAGACAAAACTCTGGGACTGAAAAAGCAGCAACGGGAGCAAAGGGCTGTTCAAAGGAGGAGGAAGAGTGAGAAAGTGGGAAAAGTCACTACCAAACAGGTGAGGCGTGACAGGTGTCGGGGCATGAGAAGCCTGAATGCAGGGGTCCTGAATGCAGGGGCATGGTAAACAGCAGCTCCCCCCTCCCCCACCCACCTCATGGCAGCAGCACCCCACCTCCCCCCCTGTATAGAATCAGTTGTTAAATTATTTGAATCCCACCACTGGATTTAGATGTACTTAAACATGATACTGGTGACATGATAGCAGTGTTCCAATATTTGACAGGCTGCCACAGAGAAGAAGGGGTCAACCTATTTTCCAAAGCATCAGAAGGCAATAATAGAAGGAAACTAATCAAGAAGAAAACCAGCCTAGAACTAAGGACTTGTGAAAACAACTAACCAGTGAAAAGGCTTGCCTTCAGAAGTTGTGGATGTGGAGGTTCTTAAGAAGAGATTGTCTGGAATGGTATAGGTCTCCTGCTTGAGCAGAGGGTTGGACTAGAAGACCTCTAAGATCCCTTCCAACTCTGTTATTCTTTGAGAGAAATGCTGCCAATCTCCCAACCCCCTCCCTTCATCCCTTCCTGGGCACAGAGAGAGGGAAGGAATGGAGGGAAACAGGAAGGAAGGAAGGAAGGAAGGAAGGAAGGAAGGAAGGAAGGAAGGAAGGAGATGGACTGAAAAGGAGGGAGGCAGGAAAGGAAGGAGGGGTGGAAGGAAGGAAGGAAGGAAGGAAGGAAGGAAGGAAGGAAGGAAGGAAGGAAGGAAGGAAGGAGATTGGAATAAGTAGGAGGGAGGGTCTGAGGGAAGTCCTGCCTTAGCACTTGGTCACCACTGCCCTGCTGCCCTTTTGCCATCCCCTGGTGGTCTCCAATCCTATTGCTGAGGATGCTATGGTTACAAAGCTGGGTCTCCTCGCATGGAGAGGGAATGGGCCTCCCTCCGACCCACGCACTTTGCTCTTCTGCACCCACCATGAGCAATCTGGCCAAGGAGAGCGAGCATAGCTGCAGCAGCCTCAAGGAGGAGGTAAGCGCAGCTGGGCGCCCCCTTGGGGAAGTGTGGCTAGGCTAGTCTGGGCTGCAGGGTCTCTGAATTTGATGGCTGGATGCTTGATCTCCACTGCCCGCACCACAGTCCAGAGGCCTTTGTGCCTTCCCTAATTTGAATTAACTGAGATTTATAGAGGGAATGACCAGGGTGTGAAAACTGAGTGTTCTGTTTTCCTCTCCTTTTCTCTTTGTCTTTGTCTGTGTATGTGTGTCAAAGTCTTTGTATGTGAGGTAAATGTAACTTGGGTGTCTCTAATCCCTAGAGACAAGAATTTTAAAATTAAAATTAAATTAAAATAAGCCATCAAAAGGAAAATATCCTCGCTCTGTTTGTCTGGCCAGCAAACAGGGTGAAGAAAAATGTGTTCTTTTTTTCCCTTTCTCTCTCTGTACTTGTAAGAACAGCCCAAAGTTGTCAGGAGGGAATGTTTTAAGTTCATCTACAGGAAAAGTTTCATTCTTCCTTTTCTGTATGTGTTGTAAATGGGTTTTATCTGACTATCCTTTTCCTGAAACATGAGGTGTGTCTACCTTAAAGAGCCTCATGAGCTCAAGTTTGCTTGTGTAGGGAAATAACCTTCTTCTTATTAAGTTACTTTTCTTATTTTCTTATTAATTATTAAAACTACTATGGTACTAATCCTGGAACATATAAGCATTTTTCAATCTCTAAAATAATGTGGTCTATTTTAAAATAAATGTTAAAGGTAGATTCTCCGTGCCCTCACAAATTGTACACACAAAATACTAGGCTAATAAAAATTATTTGGAGCTTTCAGCATTCTCAAGCTGCAAGTCCATAAGTCCTCTTTAACATGTTGGAAATGTTCAATTTCAGAAGTGAGACCTTTCATTTTTTGTTGTTCTCTTACCAGAATCCAGCCTTTCTTTTGTCCTCATCTGTGGTGTCCCCATTTTGTTGTTACTGGTCTTATCTGTTTCTTTAACAATTGCAGTATTAATGCCTTTTCAAACTCTTTCTGCAAGCTACCCCCCCACCCCAATTCTACTTCTATTTTTCTTATCCTCCATGCCTTTGCCTGCCTCTCCTGGCAGAGTCACCCAGAAAGGGACGAGTGGACCTTGTTCTCATGTCTGTCAGCCCTGCACAGATAACCTTTGGAAGCAGAGCACACTGACCCAGATGCTGCCTCCCTCCATTTGAGCCATGGAATTGGGTTTGAATCCAGCCATCCACTAAAAAGTCACCATGCAACCTGAGTGGAACAGATCTTCCCAAGTCCTACCATTCCCCCAGATGCCTGTGGAAAGCTACAGAAGAAAGAAAGATTCCTGGAGCCATTGGCCCCCAGGTGAAGCCTCAGAATACAACTAGGAAGACTTTGAGGAGAGGTAGAAACTCACTGTAAGGTTTTCTTTCTTGCCTCATTTGTATTGTAATAAGCCAGTTGAATGTATTTATGGAGGGATGGCATTTGGAAATGGTGGGCACAGCAAGTACTGAACACCTTGGATTTCTGTCTGGTGGGAGGAAAATTTGTCAAGGATGTTTGTATTACATGTTTTGTAGAAGTAGTTGAATGCACGCACACACACACACACACACACACACACACACACACCATTCAGAATCACACTGGGTCTATCCCCTTCACCTACCTTCAGAAAAGCTCCTTAGGCTGGTTCTTGCCCTGTGGCATTAAAGCTTTGCATGCACAACTTCCTGCAAATTCCAAGTGGGAGGGAATCAGGCCCCCTCAGGTGATTTGCAATTCATATGCCCTCACTGAGGAGGTAGCAGGAAAGAGAGCTCCAAACCCAAGCCCTGAATATATTGCACTGGTGGATGGTCACTAAACAAATGGTTATAAGCTGAGGACTACCTGTATTTTAAATTAACCATTCGCAGAAACAAAACTGGGAGACAAGAGGAAAAGCCACAGCCTGTGCAACAGTTTGATAAATGAAATTTGAGTCTGAAGGAAAAGAGATAGTAAAAGCATCTCAAACAGATTTTTCCTAGTTTTGGGGAAAGTAAAAATGAAAGGAGGAAAGTGTATTTTCAGTTTTGCAAGATACTGTTAATGTAATCTTATGATAAGAATAGCGATAGTAATCCTAGTTGCGCTTCTTTTCTGAACTACCTTGCAAGGCTAACACGAAAGCTTGAAGACTAGTTACATTTTTGGCTATCAGAGTAGTTGTCATCAGCAGAACACAATATTGATATAATCAGCAAATAGTCTGAATAAATAAAGGGAGAGGATATAGCCTTGTTGTGCTCCTATGGCAGCCTGCAGCCAGTCAGTTTTGCCATGCTCTGTCTGTACTGTGATTCACACTATGCTGACTATTCTTTTTGATATTTATATTCTGTTTAAGGTTTAATGTGAATTTTTAGTTTTTTAAAACATTAAAATGTACCCAGTTATTTATAATCAATTAATGAAACACTAAAACTTTACAACAGTGGTGAATATCTGTAGCTCAGGTGTAGGATGAGGGGGAAGTTTCCTTCTCCGAGCTTGTGTGTTGGTTTCCAAACATTTCATTAAAATGTTACTAGGTAACATTTTCAATGGAGTTCAGTGTCAGTGTTCTTCTGTGTGGTCAGCGGGTCTTTTGATGGGTCGGTTGTGGATGTGACAAGCGGAGGTCTTGTGATGGGTCAGTTGTGGATGTGACAAGTGGAGGTCTTGTGATGGGTCAGTTGTGGATGTGACAAGCGGAGGGTCTTGTGATGGGTCAATTGTGAATGTGACAAGCAGAGGTCTTTTGATGGGTCAGTTGTGGATGTGACAAGCGGAGGGTCTTGTGATGGGTCAGTTGTGGATGTGACAAGCGGAGGTCTTGTGATGGGTCAGTTGTGGATGTGACAAGCGGAGGTCTTGTGATGGGTCAGTTGTGGATGTGACAAGCGGAGGGTCTTGTGATGGGTCAGTTGTGGATGTGACAAGCGGAGGTCTTTTGATGGGTCAGTTGTGGATGTGACAAGCGGAGGTCTTTTGATGGGTCAGTTGTGGATGTGACAAGCGGAGGTCTTGTGATGGGTCAGTTGTGGATGTGACAAGCGGAGGTCTTGTGATGGGTCAGTTGTGGATGTGACAAGCGGAGGTCTTGTGATGGGTCAGTTGTGGATGTGACAAGCGGAGGTCTTGTGATGGGTCAGTTGTGGATGTGACAAGTGGAGGTCTTGTGATGGGTCAGTTGTGGATGTGACAAGCGGAGGGTCTTGTGATGGGTCAGGTGTGGTTATGTTAAGTGAGGGTCTTGTAATGGGTCTTGTGATGGGTCGGTTACATCAGGTAGAATTGGTGGGAAAAACTAACCCTACCATACAGAAAAGAGGTGTCATAAATGACAGCCAGAATTCTCCAACCCCTAGGAATAGCAATAGCCCACAAACCCACAACCACACTCTGCCAGGAATTATCCAAAACCAAAGACCAGATACCGAAGGATGAAAGAAACAATGTAATCTACAAAATCAACTGTAGCACTTGCAGCCAATTCTATGTGGGACAAACATCACATCAATTAAAAAACATCCACAAACACCGGCTGTCAGTCAAACGCCACGATCACAAATCCTTAATCTCTACCCACACTGACACCAAACAGCACCAGTTCGATTGAAGCAACACAAAAACCATCAGCCACACTACCACCCGCCACACTCATGAGTTCATCAAAGCCTGGCGCTCCACAAGCAATTCCATCAACAGACAGATTGACCTACAACCAGCCTATGAACCCCCTCAGAATCCAAATCAAATGCCCAGCCAACCAGAAGTAGCACCGACCCTCAAACAACCCATACAAGCCCCCTCCCCTGGCAGCACCCACCAATGACCCTCACAAGACCCATCACAAGACCCTCACTTGACACATCCACACCTGACCCAGCACAAGACCTACTGACCATACAAAGCCCTTGTAAGCAAAAGAACACTGATATCCCCTAAACTCCGCTGAAGATGTTACCTAGGCTGGTAACGAAATGTTCGGAAACCAATCCATAAGCTTGGAGAACGAACCTTCACCCACACTAAAACTTTAATTTCAAGGATGCTTGCAAATCCCTTGTTTTTTCTCTTCCTTTCTACTCTTTTGCTTAACTTGTTACTCTTTTTGTTTGTCTGATTAAAATGTTCAGTAATACATACAAGAATAAAAGGAATAATTTTACTGAAATAAAACAAGATTATCAGGTGATTTACTAGGAGGTCTTTGCTAAAAAAGACCTTTTCTATCTCCAGAGAATCTACATTCAATTTGCCTTCCCACCTCTTCCACCCCTATAGGAAAGGTGACTGAGCAGGCTATAATGGAGGAATGTGATGGACAATATAGACCCTTTTTAGCTACCCAGTCAAAACCTTCTACAGCTAGTCATTGACTTACAATCACCATTGAACCCAAAATTCCTATTGCTAAGCAAGACAGTTGTTAAGCGAATTTTGCCCCATTTTACGACCTTTCTTGCTACATTTGTTAAGTGAATCATTGCAGTTCTTAAGTTGGTAACACGGCTGTTAAATGAATCTGGCTTCCCATTGACTTCGCTTGTCAAAAGGTTGCAAAAGGTGATCACATGACCTTGGGACACTGCAGCTGTCATGAATCAGTTGCAGAGCATTTGAATTTTGATTACATTGACCATGAGGATACTGTTGTGGTTATAATGTGAAAAATAGTCATAAATCACTTTTTTCAGTGCTGTTGTAATTTTGAACGGTCACTAAATGAATTGTTGTAAGTTCAGGACTACCTGTACTTAGCACAGAAATAGCTAATATAAGGCTCTTAGATATTACCGAGTAACAATTTCTAGAAGTTCTAACTAACAAAATAATTGTGAAATTGATTATATTTCAATATATATATAGAGAGAGAAAGGTCTACTCATTTCCAGGTATTAGTTGTAGCAAACATAAATCCAGATTTTTTTTTCTGTCCTTCTTATATATATATTTTAGCTAGTCTATTATTTCATTTTATTCCTTAATATTTCTATGCCACTTTCTAGGACTTCTCTTCTAGATCTTTTTGGATCGACAGATTTAGTTTATTATGGGAGATCTCAGATAACCAAGTCCTGAAGTGGTCCTATAGGAACTTGAAGGTGATTTTCATCACTTTGATTTGTACTTGGAAGCTGATTGGCATCTAAGTAGTTTACAGAGTAGGCGTGTTAGATGGGCAGCTCTTGAAGAGCCCATTATTACCTGGCAAACTAGTGGTTTAAGCTCCTAGAATCTAGGTGGTCTTTAAGGGCAGAATCCTGAATACATTAAATAGTCCAATTGTGAAGTGATAAAGGTCTGCATAACTGTGTGCAGTGTTCCCTGAGCCAGAAACAGTTGCAATGGGTACACTAAATATGATCATGAATAGTTTATGTCCAGGAGGCTTCAACCTTCTTCAGAAACAGCAAGATGTATCTTTGAAACAGAGGATTTCCATATCCACAGCCAATTTTTCTTTCAGAATTAAGTCTTTCCCCCCCAATCCTATTTCTAACACCCTCTTTCTAGGCATCAAGACAATGCCTTCAGCATATCACTTTTCTGAATGTGGTCAGCAATGCATAACTGGATAATATTGTATAGTTATACTTCACCCTATGCTGATATATCCCTCCCCCTGTGGCTTCTAGAGGAGCCACTCTCCCTTTATCCTAGTTTTCTCAGAGAGCATCAAACAGGGTAACAAAGATATTTTCAGCCCTATGCCAGGGCCTGAACCCAGATTGATACACAATTAATCTGTTTCCTTCAGAAGTCTCTGTATGTTTTTATTATTATTATTTATGTTAAGTCATTATGTTCATTTTCCTGAGATTTGTAGATTTCTTCAGACATGGCAGAAAAAGATTAAGAACCTTTGTTTTAGACTGATATTTGCCAACCAGTGCCAATCAATCGTAACCAGTGAAATAGACAGGAACAAATAAATTATTTTATTTTATTCTTCATCTATTCTCCCTGGAGCACTGAGTAAAACAGTTTCATATCAATTGTGATGAAATTATCCGGGGAAGAATTACATACGATAGGATTACAGAAAGGAAAAAAATAAGTGATTTGGGAAAAAGACTGGCAAGCTGGAATAAAATTGTTGGGAATGATAGCAAAGTAAAGAAGATATATGATATCCAGGCTCTTCCTTTGTGGCAAGGTAACGATGGCCCAGAAATTTTAAACAATGGAAGCTTTTATGACCTTACAGGTCATATAAGCAACTGATGAAAGCGACTGATTGGATGAAACCATGTTCTCCAAAGTACTAGACTTTCAATTTAATCAATAGTTTGAAAACAAAAACAAAAAACGAATCTCCCAACAGCACTAAAACATCCATCTTGTCTAGATAGAAGTTAAGTTTATAGAGTTACATGCACTTTATTCCTGATGTAAATATGGATTTGGAAATTCCCACAATAGTGAGATTACATTGTTCCATCTCTAACACTCCAATAAATCTGTGAGTGGGTTCCCATAACATAGTATCAGACTAGAATGTGGAAGGCTAATTTAAGGGTCATTGTGGTTTGTAAGCATAGGTAATTGGTTTCATTCAGAGAAGCATTCAGTTTATTGACTGTGAGTTACCACGAGTTACCACGAGTTATGCAAAAATAGTCTCTGTGTGTCTGTGGCTCACTTCAGAGGCATCGTAAGGATGTGTCGAAACAATACATTTCCAGCAACCTGAACAAACGAAACTGAACGGCAAAGTAGCAGGTTGTCAAAATTCTCACGTGTTCCAAAACTAAAGTGGTTGTTTTCAAACACAAAGGCAATCGCGTCACCTCAGAAGTTAAGGCCAAACATTTATACGATAGCAACAATGTATTGATTTACAAATGTACTAAAACCACTAATGCCTGCAAGGGCTTTGAGGTTGCTATTCAAATAAACCAACAGATCTGTAATGAGTACATCATCACTCCCACACATACCGCTTCTGTACATCCGCTGAAATCTGTCTTAAAACCTGACACCAGGACTAGCTAGCCTAGGAGGCGACGCCAGATTCCCCTGCCCTGCCTTCTGCATCGGGAGCGGCTTTAGCCGCGGCAGACATCCGCGCCCGAAAAGAGAAAGACCTCCTCGTGTGTGGTCTCTTCGGGGGGGGGGGGGGCTGCTGGCTATCACCGGATTTGGGACGTTCAAAAAACGCTTCTCCGAGACGTAGCAAAGGCTTCAGCCCAGGCTCCGAGGGTGGGGCGGCCGGGTCCCGCTGACGGAAAAAGGGGAGAGAAGAGCCAAGCGAGCCGTCCGAGGCAGGCAGGCAGGCAATACTCACCCCCGCCGCCTCCGACCAGGACCGCCGCCCTGGAAGGAGCAGCGCCGCTATGAGGAGCGCGATGCCCGGCCCCGCCAGGCTGCTGCCCATCGCCGGCAAAGCGCCCGTCCGTCCCACCGGTGCTCACACGTGGCCGTGCCCAGCGGGGCTGAGAGGGCAAGCTTCCTTTCCCGCGTCCCGCCTGGAGCGTCTCTAGCACCGGAAAGGCGAGCTCGATTCTTGGGCCCCGCTGGTGGGCGGCAGCGGCCGCTCCTTTCCCCGCCTGTCTCCGCCTCCCCCACCCCCGGCCCCGGCCCCTGGGACAGCGGGAGAGCCAGGAGAGCCGGCCGAGGAGGAGTCGGCCGGTTCCACGGTCTCCCGCGCCCGTTCAAAGCCAGGAGCCCGGTCGCCTCCGGAGGAAGGAGGCGGGCTGGTCGAGCGGCAGCCTGAGGGAGCTGGAAGGTGAGTCCCATTACCTGCCAAGGGCGCTTGGAGCCCGCCTCGGGAGTCGCTCCTTCTCGCTCCCGTCGTGGCTCCGGATGCCGGAAAGCTCCTCGGTCGCTGCTTTCGAGCGTCTCGGGGCTCCGGGTGTGTCTCCCAGCCCCGCGCTAGCCCGGAAAGCCCCCCGAGGGGAAAAGGGTCTTCCACCCGGCGCGTGTGTTCCTGAGGGAAGCGCAGCTTTCCTTAGGAGGCGGGAGAGGCGGGGAATGCCCTCCATCATCAACCTGGGGAGGGTGTGTGTGTCTCTTTAGCCTCTCCAGGAGGAAGATGCCGCTTAACTTGACTCTGGTGATCCTTGGCAGGTTCCTCCCCCGTGAACAATGCATGCCTCTGCCCGACTGTGTTCCCTTTGATTTCTAGGACCATCCTTTTTCAACAAGGAGAAAATAAGCAGACATGAAAAGTACCCCACGCTTCAGCTTAGGATGCTGGACCGGGCAGTAAGTAGATCTATTTCTTTCTGCGGTTACTGCCGTTTCCACTGGAAGGGAAAGTATTGTACCCTTTTTTTAAAAGTTGCTGTAAGACATTCAAAAAAGAGCCGGCCCAGGAAATAAGGTGGTGAGTTATAACTGTTTCAATCTTGTCTTGGTACAGGGATATGCAAATTATCCTCCTGGTGGGATTGACTGTGCTTCTTCTTCCTGCCGGCGTACAAGCTGTAAGTATATCATCATAAAAAAAAAAAATCAAAACAAAACCATGAGAAACATTTTTAGGGGTTCCTTCCAAATCAAACTAATTCTGTTGCTAATGTTCTTCAATCGTCTTTGCTGTTTTTCAGTAGTGCACTTTTTACTATTTGTTTTCCTATAAAACAGTTTGAACTCTCCTCCCCATTTCTCTCAGGTCAAAAGTATGTCTTAAACTATGAATACAAAGTATTTTTAAGGCACAGCGTTTAAAAATGTAACTCACGTGAATTGATTTATTTCATATCTGTTTGAAAACAATAAGGAAAGTATCGGTCATGTTGGTTTTTATCCCCTTCATGGATTACTGCCTTGTCGTGGCGAAGGGGCTTGCGTAATTCAATGAAGCTATGAGCTATGCCGTGCAGGGCCACCCAAGACGGACAGGTCATAGCAGAGAGTTCTGACAAAACGTGATCCACTGGAGAAGGAAATGGCAAACCACTCCAGTATCTTTGCCATGAAAACCCTATGGACAGTACCAAAAGGCAAAACGATATGACGCTGGAAGATGAGCCCCTCAGGTCGGAAGGCGTCCAATATGCTACTGGGGAAGAGCAGAGGGCTAGTACTAGTAGCGCCAGAAAGAATGAAGCGACTGGGCCAAAGCCGAAAGGACGCTCAGCTGTGGATGTGTCTGGTGGTGAAAGGAAAGTCCGATGCTGTAAAGATTTTTTCTCCATAGGAACCTGGAATGTAAGATCCATGAATCAAGGAAAGTTGGACGTGGTCAAACAAGAGATGACAAGACTGAACATCGACATCTTAGGTATCAGCGAACTAAAATGGACAGGAATGGGTGAATTTAATTCAGATGACCATCAGGTATACTACTGCGGGCAAGAATCCCTCAGAAGAAATGGAGTAGCCTTCATAGTCAATAAAAGAGTAGGAAAAGCAATACTGGGATACAATCCTCAAAATGACAGAATGATCTCAGATCGAATCCGAGGCAAACCATTCAATATCACAGTAGTCCAAGTCTATGCCCCAACCACCAGTGCTGAAGAGGAAGAAATTGACCGGTTCTATGAAGCCCTACAGCACCTTATAGAACTAACACCCAAAAATGATGTCCTTATCATCATGGGGGATTGGAATGCTAAAGTAGGAAGCCAAAAGATAACTGGAATAACAGGCAAGTTTGGCCTTGGAGTACAAAATGAAGCAGGGCACAGGCTGATAGAATTTTGTCAAGAGAATACGATGGTCATAGCAAACACTCTTTTCCAACAACCCAAGAGACGGCTCTACACATGGACATCACCAGACGGTCAACACAGAAATCAGATTGACTATATGCTCTGCAGCCAAAGATGGAGAAGCTCTATACAGTCAGTAAAAACAAGACCAGGAGCTGACTGTGGCTCAGACCATGAGCTTCTTGTTGCAAAGTTTAGGCTTAAACTGAAGAAAGTAGGGAAAAGCACTAGGCCACTCAGGTATGAATTGAATCATATCCCTGTTGAATATACAGTAGAGGTGACAAATAGATTTAAGGAATTAGATCTGATAGACAGAGTGCCTGAAGAACTATGGACAGAGGTTCGCGACATTGTACAACAGGTAGCAACCAAAACCATCCCAAAGAAAAAGAAATGCAAGAAAGCAAAATGGCTGTCTGAGGAAGCTTTGCAAATAGCTGAGGAAAGGAGGGAAGCGAAAGGCAAGGGAGAAAAACATAGATATGCCCAATTGAATGCAGAATTCCAGAGAATAGCTAGAAGAGATAAGAATGCCTTCTTAAATGAACAGTGCAAAGAAATAGAAGAAAACAATAGAATAGGGAGGACCAGAGATCTTTTCAAGAAAATTGGAGAGATGAAGGGAACGTTTAATGCAAAAATGGGCATGATAAGGGACCAAAATGGCAGGGACCTAACAGAGGCAGAAGAGATTAAGAAGAGGTGGCAAAATTACACAGAAGAACTATACAAGAATGAGCTTAACGTCCCAGATAATCACAATGAGGTGGTCACTGACCTCGAGCCAGACATCCTAGAATGTGAAGTGAAGTGGGCCTTAGAAAAGCTGAGCAACAACAAAGCTAGTGGAGGTGACAGTATTCCAGCTGAGCTATTCAAAATCTTAATAGACAATGCAGTAAAAGTGCTACACTCAATTTGCCAGCAAATTTGGAAAACTCAACAGTGGCCACAGGATTCGAAAAGATCAGTTTACATTCCAATTCCAAAGAAAGGCAGTGCCAAAGAATGTTCAAACTATCGCACCATTGCACTCATTTCTCATGCTAGTAAAGTCATGCTTAAAATCCTACAAGCTAGACTTCAGCAGTATGTGGATCGAGAACTACCAGAAGTACAGGCAGGATTTCGAAGAGGCAGAGGAACTAGAGATCAAATTGCCAACATACGCTGGATCATGGAGAAAGCTAGGGAATTCCAGAAAAACATCTACTTCTGCTTCATTGACTATGCTAAAGCCTTTGATTGTGTGGATCATAACAAACTGTGGCAAGTTCTTAAAGAGATGGGAGTACCAGACCATCTTATTTGTCTCTTGAGAAACCTATATGCGGGTCAAGAAGCAACAGTGAGAACTGGACATGGAACCACTGATTGGTTCAAAATTGGGAAAGGAGTCCGGCAAGGCTGTATACTGTCGCCCTGCCTATTTAACTTATATGCAGAGCACATCATTAGAAAGGCAGGGCTAGATGAATCAAAAGTTGGAATTAAGATTGCCGGAAGAAATATCAACAACCTAAGATACGCAGATGATACCACTCTAATGGCAGAAAGTGAAGAAGAACTAAAGAGCCTCTTGTTGCGGGTGAAAAAGGAGAGTGCAAAACTTGGGTTGAAACTTAACATTAAGAAAACCAAGATCATGGCATCTGGCCCTCTCAATTCCTGGCAAATAGATGGGGAAGAAATGGAGGTAGTGACAGATTTTATTTTCCTGGGCTCCAAGATCACTGCAGATGGGGACTGTAGCCAAGAAATTAAAAGACGCTTGCTCCTGGGGAGGAAAGCCATGGCAAATCTAGACAGCACACTAAAAAGCAGAGACATCACCCTGTCAACAAAAGTGCGTATAGTCAAGGCTATGGTCTTCCCAGTTGCAATGTATGGCAGTGAAAGTTGGACCATAAGAAAGGCTGAGCGCCAAAGAATTGAGGCCTTTGAACTGTGGTGCTGGAGAAGACTCCTGCGAGTCCCTTGGACTGCAAAGTGATCAAACCGGTCAGTCCTAGAGGAGATCAATCCCGACTGCTCTTTAGAAGGCCAGATCCTGAAGCTAAAACTCAAATACTTTGGCCACCTAATGAGAAGGAAAGACTCACTGGAGAAAAGCCTAATGCTGGGAAAGATCGAGGGCAATAGAAGAAGGGGACGACAGAGAATGAGGTGGCTGGATGGAGTCACTGAAGCAGTAGGCGTGAGCTTAAATGGACTCCAGAAGATGGTAGAGGACAGGAAGGCCTGGAGGAACATTGTCCATAGGGTCGCGATGGGTCGGACACGACTTCGCAGCTAACAACAACAATGTTTTTATTGATGTATTAAAAAAAACTAAACAGCCCATAGTTGCAGAATATTACAACCAATTGAAATATCACAAGTTTTCCAATTCTCCAGGACCTCTTCTGAAGCAACTCATGAGGTAGACAAAGTCAGGCCGGTATGAACTACTTTGACTATGTGTGCATGAATGATTGACATGCTAACAAGCCAACCAAAGTTTAGGCCACCGTGTTCTGTGTACCTTGCCTCTATGGCTAGTTTATGGAATAGTTTATATTTTATGGTAATCCCCAAAGCAAAAAAGTTATATAAACAAATCATGATTAAGGTAATTATGGATTTGGATCTTTTGGAAATACAGACAACAACTGTAGAAATCTCTCCCTCTATTCACAAAGTGCCTTCTCGAGGTATCTACTGTATCCAGTTATCAGGTGACTAGAAGTGCTTTAGAGAAAATAACCCAGTGGCCTCCAAGTAGCTTCCATTTCTTTCTTTGGACCTCTTCCCTGCCCCACATGTGTGGGATAGACACATTTTTAACAAGAAAAGATATGGGTGCTGATCACTTTGCACTCTTTCTGAGTGCTCCACCTCCTTCAAAAAGGAAAAACGGGAGGGAGACCATTGCTGCTGCTTGTTAAGGGAGAGACTGTGGATTGCATAAGACCAGCCAAGGAAAAGTTCATGAAAATGAACAAGCTGTAGAGGGCATAGAAAATGGCCTTGAAGGATAGAAACAAGAGCTGCTGCCAAGACAATGATTAAACAAGGGATCTCATCCCACAAAACTAACTTCAGTAACATGTCACATAAGCCTTACACAAAGATTGATGGAAGAAAGAGGGAAGCATATGTTTCAATGAAAGTAGTTTTAGACCTCTAAGAGAGGACTTTTCAACCGGTGGTACAGGTACCACCTGTGGTACATTGGAACCTGGCAGGTGGTACGTGACCATCCTAGAGAAGTGGTAGTGGGGAGGGAAATGAGCTGAACCGGTGGCAGCACCGCAAAAGCCAGACCGAGAGATGGCTGGAGCTGCAGGACTGTCAGGGCTCAGCAGAAACGCCAGGATCAGTGCCGGGCTCCAGCTGATTGGCCCTTCTTCGGGGCTGAGTGGAAGTGCCAGGATCAGTGCCGCTTTCCAACTGATCAGCATTTCTTCAGGGCTCAGTGGAAGTGCCAGAATCAGTGCCGCTTTCCACCTGATTGGCGCTTCTTCAGGGCTCAGCAGAAGAGCCAGGATTAGTGCTGCTTTCCAGTTGATCAGTGCTTCATCGGGGCTGTCAGGGCTCAGCAGAAGCGCCAGGATCAGCTGGAGCCCGGCGCTGATCCTGGTGCTTCTGCCGAGCCCAGAAGAAGCACCAATCAGCTGGAACCCTGCCCCTACTCTGCAGAGGGCAGATCCCCATCATCCCCAGCCTGGCAGAGGTCTTCCTGCTGCACCGTTGCAGACAAAGGGGGGCTCTAATGAGGAGGAGGTGGAGGAAGAGGATTTAAGCAAGCTTAGCAACTGGAGTGGGGATCCCCCCAAAAAACAAACATGCTTCTTGGGTAACCTCCCAGCATGACAGAAGTGACCATGCACCCAGCAGATGGGGGGGGAATAAAAACCAAACACCCGCAGCCCCGCTCCTAATCCTCAACAGAAATGCTCACAACAACAAAAACCTCAGACAGGAGGAAAAGCGCGGCCAGGCGGGCAGGAAGGTGTCTTGCTCAGGTCTGGCTTGGGGGGGGAAGGGGGTAGCTTCACCCCCCCAAACGCTGCTCTCTCACAAAGGTAGGATGAAAATTCCAAAAAAATGACAAGAGAAAAAGGTTAAAACAGAAGAGTAACTCGTGATGGTTTGCTTCCCCACTTCCTTCTAGCAATTTAAATATGTAAAAACCACAAAAGAAAAACTTGGCTTTCTTTCACTGTAATTCAGAAGGGAGGAACGGGAGGATTGGGGGGGGCGTTGTTTGTTTCAAAGGAAGGGAAAGAAGGGATTTGGGTCTGTGGGGGGGCAGCAGGTAAACGGTGATGGCACATGGCTTCTGGTGTTGGGTTGGTGGTGTTTTTAAAAGAGCAAAACAAGGCAAAAAATAACAATCCTCCACTCCACCCCCAAGAGCTGTATGCAGATGTGATCTTTTTTTTTCTTGTTCAGAAGAGACACTCTTCTGTTTTAACCTTTTTTCCTAGTTGTTTTTCGGAGTTTTCATCCTGCTTTTGTGAGAGGGCAGCATTTGGGGGGGGGGGGGTGAAGCTGCCCCCTTCACCCCCCCCAGGCACCAGCCGAGCAAGACGCCCACCTGCCTGCACTCTTCCCCCTTTCCGAGGTTTTTGTTGTCATGAGCATTTCTGTTGAGAATTGGCAGTTGTTAAATTAGTAACACGGTTGTTAAGTGAATCTGGCTTCCCCATTGACTTTGCTTGTCAGAAGGTTGCACAAGGGGATCACATGACCCAGGGACACTGTGACTTTCATAAATATGAATCAGGTGCCAAGCGTCTGAATGTAAATCACAAGACCCTGGGGATGCTGCAACTGTCATAAGTGAGAAAAATGGTCATAAGTCACTTTTTTCAGTGCCGTTGTAACTTCAAACAGTCACTAAGTGAACTGTTATAAGTCAAGGACTGCTTGTATTTTATCACTTTTTTCCCTTTTTTTTTGGTCATCAAGTTTTTGACACCTTGCTAGGCGACTGGTTGTACTTGGATATTGCCATATCCTAAAAGTGGTACAATGGGTGAAAAGATTGAAAAACCTGCTCTAATCCATTGGTCTGGTCTGCCTTATATGGCTGGCTGAAGCAGATAAGCAAAACGAGAGTAGTTCAGCTTAGGAGGCAGTTGCCTGGAGTTAGTCAGTGGTCACTGTGCATGAGTGAGCACCCATTTGGGGGTGGGGGAGAGGAGGAGGAGGAACCTATGATAGACATGCAAATTGATGTATTAGATTTGTTCTCTGAGACCTTACACAGCAAGAGGTATGGAAAATAATCCTGAATTTGTTTGGGGACCTAAACTCTATTTTAGCTGTTGGCTATATTCCTGTTTTTTAAATGTCATCTGTTTTTCTATAAAATAGGCTTTTGTTGGAGAAAGTTATTATGGGTTCTAGGGTGTGGTTTCTATTTAAAACTTTTCAAGTTTTTGTGCAAGTTACTGATCTGACATTTGGCCTTAGCATTCTTGTGAGCCTCACCATGATATTGAAGATTTTAGGAACCTGATTATAAATGATTACCTCATCCTCTTTTTGTGATGACCTTTCCCCAAACTTCCAGAACAGACTACTAACCCAAAAAGGTAGAATTGTTGTACATTAGAGACTCCTTAAAAATAAACAATATGAATTAACAGGGAAATTAAAAAGTACAAGAATAAGGCTAAATGTTTATATTTAGGGTCAATGTATGTAGTGATTGTCGTCATCAGCCACTCAATTGTAACTGACCCTAGGCCCCCTCTGTGGATTGGTATATGGTAGAATGTATTAATTTACCTCAGAGAAAGAATTAAATTTGTTTACATTGTAATTGGCTTTAATACTTTGCTTACCAATATATTTTGTGTGTGTATATATAATTTTAATAAACAAAATATATTTATATAAAATAAAATATACTTGTTTTAATATATATATATATATATAATTTATATTTTAATATATAACATATATTTAAAAATTTATTAAAAAAGAAAAGAAACATTAGTGAAAATAATTTTTTTTAAAAAAAACAGAAAGACCACAACAAAAAAAGAAAACAAAAAAGATACATAAAATACCTATACTGCTCAAAAAAAATAAAGAGAACACTTAAACAACACAATGTACTGTATTTAATAGTAGGATGTCTTATCTTGTGTTCCCTTTATTTTTTTGAGCAGTATATTTTACATAAAGCATTTGCTTTTTTATGCAGTCATAATCTTAAGAGATCTGTATATGAGAAAGATTGTTCTAAGCAAGAGAGCTTCTATTCACCCCTGAACCCATTCTACTGCATTCATTCTTTGTATGCCACCTGGAGACATTGAAAGTGAACTGAGCAGCCATGTAAATTTTCTTAAATAAATAAATTCATGAGCCAAGTGCTTCTTAATTTTCCTATCTGCTCATTTTAACTACATTGTGAATGGAATGAAATGTAGCATTAGCCTTGACAATGAACCTTTATATGAATGCTCACAAGTTGGTTTTGCTGGCCCTACAAATATCTTTCCATTCGCTGCCTTTCTAGTGTAACATGTAAAGGGGTTTTCTCTCTAATGGTTGCATGTGAAACTGAAAAACACGATCCTGAGTAAACAGGATCGCCAACCATACACCATCCTTTCTTATATCTCCACTATAGCAGAGCTAGAATATATGTTGTTAAAATTGGGAATTTTTGTATGTGCATGTCCATATAGACACAGACACACACAAGATTTTTAAACATTGAACTCAAATAATAAATCTTGTATTTGGGCTGCATCTTGGAAAGCATATATATTTCATTATTATTGTTATTAATATTATTAATATTAATATTATTAATAAACATTGCACAGTCAGCCAGATGTTCAGACTGGATTTGGCATTTTTGTCTGCCTATCGAGTCCTTACCAAGGACCTGGGATAGGCAGAAGTGGGTGTTTGATGGTGTTACAGATATCATCGCAGGATGGAAGCTGTTCCCAGTAAGGCCGTCTGATTGACTGATGGTGAATTTGTCAGTGCCAGTGGTGTTCAAGTGATGCTCCAGTTGTTTTGGGATTACGCCCAAGGGACCTATTACTTTTGGTACTACCCTTGTTTACCTTTCCCATAGTCTTACTATTTCTTTTTGTAGGTTTTGTATTTTGTTATGTTTTCCAGTTCTTTCTCTTGTATTCTGCTGTCTCCAGGCACTGCCACACCCACTATCCAGACTTTTTTTGTCTTTCTTATCAACAGTTGTTAAGTCTGGGGTGTTATGTGGCAGGTGCTATGTGTTTGAATTTTAAAATCTCAGAGCAATTTAACTTCATTTTCTATGACTTTCTCTATTTTATGGTCCCACCTATTCTTGTTTGCAGGCAAATGATATTTCTTGCAGATCTTCCAATGCACCATTGTTGCTACTTTGTCATGCTGCTGCTTGTAGTCAGTTTGTGTGATCTTCTTGCTGAAGCTTACCAGGTGGTCCACTGTTTCTTCAGCTTCTTTGTAAAGGCGGCATTTACTGTCTGTTGCTGTCTTCTCAATTTTGGCTTTGTATGCATTTGCCCTTAATACTTGGTCTTGTACAGCCAGTGTTAATCCCTCGGTCTCTTTCTTCAACGTTCCTGTTCTTAGCCATTGCCAGGTCTTGTTGTTATCTGCTTTCCAGCTATTTTTTTAATGTACTGGCTATGTAGTGCTTTGTCTTCCCATGCCTCCATTCTGTTCTTCATTTGGTCTTTCTTGTAGGCCAGTTTGGTCTCTCCAGTAGTCAGTAAGCCTTCCTGATATACTAACTTCAGTGCATCTTCATTATTGTCCTTCAAATATTCTTCCAAAGGCCTTTTTTCTTCTTCAACCATCTGATGTACTTGCAACATTCCATGCCCACCTATTTGCCTTGGCAAGTAGAGTCTGTCAATGTCACTGTGTGGATGAAGGGCATGATTCATTGTCATTGTTAAGTCCATTGTGGGAAAAAGCTGTTAACGCCAGACTGTCTTAGGCTTGTAGTGATGTTTGTTCGGTCTTCACACCTTACCTTCCAAAAGAGGAGATAAGCCAATTGCCCAGAGGTGCATTCCTCCCCCCCTTCGACCTGACATCAAGGGGAATGACACTTCAAAGAGCGTGTATGCAGAGACAGCAAAAGAGTTACATTGTAGCGATAGAGAAAAATAAAGAAGCAGCCTGCACCATTTCCCCCCTCTCCTCCAGGAGCATGGCAGAACTCAGAAGAATAGAAAGAATATAGTTAGAATTAGAATTAGAAAAAGGCCCATTAGAAATATGGGTTCTGACATCCTGCCTCCCTTAAAAATAGAGATCCATCTGTGAAGAAATAGAGACAAATACATATATAGGTTAATCTGGTTTGTTCGGGTATTCGGTGTGAAATTCCTTAAGCAGTTTAGGGGCTTTAATATGGCATTTGTGGACCCACTCATTTTGGGAGGATGGAAGGTGTTTCCACACCACTAGGTATTGAGTGGAGCCATGGTATTTCCTAGAATCTAGGATTTCTTTAATTTCAAAATGCTGCTCCCCTTCTACCATAATGAGAGGAGGGGGAGAAACAATGGCTGGTCTTAATGGTGACTGTTGCTCGCATTTTAAAATGCTGCAGTGGAAAATTGGATGGATTTGCCTGAGGGATTTCAGGAGTTCTAATTCTACTGTTGCTGGGTTTATAATTCTAACAATGGGGAATGGTCCTACATATTTGGGCCCCAGATTTTTGGATGGTTGTAAGGATTTTAGGTATTTGGTGGATAGGTAAACATTTTCTCCTACAGTAAAAGGTTTTGGCTCGATTCTCTTTTTATCTGCTTGCATTTTATATGCTTGCCTAGCCTCGTCTAAGGCTTTTCTGACAACTGACCAGGTATTTTTTAATTATGCAATCCACTCCTTTAATAAAAGGATTGCAGTTTCCGCAGACGAAAGTTCTGGCATTGGCTAGTTGGAACGGAGTGTAGCCTGTGCTGGAATTAACGGCATTGTTGTAGGCGACTTTAGTGAATGGGAGCAGGTCAGTCCAGTTGTTCTGCTGGTAATTAATAAAGCATCTTAAATATTGTTCTAGAACTGAATTTGACTGTTCAGTCCCACCATTCGTTTGTGGATGATGACTAGATGACAGTCCTTGGGTGGTCCCTAACAGAGTTGGAAATTCTTTCCAGAACTCCAATGTGAACTGCAGTCCTCTATCAGATATAATGCACTGTGGGGCTCCATGCAGTCGATATATGTGCTGAACAAACAGTTTTGCAAATCTTTGAGCAGGGGATAAAATGCACTTGATTGGAAAATAAGTCTGTTATAACCCAGATGACTGTGTTTCTGCTGCTATCTGGTAGTTCCACTATAAAGTCCATGGAGATCTCCTTCCAAGGCGCTGAGGGGCTTGCTACTGGCTGCAGCAACCCAGGTGACTTTCCTTGCAATCTTTTTGCTGAGGCACAAATTGAGCAGCTAGCCATGTAGCTTTCAATATACTTCTTGATTGATGGCCACCAAAATTGCCTTTTAACTAAGTGTAGTGTTTTCACAAACCCAAAATGGCCTGCACATTTTGAATCGTGGCATACCGGTAGTTGCATGAATGCAAGTCTCTGGCTTTTAGGTATGTATAATTTCTCTCCAACCCATGGTAGTCCATCTGTGATTGTGCATAGGTTTTTGTGGCTTAGGAACCATTCATTGGTTTCTAGTGCTTTTCTAAATTCAGTTCCTGCTTGGCTTCCTAAAGGCTTTTGATTTGGCTTGTGCTCGTGGCATTCTGGATAATGCGCCTGCCAGGAATTTTCTCTCCCCCCACCCCTCGGCAGGTATTTGAAATGGTGGAAGTGTTGTGACCACTGTGCTTGCTTATGGGTTAGTTTCCTGGGTGTTTTCAGTGCTTCCAGGTTCTTGTGGTCGGTGCACACTTAGAAAGGGATTTTGTTCCCCTCCAAAAAGTGCCGCCAAGTGAGGAGAGCCTAT
The DNA here is from genome assembly GCF_947247035.1 of Vipera ursinii. Taxonomy (NCBI): domain Eukaryota; kingdom Metazoa; phylum Chordata; class Lepidosauria; order Squamata; family Viperidae; genus Vipera; species Vipera ursinii. The sequence goes on from NC_139512.1 coordinate 190,072,917, forward strand.
CACAGTGCATATGCCTCCTTTTCCCAGACTGCCAACCTCTGTTCTGTTTCAGTGAGCTTTCTTAATGTATAGGCACAGGGCTGCCATTCTCTTGTAAAAGTACAGCCCCAACAGCTACATTGCTGGCATCTTCCTGAATTACAGAAGGTCTGTTAGTACCGGGATGCCTTCATACTGGCTCTATGGAGAACAGCCTTTTCAGTCTCACGAATGTGGCTTGGCATTCTACTGTCCATTTTAGCAGTTGGCTCAGCTTGGGTTTTTCCCCTCCCCTGGTTTTCTGTAAATTTGTGACTGGCAAGGCTATTTGGTCAAAGGAGGGGATAAACTATTGGTAAAAGTTAGCAAATCCCAGGAATCTCTGCAATTGCTTTCTAGTGCAGAGCCCACTCTAGCACTGCTCGGACTTTCTTGGGGTCCATTTCTATATGCAGTATCTCAGATAGTCAATTTTAACCTTATGAAATTCACACTTAGAAAGTTTTGCATAAAGGTGAGCTGCCCGTAGTTTGTTTAGGACTGCTCTGACCAGTTTGACATGTTCGTTCATGGTCTCAGTGAATATAAGGATGTCATCCAGGTAAACAAGTATCCCCTTGTACAGGTGGTCCCTTAGCACGTCATTTATCAACTGCATGAATGCGGCAGGAACTCCTTGCAGCCCCAAAGGTAGAATCCGGAATTGGTAACACCCCAAGGGGCAATTGAATGCTGTCTTCCATTTGTCACCCACCTTTATTCTGATTCAGTAGTAAGCTTCCCTTAAGTCCAGTTTGGTGAAAATCTTTCCCTTCGAAAGGTGGGATAACATGTCCTTCATGAGGGGGAGAGGATATAGTTTGCTTTCACTTATTGAGTTTAAAGCCCTATAATCAACGCAGAGGCAGAGTCCCATCCTTCTTCTCTTGAATCAACACAGGGGCAGCAGTTTTCAGCTTTGCCAGCTGAATGAAACCCCTTTCTAAATTTTTATCTATGAATTTCTGCATTTCCTCCAATTCTTGTGGGCTCATGGAGTACAATCTAGGCTTGGAAAGTTTTTCACCAAGTCTGATTTCTATTCTACAGTCCGTGGGCCAATTCATCAGACCTTTCCTTGCTGAATACATCAACCAAGTCTCTATACTCCTCTGGAATTTCGAGTAGTTCTTTTTCTCCCCCTACTGCAGCTTTCTCAGTCAGGGCTTCCCTTGGTGGGGGCGGGGCTGGTGCCTTGGTCAACTCCCTTTTTGGGAATCTAAGCTCTGCCATCCTCCAGTCCACTCGTGGGTTCCACTTGGCCAGCTACTCCATGCCTAGGATTATGGGGCATTCCATGCCAGGGGTTACCACAAATGTTACAGTCTCTACATGGTTCCCCAGGGTGAGTTGAACTGGTAGCATTGCTACGGTGGCAGGCATCCCCCCTGCTATGGACCCATCTAATTGGCCAAATGAGATCAGTATCTTCAGCCTCCTCACCAGAATTCCTAAATTCCCCACTAACATTGGGCTTATAAGGTAGTGGGTGCAACCAGAGTCAATTAATGCCCTAACTTCTATGGCTTCGGGCATGACAGGGGCTAACAACTTTACTGTCTTGGTGAAGGGGCACAATGGGTCCTCTTACCAGGGGTTCATCCTCAGACTTGTCGTCGGATGAATGGGATGTCCCTCCAGTGTGGGCTGGAGTTCCCTTTCCTCGTGGAGTTGAGGCAGGGAACTCAATGGCCTCCGTGCCTTTCATGGCTGTCTCCTTAGGCTTTGCTGGTGGTTTTCTGGGCTTCCCAGCCAGGGCCCAGTCAGATTACCCAGTTAGGGTGCGAAACCGGCATTTGGTGACATGGTGCCCCTCTTTCCCACATTTGAAACATTCGGTGGTTCTTTTGGTGGACGAAAAGTGCTTTGCTGTCTTGCAGGGCTGGCTTTGATGGTGACTTCCCCCATGATCTCCCCCCTCTGTGTTGCCTCTTGGCCAGGTTGATCTCAGCTTCCTCAGCTAGGACCTATCAGTCTTGCAACTGATGAGGGTCTCCCCAAGGGAGCCAGGCATCGTAGAGGTCGTAATTCAATCCAGCTTTGAAATGGCTGAGCATGATGTCCTCTGGCCAATTCAGCTTGCTGGCCAGGGTTTGGAATTCCTGGGTGTATTCCGTCACTGGTCGTCTGCCCTGTTTCACCATCTTTATCTGCTCCCGGATTTTCCAGTTGGCTAAGGGGTCTTTGAACCGGCACCTGAGGGAGACCATAAATTGATTGAAATTCAGAGCTCCTGGGCATCTGAATCATGGAGGTCTACAACCCAGTCCATTGCGATGCCATCCAGAGCTGCTTGTATGATGTGAATTCTGGCTCAGTCAGTTGGGATGTCCTGGCCTTACTCCTTCATATAGTTAAGCACCTGGGTTAAGAAGAATCCCAGGCACCATGGGTCCCCACGGAACTTCATGTCTAGTAGTGGGAACTTCTGGATGGATTGGTGTCGTTTTTTCCGTTTGTGTCGCCTTCCTTCTCTGTCCATAGTTTCCGCATGACGGGGGATGGTTGCAGAAGTTTCAATGGTTCCATCGGAAGGATCTGGAACCTCAGATCGTTGGCTCTCCTGGCGGATCCCAGGCAGATGGTACCCTGGTATGGTTCGGCTTTCTCCTCCTTCATGGAGTCCAGGGCTATTTTCATCATGCCGATTGCCTGTTCCAGCAATCAGCTGGAGTGCCACTGGCGATCCTCTTTTTTATTATTATTTTTTTTAATCCCATTTATATCCCACCCTTCTCCGAAGACTCAGGGCAGCTTACAATTTAAGCACAAACCAATGTGCTTAGCAATAGCCTTCATTCTATGTATATGCCTGCTTATTAGGGCTTTCGCCCCCCCCCCAAGCGGCATTATTACAAAGTCAGCTTATTGCCCCCAACAGGCTGGGTCCTCATTTTACCTACCTTGGAAGGATGGAAGGCTGAGTCAACCTTGAGCCTGGTGGGATGCGAACCTGCACTAATTGCAGGCAGCTGGTGTTACTTAAGGAGGCATTAGCCCACTGCTCCACCAAGGCTCTTTGTCCTCACTGAGATGGAGAGAACTTTCCATCTCCTCCTTCCAGCCTGGCTGATGACTGCCCCATCCAAGCATCACCTTTGTGCCCTTCTGTCTTCCTTCCTTCCAATGCCCATTGACCACCTGGGCTTGTGGCGGCATTGTGTCACCACCTCCTCCGAGGAGCTCAAGGATCTGGAGCTGGAGTATTTGCAGGGGTCTGCTCAGCGGGAGGCTTCCCCCTCCCCATGGCAGGTTCCTCTCTCTCTATTCCATTGTCTGACATGATTTGCCAACTCCCCCAGTAAGGGCTTTCCTTCCGGGCTGACTGTTACTGCAGATCATGTCTAATGTCAGGGCCCATTTCAAAACCTCATCTTAAGAAAGCAGAATTCATGGAAGCAGTTTCTTCCAAAAGGAACTTTTATTAGGAGAAGCTGATAGCAGGCATAATAGACAGGATCTGAGGGTTTTCCACTCAGATCAATAGGTTAAAAGTGTCCCAAGCAAAACCACCCCTATAGTTCATCCAGTCAGTTCAAATGGGCCAATCCCCAGGTGTTAAGTCCATTGTGGGAAAAAGCTGATAACGCCAGTCTGTCTCAGGCTTGTAGCAATATTTGTTGGGTCTTCGCACCTTTCCTTCTGAAAGAGGAGATAAGCCAATTGCCCAGAGGTACATTCCTTTCTCCCCCCACCCCTTCGAGCTGACATCAAGGGGAAAGACAGTTCAAAGAGCGTGTATGCGGAGACAGCAAAAGAGTTACATTGTAGCAATAGAGAAAAACAAAGAAGCAGCCCACAGCATTTCCCCCCTCCCCTCCAGGAGGATGGCAGAACCCAGAAGAATAGAAAGAATATAGTTAGAATTAGAATTTGAAAGATCCCCCTTACAAATGTGGGTTCTGACAATTATGTTAGATTTTCGATTCTAGGCCAGCACTTTCATCACTATACCACACTGGCTCTTTTTCAAATAAGTAATGTAGCATTAAAAGAACTTCAGAAACAATTGGGAGACTTGACTAAATATGAAAACCTTACAAAATCTTACTCAGTTGTTTTAGCAACAGGCAGTCACCTTTCTGTCAGTGGCAAAATAAGAAAAGTGGGAAAATGAGCAGAGCATACAAATTACTGAAAGCTAGGTGGAAGGAGGACCATAGATCTCCTATCATGGCTCCATCCTGAAGACAGCAGATGTGAACATGAAGTCAACCAAGGGAGAAAGAAATCCCTGTGTCCTGCTTACTTGCCTGGATAAGAAGAAAAACATCTCTTCCAAACCAGGACAGGAAAGTATTTTGAAAGTGCTAGTCGGATGGCGCATCACAACCAAAAACCCATCTGTGCCTAGAAGGAAACTAGAGGAAAAGTGGGTGGAGTGGGGGAATTTGTGTGCCAGATAGAAGTGTAGCCCTCTGCTTTGATCCTGATGAAAGTGCGCCACACTGCTATTACATGGTATGTAACACTGTGGGCTGCTAATCCAATCAGGTGTAGCTGGTGTTTATAATGGAATTGATAAAGATTGATGCTGCATGTACCAAAACATGTGCTCCAGGAACTGAAATAGATAATTAAAAGACACACAAGGATATGGAGTATGGTTTCCATCTGCTGCAGAACATATCTCTTTCTTTTGAATATCTAAAGATACTAAGTTGAAGTGTTGCAAACATAAAAAAGTGACTTTAATGTTCTTCATTTCATGGAATTGCAAATATTATGCAGATATTAGTTGGATAAGTAACAGAATCATAGTGTTGGAGGGACCTTGAAGGTCTTCTAGTCCAATCCTCTGTCCAGTGCAAGAACTGTTGTTGTTGTTAGTTGCGAAGTCGTGTCCGACCCATCGCGACCCTATGGACAATGTTCCTCCAGGCCTTCCTGTCCTCTACCATCTTCTGGAGTCCATTTAAGCTCACGCCTACTGCTTCAGTGACTCCATCCAGCCACCTCATTCTCTGTCGTCCCCTTCTTCTATTGCCCTCAATCTTTCCCAGCATTAGGCTCTTCTCCAGTGAGTCCTTCCTTCTCATCAGGTGGCCAAAGTATTTGAGTTTTAGCTTCAGGATCTGGCCTTCTAAAGAGCAGTCAGGGTTGATCTCCTCTAGGACTGACCAGTTTGATCGCCTTGCAGTCCAAGGGACTTGCAGGAGTCTTCTCCAGCACCATAGTTCAAAGGCTTCAATTCTTTGGCGCTCAGCCTTTCTTATGGTCCAGCTTTCACTGCCATACATTGCAACTGGGAAGACCATAGCCTTGACTATACGCACTTTTGTTGACAGGGTGATGTCTCTGCTTTTTAGTGTGCTTTCTAGATTTGCCATGGCTTTCCTCCCCAGGAGCACACGTCTTTTAATTTCTTGGCTACAGTCCCCATCTGCAGTGATCTTGGAGCCCAGGAAAATAAAATCTGTCACTACCTCCATTTCTTCCCCATCTATTTGACAGGAATTGAGAGGGCCAGATGCCATGATCTTGGTTTTCTTAATGTTTAGTTTCAACCCAAGTTTTGCACTCTCCTTCTTCACTCGCAACAAGAGGCTCTTTAGTTCCTCTTCACTTTCTGTCATTAGAGTGGTATCATCTGCATATCTTAGGTTGTTGATGTTTCTTCCGGCAATCTTAATTCCAACTTTTGATTCATCTAGCCCTGCCTTTCTCATGATGTGCTCTGCATATAAGTTAAATAGGCAAGGTGACAGTATACAGCCTTGCCGGACTCCTTTCCCAATTTTGAACCAATCAGTGGTTCCGTGTCCAGTTCTCACTGTTGCTTCTTGGCCTGCATATAGGTTTCTCAAGAGACAAATAAGATGGTCTGGTATGCCCATCTCTTTAAGGACTTGCCACAGTTTGTTATGATCCACACAATCAAAGGCTTTAGCATAGTCAATGAAGCAGAAGTAGATTTTTTTCTGGAACTCTCTAGCTTTCTCCATGATCCAGCGTATTTTAGCAATTTGATCTCTAGTTCCTCTGCCTCTTCGAAATCCTGCCTGTACTTCTGGTAGTTCTCGATCCACATACTGCTGGAGTCTAGTTTGTAGAATTTTAAGCATAACTTTACTAGCATGAGAAATGAGTGCAATGGTGCGATAGTTTGAACATTGTTTGGCACTGCCTTTCTTTGGAATTGGAATGTAAACTGATCTTTTCCAATCCTGTGGCCACTGTTGAGTTTTCCAAATTTGCTGGCAAATTGAGTGTAGCACTTTTACTGCATCGTCTTTTAAGATTTTGAATAGCTCAGCTGGAATACTGTCACCTCCACTAGCTTTGTTGTTGCTCAGCTTTTCTAAGGCCCACTTCACTTCACATTCTAGGATATCTGGCTCGAGGTCAGTGACCACCTCATTGTGATTATCAGGGACATTAAGCTCATTCTTGTATAGTTCTTCTGTGTAATTTTGCCACCTCTTCTTAATCTCTTCTGCGTCTGTTAGGTCCCTGCCATTTTGGTCCTTTATCATGCCCATTTTTGCATGAAACGTTCCCTTCATCTCTCCAATTTTCTTGAAAAGATCTCTGGTCCTCCCTATTCTATTGTTTTCTTCTATTTCTTTGCATTGTTCATTTAAGAAGGCATTCTTATCTCTTCTAGCTATTCTTTGGAATTCTGCATTTAATTGGGCATATCTTTCTTTTTCTCCCTTGCCTTTCGCTTCCCTCCTTTCCTCAGCTATTTGCAAAGCTTCCTCAGACAGCCATTTTGCTTTCTTGCATTTCTTTTTCTTTGGGATGGTTTTGGTTGCTACCTGTTGTACAATGTTGCGAACCTCTGTCCATAGTTCTTCAGGCACTCTGTCTATCAGATCTAATTCCTTAAATCTATTTGTCATCTCTACTGTATATTGAACAGGGATATGATTTAATTCATACCTGACTGGCCTAGCGCTTTTCCCTACTTTCTTTAATTTAAGCCTAAACTTTGCAACAAGAAGCTCATGGTCTGAGCCACAGTCAGCTCCTGGTCTTGTTTTTACTGACTGTATAGAGCTTCTCCATCTTTGGCTGCAGAGCATATAGTCAATCTGATTTCTGTGTTGACCGTCTGTTGATGTCCATGTGTAGAGCTGTCTCTTGGGTTGTTGGAAAAGAGTGTTTGCTATGACCATCGTATTCTCTTGACAAAATTCTATCAGCCTGTGCCCTGCTTCATTTTGTACTCCAAGGCCAAACTTGCCTGTTATTCCGGTTATCTTTTGGCTTCCTACTTTAGCATTCCAATCCCCCATGATGATAAGGACATCATTTTTTGGTGTTAGTTCTATAAGGTGCTGTAGGGCTTCATAGAACCACTCAATTTCCTCCTTTTCAGCACTGGTGGTTGGGGCATAGACTTGGACTACTATGATATTGAATGGTTTGCCTTGGATTCAAACTGAGATCATTCTGTCATTTTGAGGATTGTATCCCAGTATTGCTTTTCCTACTCTTTTATTGACTATGAAGGCTACTCCATTTCTTCTGAGGGATTCTTGCCCACAGTAGTATATCTGATGGTCATCTGAATTAAATTCACCCATTCATGTCCATTTTAGTTCGCTGATATCTAAGATGTCGATGTTCAGTCTTGTCATCTCTTTTTTGGCTTCCTACTTTAGCATTCCAATCTCCCATGATGATAAGGACATCATTTTTGGTTGTTAGTTCTATAAGGTGCTGTAGGGCTTCATAGAACCGGTCAATTTCATCCTCTTCAGCACTGGTGGTTGGGGCATAGACTTGGACTACTGTGATATTGAATGGTTTGCCTTGGATTCGAACTGAGATCATTCTGTCATTTTGAGGATTGTATCCCAGTATTGCTTTTCCTACTTTTTTATTGACTATGAAGGCTACTCCATTTCTTCTGAGGGATTCTTGCCCGCAGTAGTATACCTGATGGTCATCTGAATTAAATTCACTCATTCCTGTCCATTTTAGTTCGCTGATACCTAAGATGTCGATGTTTAGTCTTGTCATCTCGTTTGACCACGTCCAGCTTTCCTTGATTCATGGATCTTACATTCCAGGTTCCTATGGAGAAAAAATCTTTACAGCATCGGACTTTCCTTTCACCACCAGACATATCCACAGCTGAGCGTCCTTTCGGCTTTGGCCCAGTCGCTTCATTCTTTCTGGCGCTACTAGTACTAGCCCTCTGCTCTTCCCCAGTAGCATATTGGACGCCTTCCGACCTGAGGGGCTCATCTTCCAGCGTCATATCGTTTTGCCTTTTGGTACTGTCCATAGGGTTTTCATGGCAAAGATACTGGAGTGGTTTGCCATTTCCTTCTTCAGTGGATCACGTTTTGTCAGAACTCTCTGCTATGACCTTTCCGTCTTGGGTGGCCCTGCACGGCATAGCTCATAGCTTCATTGAATTACGCAAGCCCCTTTGCCACGACAAGGCAGTAATCCATGAAGGGGAGTGCAAGAACTAAATAATAGTTATTCGGTAATCATATTTTAAAATGTATAAATGTCTCTCTTTTTAGAATGTTAGGCTCCCATCAACCTGATGAAATAAGGGTAGTTGTCCAAAGTAAGGTTGCGCAATCTAGTTAGCAAGATTTAGTTTCTTCAGGAAAGGGCATCTCACACCATATCAACAACATAACTATTTTAATCTTGGCAATAGCAGTGATAGAGCATAGTGTTTTCATTAAAGAGAGATGGGTAGTATATGGTATTGAATTAGTTTAGGATATATGTTTTTTAAAGCAGTGACTGATTTGAATAAATGCTGGTAAGATTGAAACAGTCCAGAGATTACTATATTACAGAGATTACTATATTTGTACACAAGCTGCAGGATAATGATCTCAGAATGACTAATAGAATGAGAATTTGAAGGAGAATTTGAAAAAGAAAGAGAACACACATCAGGAGCAGAAGAATTGAAATTACACTGTGAATGCTGAAAAGAATTTTACTAGACTTTTGGCATATAAAGCATAAAGTATATAAAAAAGGTAGCAATCTAAGGTGAAAAAACAAACAAAAGGTCCAAATGTTGAGACTCTGGATTTGTGTTGGGCAGATGGAAATGCAAGAGAAAAATAGCTTTTTTATTTTGATATCTGTATTTGAGTTGCCATCTTCCTAAAAGGTTTACCTACTGCCATTATTAAGATCTTTCTTGGATAAGATGAAGATATTTGAAAATTGACTAATCTTCCACATTTTGTCTCAAAATGCCCTAGCGTTTGTGGCAGTTGTGATGCCAATATAGCTGAAGAATACTAACCTGAGGAAAGTTGATGTAACTGCAACATTGGTTCCAGTTTTGTTTTGTCCAGCTATTTCTTATTAATATTGCAATACCTTAGGTTTATTTTTGCTTTGCTGCTATGTAATATTTATTCTCTTTTTAATTAAAATATCTATAGACACATATGTTGAAAGATGGCTAATAAACTCAATAAGTAAAACAGAGACCTCTATAATTCCAACTCATGCCTATTATCTTGAAAGTGACAACTGTGGGTTGTCCCATGTAAACTTTTACTTTGATTTCAACTTGCATCTGTCATGGTTCCGACTGATGAAACTCTTCAAAGAGCTTTGAGGCATTGTTTTCCTTAAAGAATCTTTATTCAAGTAGCATAGCATTGGCACGAACATAGGTAAAGCCAAAATCTGAATTCACCTCCCCTGAACGCATAGTATCTAGCGCAAATCCCTCCTCTAATTAACAGTCATAAATCACATTCTCCAATTAATTTGAAACGCAGACTTTCCCTCCCGTTCTCCAACCCACCATTTCTTATCATCTCTTATTTCAAAAACCCCTGACTCTTATACTACTGCAATATTGTTATGTCTAACTAACCCCCATACACATTCCTCCTCCTCCACCCCCCAGTATCATCTATTTCTAACTCTAAAAGTAAAACACAAGAAGGAAAATGGCTGCATTTTCATATGTTGTCAAAGCAAGAACATCTGATGTTAGCAGCATTGACAGCATCCCTGCTTTGGATCGGGGAGGGGGCAGTCTAAATGTGTACAAAGCATGTTTTATGTAGAGTTTCCTTCTATTTTTATTTCTAGAATTACGTCAGCTGTTCTTTTATTGTTTAGACTAGTTTCCCTTACCAGTAGTGTCATTTACTGAGTTTCCTCATCTCTGCATATCCTTTCCAATGTTGGATCATCTTGATTTATTTTCTTTCTTTTAAACCCTAAATCCATAAGTCCATCAAGGTGGCTGCTGCTGCTATGTGCACCCACTTAAGGCTGCATATTTACAAAGCAATCCTGCACCTGAAATGCAGTTGGTTTACTGCATCTATTGGGGTGGGGGTATGTAGTCTGTAGGGAAGCTGAGCACAGTTTATCTGTGACAGAACTCACATGTTTTTATATAGTCTTTTTTTTGGCTAGGGAAGCAGAGAATAGTCTCGTTAAATGCTACTCAGGCTTTGGGTCACTCTGTAACCAAGCAAACAGGGATATCAAAAGGGACGCCTGTACAGAGTATTTTCTTTCTTGGATCTCTCTTTAGCAAATCTGACAAATGTAGCACCTTCAAGGGCCCATTCATTTCTTTCTGTTTTATATCTGTGTATGAAAAAATCAGTACTGTGCCTGGTCTTGATTATTGGATATTTCTTGTTTTGGAATTTCTTTTTTTGCTTTGTTTACAGCCATTAGTCCTTGTTAGCTGTTGTTGCTTTGCTGCTGTTCCAAGATACTTCCATTCTTGTCCCTGTCCCCAACTGAGAGAGCAAAAACATGCAGACTAAAGAGAGCAGCTCAATCTTGCACTCTCTGCACCATCATAAAACCAGCAGCTTCTTTCTGCACTTGGATCCAAGATCGTCTGCATCCCCTCCTCACATTGCAGTTTCTGAACTTCTGTTTCTGATTTCTCCCTAACTCTCTTCTACTGAGCCATGCATTCTTCTGAATGGGAGGAATGTATTTGAATTCCTGTAGTTGTGTTCCATCGAGACACAAGTACAGTAGCTATATTCTGACACACTCTTCCAAATAATGAAATTAAAGGATATTAGGAAGTAAATTCTTTCTGGACACTTCCACTCCAATCCCAATGATAGGTGGATATAGTGGATAAAGCTCTAACAGGAAAAGCAGAAGAAAGATAAATCTCCCTGGGGGCATCTGACTGTCCTACCAAATCAGATAGGGTGGGCATGCTCCAAGTCCCTTCTCTTAAATGTTGTCCTGTTGTGGGACCTTGGAGATGAGCCTTTTCCGTGCTGCCCTGGCCATCTGGATCAGCCTCCCTGCCCCTGCTCCCCCATTCCAAGATTTGCAGAGAGCTCTGAAAACTGGGCTCTTTGCCCAGGGATTGGGCTAGGCTGGAAGTGAGTCCAGCAAATGTAATCAGAGTTAGTGAGAGATTGTGGCATACATGATGTGGGGTTTTGTGAGCTTATATTTATTCTGATTTTATGGATTGTTGTTGTTACCCCCCCTTGAATCATCATATGTAAGATAGGCAGCTATGTAAGTTTTCTACATAAATAGAAATTAAAGGCAAAGTTTGGACATGGAACAAACTTTTGAAGCTTCCAGGGCAACCATTGGACAATCATTCTTTATCTTGTGTTACTGGCTAGTCTTCTTGGTTCTTTTCTCATCTTGGATTTTAGAAACAATAACTATTTTAGCTCCCTCCCTCCCACCCACCCTCTCCCTCTCCGTGTGTGTGTGTGTGTGTGTGTGTGTGTGTGTGTAAGAGAGGGAGAGAGAGAATAATATTGAACAATACTAATTACTTTCTACTTGAGAATGGAAAGCAGGCTACAGAAGCGTGGATAATAATTTTCAGACCTGTGAAATGAGGGATTGACAGTAAGGGAATAACAATAAAAAGGCCTGGAATAAAAATAAAATTCTGCTTTTTTCTTTTAATGCAGTTTATAATTCAAGGTTCTTTATATAGGGGGAGGTTATTGTGCTTTAAGTAATTATAGATCAGGTGCTGGATTTTGGAAGAGCTCTTGGTGTTTTGGTCTCTGCCTATTGTCTTTTTATGCTTGATTGTTTCTTCCTGCTATTGAAGACAAAGATACAGGCTTCATAATCCTTTTCAGAAAAGCAGGTTAAAAAAAAGGCAGAGAATAACCAAAACATCTTTGTTTTCTGCCTGCAGGCTCTGCAGGCTGCACAGTAGACTTTTTACTACCTTTCCCACCTCACAGCTGCCTTTTAATTAACAGTGACATTTGATACCTTTTTAAAAAACAAAACAAAACCCAACACTTGACTTCTGAGGATATGAATTCTGCTTTGGATCTTGCTGCTTGTAAGATTTATACACTTCTTTAAAATGTTTTGAAAGGCATTTACAATTATTTAAAAAGGTCTGCATGTGTTAATTATTTCAGTAAGCCAAGTTGCTGCTTGATGTTTGTTTGTTTGTTTTCTTTGGTTGCTGCCAGATAGGGGATCTTCACATGCAGACTCTATTCCACTTTCAAAATAGCACAGGACTTCTACAATCCTATAATAGCAGCTGCAGGGAAATACAGAACGGCATGTTCCAGTTCTGGAATGGTTTGTGTTTCTTCTGGAATGGACAGATCTAGCCTTCCTGGGGTGGTCTGGCATTCTCTGGAAATGGGTTTTTGTGAACAAGACATGATCCAATCCTGAAAGAGGACTCTTTCTGCTTCTTGTTTTCTGGAAGTGAATCTTCAGCAATGATAAACCATCCCTTGAATTTCTGGGTTGGCTTACTTCAAGAGAAGAAGGGAATGTTCTGGGAGCAGAATACTGTTTTCCACACTTTTATTTATATATTTTTTATTGAAACTTCCCCACTTCCTGACACCTATGTTTGAGAGTGGAGCTGATTTATGGTTATGTTGTGCTGTAGTAAAAATGCTGTGGCAAAAATACTATTAACACCCCCTCCCAAAAAAAAATCCTCAGGGACTTTGTGGAACTCTTGAACAGTCCGTTAGTCTGTTTTCCCATTTTCAAGAACTCCTGTCTCACAATGTGCTCCTAGTTTCTCAACATCAGGCTTTTGAAGGGAAAGATGGTTTGACATCTTTTCAACTCTTCTCTATAGGAACCACTGGGATTATTATTATGGTTCATTGCACAGTCAGCCAAACTGGATTTGGCATTTTTATCCACCTATCGAGTCCTTCCCAAGGACCTGGAATAGGCAGAAGTGAATATTTGATGGTATTAGAGGTATCGTCGCAGGATGAAAGCTGTTCCAAGTAAAACTGCCTTTTGCAATTGACTGATGGTGATTTTGTCAGTGCCAATATTGTCCAAATGATGTTCCAGTTGTTTTGGGAATGCAGTCAAGGTGCCTATTACTATTGGTACTATTTTTGCTTTATTTTGCCACAGTTGTTCTACTTCTGTTTGCAAATCTTTTTTTTATTGAAAAGTTTTACAATATATTTTATCTTTAACAATCCCTCCCTCCACCCAACCCTTCCTAACCCTCCCTAACCCTCCCCCCTTCCCCCCTCCCCCCTCCCCGACTTCCCAGAGCTAAATACAAGGTATAAAAGTAAAAACAATCATAAACAACCATATGTTAGCAACAATAAACTATTAAGTCTATCGCACTCTAGCTCATATGAAATGACTACAAGCAATACTAATATCACATAAAAAAACTTATGCAAATGCTAAATGAAACTTTTTGGTCCCATATTTGTTCTGGATATAATCAATCCACTTTTTCCACTCCATAATATAACATTGTTGCGAATGGTCTTTCAAATAAGCTGAAATCTTTGCCATTTCCGCCAGGTCAGAAACTTTTAGAGTCCATTCTTCTATAGTCGGCAGTTCCTCCTTTTTCCAATATTGACCTACTAAAAGTCTTGCTGCCGTAATTAAGTTCAGCATCAACTTAGTGTCCACAACAGTAGTATCCGTAATTATGCCCAATAAGAACAATTGCAGACAAAACTTTATCCTTTGCTTAAATATCTTCTGCATATTCCACCAGATTTTAATCCAAAAAGCTTTAACCTTTTTACAGGTCCACCATATATGAAAATACGTTGCGTCTTCGCCACCACATCTCCAACATTTAGGTTGATAATTCGGATACATACTTGCAAGCTTTTTAGGATCTAAATGCCACCTATAAAACATTTTGTAAAAGTTCTCTCTTAAGTTTTGAGCTTGTGTAAATTTTACGTTCCTCACCCAAATCTTTTCCCAAGTGTCCATTGTGATAACTTCTTGAATATTCTGAGCCCACTTTATCATACAATCTTTAACAAGTTCTGTTTCTGAGTCAATTTCTATCAATGCAAGATATATCCGCAAATCTTTGTATTTTGATATTTTTTCTTTCTCTTTGGTACTGCCACATCCACTATCCAGACTTTTTTTTGTGCTTCTTATTAATAACTGTTAAGCCTGGGTGTTATGTGGCAAGTGCCTGTCTGTTTGAATTCTAAAGTCCCAGAGCAATTTAGCTTCTTCATTTTCTATGTTTTTCTCTATTTTATGGTCCCATCGGTTCTTGTTTTCAAGCAAATGATATTTCTTACAGATCTTCCAATGCACCATTGTTGCTACTTTGTCATGCTATTGTTTGCAGTCAGTCTGTGTGGTCTTTTTGCAGCAGCTAATCAGGTGGTCCATTATTATTATTATTATTATTATTATTATTATTATTATTATTATTATTATTATTATTTGTCATTATTATTTAGTGCATAAGATCAGAATAATACATGCAACATGAAATGCATGGATGAAAGGTGCAAGCTATTTATTTACCAATCATAGTTAGTTATAGGCTGGCAGTTGAAGATCACTTAAATGGTCTGAGTTAGATGTCTTATGGATCTGGTTGGATTCTTCAGTCTGCTTGGAGAATTTCCCATCTTGTCTGCCATCATTACTGTCAATCCTTAACAGATCTGTAGAAAATGGAAACAGCTTTAGCAGTTGATTTTACGGTTCCGAAATGCTCTATCCCTTCTTGTAAATCAGTTTCTTAATTTATTAAGGAAGTGAGAACCATGAAGGATAGGATGACTCCTGGCATACAAGTGGAAGACTTCTCAGGACAAATTATATCTAACAGGATTAAGGATGACCTGGAAGCCTACCCTTTAGCAATGGAGACCGCTAGCAATGCTTCCTTCTCTGCCATACCTTGTACCTGCAGATAATTGGTTAGTGTGTATTTTCTGTACCATATGGCATTTGTTTCAATCAGATGTGAGTAAGACTGACTCATTAAAAGTATTTTTTCATTGTTCTTTGATGATGAGGTCAATCAGTTTTGCCCTAACCTGGAACCCAGTGTTGAAGTTCAAAGGAATGTAATCTCAACAGCTCTTACTTTAGATTGTGTTTCTTTTAGTTGTATAGATCATAAGGATAAACACAGAACATGTCTGAGATGAGACCTAATACCTATTTATTTGCCCCTTGCCTCTCCTGGCTGATTAGACAAAATAAAATAGGTTTTACATACACCCCTCCAAAGTAAAAGAGATAACAACAACAACAGCAGCAACAACAACAACAAGAACAATAGTAATAATAATAATAAAGTTGGAAGGGACTTTGGAGGTCATCTAGTCCAGGGGTCCCCAAACTAGACATTCTCACTTCTTGTAACTGTTCATCATATGCTATAGCCTCCAGTCTCCTGATCATCTTTGTTGCTCTTCTGTGCACTCTTTCTAGAGTCTGAACATCTTTTTTGTATAGTGGTGACCAAAACTGGATGCAGTATTCCAAGTGTGGTCTCATCAAAGCAGTATAAAGTGGTACTAATGCTTCATGTGATCTTGATACTATCTCTCTGTTGATTCACCTCAGGACTGCATTGGCTTTTTTGGCAGTTGCAGCACAATGCTGGCTCATATTTAAGTGATTGTACACAAGGACTCCTAGATCCTTCTCACAGTTACTTTGTTGAGCCAGATACTACCTATTCTATACCTATGCACTGATTTTTATTGCTTAAGTATAGTTTTTCCACTGAACTTCATTATGTTGGCTAGGCCCAGGGTTCATGTCTGTCAAGATCCTTCTGTATCTTGAGCCTATCTTCTAAAGTGTTGGTTATTTCCCCCAGCTTTGTGCCATCATATTGTAAGTTTGAAACACAGTTAACTGAACAGCACACAGAAGCCATAATTACTTCTGAGAACTATCACAATAATCAGTATAGTGAAAAAATGACCAGGCTGATAAGTTGGACAGTATATCATGTAAATTAAAAAAACTGAGGGAATTGGAATAACATGACATACCTGCTTGCATAGATCTGCCTTTCATTCATAAGTAATATTTGTCATGATACTGACTATAATTTCTAATCATGGCCTCAAGACAGCACATGTGTGATTTTTCTCAGTGTAGCCAAGTAGAGATTATTTCAGGTGACTAGTATTTAAGTGCTTTTCAGATCTATATGTCTACTATTGCCTTGCCCAATATTAGCCTGGATCTATCTGAGGCCATTAACTGCCCTATTATCTTCTTTTCTTCATGCAATACTTGGCTGGGATGGAGTTTATGGAATTATGATGTTAGGGAAAAGCCACTGACTGTTAATGTGCTGAGGAAGACAGCAAATGTCTTATGTCATAGGAACAGAAACCAGACAGATTATGTCAGATGCAAAATACCAGGTCCACAAGTGAAGGTTCAATTTAAGTGATTTATTGCCAGAAACCAATGCACAGGAATCATCTCTACTAATGGTCAGCATCTGGTTAGAGCAAGATAAGGCTCAACGGCAGTCAAAGTAGGCTGGACAATGTTTCTGTGTGGTTATGTAATGACTCTAAATTGATCCCTCTTTTTTACCTCTCCCCCATCTCCTATAATTATATTATAATACATTTAAGGTTATATTTGCTTCTACTTAGTACTTAAATGTAATTCTTTACTCCATTTGATATATGCTCCCTTAAAAAACATAAATGTGCTTTTCTAGAAAATTTATCTAGTGGTAATGCCAGTCTTGTGGCTTTTCTGTAAAGCTAGGCTAAAGAGAGCCTATGAAGTCCAGTTGAAAAAAATTACAGAAGTGGGCCAGCTAATAAAATTTGTCCCAAATATTGTTACACATACTCTAAGTTAATATTGCGGTTATTTGATTGTTGTACACTGCCCAGAGTCACATTTTTTGAGATGGGCAGTTATATAAATTCAATAAATAAATCAATAAGTTAATACACTTTTGTTCTGGATGCAGCATTTGAGATATTAACTGATTCCATTATAGAAAAAAAGTTTAGGGTTGGGGGAGGGATAATTTCAGATGTGAGCTCTGATGCTTTCCCTGGAACTGCACCTGAGTGGTGATGCTAGCAATCTGTGCAGCGTGCAGCAAATAGTATCTATCACACGTGGTTATGTTTTTAGTACCATTTATGCCCTCTCCCCCAACTTCTCTCTCATATGCTCCAGAACCTGATAAGGCACCTCTCTTGGTTTCCCAAGCCTTCCACCAATCCCTTACACAGGCATGCTTAATGGGCCTATTTTGATCTTCTCTGAAATTCTTAGATAATATTTTATTTCATTTTATTTGTTAATGGTATTAGATTTAATACTTAACAATACTTTATCTTGTTGAATTTATTACTAAAATGTTTTTCTAATGTTTTACCCATATTTATTTTTCTGAGCACCATACACTAAATATTAATCATATTTCTAATTTCCAACATTTGTCTTTATTTTTATATTGAATTGTTGTCTTATAAAAACTGTTTGTGAAAAGAAACTCTGCCAGTGAATATGACACAGCATTTTTTGTTTCTGCTAAATTCTGTTAACTGTGACTGGAAATTTGGTTAAGTCAAGTATCTGAACACTCTTTCTGTAGTTATCCAGTAATTGTTTCTATGGAAATATCCTGCTGTTTGGTATATTCAAAAAGGAAAAAAAATAAGGCAACTAAAATGTAGTTGTTATTGCAGTCTGTATTTAATTTTGATGAAATTGTAATTTGATAGATGTAGAAACACTATAAAAACAGAAAATGAAACAATAAACAGTGTGTTTATAAACAATTACTAGCCATCGAATAAATTACACCCTAGATAATACTGGGATCCCAAAACAAAAATAAGATTTCTAAAGAACTTTCTAGAGAAGTGAAATATTTTCCTCTCTGTATGGAACGTCATGCATTAAGTGAATATAGAGAGAAGCTAGAATCTTTTCTATTTGTCTTGTTTAGCAGATTTGAGAATAAGGAGAAGCATATATACAGTAAGAATGCCCTGTCTACACCTCTCCTGGAAGGGAAATATATGAAAACCCCATATGAAGCCCAATTATGCCCCTGTGACTTGGGTGCTGTAGAAACCACAACCCACGTTCTGTTATTATGTGAGTAGTACAGGGATATTCACCACTAGTTGATTACTCCCTTTTTATTTAAATCTCTGGGGCATTCTCTTAATTTTAATTTGTGTTAAACAACATAGATCAATTGATTTTTTTTTCTAAAAGTAGCAAAATTTTGCTGCATGATATGTAAGCTTCGTCCACAAATGGTTGCCTACAGCTATTGATGTTAGAGGATAATTTTACTTTCTTTGTTTTATAGAAGACATTTTTATTGCTCAATTAGCAAAATAAAGTTTCTGTTCTGTTCTATATAAGAGTGATAGTATAATCCTTCCATGTATCGCTACAATGTTATTTAAAATAATTATCAGATGGTGAAAATGCTCACTTTAGATTATTGGATCAAGATGGATTGGACCTTGAAGCTTGCTTATTTATTTATTTGCTTAAGCTCAACTTAAGGATGTCTTATGCCAATATTTAATTGGCTGCATATCATTTAAAACAACATTTTAAAAAGCATGCATAATTAATGAAACATGGAAATGTGGCCAGGAATAAGGAGTAACTTGTTGGGGACTTGGCTGGGTCCTCTAGAGTGCTCACTACCGACCCCTTTGCTGTGCGATATCAGTCCCCTGTCCTGCAGTACAAGGAAGAAAGACCAATCAGCATCACTCTCCACCGGTAGGCACATTTTAACAGTTACTTCTGAGAGCCTTGGGTGAGTTTGAAAATGTCATTGTGGAGCCTTTTTCACTGGAGCCTTTCCAAATCGTGGAGGACACGCATAATAACCAAGGACTGGAGAAAGGCAAATGTTGTTCCTGCCTTAAAAGTGGAAGGAAAAGATGACCCGTTGATCCTCAGACAGGAAGGAAAAGAGCACCCAAACAACCAGGAAAACTTCTAGAATGAAAAAGTCAGTTTGGGAGCATTTAGAAAGGGAATGCATTCTTTAGCAGCAGTTACAAGTTGTTTTATCGAGAATAAATCATACCAAACCAATGTAATCTCTCTTTTTGTTCTGGTGACCAGTTTATTTGACCACAAGAATGCAATGGACATAATGTGCCTTGGCTTTATGAAAATATTTGACAAAATTTCTCATGGTAAAACGTGGAGTGGACAGTGCTTTCTTTGGACGTATTCAGAGTTGTTGGAACAATTGAACCAAACAAATATATGGCAGTGTCTCCACATCCTTTAATCTCAACAAATCAGCATTCAGAAAGATCTTGAGAAACTGGGACACTGAGCAAAGCAGCAAGATGATTTTCAGCATAACATTTGTATAGGAATAAAAATCATAAATATGAATATAGAATGGGGAACATACTGTGTAGTAGTACATACTATGCAAGAATCACTTCTTAGATAGTTAATGGTTCAAGAGTGTTCTGTGTAAAGATTAACAGTTTACAGACCCTTACCATTTCAAACAAATGATTGTCCAATCTCTCCTTTAAAACTTCCAGTACTGGAGCATTCACAACTTCTGGAGGCAGGTTGTTCCACTGATTAATTGTTCCAACTGTCAGGAAATTTCTCCTTATTTCTGGGTTGCTTCTCTCCTTGGTTAATTTCCATTCATTACTTCTTGTCCTGCCCTCAGGTGCTTTGGAGAATAGCTTGACTCCCTCTTCTTTGTTGCAGCCCTGAGATATTGGAACACTGCTATCATGTCACCCCTGGTCCTTCTCTTCATTAAACTAAACATACCCAATTCCAGCAACTTTCTTTTTATGTTTTAGTCTCCAGTCCCCTAATGATCTTTGTTGCTCTTCTCTGTACTCTTTCTAGAGTCTCAACCTCTTTTTTATATTGGGATGACCAAAACTGGATGGAGTATTTCAAGTGTGGCCTTACCAAGGCATTGTAAAGTGGTATTAAAACACTTCACGTGATCTTGATTCTATCTCTCTGTTGTGCTGGATGGGTAACAACTGGGGATGGGGTGTCAAAATGGGAATGTTTGAGTTGCTTTCAAATCCTTGCCCATCAAGCAAAGTTTGCATCTGCATTTAGCTGCGGGTCTGATGCACTATGGAAATAGGGCTGTGTGGAGAGGAAAGCTTGGAATCCAAATTGAAAAAAACCCTCTTCTCAACATTACTCTTTTCACAGGATCAGTATCAGCTTTGGGGTGGTACTTTACTGTGACTCTCTGTCCAAACACACTCTGCACATGACCAGAAACCCCATGAAATTGCTCACCTGGGTTTGGGGAAAAGCACTCTGCACATGGTGGACTCCTTCTCTGCAGATGTTTAAAGAAAAGATGGATGGCCCTCTATCTGGACTGCTGTAATAAGGATTTTGGCACTGGGTAGAAGGTTGGACTCTATGGTCTCCCAAGTGCTATCCAACTATTACATTCTACTAGATAAACCTAGAAGTTAAAGCCAAGGCAGGCTGAATTCTAGCTGAAGTTTTAGAGGACAAAGACAGTTCAGTCTGGTACAGAAGAGGGAGATTTCTCAGGCAATCAAAGTGCAAAGGTAAATGGTTGCACAGGCTAACAATAGAAAATAGGCCTATTCAGATTGCTTTCACCCATCCTACTACTATTCTACCTCTTAAGGTTCTTGTATGTGCTTATGTCCTTATAGATTGAAAAGTATCAGTAGATTCCACCAACTTAGACACCTCAAATGAGGCTTCACTCTTATTTTTAACTGGTGACAGCAAAACAGAAATACTTGCTTAGATCCACTTTCATTAACTGAATCTGGCCATAGTCCAGATGTGAGCACAGAGTTCTTCTATTGGAACACATTGGCTCAAAGTTTTGGTGCCCTCTTGAGACTAAACTCAATGACTAAGTTGTTAAGTTAAGCCTTCTGTCTAACATGCATTCTCTTCCAGAGGAAATGTACCATGATTAATAACAATAGCATACATCAGCAAGCAGTCTGCCATTGTTTCTCCAGCAGTGCGCAAGCAGACCTCTTCTTTAGAGGAAACATGTAATGATTGTAACTAATCAAGGTTTTGACTAATAAGAGAGAGAATAGGTTCCAAGCAGATTGGTAAGCAGGATTGCCATTCCTACATGTGAATTCTCCATGAATTGAGTGTCATTCAATAATGTGACTCTGTGGTGTTTAATATCTTTCCAATCATTTCCGACTGGAAGACTAGAAATCTTGCTCTGGGATCAGGATTATCTATTCAGAGGCCTCTATGCCCTCACTCAGTGCCCAGTGTTTGAATCTCTGGATGGTACTAAGCAGAGAAGGTTATTTGCCTATGAAACCCTAACCCTTACCCAAATTGCCAAATAACAGAGTTAGAAGGGACCTTCTATACTATCCAGATAAATGGCTGTCCAATCTCTTCTTTAAAAACCTCCAGTGATGGAGCACTTGCAATTTCTGCAGGCACTGATTAATTTTTAAGGAAATTTCTCCTTAATTCTATGTTTGATCTCTCTTCCATCCATTATTTCTTGTCCTGCTCTCAAGTGCTTTGGAGGATAGGCCGATCCCCTCTTCTCTGTGACAGTCCACATTGTTCTTAAAAGCAGTCTAGCTTTCAGCCTGTGGAACTTTAATTTTTTAGTTTATTTGAATTATACTGGGATAAAATTTGAATGACAGTCTTGCTGTGGTGTAGTTTATACAGTCTCTTTGTTTTGAATCTGATTTGATTTGTATACATGTTTTAGCTAGAAGACATTGAATTATTGTGGGTTTTATTGCATACCGCCCAGAAAGACTATTGAGTGGTTTAAAATGTTAAATAAATACATAAATGGAATCCAGGCCAGCCTACTGGGAGTTTTAATTCTAACTTATACTGACAGCAACCAGCTGGTTTAGATAGTGTCTTCTGAGCTTTTGGAGGAAATGCAATATGTCTCTAAAGCTTTAGTTTTATCTTCATCAGTTAAGAAGATCCTAACTCCTGCAGACCATAGTGAAAAGCACCAGGTGTCAAGGACACTTTCCTGCAGATAAGTAGAAGGAAAATTGGCAGAAAAAATAATAGAGGAAAATAGAATAGAATAGAACAGAACAGAACAGAACAGAACAGAACAGAACAGAACAGAACAGAACAGAATAGAATAGAATAGAATAGAATAGAATAGAATAGAATAGAATAACAGAGTTGGAAGGGACCTTGTAGGTAGGTCATCTAGTCCAACCCCCACACACACACCCAAGCGGGTGACCCTACAACATTTCTGAAAGATGGCAGTCCAGTCTTTTCTTGAAAGCTTCCAGTGATGAAACTCCCACAACTTCTAAAGGCAATCTGTTCCATTGGTTGATTGTTCTCACTGTCAGAAAATTTCATCTTATTTCTAAGTTGAATCTCTCCTTGATCAGTTTCCATCCATCGTGTTTGTTTGCTTATGTTTGTTTATTTTGACTTTCTAGATGGTGAGCATGAGGTCAAGGACTTTTGCATATATAGTATGACATATATTGAGTTCCAGCACCAGGTAGGCCACCAGCTGGCCCAGCCCACCATGCCCCATGCATGCCACCTCCGTGCCCAGTGCCACCCCGCCAGTGCCACCTCCGCCTGCCCCACGCAACCCTGCCATGTAGAGTGGGCCCTGGGGCTCCCACAGCACCAGCCACAATGTATGGCGCAGAACTTGCAGTTGCCAAGCCAGATGCCAGTGCGGAGCGGCAGGAGGACACGGGCGGCAGGCAGGCTGAGGCAGCAGCAGGCGTTGCAGGCCAGGCACTCCAGGGTGGCCATATAGGTGCACAGGGTGAGGCGGCGGCAGTGCAGGTCCAGCACCAGGTAGGCCACCAGCTGGCCCTGCCCATGGAAGATCAGCTGCCCATCACACACCATGAGTGCCACCTCCATGCCCAGCACCCGCAGCCACCCCGCCAGTGCTGCCTCCACCCTGCCACCCTGCCACCCGCCCCTCACAACCCCACTTGTAGAATGGGCCCCGAGGCTCCCACAGCACCATGGCATTGCCCCTCCCGTCTCCTCCAGGCATCTTCAGGACTACTGTTAAAAAGAGGTGGGCCAAGGGTCTCGCAGAGGGCAGGGTGGACTTGACAAATGTGAGTTATTTGAGGAGGGGGTTTCTTTGCCACTGAATTTTCTCCTTCTGACTTGTAGTCAGC
Organism: Vipera ursinii; assembly: GCF_947247035.1. Classification (NCBI taxonomy): domain Eukaryota; kingdom Metazoa; phylum Chordata; class Lepidosauria; order Squamata; family Viperidae; genus Vipera; species Vipera ursinii. The sequence continues at coordinate 190,096,313 of NC_139512.1, forward strand.
CTGGCTGACACGAAGTGAGCATGAGGCAGGTACACACGTGTTTTCCGTGCTTCAGTGCCAGGCTGACATGGGTGAGCATGAGGCATGACTGCATATGGACTCCGCTTTTTCGGCAGGGCAGAATTAAGTGCTGCTCCCCACCTCCCACTCCTGGTCCTCTCTTACTTACAACTAGGAGATGGTGTAGTTGAGAGGGGTGCAAAGTTCCTGCCAACTTGCCTTCATTGCAGACAACTTGCATGTGCAAAGTTTGCCAGCCAGGTCTTTTGGCGCACTCAGCAGCAATTTCTTTGGCTTTCGAAAGCCAATAGAGGGAGTATCACAGCTTATGAAAAAGTTGAAAAAATCCATCAAAAAAAGGAACTCCGTTCTGAGTGTTCTATAAGAAAAAAAGCCCTGACCTTAGGTATTTTAATATAATCATAGAATCATAGGGCTGGAAGAGAGTCTTCTAGGCCAGGGGTGTCAAACTGCCAGCCCGCAGGCCAGATGTGTTATTTTTTTGTGTAAAAGTTTTATTTTTTACAATAACAACCTTAGTGCCGGTGTACAGTGTGTTGTCTTGGTTTATGATTTTTTTACAATCAATAATAGTTAATTAACAGTCAATAATAATTAATTTTTATATTTCCATAATTAGTATATCAATTGATAATATATTTCCTTGATCCTCTCTTCTCCCAATAGTATTCTCCTTCTTCAGCATTAAACAAATATAATTTTTGATATTTAATATTATCCATATATAATTGATTAAATAAAAAACATTTTCTTCTATATTTATACCAACAATAATAGTGTCTATATATAGCATTTTTTCTTATCAACTTATGTTATGTTCATGTCATCTTATTAATTCACCATATATCTTATTTTCATAAATCTTGTTTAAACTCAATTTCTCCATAATATCCAAACAGTTCTTATCAATCATAATTTTCTCAATAATTAACATCTAAATATCCAAATTTTCCACTTAAATATATCATCCTGATATTTTCATATTTCATATATTATAGAAATACTATACTGCTTATCCATCATAACATCTACTTATAACATCTTTTCTAATCAATTTATATTTCACTTCTTTGTAAAAATTAATTAAATCACTATATATCTTTTTTCCAAAATTCTTATTAAGCCTAATTTCCCCACAAAATTTCAGTCATTCCTTAATCCTAAATCTTTTCAAACTTAATTTGTCTTTAAAGTTCAAACTTTTCACTTTCATCATCCCAATATTTTTACATTTTGTGTGTTATCAAAAAAATACCATATTACTTATATGTCTTATCGCACTTATTCTAAAGCCCCTTTATAGCTAAAGTTCTTTGTTTATTTAGCTATATTCAAACAAGTGTTTGCTCATATAATATTGCATCTAGTAGGGCGAGTCAAGTCTCTTAAGCCTGTCTGTAATCTTCTTCCTTTGCTAAATTGTTTTCCAAATTAATATTTTTGACTTGTCAAACAGTTCTTGTATTTTTGTAGTTGTTGTTAGACGTGGAGGATACATAATATGTAAGATGTATGCTTTTTGACTCCCAAACAGTAATTCCCCTAGTAGTGTCTATTTTGTTAAGTCTTCTTTCTTCTCAGGTTTATTTTGACGTTCTAATGCATAAGATATCTTTTCCATATTTATTGTTGTATACAAATCTTGTGAAGTTTTACTTGTTTGTATTAAGTTCGCCAATTAAGTCATTTTTTTCTAGTTCACATTCTGTTATCTGATTTGTTTGTTCATTCTTTACCATCAATCTTTGAATGTTTTTTATTGTAGATTTAAATTAGAAGTTTATTCCTTTATACTATCAAATTTATGCTTAATCTCCTCATGGATTAGAGCTATTGTATCTGTTGTAGCATTGCATAAATTTCTTCTTGCAAAATATTTGTCTTGTCTTGAAATGTTGCTTCTAGAAATCTCTGATCTTTCCGGTTGAATCCTTCAAGAGTAGATATTAAGTGTGGCTTTCTATCATTTTTTAATGAATATGTCATATCCATGTTGTCTCCCCCTTTCGAGTAATCTGTCATAAGTGCCATAGTCTCTGTAATTAACCTTGTCAAGCTAGCCAAAACTCAAAATCCAAACAGTCCAATTCTCATGATTCTGACAGATGGAACTCTTCAAAGAACTTCAAGGCATTGTTTACCTTAAAGAATCTTTATTCGAGTAGCATAGCAGCAGCACTAACATAATCAAAGTCAAAAATTGAATTCCCCTCTCCTAGGCACATAGTATCAAAGCACAATTCCCTCCCCCCCATTAACAGTCATAAATCACATTCCCCAATTAGCATGAAGTGCAGACTTCCTTTCCAGCTCTCCATCCTGCCAATACTTTATCAGTAATGGTTCCAATAACCTTGATTCTCATGCTGAGCTCATTGTTGTTATGTCTAGCTAAACTCTCATTCACATCCCCCCTCCCAGCATCATCTAACTCTAAAAGCAAAAGGAAAAAGATGACTACATTTCCATCTGTTGTCAATGCAAAAACATCTGATGTTAGCAGTGTTGACACCAATTTTATATAGTTCTTGTCTTTATATATAATTTTTATAAGCCACCGTAATTTTCAATTGTGAAGGTTTCAGTAAAATCAATATTTTATAACAATTCTTTCTTTCAGGAGTCAATTGTCAAACAGTCAGAATTGCAATTCAGTATATTTAGCCACCTTAAATCCTTGCTGTAACTTTCCCTCTCAAAACTTAGTCATAAATCAAAGTTTTTAAACAATGAATAAGTTTAGGCCACAATCAAAATATTTCTTTTCCTTCAAACACTTTCCAATCTTATGGCTGGCCCAGTATACAATCTCTTTTTTATCCTCTGGCAACTATCTTCTTAAAGGTTATTAGAGTTCATGGGAACAGATTTTGTCTTTGTTTCTGGGCATTGACTTTAATGTGCTATATTCTAGTTGTCCACTAGATGTCAGCAAATATTTGTTTTCTAGCTCTTTCAGGAAAGAAGTTCTTATTATTTTTCTTTTTATATATATAATTTCATCAAATTCCTTTAGAATGTAATCTTAGCAGTTTGATTTAGTTTCTAAGTTTGATCAGATTGTAGTATTTTAAATTTAATTTCAATATGTTTCTTTCTTCCTTAAAGGTTAATTCACCGCTTCTGTCTGTGGGGGAATGGGAATGTAGTCCCCTCCCCTCACTTTTGGAGGTTTTTTGCTTTGGGGATCTTTCTCAGGGACTTGCAAAATAAGGGAGAGAACATCAAATGCTCTCACCAATTCTAAGTACACTGTTCACTGTTGTTCTTGTTAGTGCTCTTGGACTTCTCGGCTGCAGGTAGCTTGGACTAGAGACACTGGCATGCGGCTAGCCTTTGTCCTGTCGGGTTTGGAGGGCTTTCCCCGGATCAAACAAAGCGATTGCTGTCACCTTGTGATCAATGGGGTGCCCCTTATTCACGGTCACCTCTTTGGGGCGACTTCAGATCCATCTAGGGTCACCCTGGCAGGGCAAAACTAGCCATGGGGAGTGGAGATCCGCTCTTGCACAGCCATGCGCTACGGGTGCAAAACCGGAAGTCCCCTCTCATGGTTATTACTGTTGAACCAGGCACTATGTATTCTAACCTCTGCATTTGGTTTTTCCTGCCTAAGTGCAGGATCTTACTTTTCACACCACTGAACTACATCTTGTTGGCTAGGGCTCAATTTTCAAAATTCCCTTTGAATTTTGAGTCTACCTTCCAATGTGTTAGCAATTCCCTCGAGCTTAGTGTCATCTGCAAATCTGATGAGTTCCCCTAAGAAGATGTTGAAGAGCACTAGGTCCAAGACAGAAACTTGAGATGACTGGACCCACTGCATGCTCCCCTTTATGTATATATAATTCTACTGAGAATTACATGCTGGATGCAGTTGGTCAGCCAACTGTGAATCCACCTGGTAAAGGTATTATCTATCCCACATTGTTTCATCTTACCAAGTAAGCTATGGTCTACTTTGTCAAATGCCTTATTGAAATCCAAGTAAACTATATCCACAGCATTTTGCTAATACACTAATTTAATCACATTATCAAAGATGGCAATAAGGGTTTCTGGAATAATCTGTTTTTAACAAACCCATCCTGGCTTCTATTTGATTGCCTTGTTCATTTCTAGGTGCTCACAAATCCACTGCTTGTTCATCTCTCAAAAGTAAATGTAAAGGTAAAGAGAAATTTAAATCACTTTTTTTAAAAAATGGACCCTAAGGGAAGAGGAGAGAGAGAAATCAATTCTTCCAGGACAGGTCAGAATAGGAGAGTTATACACCAGCATTAATATCCTTTGTGTGTGCACTTGCAGTCAATAGTATTCAGCAGTTCTTGTCAGCTGATTCATGAGACCAGAGAGTTCTTCTCCCTCGTCTCTGGAGTCTCAGAGACACAGATGCTTGGAGGAGCTCCATGTTCTTTCCATGGAGAGAAGTTCTCTGCAGCTGTGGCTCTTCTGGTGGATGTAGGGGCCTTGAAATGACACAGACACTGTAACCTCCTAATTGTCCTTGGCTGATCTCAGAAAAAAAGACAGGTTTTCAAGTTCCAGGGCAACTCTGATAAATATATTTGTCCTTTACTGTTTAAAATACATGTATCCAGAGAACTTGCAATTTTGATTTTTTTTCCTTGGTTTTTTTAAGTTGTAAAACAAAAACAAAAAGCAGTAAAACCAAAAACAAATATAGCAGATAATTCCAGTCAAAAAACAAACAAACAGAGGAAAATCGAAAAATATCCTCAAGCTGATGAGTGAAATCTGTGTGAAGAAAAACCTAGCCAGGCAGTCAGAGGTGAAAATGACTTCCTGAGATAAGGTCCCTACAGTTTAGCCTTGGCCACAGAGAAGATCTTCCCCTACATTTGCATCTTGCACAGCTGTCTCTTGTCTAACACTGGGACACCAAAAATGTTTCTACAGCAAGACTTGGGGATTACGCACACTGATGTGGGAGAGAGAGAAGAATTACCCAAGCTTTGCACTGTGATTATAAACAAACTGAACTGATAATCAGTGTAGCTACTCGCAAAGTATATGTCAGTACACTGGCCATTGGACACCCAGATTCAAGACTAAATCCAGGAGTAGGGACCAAACAGCAAATATTAAATCAGTGCTGCATCACATGCACTCTCATTTAATTCAAGACCTCAATGAGATATTTAGATATCTGTTCCTATCCTTAGATGCTCACAGGTTAAGACCATTTTCAGACATAATCTTCATCATATTAATTTGGTTTTTAGATATTGTTTGGCTTCTAAACTTTTGCGGTTATTTAGATATTGTGTTCTATGAAACCTGTATTAGCTATATTTTTGTTTTAAAATGAGATGTTATTTAAACTGTTCATGTATTTTTACTTTTAAACTCTAAGAATTTGCTTAACTCTGTAACTAAATGAATCAGCTTTAAGTGATTATCTGACTTGTATTGCCATGAGCATTTCCAATTTTTATTCTGTATCTATTTTTTAAATATTTCTGCAAACAGTATTGTTTCCTGCTTCATTCCACTATTAATCCATCTTTTTTCTGCATTATAAAAAATAGTGTACTAATTAATAACATAAGAATTTAAAGCAGTTGATTCTATATTAGACAGAAGTATCTTTTACAGTTTAACTATCTGTTGTGTAAAGAAGTACTTTCCTTTTTCCACCATGAACCACCCTGCATTTAGTTCTACTCATTAAGTTTTATATTATTGAGTGACATTGTCTGAGATATGAGCCACGCAATGTGCTTTGTGCAAGACTGTGCTTGAAAAAGATCCAGAAAGTGCAGTTGGTTCAGGGATCCGTGCTTCTTCCTAACTGGCAGTCATAGACATTCTGGATGCTGGTCAATCTAGAGACTACTGGTGTTAACCTTGGACTCACTAACATTTCTAAAACACATTTGATCTGCATGTAATATTTATCCATATTTTTCTTGGGCTTAGCATATTGTGCAACTTGGAACAACCGTTAACTTGGCTTCTTTATGGTTTAAATGATGTGATCATGGTTTCTTCTTTCAATCCCAGACTAATTCATCCATCCCAAAAAAGAGTTATGGTTTAGTTGCAAAGCAATTAACTCTTACAGCCATGTATTCATTGCTCCTGAAGACTTTTTTTTACTCTTTTTGTAAAAAGGGAGGTTTTTTTGTTCTCATAGCATGTGTAATAATTATTTTCAGTAACTAGTATTTTACATAGTGGTTAGTAAAACTGTTGCAATTTCTACCACAACTCCAAGGTTATGTGTACGTGTACACACACACACACACACACACACACACACACACACACACACGTTTATGTATAAGGGCAACAAAACGATTAGAAACCTAGAACAGTTCCTTAAAGGGAAAGACTATAATTATTGTCGCAATTCATAAAATAATATTATTTATAAAGTAATTGGGGGTTGATATACCTATATCATCTGGGTATGCATTGTTTGTTCTTAAGCAATGTTAATGCTTTAAATATTTTATAAATGTTTTACACAAATTATAAAATGCAGAGTGTGGAGAACTTCTATTTTTTATTGCCAATTTTAGCATTTCCTCTCCAACAAATACGTTTTGGTACAATTTAAACAAGACAGGATCTTCATACATTATCTGTCAATGTTTGTGGACCAATTCTAAATAAGACAAAGTAATTCAGTCAATCCTGTTATATAGGCTTTATGTATTTGTTTATCTAAATTATACAATGTATATAATATCATGCAGGAATTCTCTAGAGAATATTAAAAAAATGTTGAAACTATAATCTGGTGAGGAGCAATTAGTTATCATGTCAGAGCAGTATGTATCTTACTAGGAAATAAAACTGAGAAATAAAATCCAAATCCATATATTTACTAATGTTCTAAAATTCTAAGTAATAATCAATCTGAAATATTTGCAATACTTTTTCTTCATAGATTATATTTCTTTAAATATTTGCTTGTTCCCAAGCCTAGACATTTCCTGACTTTTTTTAAGTAGACAGACTCAGTGTCTAATTGAGAGAGGATGTGAACAGACCAGATGACATGGTGTAATTCACATAAAGGAAGTCTACTGTTTTGATGTTTATAAGCTCCATATGCTAGTTGTTTGTACTTTGATAAGAGCATTTTTGGTACACAGAACAAACCACAAGATTCACTACATACTGCTGTACAAAATTTATGCATCTTTTGTGTATCAGAAAGGACTGAAAAGGCAAGAAGGAGGTTGTGTTGTATACCAAATCAGTGTGACTTGCTGTTTAATACTTTTAATTTAACTGAAGAACTAAGCCCAAAGAATTTCAGAGTTTAATACATGATACATAGGGGATAGCTATATTATGTTAAATTACAAAATATGTTAAAAAGTTTACTATTCCTATAATTATTTGTGAATAATATTGCAAATTTGTGATTTGTGATATTTGTGAATCATACAATTATGATATATATATAATACGAGATAGAACGTGCATAATATGGCCAAATTCTTCATTATGCTTATTTGGTTTCATCAAGAAGGAAGATTATATGATTTCACAGGAACGCTTTTCAAACATTGCAAAGAGTTGCCGTGAGATTGAAGAACTGAAAAACGAAACATTTTTGTCTCAGCTACTGGTGCCTGTATCCCCCTCTCCAGGAAGCACCTAATGGCAATGGGAAGATCCCTCTGGCCAGAGAAGGAACAGTTGCAGAGTTCTTCCTTCCTATCAGAAATAACATTTGGAACCAAACTAGGTGGTTACATAGTCTACCCTTTTCAAAATAAGTATGAGAATGATCTCTCTCTCTCTGTGTGTCACGTGGGTGCAGCAATTCATACAATTTATGCTTTCAACAAATTCTTTATAAATTGGATGAATGAGTAAACTGTCTTGCCTTTGATGCTTCCTCCTCAAGTGTATTCCCATTAGCTACTGAGGTCTAAGCTTTGTATACAGGGTTCTTCAGAATGATGGGTAAGATTTATTAGTGTCCATGATAAGTGGCTCCGAACAATCATATGATTGTTCCAACCATTTCTGTTAATCTAAGTGGCTGGAGGGATGGAATTAACATCAACACAATTCTTAATCTGTTACATAACCCAAAATAGAAGCACTTTAGAGTGCCTACTATAAAAAGACACCTTCCACATTTTGAAGATAACTAGTTGATAAAAATCTAGGCTCCCAAGCATGTTGATAAAAAGCCTAGAGAGAGGGAGTGGACTGTGGGAACTCCTCATCCCAATCCTGAAATGAATTTGGATGCTGAATTCTGAAGCTTTAAACACTTGCTAAATATAAGATGAGGGACACGGTGGCTCAGTGGGTTAAAACAGCAGTTTGGCGGGTCGAATCCCGAGTGCCACATAACAGAGTGAGCACCTGTTACTCGTCCCAGCTTCTGCCAACCTAGCAGTTCAAAAGCACGTAAAAATGCAAGTAGAAAAATAGGGACCACTACGGTGGGAAGTTAACAGCGTTCCGTGCGCCTTTGGCGTCTAGTCATGCCGGCCACATGACCATGGAGATGTCCTTGGACAAGCGCTGGCTCTTCGGCTTTGAAATGGAGATGAACACCGGCCCCTAGAGTCAGAAACGACTAGCACGCACATGCGGGGGAACCTTTACCTTTTTACTAAATATAAGATATATATACATTCAAAGTATTCTATAGAATTAGGAAAAAGAAATTTCCATTGTTTTATATAACTACATTTTCATTTCTATTTTAACTTTATCTGGCTTGGGTGTGTATGTATAACATTAACTTTTTATTTTATCTACTAATGCCTTTCAGTGCAAAGGAAAGGTATACTGTATTTTCCAGAAAGATGACTTTATTTGCTGCTAATAAATATGAACGGAAGAGGGGAGTTGCCTTCCACTTGCTAAGAAAGGTCATAGTGCCTGCTGTCTGGAACAGCACCCCCCTGGAGACATGTATAACCCCCCACCCTAACCTACTTCCAAGTGAGACCTGAAAACCTGGCTCTTTTCCTAGGCATTGGTTTAGGATATTTGGTGGGCCTCCAAGTTTGGGAGTAATATCTGTTCCTTCAAGTGCAACTTCATTCTTTTCTACTGTAAAGTTATCATCATCTTGCTTTTTATTCTTGTGAAGCTGCTCAGAATCACCTTGAATTCTGGCAAAGAAAGAAAAGGGAGAAAGGAAGGAAGAGACAGAAAGAAAAGTCCATAAAATCATACTCAGTGTTTCCCTCCTTTTGTTGCTGAAAATAAGAAAGAATGAAGGAACATTGAAATGAAAGCGAACAAATATGAGAGAGGTACAAATAACCAAGCGTCAAAAGATTGGGAGAAGCTGTGTTTCAAGAGGATGTGGAAATACATAAATAAATTTCCATGGTAGTGGAAATAAATTATGAGTTATGATGAAAGAAGAAGTCAGCTTTAAGCATAATCTTTATTTCCAATAATTCCTCTGAGTCATAAAATAGGTCTTTAAAATTTAAATTTAAATCTTTAAAAATTAAAATATGGGCAGCTGTATCTCTGTATTGAATGTTCAGATGTGCTCACTTGCTCAGAAAAAAGCATTTAATTGAGAGAATTTTAAAAGGAGACTGGCCAATCCATGCAGAGTTGTCTGCAGGATAAATGATTAGTGCCATAGATTCTGCATCCTATTTATAGCAGTTCGAAAGCACGTAAAATTGCAAGTAGAAAAATAGGGACCACTATGGTGGGAAGGTAACAGCGTTCCGTGCGCCTTTGGCATCTAGTCATGCCGGCCACATGACCACGGAGACGTCCTCGGACAAGCGCTGGCTCTTCGGCTTTGAAATGGAGATGAGCACCGGCCCCTAGAGTTGGAAACGACTAGCACGCATGTGCGGGGGAACCTTTACCTTTACCTTATGATTTAATAAGAGAAGGTGGAGTTTGCATGTGCAGAAGTGCAATACTGTTTTTGTCATTTCCCTCCCTTGCAGATATTACTAGGACTATCAGCATCTATAAATTACCTAATCACTTGCTAATAAGTAATAAGTAGGTGAACTATCTAGTTACTTACATCTTGAATAACAGGCAGCATACAACACTAATGGCAAAAAAAAGCTTTTTCCCTCCTGACCATGTCTCTAAGCTTCCCAATTACATCTGGTCAATTGCCAATGTATCAATATTGCAGGTGATCTAGCAGAGCTCTTCTAAGCTCCTTTTGATAGCTAATTATATCTCAGGGTTTAAAAAATATGAGTTTTGCTAATAAGATTTGTTGATACCAAAGTAGTGATATCTGTTTATATTTACGTATAGATTGCTCTAAGTGCATCCATTTTTCATACGATGACTGTGCAGACCTTTGAAGTGATGCTTTATTTTGAGGCTATTTTCAAGTTGCCCGTCTCCTTGAAGGGCAGAATGAGAGTAGGTGAACCTCCTGGATCTGGATGCTAAATAGGCTTCTGTGCGGCACCTGTTTCCACCAAAGCGGTGGGCCAGACTGAATCAGCCCCTTCACATTCACCTGTCTCACAGGTGAGGGTTGAAAGGTATTGTGGGGCAACCCCCCCCCATAAAGGATGGAATTGTCAGGCCTAAAGAACCAAGAACGACTCGTGGAGTCATTTCTGAGTAGTTTTTTACTGTTGTTCACCTACAAACAGAAATCTTTTCAAAGTAAAGCAACTATCTGCATGACTATTAGATATGCTCTGTGAATTGCTAGGGAGTGGCCGTTTTAACCCTCTTCCTGCCAACCAACTTTCCAAGCTCCACTTTGCCCTCTGGGAAAGAGCCCCTCCCTCCTACGACTCCAGACTACATTCCATCACAGGCCACTACCTGCTACTGAATGAAAGGCAGGATATTAGTTAATTGCATTTTAATTGTTCCCAAGAATTTAATTGTTATGCTTTGTATACTGATCAGGCTGACCACCTGATTTCTAAGAAAAATGGGCAAAGCTCCATGATTTCAGAAACTGCATTTTTTGTAACAAATTATTGTTTATATCCCTGGTTTCTGGCAGGGATAGGGTAAGTAGAATCACCTGAATCATGACATCTTCTCTCAAATTACACAGTCATTTACACAATTATGTCAGGATACACATGAGATCAGTATGGTCTGTGTTGTACGCTTATGTATGTAGCTTTTAAGCATCAGGTTCACCATTAGCAGGAGAGGGCAATATTTATAGACAGGCAGTATTTCTAATTGTTAAGCTGCCAATTACTAGTCATGAACCAGTGATGTCACTAGAGGGGCAATTTAAGATATATTTTTTTCTGACAGCGCTTAGTTTGTTTTCTGGCTATGTAAATTACATTTATCTCAGGATATACACTTTAATGTTTTTTATCTGTTTCTTGTCAAATAAATATTACAGGTAGTCCTCACTTAGTGACCGTTTGAAGTTACAATAGCCCTGAAAAAAGTGACTTATGACCATTTTTCACACTTATGACTATTACAGTATCCCTATGGTGACGTGATTTACATTCAAATGCTTGACAATTGACTCACATTTATGATGGTTGCAATGTCCTGGGGTCATGTGATCCCCTTTTGTGACCCTTTAACAAGCAAAGTCAGTGGGGAAGCCAGATTCACTTAACAACTGTGATGCCAATTTAATAACTGCAGTGATTTACTCAACAACTGTGGCAAGAAAAGTCGTAAAATGGGGCAAAGCTTACTTAATAAATTTCTCACTTAGAAACATAAATTTGGGGGTCAGTTGTGGTCATAAGGTGAGGACTACCTGTATTTGTATGCTGTCACTTAAATCTATTCCTGTTTCAGTTGTATTTTAATTTATTTCTCTATTTTTGGTTTTATTGAAATTTTGAATGTGTCCCATATTTTTCAGGGAGGAAAGTCCTACACTGGACCATGTGCAGGGAGAGACTGCAGTGAGGGCTGTAAATGTTTCCCAGAAAAAGGAGCTCGTGTGAGTACCAGCATCTTGTTGCATTAAAAATTCTATTATTTTAATGGATTAACCATTAAATTTGGTATAGGAGTCTGGAATTAAGATATTAATGGGTAGAATTAAAATATAAATGAACCAATCCCAGACATGCAGATTGACAGCTTCTTGGGAGAAAACAAAATAATCTGGAGCTAGACTTTCACACCTCTATAAAATACTCTTTTATCAGAAAATAATAGGTAAGTTTATCTTTTGCCTTTACAAGTTTATCTTTCTGCCTTTCCTTTTTTTAAATCCTGGGAGGATAAATTCATTCTGAAATAAAGGATGGAGAATATCATTTTTCATTCTTGAAAAAACTGTAAAGATAATGCTACATATATTGGGTACTCTGTTTTGCAAAATGCCAATTTCCCAATTGTATTTTAATTGTGAGTATCTTAAAAAGCAAGAATCTCAATGGGAGCCAAAGTGGAATCTGTTGGCCCCATGGACCTCATGTTGCCACCATCTGTATTAATGGCCTTGGCTGGCAGGGGTGCCCACACAGGGGGCTTACGGCTTGTCAGAATGATGAAAGCAATATGGGAACACAAGGAGAAACCTCTCCCTTTTACAATGTAGAAAAGTAAAGTTCTACATTTAGGCAAGAAAAACCAAATGTATAGGTATAGTATAGGTGGTACCTTGCTCAATAGTAGTAACTTTGAGAGGAATCGTGGAGGCCTAGTGGACAATCACTTCAATATAATAATTAATAATAATAATAAACCTTTATTGTCAAAGTACAACATGTGTACATTGAGATTAGCTGAGCCTCCCCCCGTGCTCTCTCTCCCCAACACACAGTGACAACAAACCCTCCATCCTACCACACCATGTGAACCAACTACACCACACACCAGACTCCCAAGTCAATTCTGCATAAGTTCACAGAGATTATATCCCATTTAAAAGCCTAACAGCCCACAGATAAAAGCTATTTTTCAGCCTGTTGGTACGGCTGGCTATACTCCTATATCTCCTACCAGATGGTAGGAGAGTAAAGAGATACCGTCCAGGGTGTGAGTCATCCCTGAGAATCTTCCTCACTCTTCCAAGGCAACGAGCAACTCTTCCAAGGCAACGAGCCCTGGCGATGTCATCCAGTGGTGTCAGGGGACAGCCCACAATGTCACTACCCTCTGTAATACTTTCCTGTCCGCGGCTGTCAGACCAGCAAACCAAACCACAATACCATACAAGAGGACGCTCTCTATAGTAGACCGGCAAAAGAGGGTCATTAGCTGTTGTTCTACGCTGTTCTTCCGCAAGACCCTAAGAAAGTGAAGCCTCTGTTGGGCCTTTCTAGCCACCTGGGTTGTGTTAACTTTCCAGGTCAGATCTTCACAGAGGTAGACTCCCAGAAATTTAAAGGAGGAAACTCTCTCCACACAGTCCTCCCCGATGTAAAGTGGGGCAGGTTCCTCCTTTTTTCTCCGGAAGTCTAACACTATCTCTTTCGTCTTGCCAATGTTTAGGTGCAACTTCTTGTTACTACACCATATGGATAGTTTTTGTACCTCCACCCTATATGCTGTCTCATCCCCACCTGTAATAAGACCTACCACAGATGTATCATCTGCCAGCAGTGTGCTGCAGCTGCCAGCAGTATGAGCCAGCAGTGTGCTGCAGCTGCCAAAAAACCCAACACAGTGCTAGGCTGCATTAACAGAGGGATAGAATCAAGATCATGTGAAGTATTAATACCACTTTACAAAGCCTTGGTAAGGCCACACTTAGAATACTGCATCCAGTTTTTGTCACCATGATGTAAAAAAGATGTTGAGACTCTGGAAAGAGTACAGAGAAGAGCAACAAAGATGATTAAGGGACTGGAGGCTAAAACATATAAGGAATGGTTGCTGGAATTGGGTATGTCTAGTTTATTGAAGAGAAGGGCGAGGGGGGACAAGATAGTAGTGTTCCAATATCTCAGGGGCTGCCACAAAGAAGAAGGAGTCAAGCCATTCTCCAAAGCGCCTGAAGGCAGGACAAGTAGCAACAGATGGAAACTAATCAAGGAGAGAAACAACCTAGAACTAAGGAGAAACTTCCTGACAGATAGAACAATTAACCAGTGGAACAAGCCTCCAGAAGCTTTGAATGCTCCAACACTGGAAGCTTTTAAGATGAGACTGGATAGCCATTTGTCTGAAATGGTATAGGGTTTCCTACCTGAGCAGGGGGTTGGACTAGATGACCTCCAAGGTCCCTTCCAACTATTATTATTATTATTATTATTATTATTATTATTATTATTATTATTATTATTATTATTATTATTATTATTATTATTATTATTATGAAATCCTACAGTGCATGTTGAGAAGAGGAAGGTCTCCCCATGAAATTTCTGTTTTTCTGATACTCCTAGGTTTCTTGCTACCAACACTGTTAGTTTTGAGCCAATACCTATCTATATTAGAATGTGTCAACTGAACTGGCTCATGCCAATTGTGAGTTCTTGCTTTGCTTTTCCTATAAATATTAGTTTTCAATATATAGTGATGATACGTGACACATACTCATTCATATCACTGGAAACAGATTTTTTCCATTAATTTAATAATATTTTCCATTGATTTAATAATATTTATAAGTCTTATTGTCAAATAAAAATCTGAATATTTGTTGAAAAAATTATGTGACCATATTATCAAATACAGGTATTTATTACAGTGTGACCTTATTCACTTTTAATAAAATAAATAAATATAACTTAAGGTATGCATGATGACGATGTTGATGATATCCATTCAATTGTGTCTGACTTTTGGCGATACTATGGGTAAAGTCTTGCACTACTTCTTTGAGTTTTTCACACTCAGGCTGGTGTCAGCTTTGATGGTGTCCAGCCAGCGCTGTTTCCTTAAAGTATGCATAGACCTCCAATTATATTACAAATTTAATGAGAGAAAAAAATAAAGTTCTAACAGAATTAGTTTTTATTATCAGAAGATCCATTGTTATTTTTAGAACATGTTTCCTGACCAAAAGTCAGTTTAGCTGAATCTAACACAAAAAAACCTGCTTTGTTCTTAAAAATAAATAAGAATTTCCTATCAGAACATTTAAACATTCTCATTAAAGAGAAATAATCTTAATCAGGAAGGAACATTTCAGTGTCACTTTCCTAATGAATAAATAATACAACAATGAGGTCATTCGAGGTACTGACATTAAAAAGCAAGACAGACAATTTTCAGATGTTACCCTATTTTTGAAATTATTGTGCTGTTCTTATTCTAAAACTATTAAAGCATTTTGGGTCTTTGAGAATATAATTTTTGGAAAGTTTAATGTATGATATAAATGTTGAAATCCCTCAAACTCACACTTGCTATGTATGTTATATTTATAGATCTTTTATGGATGCCTTTTAATATTGCTTAATACTGCTTATGTTTATTTATTTCTCTACTACAAACAGCAAGATATCCTCTGGGTATTTTCACTTTATAAATTAGGAAAATAAGTCAGATGACTGAGGGAAAAATACAATTTGTGTGATTTACTATAAAGATGTGGGAGGTTTAAGAAATAATGGAAACGCCTTTTTAAATTTTTTTGAATTATTAAGTTACTGTATATAACTATTCCTTCAACAATATTTACATGAGAAAAACTTTCATCTTCCATATCAGGATACAGAGATTTAACTGACTGAGGAAAACTTTTTAAACTTAATTTTCCCAATACTGTGGACATTTTGATGGAACACAATCCCTTGCCTCTGATCATCCCATGTTTTAATTTCTGAAGCCCCAAAGGAAATGGGGAGGGGGAATGAGCTGAGATCACAGATGTTGAGGGGGGGGGGTTGAAAAAGGAAGCCCTTCCTGATAGCATTTGGCAAGAAAGGAAATACAAGAGCAGATATGTTCTGTTTTGTTTGCGGGTGGGGTATAACTCAGTTCTTTAGTGTTCCAACTTATTCAATATCATTAGCTTCCTTCTCTCTGAAATGTGTCCCCTGAAACCCCTCCAGGAGTGGGATTCACTTATCAATTCATTTCAGGACCAGGTCACAAACCACATAACTGTGGAGCCATGCCAGTTCAGATGATGCTGACATAACACCAGATATACCGTCTCAAAAGAACACTGCATAAATGTACATCGGATTGCAGGAATAGATTGATTTATCAATATGTATTACTTCTTAAATCTTGTCTGTTGGGATTACTTTGTCCAGAAAAACTCTCTTCTGTGTGTTTAGGGGGATTGGGAGGCAGCAGCAGAATGTCTGTCTGTCAGGGGAGACAGTTATAAGTATTGTACAAAACAGTAGTGGGTGTCTGTCTGTCTTCTTGTGCTTCCCATGGGCATTGAGACTCTTGAGGTTCAGAGAAACTGAATAAGGTTACATAAACATTTGAATGATTTCTTCACAACTGTTTCTTTGAGGAGAATCTTAGAGGAAACACAACCTCTGCTGGCATGGACTGTCATCCCATTTCTGTTTGCATCTACATAACACTTGCAGAGTTGGAAGAGGGAGCTGTAGATGAGGATGGGGATACTAAAAGGGGCTCAACATTAAATAGTACTGGTTAAGGAGGCCAAAACCATTTTGTTCAGTATTTATATTCTCCCCTCCAAATGATTTTAGTGAATGCCATGTAAGTTAATTAAACTACTATGGAATTTAATCCCATTGGAAGAGGTGATCAGATATGCAGTCTGCAACCCTGCAGCATCAGGGCTTTTTTAATCTAGCTTTTAGAAGAGTGAGTAAATGGAGGAGAGTCACCAAATGCCGGAAGATACCATCTTGGTCAGTGGGCAAACTATTCTAATCAAATCTACACAGCTACATTTAACCTTTTAGGATCTGTAGGATTGTTTTGATTCTTGCCCATTCATTTGCCTAACAACTGTTTAAGAGTTGTTTTTTAAATGTTGAAAACATCTTGGTAGCCAACTAATTTTTAAGACCTGTATTATGCTTGCTAAATTTGTGTTAGCAGTTGTTTCTCAAGAAATTGCGGCTAGCACCAAAGTTGTGACACTGATTCAGTATACTTCTGTCCTTATGCACTTGGCAAATCACACATCTAATTTGGTATTGCATGACCTATGGGTGAAAGTCCTTATATAACTCTCTTTGACATATGCAGTTATTTAGTGAGCATGTAACTAATAGCAACTTGGAACCTCTCTAGAAAAGACCCAAAACTCCAGAAGTTATTGAATCCAATGTGCGCTTGGAAAAATTCTTAGAGAATCAACCATCTATATTGTACCATATATATTGCACCCCTAATTTATTTTAGGAATTAAGAATTGACTAGGATTGCAGATTCTATTTATCTTAATCACTCCATTAATTTCCTGGATGATAGAAAATTGATGAACATGAAATGATTGATGCATACATTAGATAGGTAAATCTGATCAAAGTCAATGCCTTTTCTTTTTCCCTTCTCCCCCTCACTTTTTTCCCCTTTTTCCTCCTCACTGTGTCTTACTATTTGCTTTTGTATTTTTGTATTTTATTCTATAATCTAATAAAATGTTACAAATTGTAGAAAAAAGTAAAAAAGTACTGGTTTTAATTTCTTCGATGGGAGTTCCTTTGCTTAATCCCTTTCCCTTTGCACTGATAAATGTATGATGAATTTATCCATATTTATTAATATGCACTACTACCAGCTGGCTGGTTGGCTGTTCTTCCATTCTACCTTTCCTCTCCGTCCACAGTGTAGTAAGAATACACACACACCCAAGTCCCTTCACTGTACCCCTAAGATACAGGAATCAAGCGCAAAGCAAGAAAGGCTCACAAAAGCCTTCCAGAATAAAGAAAAACTAACTCTGTTTTTTTTTCTTTAAGCTGCCTCAGGCCTGTCACAATGTTGCAACCAGACCCTGAAAGGCTCTGGCAATTGCAAAAAGCGATAACCTTAAATTAAGCCTGTTTATCTACAAAGAAAACTTGCTAAAACCCATAGACAGACTCAAAATAAGGAGGTGAAACTAATTACATTTGTTCAAAGGGATTAAACCTACTGAAGCCAACATTTTGGACTCATTGCTAGCCTTTGTGAAACAGACTAAAATATTCCAATAACCAAAGCACACAAACCGAGCCTCTGAATTATGAAATGCTGTAAAAACTGTACAAAAATCCTTATTGTAACCCAATCAAGCTGCCAGCTGACCCAGAACTACGTAAATAAGACAACCTCCTTTCCGACATGCTCATCTCCCAGCTTTTCATTTCATCAGCACTGATTGCGTTCTCCTGGCTGGAGAAAACAAATCAGGGGATCTTTTCTTCCAGCAACAGCTGCTTCTTCCCTGTCTCTTTTTCCTCCCTGCCTGCTGAGCTCTCCTTCCACAGCTTCTTCTCCAACCCCTTTTCTGCCAAAACCACCTCCTTTTATATCCTATCCTCTCCTCCGCCTCCTTTTCTCTTCAGTTCACCTCCAGATATGGAAGCGCCAATCATATGGAGCCCTGCAGTGCTCCTGGGACTTCTGCCGAGCCCCGACAGTCCTGCAGCTCCAGCTGCCTCTCCCTTGTGTCATTTCAGCTCATTCCCCTCCCCCACTACACTTGTCTACAAGGGTCACATACCACCTGCCACATGCCAAAGTACCACTGGTGGTACGTGTACCATTGGTTGAAAAGCCCTGATCTAGACCAACCATCTGCAATGTGCAGGAAAACCAATTAAAACCATCCTTAAGTGTCAGCAGTTCAGCCTCTTCTTAAGCACTTCCAGAGTGGAGAATTTGCAATCTCTATAGTAGATGGGGACGCGATGGCTCAGTGGGTTAAGACACTGAGCTTGTCGATCAGAAGGTCAGCAGTTTGGCGGGTCGAATCCCGAGTGCCACGTAACAGAGTGAGCACCTGTTACTCGTCCCAGCTTCTGCCCACCTAGCAGTTCAAAAGCACGTAAAAATGCAAGTAGAAAAATAGGGACCACTACGGTGGGAAGGTAACAGCGTTCTGTGCGCCTTTGGCATCCAGTCATGCCAGTCACATGACCACGGAGACGTCCTCGGACAAGCGCTGGCTCTTCGGCTTTGAAACGGAGATGAGCACCGGCCCCTAGAGTCGGAAACTATATTCTATGGTTGTACAGATGTTAGTATTAGGTAATTTCCCCCTATATTTAAATGAAATCTAATAGTTGCAACCTATACCCAATATTTCTGGTCTCTCGTTTTATGGTAACAGAAAAAAATCCCCACAACACCTTTTAATGTATCTGAACGCTGATATCATGTCTCTGCTCAAGCTTTTTTCTCTAGCCTAAAACATCCCCAATTCTTTCAGACTGGTCTTGTAGGGAGTGTCCTCAAGTGTCTGTTATTTTATTTATTTATTTGGTTCATTTGTTAAGGCTGCCCAACTCCAAGAAGACTTTGGATGGCACATATTCAGTCCAATGTATATATTACAAACACAATTTAAAAACCACATGAGTGTCCAAACAAAAAAAAAACCACACACTCCCAACATGGAAGAAAACTCAACAGGGGAAAAAACCAGGTCTCAGGAGACTTCCACAAACCAAAGAGAATGGGAACCATCCATATCTCCAGGAAGATGCTGTTCCAGGGGACAGGGACTGTGAAAGAGAAGACACCCTTCCTCAGTCTCATAAGATGGCAATTTTTAATTGTTGGGACCTGGGCTATACCTACTCTGCCTGAATACACCAGATGAACAAAATGAAGTAAAAACAGATGGTTCCTCAAATAATTATCTTTATTGTCCTCTGAACCTATTTAAACCAGAATTTCCAGAATATGTTTCTGGAAATTGTATTGTATATTTCTGGAAATTGTATAGTATTTCAATGTGCTCTTATCAGTGAAGAATAGAGAAGATTGTACTTGTTGTTGTTGTTAGCTGCGAAGTCGTGTCCGACCCATCGCGACCCTATGGACAACGTTCCTCCAGGCCTTCCTGTCCTCTACCATCTTCTGGAGTCCATTTAAGCTCACGCCTACTGCTTCAGTGACTCCATCCAGCCACCTCATTCTCTGTCGTCCCCTTCTTCTATTGCCCTCGATCTTTCCCAGCATTAGGCTCTTCTCCAGTGAGTCCTTCCTTCTCATTAGGTGGCCAAAGTATTTGAGTTTTAGCTTCAGGATCTGGCCTTCTAAAGAGCAGTCAGGATTGATCTCCTCTAGGACTGACCGGTTTGATCGCCTTGCAGTCCAAGGGACTCGCAGGAGTCTTCTCCAGCACCATAGTTCAAAGGCCTCAATTCTTTGGCGCTCAGCCTTTCTTATGGTCCAACTTTCACTGCCATACATTGCAACTGGGAAGACCATAGCCTTGACTATACGCACATTTGTTGACAGGGTGATGTCTCTGCTTTTTAGTGTGCTGTCTAGATTTGCCATGGCTTTCCTCCCCAGGAGCAAGCGTCTTTTAATTTCTTGGCTACAGTCCCCATCTGCAGTGATCTTGGAGCCCAGGAAAATAAAATCTGTCACTACTTCCATTTCTTCCCCATCTATTTGCCAGGAATTGAGAGGGCCAGATGCCATGATCTTGGTTTTCTTAATGTTAAGTTTCAACCCAAGTTTTGCACTCTCCTTCTTCACCCGCAACAAGAGGCTCTTTAGTTCTTCTTCACTTTCTGCCATTAGAGTGGTATCATCTGCATATCTTAGGTTGTTGATATTTCTTCCGGCAATCTTAATTCCAACTTTTGATTCATCTAGCCCTGCCTTTCTCATGATGTGCTCTGCATATAAGTTAAATAGGCAGGGCGACAGTATACAGCCTTGCCGGACTCCTTTCCCAATTTTGAACCAATCAGTGGTTCCGTGTCCAGTTCTCACTGTTGCTTCTTGACCCGCATATAGGTTTCTCAAGAGACAAATAAGATGGTCTGGTACTCCCATCTCTTTAAGAACTTGCCACAGTTTGTTATGATCCACACAATCAAAGGCTTTAGCATAGTCAATGAAGCAGAAGTAGATGTTTTTCTGGAACTCCCTAGCTTTCTCCATGATCCAGCGTATGTTGGCAATTTGATCTCTAGTTCCTCTGCCTCTTCGAAATCCTGCCTGTACTTCTGGTAGTTCTCGATCCACATACTGCTGAAGTCTAGCTTGTAGGATTTTAAGCATGACTTTACTAGCATGAGAAATGAGTGCAATGGTGCGATAGTTTGAACATTCTTTGGCACTGCCTTTCTTTGGAATTGGAATGTAAACTGATCTTTTCCAATCCTGTGGCCACTGTTGAGTTTTCCAAATTTGCTGGCAAATTGAGTGTAGCACTTTTACTGCACTGTCTTTTAAGATTTTGAATAGCTCAGCTGGAATACTGTCACCTCCACTAGCTTTGTTGTTGCTCAGCTTTTCTAAGGCCCACTTCACTTCACATTCTAGGATGTCTGGCTCGAGGTCAGTGACCACCTCATTGTGATTATCAGGGACGTTAAGGTCATTCTTGTATAGTTCTTCTGTGTAATTTTGCCACCTCTTCTTAATCTCTTCTGCCTCTGTTAGGTCCCTGCCATTTTGGTCCTTTATCATGCCCATTTTTGCATGAAACGTTCCCTTCATCTCTCCAATTTTCTTGAAAAGATCTCTGGTCCTCCCTATTCTATTGTTTTCTTCTATTTCTTTGCACTGTTCATTTAAGAAGGCATTCTTATCTCTTCTAGCTATTCTCTGGAATTCTGCATTCAATTGGGCATATCTATGTTTTTCTCCCTTGCCTTTCGCTTCCCTCCTTTCCTCAGCTATTTGCTATTTGGTTTTGGTTGCTACCTCTTGTACAATGTCACCAACCTCTGTCCATAGTTCTTCAGGCACTCTGTCTATCAGATCTAATTCCTTAAATCTATTTGTCACCTCTACTGTATATTCAACAGGGATATGATTTAATTCATACCTGAGTGGCCTAGTGCTTTTCCCTACTTTCTTCAGTTTAAGCCTAAACTTTGCAAGGAGAAGCTCATGGTCTGAGCCACAGTCAGCTCCTGGTCTTGTTTTTACTGACTGTATAGAGCTTCTCCATCTTTGGCTGCAGAGCATATAGTCAATCTGATTTCTGTGTTGACCGTCTGGTGATGTCCATGTGTAGAGCCGTCTCTTGGGTTGTTGGAAAAGAGTGTTTGCTATGACCATCGTATTCTCTTGACAAAATTCTATCAGCCTGTGCCCTGCTTCATTTTGTACTCCAAGGCCAAACTTGCCTGTTATTCCAGTTATCTTTTGGCTTCCTACTTTAGCATTCCAATCCCCCATGATGATAAGGACATCATTTTTTGGTGTTAGTTCTATAAGGTGCTGTAGGGCTTCGTAGAACCGGTCAATTTCATCCTCTTCAGCACTGGTGGTTGGGGCATAGACTTGGACTACTGTGATATTGAATGGTTTGCCTTGGATTCAAACTGAGATCATTCTGTCATTTTGAGGATTGTATCCCAGTATTGCTTTTCCTACTCTTTTATTGACTATGAAGGCTACTCCATTTCTTCTGAGGGATTCTTGTCCGCAGTAGTATATCTGATGGTCATCTGAATTAAATTCACCCATTCCTGTCCATTTTAGTTCGCTGATACCTAAGATGTCGATGTTTAGTCTTGTCATCTCTTGTTTGACCACGTCCAGCTTTCCTTGATTCATGGATCTTACATTCCAGGTTCCTATGGAGAAAAAATCTTTACAGCATCGGACTTTCCTTTCACCACCAGACACATCCACAGCTGAGCGTCCTTTCGGCTTTGGCCCAGTCGCTTCATTCTTTCTGGCGCTACTAGTACTAGCCCTCTGCTCTTCCCCAGTAGCATATTGGACGCCTTCCGACCTGAGGGGCTCATCTTCCAGCGTCATATTGTTTTGCCTTTTGGTACGGTCCATAGGGTTTTCATGGCAAAGATACTGGAGTGGGTTGCCATTTCCTTCTCCAGTGGATCACGTTTTGTCAGAACTCTCGACTATGACCTGTCCGTCTTGGGTGGCCCTGCACGGCATAGCTCATAGCTTCATTGAATTACGCAAGCCCCTTCGCCACGACAAGGCAGTAATCCATGAAGGGGAGATTGTACTTATCTTTGATATAATGCTTCTTTTAATGCAGGCCAGAACTGCATTATCCATTCTAGTAGCTGTCTCACACTGCTTCCTCATGTTCAGCTGGATGACAGTAATCACATCCAAGAGTTTCTATAGCAGTCACCCTTGTGAGGTAGTCCATATTGCTAAGCACACTGATTTGTGCTTAAAATTGTAAGCCACCCTGAGTCTTTGGAGAAGGGTGGGATATAAATGGAATTAAAATAAAAATAAATAAAATAAATATGAGAAGCATATCCAGAAGCTCTAATTTTTACGGTAAGTTTACATTAACAGAATCTTGAAGTATGGAAGTACATATCTCTCCCTCATCTTTATAGTCCTAGAAAAACCCTCTTCCTTCTGCAGGCTCGGCTGTCACTTTTCTGACCATTGTCTTATCTGTGGTATTTCTTCCTGTTTCCCAGGGTCATTCTCACATAGCATTACAGCAATGTGGTGTAATCCCCCATATTATGTGATCTATATTTCTTTACCCCAGATGTAATACTTTACATTTCTCCTTGCTAAGGACATTTTGTTCTTCTCAGCCCACCCTCAACCCCAATCTTGTTCCCTTGGCTAATTCCTGGAATCCTCCTTTCTTGAAGAAGGGAACTGCATTTGTTCTTCTCCAGTCCTCCAACACCTCCACAATTCTGCAGAGCTTCTCAAAGACAATTGACAGAGCTCTTTAGCCAATTCCTTCACTATTCTGGATTATTTCTGTAACGTATTGGGCTTTGTCTTGTTAAGGGAACACTACGAGGGTTAATCACTGGAAGGCTAATGGCTCCCAGCTCCTCAGACAACCCGTCTCCAGTGCCACCATTGGCTGCCTGTAGGGCGGAAATAGGTTGCCTATTGGCCGCTGCCTAGAGGCCAGGGTATAAATTGCTGCATTCACAGTCCTGTTTCTCAGTTCAGATCCTGCAAGCAATAAACAATGATCTTTGCTGAACTCACTAGCCTCGTCTCGTCATTAAAGCAACGAACCCAGTATGCAACACTGGCGATGAAGGTGGGATCCTGCTCCTCCAAATGAGCTGAAGAGTCACTAGGGGAGAGGCAGCGCACGCCTGGCGGAAAAAGCAATTCCCCCCGTACAGTTGGCTAGCACAGCCACACTAGCAACCACACGCTCAGAGGACCAGTCCCTGGGCAATGGGGGAGCAGGATTCGAAGACACCGAGCACCAGCCGCGAAGACCAGCAAAAATGGCCAAGGTCGGAAAGCTGGAAGAATTCAACATAACTCAGCCAGAAGGGTGGTCCTCGTACCTGTCCAGGGTTGAGAACTACCTCTGAGCGAACCAGGTCGCCGAGGACAGATTGAAGGCCGCCACGCTCCTCTGTGTGTGCGTCCCAGCAATGTTCGACATAGCGGAAAACCTGTTCGCGCCAACGCCATTAGAGTCTGTATCATTTGCGGACTTGAAGAAGAAGCTCGGAGACCACTTCCAGCCCAAGCTGTCGGTAATCGCTTGGCGCTATGCATTTGAGGAGAGTCCAGCAATCAGGTGAAACTGTGTCCGAGTTCATCACGGCCTTGAGGCAGGCCGCATGCCTGTGCCAGTTCTCCAACATTGAGGAGAAACTACGAGACCGGTTTGTCTGTGGTCTCCGAAACTGAGAGCTACAGCAAAAGCTCTTCGCCAAAGAGAATCTGTCATTCCCAGATGCGCTGAAGGAAGTCATGGCGGACGAAGCCGCCGGTGGGGCCGTACAAGCCATGCGGCCTGCCAAAACTACACAACGTGAAGAAGCCGTCCACCACAAGGACGCCGAACACACAGAAGTCCCTGAAGACGACACAGAAGTCGACAAGCTGCACAGACACCATGACCAACAGCGTCGCAGCGACAAGCAACATGGGGCCACTTACAAGGCAGATCCCTTCCTTAGATGCCCAGGTTGTGGTGGCTGCCACCAACACTTGGACTGTAGGTTCCAGACAGTCACAAGCTGGGCCTGTGGAAAGATGGGCCACATCACGTTTGTCTGCAGAGGTCGCCAGAGGGACCGTCCATCGAATCGCCAGTTGGAAGATCCAACCAGGAGAGGTACCTGGGCCCCAGGACAGTATAGCGTGGGGTTTTGCTCCAGCCGCAGTAGCATTTGCCGTACCGGGGCTCACCACCTGATTAAGCCAAAGCATAGACTTCAGGTGGAGCTGCAAGGGATCCCCTGCAAGATGGAGTTGGACACAGGCTCCACCGTTTCCATTATTTCCCTTGAAACATTTAATTTCGTTTGTGGTCTCAGTAAAAGATGGGACAAGCTGAGGCCATCTGATATTGTATTAACTGATTTTCAGAATGCCAGAGTCGCAGTCAAGGGTGAGGCCACACTAGCCGTTAAATTTAAGGGGTTTTCGGGGCACCTGGATGTTGTTGTAGTAGGGGGTCAGCGAACAAGCCTGATCAGGCTCGATTGGTTTGATGCACTAAGCATCCAAGTAACCGGGATCAATAGTACACAAGTCACAAGTCTAGCAACAGTATGCAAGGAATTTGCTGATGTGTTTGATTCAGCTCTGGAGACATACACGGGCCCGCCAATAGCATTTAAACTAGATCCAAATGTAGTGCCAGTTAGGATTAAACCTCGTAGGGTTCCATTTGCTCTTAAACACAAGATAGACGCTGAACTAGATAAACTTGTTGAACAGGGCGTACTGCAGCCAGTACATGGGGGTGATTGGGAGACCCCAATCGTAACGCCACTTAAAGCCAATGGGGAGGTCAGAATCTGTGCAGATTACAAATGCACAATTAACCATGCACTCAAACAGCACGCATACCCAGTACCAGTAGTAAGCCACATCCTGGCATCTTTGCAGGGTGGAACCATTTTTGCAAAATTAGATTTGGCTCAGGCCTACCAGCAGCTCCCTGTTGATGAGGCCACAGCCACGGCACAGACTATTGTAACCCATAGGGGGTGGTTTAAAGTAAAGTGCCTGCATGTTGGGGTCAGTGTAGCCCCCGGCATTTTTCAGGGCACCATGGAACGTACACTCAAGGGCATTCTGGGGGTTTGCCCCTATTTTGATGATGTGCTCATCACCGGTGAGTCCACTGAGGTACTTGCAAGGAGGCTCAGAGCCGTCCTGCAAAGGCTGCGCAAAGCAGGTCTCAAGCTCAAAAAGAATAAGTGCAGTATTGGGGTCCCCTCAACTGAGTTCTTAGGGTTTCACATTGATGATGATAGCATCCAGCCTGCTGAGTCGAAAGTAAAAGCCATTCAGATGGCACCCAGCCCTAAAACAAAAGGAGAGCTGCAGGCATTCCTATGCCTCCTAAATTTTTACCACACGTTCCTTCCTAACAAGGCCGCAGTGGCAGAGCCACTACACCAGCTCTTGGATAAAAATGCTACATGGAAGTGGACTAGAGTTCACAAAAAGAGTTTCTGGGAATTGAAGGCCCTTCTGTCCATTAGTTCCACTATCACTTATTTCAAGGAGTCAAAGCCAGTTTGCTTAGCATGTGATGCATCCCCATACGGGGTGGGTGCAGTCCTAAGTCACTTAGAGGGAGATGGAACTCAAGTTCCAATTGCTTTTTATTCAAGGACACTGTCCTCCACCAAGCGTAATTACGCTCAGATTGACAGAGGCACTGGCTATAGTTGCTGGGGTAAAAAAATTCCACAACTATTTATACGGCAGGGACTTCACGGTCTTCACAGACCATAAACTACTATTGGGGTTATTCACTACAGACAGACAGACACACCACATTTTATCCCCTAGGATGCTTAGATGGTCCATTTTTTAATCAGCTTATACTTTTAAGCTAATTCACAAACCTGGCAAGGATATGGGCCATGCAGATGGCCTGAACAGACTTCCACTGCGTCAAATTGAATCAGACCTGGCCCCAGCGGCCCGCGTTTTGTCCATTCAGGACTTGCCGGAGTTTCCCCTCCATGCGGGGGTCATTGCTGCAGAAACGGCAGCAGACAAGACCCTACATAGAGTGCTATCTTGGGTCCACACAGGGTGGCTGGATAAAAACCCAGGTCCTGAGTTTCAGAACTGTGTTACGAGGAGACACGAGCTCTCAGCTCACAAGGGTTGTATTCTTTGGGGGAACAGGGTCATAATTCCCACCTCACTAAGAGACAGGGTGTTGCAATCACTTCATGAAGGTCATCTGGGTATTGTTCGCATGAAAGCCTTGGCAAGAAGCTATTTATGGTGGCCAGGATTAGATAAAGCCATTGAGGCCCAGGTGCATGGGTGTTATACATGCCAGCAATCAAGGCCTGAAATGCCACACGCTCCAGTTCACAGGTGGGAGGAGACTCACACTCCCTGGTCTAGGATACATATAGACTTTGCTGGGCCCTTTCAGGGACAGCTCTTTCTTATAGTGGTCAACAGCCACTCTAAATGGCTAGAAGTTATACCAATCACATACATGACTACTGCTATGACCATCCAGGTGCTTCGGAAACTCTTTGCTATGCACCGGCTGCCGGACGTCGTAGTGTCCGATAACGGGGCCCAATTTACTGCGGCAGAATTTCAGGCGTTCCTGAGAGCAAACCTCATGAGGCATGCAACATCGGCTCCATTTCACTCATCTACTAATGGTCAAGCCAAACGTATGGTTCGCACCACAAAGGAGTCATTGAGGTGTATAGTGACTGGGGACTGGCACCACAGACTGGCTGACTTTTTGCTCTGCCAACATTCCACGCCTTGCACGGCAACAGGGAAAAGCCCAGCAGAGCTGCGCTGGGGAAGGCGACTAATCACAAAGCTGGACAGGCTGCACCCAGACTGGGTGGCAGCTGACGCCTCTCACCCAAACCCCCCGAGGGGGCTGCAAGTGGGCTACGGGGTGTGGGCCAGGAACTATGGGCATGGGAACTTGTGGATGCCAGGGAAGATTACCAAAATGGCAGGCCCTCTCTCATACAAAGTGGGCCTAGAGGGTGGGCGAGTTGTCCGTAGGCCATATTGATCAGCTTAGGAAGCGTTTCCAGAATGGCCACAAAGCGAGGACTTCATCACAGGTCCTTTCCACGGACCGCAAACCGGCAGCCTGGCCGAGCAATCCATTGGCTCTGAGGGTCCAAGCAGCCAGAGCAACAGGGAGGTGGCCGGAGGGGAAGAAAGCCCAGGAGTGCAACATGGTCCCCTGACAGAGAAAGCCAGCCAGAGCACTACAGCTGCTGTGCTAACTCTGTGGAGCAAACTGACTCTGGGGTGGGCCAATCTGGAAGGGCCAGCCAGAGATTTCTGAGTTAATCAGACTCTTTTGAACTTAAAGACACTGATCTACCCAGCCCGGTGGGCAAGCTGGTAGGCCAGGAAGCACCTGGGTCCCCCAGGCATTCCACAAGGGTTCACAAACTTCCTTCATATCAACAGGATTTTGTTCTGAAATAACGAAGCTATAATGTTTCTGTATCATGACGGTGCTGCTAGGTAGGAAACATCTGTATTAGACAGGATGGAAACATGTAAATGCACACTATTGTTGTACCTTGTAAATTTGTATTGCTGTAATCATTTTCCTTTTGTTGTTATAATGTTTGTACATTCTAGGGGGGAGGGGTGTAATGTATTGGGCTTTGTCTTGTTAAGGGAACACCACATGGGTTAATCGCTGGAAGGTTGCTTAAGCAGGGAAGCTGGCTAATGGCTCCCAGCTCCTCAGACAACCTGTCTCCAGCGCCGCCATTGGCTGCCTCTAGGGTGGCAATAGGTTGCTTTAAACCTATTGGCCACCGCCTAGAGGCCAGGGTATAAATTGCTGCATTCACAGCCCTGTTTCTCAGTTCAGATCCTGCAAGCAATAAACAATGATCTTTGCTGAACTCACTCGCCTCGTCTCATCATTGAAGCAACAAACCCAGTATCCAACGATTTCATCACACCTTGGAAACTTGAAAGCATTCAAATTACCTGGAAGATCCCTTTACCATGTCCTTGCTGAACTTCACCCTCCCCTGCTTGTTCATTCCTATACTAAATATACTAAACTACTGCTCATCCTCACTTAACAACCACACATTCACTGACTTTTCAGACTTATGATGGTACTGAAAAAGTGATTCTTATGACTGGTCATTGTTCAAAACCAAGCACTTGGCACCCAACTCACAATTACGAAATTGCAGCATCCTGCTGTCATGTGACCTCCATTTGCAACCCTCACAACTGGGTTCCAACAAGGATAGTTAATATTGAAATTGGCAGGAGGCAAAACAAATGGTCACCGCACAATGTCCACCCTTCACAAAAGTCGCTTTAGTGATGCAGATTCTGGTCCCAATAACTGTTGCTTGGTGAGGACCACCTGTGTGCAATATTTCTGGAATGTTTTTAATGTATTCTTATAAAATAAAATTAGAATTTGTTTTGTGTACACATAAAATATTTGAGATGTTTTTATTTATATATTTTTATAAAAACATTTTCACATATATTCTTATAAAATAGATATGAATAAATAAATGCATTCTTATTAAATAACATTTTACTTTCTTTTAAATTTTTTATTAAGCTTTAAAGACACCACAGTTAATATTTCTTTAAAAACATTAGCTGTAAATTTGTAAGAACTAAATGATTAAAAATTGCAATTAATATTTCTATTAAAAACTCAGCTATTAGTAATACAATAAATAACTAAATAACTATGTAAGTAAATTGCATAAAATATTATTTACAACTGCAAGCTGTTTTGTACAATTTGTAACAATCACAATAATAAATCCTTCTTCAAATGTTCCAGAATATCTATAAATAAAAAATAATGCTTTACAAGTCATACTGTGATGCTCCAAATTTATAGTTATGTGAAGGTATCAGAACAATTTAGCATGCATACAGAGATGTGTGCCTATGAACATAAACATATTTTAATCCGTTTTGCTGATTACTGTAAAACCTGTATTCCCCAGGGGGGGGGTTGTATGTCTGAGGAAAATATTGTGAAAATATTATGAATTTCACTAACTTTCTGTTTGTTCACTGCCCATTTTCAAACTATTTTGGATTTATGTGTATCTCTTTTGGGGAAGTGGAAATTAGCATCTTGATGAGTTGTGTGGAATATTACCGGTATTTTCAAAGAGAAACAAAACCTTTTATCCTCTGAAAAGCCCAGCCCAAAATATTTGGGCACTAGGAAAATGTGTTTCTCATATTTAGAAAAACAATATAATAATAAATTTACTAGCTGACAGTTTGCCAACATTAAAGAGCTGGCTTGTTATTTTGCCTTGTGATATAGTCATTTCTGCACTTATTAAACTGATGAATAGTTTAAATATTTAAATAATTTAAATACTTTAATATTCCAGTCCTTTCTCATATGAATATAAAATTTCTGGGGAAAAATGTAAATGTTCTAAAATACTTCTGGATTTTTTAAATCATTTTGCCCAATCTGGGACAGAAGTATATTAAACAGTTTGTTTATATTTCTATCCTGGTGCTTGATTCTTTTCTTTCTAACACACACACACACACACACACACACACACACACACACTCACACACACATATATAAAAACTGAATACAAATATAATTGTCCTGAAAATGCGAGTCTCGGGTATATACATAATAAAACTGGAAACACAGATCACCAAGACTAAAACTTTTTATTAAAACTGAGCTTTTATCAGCACCTGCTGACATCATCAGAGTGTAAGCCAGGATTGCGAAGCTCGTTTTCATAGTCCCTGAGAAGCCAACAGTTTAGCTAATGAACATGTTATGGGTCTATTTAGCCCCTGTCATCCCAGAATCAATTGCATCAATCCTATTTCCATTGGGCTGGCTGACGTTTGTTTAAATTTTGGCACTCTGCCTTTGTCCACTTGCCCCGCCCACCAGGAGCATTCGTCCTGTCACACATAATTGCCCCGCTGCCCAGGTGATTCTTCTGCATGCCGTGCCACTGTCTCGGTTCAGAGCTCCTCTGTCCTGCTGGCACAGCTGTTCTTGTTGGTAGATGCCTCTTCCTGAAGTCCATGGGTCCGCTCTGCTTCCTTGTCATCTCCTGCTGTGCTGATGTATCAGCTGGTAAGCACTTACGATCCTCTGTTCTCCTGTTCACACAGGGGGGAACTGATCGTTGGTTCATCCATTCAGTCTTCCTCTCAGGGTTGATGGTTGAGTTTCCCAGACTTATAGTTCTGGGCGACTTTAACCTGCCTTCTCTGGGAGGGTCGTCTGAGTTGGCCCAGGAGTTCATGGCCTCCATGACAGCCATGGACCTGACCCAAGTAATTCAGGGTCTGACTCATGGGGGAGGACACACTCTCAACCTAGTTTTCTTATCTGGGCAGTGGTTTGATGATCTGGGAGGGGGCTCGCCAACTATTGTCCCCCTGTCATGGTCCGATCATCACCTCCTGCAGTTGGTCTTCCACTATGCCACCCCCCGCTACTGGGCTTCAGAACCGACCAGGTGGTTCCGCCCAGGCGCCTAATGGATCCGGAATGGTTCCAGACGGCACTTGGGTCTATACCTATCCCCCTCGCTCACAGCCCGGCTGACGCCTTGGTGGATGCCTGGGAAAGGGCTGCCACCGGGGCACTCGACCGTGTTGTACCCTTGCGACCCCGGACCCGGCGCAGATCCCGGTGGGCTCCATGGTTTTCTGTGGAGCTCCGGGAAATGAAGTGTCGGAGACAAGGTCTAGAGAGCTGTTGGAGATCCAGCCGGTCTGAGTCTGACCGGTTGCGGTTAAGAACCTTTACAAGGTCTTATCTCGCGGCAATGAGGACAGCGAAGTCTAATTACTTCGCTGCCCTCATCGCATCTGCAGATAATCGCCTGGCCGCCCTGCTTAGGGTGACTCGCTCCCTCCTTAATCAGGAGGTGAAGGAGGAGCCCTTGCAGGGGCGAGCCGAGGAGTTTAGCTATCATCTGACAAAATCGCTCAGATTCGAGCCAGTTTGGATTCTGACTGGGCAGAGACTGACTGGGAGGAATCGAGCGGTCTAGAGAATGTTACCTGGAGTGAATTCGATCCTGTTTCCCCAGATGAGGTGGACAGGATCATGAGGAGACTGAGTTCCGCTACGTGTTTATTGGACCCGTGCCCCTCCTGGCTGGTATATGCAGCCCGGGAGGAGACACGCAGCTGGTTCCAGGCAGTAATAATTGCTTCCTTGAGGGAGGGTACCTTCCCTGCCGCCTTGAAGGAGGCGGTGGTGAGGCCCATCCTCAAGAAGCCTGCCCTGGACCCAGCTATTTTGAACAACTATCGTCCGGTCTCCAACCTTCGCTTTCTTGCGAAGGTGGTTGAGAGCGTGCTGGCACTTCAGCTCCCTCTGTTCCTGGAGGAAACTGATTATCTGGACCCATACCAATCGGGCTTCAGGACCAGGTACAGCACGGAGACGGCATTGGTTGCGCTGGTGAATGATCTCTGCCGGGTTCGGGACAGGGGTTGTTCCTCTGTCCTAGTCCTATTAGACCTCTCAGCGGCTTTTGATACCATCGACCATGGTATCCTACTGCGGCATCTCAGGGGGTTGGGAGTGGGGGGCACTGTTTTACAGTGGTTCTCCTCCTACCTCCTGGGCTGCTCGCAGTTGGTGTTGACGGGAGGGCAGAGGTCCGCCCCGAGGCCTCTCGTTTGTGGAGTTCCTCAGGGGTCGGTCTTCTCTCCCCTCTTGTTCAACATCTATATGAAGCTGCTGGGTGAGCTCATTCGTGGTTTTGGGGTGGGGTCATCAGTATGCTGATGATACCCAGCTTTTTCTTTCCACCCCGAACCAACCCAGTGATGCCCTCGACGTGATGTCCCGTTGCCTGGAAGCGGTCCGGGTTTGGATGGGGAGAAACAGGCTTCGTCTCAATCCTGCCAAGACTGAGTGGCTGTGCATACCGGCATCTCAGACTAACCAATCTTTTCCATCGTTAACTATGGGGGGTGAGGTGTTACCCCCCATTGATAGGGCCCGCAACTTGGGTGTCCTCCTGGATTCACGGCTCAGTTTGGAAGATCATATAGGAGCCGTGGCCAGGGGAGCTTTTGCCCAGGTTCGCCTGGTGCGCCAGTTACGGCCCTATCTGGACCGAGATGCCCTACGCACAGTCACCCATGCGCTCGTGACCTCCCGGCTAGACTACTGCAATGCTCTCTACATGGGGCTGCCCCTGAGGACCACTCGGAGGCTTCAGCTGGTGCAGAATGCAGCCGCGCAAGTTGTGATGGGAGTCTCCCGATACTCCCATGTAACACCTCTTCTCCACGAGCTGCATTGGCTTTCAGTTGCCCTCCGGGTGAGATTCAAGGTGCTGGTGATGACCTATAAAGCCCTAAATGGCATGGGCCCGGATTATCTAAGGGAGCACCTGCTGCCAGCGTCAATTTCCCATCGTCCTGTGCGCTCCCACAGGGAGGGCCTCCTCAGGGTACCGATGGTCAAGGATTGCCGACGAGCGATCCACAGGGAGAGGGCGTTCTCTGTGGGCGCGCCTGCCCTGTGGAATCAACTGCCAACGGAACTCCGGACTGCCCCCGACCTTCGTTCATTTCGCCGGGACCTAAAAACCTGGCTTTTTGAGCTATCTGGTCTGGACTGAGGGGTTTAATGTTTTTAAATTGTGATATAATTTTTGCGGTTAGACTTAATTTAATTTATTTTAATTTTATATTGGATTGTTTTTAAATTTTGCCTTGTAAACCGCCCTGAGTTCTTTGGGAATAGGGCGGTATATAAACCAAATAAATAAATAAATAAATAAATAAATAAATAAATAAATAAATAAATAAATAAATAAATAAATAAATAAATAAATAAATGAATACATGATGATTCATGTTGGTGCAGTGTCTGGTAAGCTGGTAATAATTCAATATGCCAGTTAACAGAGTGTTGATTGGATAGCCAAGCCTCCTTTAGCAGGCAGCCACCCTTCGTTGCATCGTGGGCAATAACTCTGGCACCCGCAAAATTGAAGGTATGGTTATAATCAATAGTGTGAGCAAATACATGAGATCGTTGTTCATTTCACCTAATGGCCAGTTCGTGCTCATGCAACCTTGTCTGGAGGTGTTTTGTGTTCTCCCCAATATAGTTGCATGGGCAATCATTACAGTTGATTTGGTAGACCATGGATGACATGTCACTCTTGGATAGGGGTTCTTTAGGGTGCATTATATGTGTGCGCAGGGTCTGACTTGGTCTATGCAGCACTCTGATGTAATGTGCTGAGAGTATTTGTGCTGCTGTCTCTGAGACACCATGGATGTAGGGGAGTGTACCTCAGTGTACCTCAGGTGGCAGTTGTTCTGTCATCTGCAGGTCATGCTCCTTGGTGGAGCAGTGGGCTAATGTCTCCTTAAGTAACACCAGCTGCCTGCAATTAGTGCAGGTTCGAGTCCCACCAGGCTCAAGGTTGACTCAGCCTTCCATCCTTCCGAGGTAGGTAAAATGAGGACCCAGATTGTTGGGGGCAATTAAGCTGACTTTGTAATAATGCCGCTTGGGGGGGGCGAAAGCCCTAATAAGCAGGCATACACATAGAATGAAGGCTACTGCTAAGCTTGTAAGCCGCCCTGAGTCTTCAGAGAAGGGCGGGATATAAATGGAATAAAAATAAAAATAAATAAATAAATAAATGATGCTCGTTGGTGGCAGTGTCAGATGAAATCGGTAGAATACCCATTTTGTATGCATATCTGATAAAGGTATGCACGTTCCTTGGATTTTTCGGTTACCGTACTGCAATGTATATTGATCACACACACACACACACACACACACACACACACACACACACACACACACACACATATATATATATATATATATATATATATATAAAGGTAAAGGTTCCCCCGCACATCCGTGCTAGTCGTTTCCAACTCTAAAAGAAGCATGGCTGTCTGATCGATAATCCATCAATCAACATGTGGAGCTGCTTCCAGCATACCAAACATTGAGAAGACAAGAACAGCTGTGTAGGGAATCAGGGCGGGCAAATTCCGTACCACCTCCATGCCGGGTGAACAGAAATATAAGAGATCTGGGTTGTTTACCCATGAAACGGCAGGGTGTCACAACGAATGGGGAGACGGAAGCATGAGCAGAACCCACCACGAGGCACATGACGGGAGGATTTATTTATTTATTTATAATTGAATTTCTATACCGCCCTTCTCCTGAAGGACTCAGGGCGGTGTACAGGGCAGTAAAAGCTTTACATACAAAAGTTAAAATGAAATTAAATTAATTAAGCCCTAACAATAAATAATTAAAAATACCCCAAACCCTTAAACCAGGCCGGCCTGTTCAAATAAATAGGTTTTCAGATCCCGGCGGAAAGAGCGATGGTCGGGAGCCATCCGGAGGTCAACCGGTAATTGATTCCAAAGGGCTGGCATGCCCTTTGGATCATCGGCAGATGTGGCTGCTTGGCAATCTGACAGCACGGCCAGACAGAACAGCAGCAGGAGTGATCCAGCAACAACGCCGAACAGCTGCATGCTACAGGATGGACACAACCAACAGGCAGGGCAGGGGCGAGGGTAAATGTCAAAATCGAAGTGGATACTGGCTAATATGGCGAAACTATGATCAACACAGTCAACTATGGGAGAACATGGGGTGAGTAGACCGGTTACGCGTTCCATGACCAGATCGCTAATATCCGCATAGCTATAAAAGTAATGAGTGTTTCCTGCTACTAGCTCATACTCTGATGATGTCAACAGTGGATTGACAAAAACTAAGTTATTAAAAAGGTTTTTTCTGTCCTGGAGATCAGTGGTTTTTAGTGGATTTTAACATAGTTTTATGTATATAGTTTTATATATATATAATACAAATAACACAAAGCTGCCTTTCTATTATATATTTAAAGTTTTATCAGCTTGAAATAAAATATAGAATAGAGTAAAATGAAATTTACAGGAGGAACAGTCATGGAATGCTAGTATAATACGTAGAACTAGATATGTGATTCTTTGAATTTATTCCTAAAAATGTTCTGCATGAAGAAGGTCAGCAAAAGCAAACATATTTTGAGGGACTATGCAAGTTTTTGTGAGGGGGTGGGGAAAATGCTAAGACATCTGAGTCTGTCACAGTGGGAAAGACAAAACCTTAATTGACCTTAATCAAAATAGTTTGATATATGCTAATGACTTTAACTGTTGCTACTGGTAATATAGGACAACATTTATAAATTAGGAAGTTAAGAATAAAACAGGAAATTCCAAAGGAAGGATTTTACATTACTAATAAACAAAGAACCAGCTAAGCTCTTAAGCATTTCATTATTTAACTCTTTAAAGAAATGAAATGAAAGAGCAATTTGTAAGATTAATCACTAGCTAGCATTAATAAACCTCTCATGATACCCATGTTGTGGAATTAAAAATGTATGTTAGCAGTGCCATTAAAAAAATGTGCCAAATGACCATCAAAATATCCCAAGGCTTGTTTTCTGTTGTAGCATTAGTGTTAAATATTTGGCCTTGTCTCTGTTGCACACACACACATACGCACACATACCCACTTTCCCAATTTCCAGAGTGCACTACTTAAAACAACCATGTCCCCTTATTGGTAAGTTATAAATTTGTTTATCATTCTACTGTGTGTTTTATTAATTCTGGTTATTGGTTATGTTATTCCCATGCACCAAATTGTTTCTTTCATGGTACAGAATGAGGAGGGATTATCTGTTGTCCATCTCTATTTTCCATCTCTATTCTGCTACTGTTACATAAACTGGAACAACAAAGGCCACTCCTCAGTCTGGGTTAATTACCGTAATACTATTTCCAGTGCTTTGGAAAGTTCTGTCTCTTTTGATATCTATATATGGATATATACAGTAGATAGTGTAAACTCTGTTGTTATTCGTGTTTTTTGTTGCTTCTTTTTTTAACTGTCCCTGCCAGTTAAATGTATTCATGTGTGTTGATGTTTAATCAATAAACTTCGGGCTATATTTTTGCTAGCTATACTGAGTGACATGCATGCTCATTCTGGTCTAGATATAAGGAGTGTATTGGGAGCAAAATAATTTGCAAATTGCATAACATTATTTTACAACCAAAGAATTATGGGCCTAGTAGAGAGCCAGAATTAAACACTATGTAGAGCATCCAAACATATCTCAGTCACAAAACACATAAATTTATTTTCATGTCTTGGTGAAGTTGCAGTTGAACCAGCAGAGCCCATATGTCATGGATACTCATTAGTATTTATGCCATAGATATGCCTAATGGAGGATTTTTTTTCATACATTCAAATTTGGCACAAAGATTTTTAAAATGGCAGTGACATCAGGATCAGAAAATACCAAGCTTCAAAATGGTAAAGAATATAGCATAAAGATAGAGGTGCTATTTGAAAAGCCAGGTCTCTGAGATGTTTCGGAGAAGACATCTGGACAACTTTGATAGTGTTAATACCACTTTACAATGCCTTGGAAAGGCCACACTTGGAATACTACATCCAGTTTTGGTCACCACGATGTAAAAAGATGTTGAGACTCTAGAAAGAGTACAGAGAAGAGCAACAAAGATGATTAGTGGACTGGAGGCTAAAACATATAAGGAACGGCTGCTGGAATTGGGTATGTCTAGTTTAATGAAGGGACGCAGTGGCTCAGTGGGTTAGGACGCTGAGCTTGTCGATCAGATGGTCGGCAGTTTGGCGGGTCGAATACCGAGTGCCGCCTAACAGAGTGAGCGCCTGTTACTCATCCCAGCTTCTGCCAACCTAGCAGTTCGAAAGCACGTAAAAATACAAGTAGAAAAATAGGGACCACTATGGTGGGAAGGTAACAGTGTTCCATGCGCCTTTGGTGTCTAGTCATGCTGGCCACATGATCATGGAGACGTCCTCGGATAAGTGCTGGCTCTTCGCCTTTGAAACATAGATGAGCACCGGCCCCTTGAGTTGGAAATGACTAGCACGCATGTGCAGTGGAACCTTTACCTTTAGTTTAATGAAGAGAAGGATGAGGGGGGACATGATATTAGTTTTCCAATATCTCAGGGGCTGCCACAAAGAAGAAGGAGTCAAGCCATTCTCCAAAGCGCCTAAAGGCAGGACAAGAAGCAATGGATGGAAACTAGTCACGGAGAGAAGCAACCTAGAACTAAGGAAAAACTTGCTAACAGTTAGAACAATTAACCAGTGGAACAACCTGCCTCCAGAAGCTGTGAATGCTCCAACACTGGAAGTTTTTATTATCATCATCATTATCATCATCATCATTATTATTATTATTATTATTATTATTATTATTATTATTATTATTGTAAACTGAAATCATGACATCTAGGCTACAGAATCAGAAAAATCTCAAATGTTGTAGGGATATAGCAAATCTTGTTTAGGAAAGCAATCTCCTTGGAGTAAAGCCCAATTTCTGCATGCTTCATACACGTATCCATGTAGGCTTTTAAAAAAAAAAAACAATAATGCTTAACTGGTTTGCCATTGCTTTTTTCCAGAATGTTTTTCTAACTTCCACATCCAATCTACAACCCCAGAATTTCTTGACTGTGTTTGTGTGTGTGTGTGTGTGTGTGTGTGTGTGTGTATGGATCTTTGGTCATTCGGATTTTTTCCCGCGTAGAATTGAAAAAACCCGAATGACCAAAGATCCACATACAAACACCCGCAAAAACCTCAGAAATATATATAAAGGTAAAGGTTCCCCCGCACATGCGTGCTAGTCGTTTCCGACTCTAGGGGCTCATCTCCGTTTCAAAGCCGAAGAGCCAGCGCTTGTCCAAGGACGTCTCCGTGGTCATGTGGCCGGCATGACTAGACGCCAAAGGCGCACGGAACGCTATTACCTTCCCACCGTAGTGGTCCCTATTTTTCTACTTGCATTTTTACGTGCTTTTGAACTGCTAGGTTGGCAGAAGCTGGGATGAGTAACAGGCGCTCACTCTGTTACGCGGCACTCGGGATTCGACCCGCCAAACTGCCGACCTTCAGATCGACAAGCTCAGCGTCCTAACCCACTGAGCCACTGCGTCCCATATATATATATATATATATATATATATATATATATATATATATATATATATATGTTTTCTGAGGTTTTCGCGGGTGTTCGTATGTGCATCTTTGGTTATTCGGGTTTTTCCCCGCGTAGAACTAAAGGTGTAGGGGCGACGTTTCGACGGAATCCCATCCGTCATCATCAGGCTGGTGGCTTCTGCTTCCTTCTTCTGGGAGAAGCATGTGGCTGTTTGTTCCTCTTTTTTAAACTGCCAGAGGGGGTGTGTTCTGTGGGTGGTGTGCTCTGATTGGGTGGGGGAGTAAGTGTGTTCTGATTGGGTGGGAGTGTGTTTTGAATGGTGTGTTGTCTGGGTTCATATATTTAAAACAATCAATGATAATTAATTTCTACAATTAATCAATATGTTGCTAATATATTTCTTGACCCTCTCTTCTTCCTGTAATATTCTCCCTTTGTCTACATTAAACAAATATAATTCTTAATATTTTCAGTTACAAACCAAGTTGAATATAAACATTTTTAGTATCAACATATAATATGTTTTTAATCAGCTTATTTCTATTGTATTTATAAAAGTCATCTTATTAAATTATTATATGTCCTGTTTTCAAGATTCTTATTAAAGCTTAATTTCCTCTCAGTATTCAAACTCTATGACTCTTATCAGTCGTAGTTTTCTCAAAATTCATTACCTTTAAATATCCAAACTTTTAATTTAAATAGATCCGCTCAATGTTTTAACATTTCATATATTCTAAAAATATTATATTATACTACTTATATATCTTATTTCTCTTACTCTAGGGCCCCTTTACTTTTACACACACACACACACACACACACACATTAACCATATTCAAACAAATGCTTAGTCATATAATATTCCATCTGATAAGTTGAATCATGTCTCTTGACTCCAACTTTGATCTTCTTTTGCCAAGTCGCTTTCCAAATCAGTAAGTTTGGCTTGCCAGGTTGTATTTTTGTAAATGTTATTGGGGACAAAAAAGACAAACCAAGTAAGGTATTAGGTTTTTGCCTCCCACATTTTGATGATTATTCTGAGAGTTCTTTAATCCATTTTATTTGTTCTTTATCCTCAAATTTGTTTTGAAGTCCTGGGGAATAAAGGATCTTTTTCTGTCTTTTTTATTATAGTAAGGTTTTGCAGATTTTTGTTTGTTTGTATTAAATTGTAGTTTTCTTCATTTGTAGCTTTTCTATTTAAATCACTTTTATTCAATTTATATTCTGTTGTCTGATTTGTTTGTTCACTCTTTGTTATCATTTTTTGAGTGTCATTTAGTTCTAGGTTTAAGTTACAAATATTTTCATTTATATTGTCAAACTGATTTCTAATATCATCATAGTTTGAAAAAATTATCATTTGAATCTGTCGCAGCATTGTGTATATTTTCTCCTGGAATGTATTTGTATTGTCTTGAGTCATTGTTCCTGCAGATCTTTGGAGCTCCAGACTGGGTTCTTCAGGAAAAGATGTTATTTATGGTTTTATATTACTTTTAGATAGGTATATAATATCCATTTTATCTCCCCCCTCTAAGTAGTTTCCATCATAATCTTTTTAATTAGTTTTATCAATCCAGTCCATCTTAAAATCCAAACAGCCAAATCTTACATAGTTCTTATCTGTATATAATGGTTTTATAATCCAGTACGTTTCAAATTGTCAAGGCACCACTGCAAACAATATTTTGTGGCAGTTTTCTTTTCAGGGGTCTTATAATTATCAGCCAGTCAGGATTCAGTTCAAAGTATTTGACCATCTAAAAGTTTTCCAGTAATTTCTCCTTTAGAAGATCAACCAAAGGCCAAAATCTTTCTTTCTTTGCAAACAGTTCTTAGGTTAAGATTTAAGAATGCAGTTTATTATGTTTATAATCCCAGAAGGTCAGCAGTTTCTAAACATATGTAGTTTCAATCTACAACCCCAGAATTTCTTGGCTGTGATACGTACTAATTAAATCCTATCCTACCTAGGTTTTTAGCTCAGTTAAGATGGTTTATTTGTTGACATCTAGTTGGATGGCTTCCACACAGTACATGGATGTTGTTAAGACATTTGTATTGCTCAGTACATTTTACAAAAAACCTCTATAAATTGAATAATGAAAATGGGGAAAACCAAGATAATAACAGTATACTATTATTCACAAAAATCTCATTAAGGATATATAAACCACTCTTATGCTCTGTTTTTCAGAATGATTATGAATGAGAAACAGAGAGAGGCTGAAAACATGATGCAGAATTTTAAAAAGATTAATTTTAAATTAAGTATATTTTCTTTAAAAATGCATAAGTAAAAATGTGGTTCAATAGGTAATATATTAAATTCAGTCAGGAAATTTCTTTTTTTTTTTGCTGCCAAATAGAATAATTCCATTTCCCAGGAATTTTATATAAAACAGCATGTTACCCTCTTGTTTGCCATCACCACCACTTTTGCAATAATTGCCCTTTTTATTTGCCAACTTGACAACCAACATAAATATGGCCTTACAGAGATATGCAACAGATAACCTGCTCTCTTGGAACACAACCACATGGCCATACAGAAACATAAGTATTGGTAAGCATTAATAGAGAGGATAGCTAGGTTGGTAGGTAGGTAAGTGATAGATAGATAGATAGATAGATAGATAGATAGATAGATAGATAGATAGATAGATAGATAGATAGATGGAACATTAGTTATTACTTACTAAATAATAAATTACTAAACAAGTAATAAATAAATAGAAAATCACCCAGGAAAGGAAGTTACGTATGGACTTTGGAAATATATTTAGTTACAGCTCATTTGTTGGATGCTTTCATAGCACTTAAGAGATGACTTACAACTAACTTTGTTTCATTTTTCCTCTCATATATGGATAACAGGAAAAACACAGCAAATAGAACTATGCAAAGACAAGATTGCAGATACCGTAATTCTCTGTGTTCTGCTTCTTTACACAGAATACAAAGATTTATTATTGAGTAGGAGAAGGAAGTACATTGTGAAGCTTTGAAAAAATTCCTAGCATACCGAACATTTTTGTAAAACATATTAATATGTGATCAACCTTATTCATTAATTTGTTTATTCACTAATCTGGCATAGTTCTGAAAGAGAAACACCATATCTTTCATTTTAATAATTTAGTTTGAACTGTTTACCATTTAAATATTCAATGAGAAACATTAACAATGTTGTAAGTTCTTTATCATTTTATGTTATAAACTGTCCTTCCCATGACACTAACCAGCTTTTATAAATAGTATTGTTTATGTACATGTACTGTACAAATATTGTGTTACTTTTTATAAGAGTCATACAAGACTTCATGCTTTTGACCTCATCATGCTTTTCAGGTTTTCTTTGCAGCAGTATAGACCAATTCTTTGGGGATCAGGTTTTAAAGTCTCCCATGCTCTTTGACTTCATTGTTTTAACTATGAATGACATATTATTGGAATGCTTTCAGCAGAGACATTCTATATAATATAGTAACAGAGTAAGGATGTGAAACAAATGAGTAGTTTGAAATTGTTTCCCATTGGTAAACTACTACAATTTCCTTCACAAGTTTAAAACATATTCACATTTTAGAAACTTCTGTACAGAGTTATTTAAAAGTTGTAAGACATAGATCCCCTTCATGGATTACTGCCTTGTCGTGGTGAAGGGGCTTGCGTAATTTAATGAAGCTATGAGCTATGCCATGCAGGGCCACCCAAGACGGAAAGGTCATAGCAGAGAGTTCTGACAAAACGTGATCCACTGGAGAAGGAAATGGCAAACCACTCCAGTATCTTTGCCGTGAAAACCCTATGGACAGTACCAAAAGGCAAAATGATATGATGCTGGAAGATGAGCCCCTCAGGTCAGAAGGCGTCCAATATGCTACTGGGGAAGAGCAGAGGGCTAGTACTAGTAGTGCCAGAAAGAATGAAGCGACTGGGCCAAAGCCGAAAGGACGCTCAGCTGTGGATGTGTCTGGTGGTGAAAGGAAAGTCCGATGCTGTAAAGATTTTTTCTCCATAGGAACCTGGAATGTAAGATCCATGAATCAAGGCAAGCTGGACATGGCCAAACAAGAGATGACAAGACTGAACATCGACATCCTAGGTATCAGCGAACTAAAATGGACAGGAATGGGTGAATTAATTCAGATGACCATCAGGTATACTACTGCAGGCAAGAATCCCTCAGAAGAAATGGAGTAGCCTTCATAGTCAATAAAAGAGTAGGAAAAGCAATACTGGGATACAATCCTCAAAATGACAGAATGATCTCAGTACGAATCCAAGGCAAACCATTCAATATCACAGTAGTCCAAGTCTATGCCCCAACCACCAGTGCTGAAGAGGATGAAATTGACCGGTTCTACGAAGCCCTACAGCACCTTAGAACTAACACAAAAATGATGTTCTTATCATCATGGGGGATTGGAATGCTAAAGTAGGAAGCCAAAAGATAACTGGAATAACAGGCAAGTTTGGCCTTGGAGTGCAAAATGAAGCAGGGCACAGGCTGATAGAATTCTGTCAAGAGAATACGATGGTCATAGCAAACACTTTTTTCCAACAACCCAAGAGACAGCTCTACACATGGACATCACCAGACATTTAACATTAAGAAAACCAAGATCATGGCATCCGGCCCTCTCAATTCCTGGCAAATAGATGGGGAAGAAATGGAGGTAGTGACAGATTTTATTTTCCTGGGCTCCAAGATCACTGCAGATGGGGACTGTAGCCAAGAAATTAAAAGACGCTTGCTCCTGGGGAAGAAAGCCATGGCAAATCTAGACAGCACACTAAAAAGCAAAGACATCACCCTGTCAACAAAAGTGCGTATAGTCAAGGCTATGGTCTTCCCAGTTGCAATGTACTGTATGGCAGTGAAAGTTGGACCATAAGAAAGGCTGAGCGCGAAAGAATTGAGGCTATAGTGCTGGAGAAGACTCCTGCAAGTCCCTTGGACTGCAAGACAATCAAACCGGTCAGTCCTAGAGGAGATCAACCCTGACTGCTCTTTAGAAGGCCAGATCCTGAAGCTAAAACTCAAATACTTTGGCCACCTAATGAGAAGGAAGGATTCACTGGAGAAGAGCCTAATGCTGGGAAAGATTGAGGGCAAGAGAAGAAGGGGACGACAGAGAATGAGGTGGCTGGATGGAGTCACTGAAGCAGTAGGCGTGAATTTAAGTGGACTCCAGAAGATGGTAGAGGACAGGAAGGCCTGGAGGAACGTTGTCCATAGGGTCGCAATGGGTCGGACACGACTTCGCAGCTAACAACAACAAGAAAGACATAGATACTGCGTATAAAAGATACATTCTTGGAAAGTCCTGTATTCCAAGATGGTTTGCAGGATCATCTGTCTCTGAGGGGTTCTGCTCCTTCCATTAGGGGGGGTATCGTGCAGGTTCTCTCCATCAGACAGCACCATCTTGTAGGACCAGAGATGTGTGCCCACTCTGCCCTATGGAACAGCCTCTCCCTAGAGATTCAGATGGCCCTGACCCTCTTGGCCTTCCTAAGGGCTAATAAAACTGGATTTCCCCCTAAGCATTAGTGCCAGGATGTTAAGGGAGCCCAATATAAATGTGTATTATTTGTTTTATAATTTTACATTGTTAAGGGAATTTCTATGGATTGTTCACCATGCAAAGGTATGTATTTGACATAGACGGCTATATATATTTTCTTAAAAAATAAAGTAATGATTGAAAT
The DNA here is from genome assembly GCF_947247035.1 of Vipera ursinii. Taxonomy (NCBI): domain Eukaryota; kingdom Metazoa; phylum Chordata; class Lepidosauria; order Squamata; family Viperidae; genus Vipera; species Vipera ursinii. The sequence goes on from NC_139512.1 coordinate 190,141,033, forward strand.
AACCTTATTTGGGGGAAATAACATTTGGTGGGATTCAGCCAGTTCGCACCACTTCAGCAGAACTAATTTTTTGTTGCTCAGGCCCTGAATGGACTTCAGGAAGTGGCATCCACACAGACAACCGGTTGTTCACATATTTGAATCCCACCACTGAATAACATGTATGATGATAACATGAATGTTATACTGACACAGTATACTGACACAGTTATACTTACACAGCATGCATGTAAAAAGCTGGTGAAAGTATTTGGAGGCTTATGTTTCCAAAGGCAGTGCTACACACAAAGAACAGCCTATCACCAAGCTTCACAACATAACAATATATAATTAGTGTAACTGATATCCCATACAAATTATGTATTTGCATGTGCCTTATTGAAAATTGATTTAAACAGCACATCAATCAATCAGAATAGAGCTGGGAGGGACCTTGGAGGTCTTCTAGTCTAGCCCCTGCTCAAGCAGGAGTCCCTATACCATTTCAGACAAGAGGCTGTCCAGTCTCTTCTTAAAAACCTTGAGGGATGAAGCACCCGCAACTTCCGAAATCAAAGCTCTTCCACCAGTTAATTGTCCTCACTGTTAGGAAGTTTCTCCTTAATTCCAAAATTACTTCTCTCCTTGATTAATTTCTATCTGTTATTTCTTGTCTTGCCTTCCAGTACTTTGGAAAATAAATTGACCTCTCCTCCTTGTGGCAGCCTCTCAAATACTGGAATACTCCTATTATGTCCTCCCTAGTCCTTCTTTTTTCTGGACTGGCCAAACCCAAATCCAGCAACCCTTCTTCATGTGTTTTAGTCTCCAGGCCTTTGATCATCTTAGTTGCTCTTCCTTGCACTTTTTCCAAAATCTCAACAACTTTTTTGTAATGTGGTGATCAAAACTGGATGCAGTATTCCAGATGTGGCCTTATTAAAGCTTTATAAAGTGGTACTAATACTTTGTGTGATCTTGATTCTATGCCTCTGTTTATACAACCAAGGATTGTACTATCTTTTTTGGCTGCTGCTGCACACTGCTGGCTCATGGTTAAGTGATCTTCCACTAGGACTCCAAGGTCCCTCTCACAGTTACTGTTTTTAAGCCAGGTTTTGCCTAATCTGTACTTTTACCTTGATTTTTCCTGCCCAGGTGTAAAACCTTGCTTTTCTCCACATTAAATATCATTTTGTTGGATAGGGCCCATTGTTCAAGTCTGTCAAGATCTTTTTCTATTCTGAGCTTGTCTTCTGGGATGTTGGCTATTCCTGCCACTTAGTCTCATCTGAAAATATGATGAGTTTCTCTTCTATTACCTCATCTAAGTCATTTAATGAAGATATTGAAGAGTAATGGGCAATAAGACGGAGCCTTGTGGCACCCCACTGCTTACTTCCCTCCATGGAGATGTAGTACCATTAAGGACTCCCTGTTGAGTATGGTTTGTCAGCTAGTTATAAATCCATCTGGTGGTGATGTTGTCTGACACACAATTTTCTAGCTTACCAAGAAGTAGGTTATGGTCTACTTTGTCAAATGCCTTGCTAAAGTCTAAATATACTATGTCCACAGCATTTTGCTGGTCTACTAATTTATCCACTTTGTCAAATAATGAAATAAGATTGGTTTGGCATGATCTGTACTAGTTCTAACTTTATTAGTTTCTAGATGTTTTGATTATTTTCCCCAGTATCTTCCCAGGTATTGATGTCAAGCTGATCGGTCTGTAGTTTCCTGGGTCTATTCCCCCCCCCTTTTTTTGAAGATGGGAATCTCATCCGTTCTTTTCCAATCCTCTGGTAGTTCCCCAGTGCTCCAAGATTTTTTAAAGATATGATACAATGGATAACATCTGCCAGCTCCTTCAGAACTCTTGTATGTAATCCATCAGGTCCCTGTGATTATTGGAAATCAAAAAGTAAAAGTAACGATACATACATAGAATGGATGATTCAAGCTGATAGGAGAGAATGATTTTTTCCCCATAAATATCCAACTTTCAGCTATGTTTCTCTCTGGAAGTGCAAATATTTCTTTATTTTATATTTTTAGATTATTTCTCCTGCCTTTATTACTTTATAAGCCACCCAGAGTTGCCTTGAATTAAAAGATGGGCAGCATATAAATTTAATAAATAAATAAATAAATAAATAAAAATAAGTAACTGAAGGTGGCAATCATACATAATATTCCTTTCTTCTATTTTCCTCACAACAACCCTGTGAGGTAACTTGGGCTGAGAGAGATTGACTGATCCAAGGTCATGCAGGCAATTTTAATGACTAAGGTTGGTCTAAGGTTCATAGTCTCCTGGTTTCTAGATCAGCATTTTAACCACTACACCAGACATGTCAAACTCATGGTGTCATGTGACATCACGCAACGTATCAGGACAGTTTTGCCATTGCCGGCAATGGGGTGGGCAGGGCTTCTGCATGACGCATCTGGCCCGTGGGCCAGCAGTTTGACACCCCTGCACTACACCAAATTGGCTCTCAATAATTCTTTTAAGAAATAGCTCTTTGAATAAAATAGTTCTTTAAATAAGCATTTTCCTTAGTAAATCTTCATTAGGAATGTTTCTTGCTGTTATTTTAGTTTAGTTTATTTCAAATGTATTGATATACTTTAGTTTATTTCAAATGTATTGATATAATAATATAAACTGTTTGAATGTGGGATATATAAATGTTTAATATAAATAAAATAATAGTAAAATAAATCAATACAACTTTATTTAGAGCAACAGTGTTAGTTCAGGTTAACGCAAATGTCCCTTGTCTGGCCTCACTGCTGGTAGATTTGGCTTGAAAGTCAAATAATGGAAAAATGTTTTAGCACAATAATTCCAAATCCTTGAAGGATTTCACAAGTATCCTCTTACTGCCTAGTTTCATTAGGTTTACTGCCACAATTGTTACAGTAACACTGACAGCATAACTGAATAGGCACATGGGCCCTGGAGTACTCAAATAATGAATTAGGTTCATGACTAGGTACCAAAGTGGGAATTACCTAGCCTAATTTATTTATTAAAATTATTTATAGATAATTGTATTTATAGAGCTGCCCATCTAACAGTAGTGACTATGGATGGTATACAAAGATTAAAACCATCATAATAGTATATAATCCATGAGGCCCTATTGAAAACCCTCAAACAAAAAGCAACATCATCATCATTAGAGCTCACCTAACCTCCTGGTCCTAAAGGCTAACAGATCCAAGGCCATCCAGGGACAGGCACAACCTCAAAGGAGGCCTGACTCTCCAAGATGTTCTTGCCACAATTTACTAAATGCCTTTTGTATACCTACCACTGAAAAAAGCTTTTGATAGGCTTCAGCAGCATCCCTTCATGGTTACAATGAAAATTTATATACTACTGAAACTCTGATGTCTGTCTGTTTACAACCTTCATTTGGATGAAATATTTTACAGAATGCTAGGACCCTTTACTCCCATGAGAATGAAATTTGGGGAAATTGTGGCTGCTTCAGCTCTATCATGGTCAGCTGCAGTCACATGATCATCATTTCTAATGTTCCCTGACAGTTTTCCACAAGCAAAGTCTTCACAATAGGGATTGCTTGGGTAAGTCTCCTCCACCCATGCAATCTCCCCAGACACTCTGTGTTTATGCATCCTGACCCACACAGCGCACCCTTGTGCCCTCCCATGTGACACATCTCATGGTCACATGACCCATGCATCCTTTCCAACCCATGCAGAATCCCACGCACCCTCCCCCTGGGGATGCATCAAGATGGAGAGTGCAGGGATGCAGTTTTCCTCCCAGTCTGTGGCTCCCTTTGTTCCCCTTCCCCCTAGCAAAGTGACAGGCAGTTCAGGTCAGCCAAAGAGGAGAAGGAGTGATCTAATGCTCTTTGCCAGCTTCCCACAAGCAACATCAGTGGAGAAGCCTGCAGGAAGTTGGACATTGCTCTGATTCTCACTGTTGTTCTTTTTTGTCCGCCCGTGGTCATTCCATTTTTTTTAAATGACTCAATGGGTCATGGACTGTCTAGTGAGTTTCCTAAAAGGAATGTATGGCATGTAGATTGTCATATAGAAATTTCCAGACTATTTATGTACTTATGGATGGGATTTGTTCAGATTCCTTCCTGTTCTCCCAAAATATTTCCCAAGGAATTTCTCTCACTGACAGTTCTATCTGGACATGGATCCACTGGTTTATGCTGATAGGAGGTCCAGGTGACTGACGAAAGCCCCTTGGGATAAAAAAAAAAGAAAGAAAGATTGGCTCTCTATGCAGAATGCTTTTGAATTAATCTTGAAAAAATGGGTACCAAATTTAATTATTTGACTGTATATCTCAAAAAGACTGGTTGGAATGAAACTAAAATTATATCTGCTAATGGGAGTGAAGAAGTCTGATACTGGTTCTTTTAGCTGGGTGATTGTCTGGAAATTCTTGACATTTAAGTATTGAAGAATTGGCTCTAAAAGGCATAATAAACTTTAACCTATTTCCTCTGTTAGACAAAGCTTTAGCAGAAAGCCTATTGGTAAGAAGTTATGTTTTGTCTATTGTGTATATTCTCTGCCATCTACATGAGAAGGGAATAAGATCTCATCTACTTACAGAAAATTTCAGAAGCCATTAAATGAGAAGAGGCAATCCAGTTTCTTAAAACATAAAATATTTTTTGCTGACCTTCCTAACCAGTTTGTGACAAGCAAAGTCAATGTGGGAAGCTGGATTCCCTTAATGATTGCATGATTCACTTAACAACTGCAGTGATTCACTTAATGACTGTGGCAAAAAAAGGCTTGTAAAATCGAACATGACACACTTAATAACCACCTTGCTTAGGAACAGAAATTCTGGTTCTAGTTGAGGACTATCTGTAAGTGTGATTTTTGCTGCAATTAGGTAAACATACGTAGCTGTTTGAGAACTTCTTTTTCCTTTTTTGGGTACCTTTAACTCCTGGCGACTGCCTGGAGAAATCCCTGCAGTTTTCTGGGCAGGGGTTTTCAGAAGTGCTTCGCCCTTGCCTCCTTTCTAGGGCTGAGAGAGAATGACTGGCCCAAGGTCACCAACCAGCAGGCTTTTGTGCCCATGAGGGGGGACTAGAACTCTCTTGGTGTCTAGTCTGGTTCCTAAACCATTATGTCAAACTGGTTCTCTCTCTTTGGGAGCTACCTGTACAGAATGCCATTTAGAATTATTGCACAATAAACTAACCCATCTCAGTTCTTGAATACATTATACAGTGCCCTGTATTTGACCTGTACTACCATAATCTGCTTACTCTATGTCAGTTAAGAGAGGAACTGGCTTTCAGGAGCCAGTGCCCTTATATCTGACCTGTATAACTCTGTGGTAACACACACCTTGCACCATTATTATATTTACCTTAGCTTACCTTGACAAAGTGAAAGCAATCTAAAGGGTGAAACTCATAACGTCAACTTTTCAGTTAAATCCCTTCAAATATTTCAAAATAAGAATTCCATCCTCCACCTCCAATTCCATATTAACATTTCTATTTAGTAAATTTGGGTAGATATGCCAGATCAGGGCTTTTCAACCTTTTCACTCATTGTACCACTTTTAGGATATGGCAATATCCAAGTACCACCAGTCACCTAGCAAGGTGTCAAACGCTTGATGACAAATGAATTGTCTTTAGAAAGACAGACGCGAGACCGTAAGCAAGATTCGAAAGGTTTATTCGGTTCAGCTCCCGGCAGCTGACTGTCAAAACAATCCGGGCTTTTATAGGGAACTGTCAAAACAAACAACCAATCAGGTAGCAGTATTTTCCCCGCCGTTCGGAGGACGGCCAATCAACGAACAGTACTCTGACAGCTCGGCGGCTGTCAGGGAATTCCTCCCAGCTGAGCGCTTAGCTCAGTTCGGAGGACTAGGTTGAAGACTGCGGATTTGACAGTTCCGGGAACTGTCAAATCCGGCGCGTGCGCGTTGGCCTCCAGCAGCCCTTTTGACAGCTGTCAACGGGAATGGCGGCCGGCTGGTTGGTGCGCGTGCGCCGTTGCTTCGGGCGGCCATTTGACAGCTGTCAACTGTCAAATGTCGGCCGGGCCGGCTTTTTCTTTGCGGCTTGGAAACTCCTGGTTTCCCGATATGATTCACCCCCTTTCCCCCCCCCTGAACAGGTACGTTATGCATAACAACATTTGAACATTTCAAAACAGTATGGTTAACAGGTTCTTTAACAGATGGCGGGTTTCCCTTCCATTCAAAGTCCGCGAGGTATGCGGGGGGCCTTCTGGTTCGGCTGGATCGTCGGGGACAGGGGTTGCTCCCTTCGGGTTGCGTGGCTGGAGGAGTTGTTTCTTGGTGGGGCTCAGCAGGTGGTTGTGGGTCCTGGGGGAGGAATTCATCAGGTCCGGGGGTGACAGCTGGTGGAGACTCGCCCGGAGTCGGTTGCAGAGGGGGGTTGGGCAGTGACCTGGGTCGGAGCTGATCCGAGTGTCTGCGTTGTATAAGTCCAGTCCCAGTGTCCACTGTGTATGATAATGGTCCTGTTTGTTCCAGGATAACCCCCTGAGCCCACTTATCCCTTCCCCCATAATCTCGGGACCAAACATTTTGTCCTTTGGAGAAAGTTTTTGGATGGGTGTTTGGTGTTATTTCGGCTGCCAGTCTGTCGGGGTGGAGTCTGTCGAGTCGTGTCACCAGGCGGCGGCCCCATCGTAGTTCGGCTGGGCTCTTGCCGGTGGATGTGCAGGGCGTGGAATGGTGGGCTAAGAGAAACTGAGACAAACGACGGTGCCAGTTCCCTGTGATGATTCTTTTAAGGGCGTCTTTGGTGGTCCTCACCATAACCTCCGCAAGGCCGTTGGACAATGGGTGGAAGGGAGCCGATGTTGAATGCCTAATACAATTTCTCCTCATGAAGATCTGAAAGTCATGAGAAGTAAATTGGGGGCCATTGTCTGAAATAATAACGTCGGGGAGACCGTGTGTTGCGAAGATTCCCCTGAGGGCTTGAATGGTTGCGGCAGACGTTGTGCTGTGAACCGGGAGAACCTCCAGCCACTTGGAATAACTATCCACAACTATGAGGAAGACCTGTCCCTGGAATGGCCCGGCATAATCAATGTGGATTCGGGACCAGGGGTTTTTTGTGAGTTCCCACTTATGAATTGGAGCTCTGGGCTGGAGTGGGCGGGATTCTTGGCATAGGTAGCAGCCAGCGATGTACTTTTCTATGTCTTGGTCTATCCCTGGCCACCAGACGTAGCTGCGGGCCAGTGCTTTTGTTTTTACGATGCCAGGGTGGCCTTCATGTAATGTGTCAAGTACTTTTTGTCTGTTTTTGGAAGGCACGATTACCCTGCATCCCCAGAGTAAACATCCTAAGTGTGACGTTAGTTCACTTTGCCTGGAGAAATATGGCTGAAACTCTGTGCCTGGGCAAGAGGTTTGCCAGCCTGTGTGCACCCATGCTAACACTCTGCTGAGTGTTTTGTCAGATGATGTTGCGGCAGCAATGTCTTTTGCTGTCAGTGGGCATTCTGGTAGCTCTTGAATAGCTAAGATGTTGCTTGCTGGGGCTGGGTCTGGTTCGGTGTGGGGTAGGGGCAATCTGCTGAGGCCGTCAGCGTGACACATTTGGTGTCCAGGCTTGTATATTAATTGGTAGGAATATGCTGTGAGGAACGTTGTCCAGCGCAACATCCTGGGAGATAAGATTTGGGGGGTCTGACGGTCCCATGTGAATAGTCCTAGCAGTGGTTTGTGATCTGTGTAAATCACAAAGGGGCGGCCGTAAAGGTAATCGTGAAATTTTTTTATTCCCGCAACAATTGCCAGGGCTTCTTTATCAATCTGGGCATAATTTCTTTCGGTTTTTGAAAGTGTTCTTGAATAATATGCCACCGGGGCTTGGGTGCCGTTGCTGTCTAAATGGCTCAAAACTGCTCCGATCCCGTATGGGGATGCGTCGCAGGCTAGGCAGAGGGGTTTGTCTTCTTTGTAGTGGGAGATGGTGGCGTTGCTGGAAAGCATTTTTTTGAGTGTTCTAAAGCTGTTTTCGTGGGCTGTTGTCCACTGCCAGGCTGCCCCTTTGTCAAGCAGCCTGTGTAGGGGTTCTGCGACTGTTGCTTTCCCTGGCAGGAAAGCATGGTAAAAATTTAAAAGTCCAAGGAAAGCTTGGAGCTCGGTTTTATTCTTTGGGGTAGGGGCACCTTTGATAGCAAGGACTTTTGAGTTCGTGGGGTGAATTCCCTGCGAGTCAATTTTGTAGCCTAAGAAATCTGCAGATGGGACGCCTATAGAACATTTTTCCCGTTTAAGTTTCAGCCCCGCTTTCCTAAATCTTAATAATACTTCTTGTAGCCTGTCTGCTAAATTGTTTTCTGATTCCCCTGCGATGAGTATGTCATCGAAATAGGGGCATACACCTGGGATTCCTTTTAATGTTTTCTCCATGACTTCCTGGAAGATGCCAGGAGCCACTGAGATGCCGAATTGGAGGCGTTTCACCCTGAAAGCGCCTCGGTGTGTGACAATGGTTTGTGCTTCGGCTGTTTCTCGGGTGACAGGTAGTTGCAGGAAGGCATGCGCTAGATCGAGTTTGGCGAATATTGAACCGGACCCAATTTCTGACAGCACGTCCCTGACAGCTGGCACGGGGTATGCATGGGGATTTAAAGCGCGGTTTAATGTCGCCTTATAGTCCGCGCATAGTCTTACGTCACCATTTGGTTTGACTGGTGTGACTATGGGAGTTTCCCAGGTTCCCCCGTCTGTTGGTTCCAGGACCCCAAGGTTGATTAAACGGTCTAATTCTGCCTCGATTTTTTGTTTCAACGCAAAGGGGACCCTTCTTGCCTTGATGCGGATGGGGGCTACCTCAGGTTTTAATTTGAGGTCTATAGGGGTTCCTGTGTATTTGCCAAGTGTTCCGTCGAAAACGTCTGCGAATGCCTGGCAAACCTGTTCTAATGTTTGGGATTGTATACGGTTGGTGCCTTCTAGGTGGATGCCCAGGGCCTCAAACCAGTCTAACCCAAGGAGGGTGGACCTGGGTGCCTCAGTGATCTGAATCGTTAAATGTCCCAGGAACTTTTTATATTCTACTTTTATTTGTGCCTGTCCCTTTAATTCGATGGCAGCTCCCTGAAAATCTGCGAGGAGTATTTTGGAGGGCTGCAGGGGAATACGGCGTCTATTTTTTAACCCAATTTTTCTGAGGGTGTCCCAAGACATTATTGAAACTGAGGAGCCGGAGTCGACCTCCATTTCGCAGGGCACCCCTTGGATTTTAACCCAAATTTTAATTTTGGGTTGTAACTGGTGGATGGGCGACCTTTTTGTTTCGGCTTGTATGGACAAGACTGAGGGCCGGGGAATTCCCTTGGCTGGGGAAGGGACCTGGGTCCTACCTGCCGGAATTTCCTCAAGCTCGTGGAGGGTTTCCCGGTTCGAACTGCGGCATGCTGAGCGAATGTGCCCGGTCTTCCCGCATCCGTGACATTTGGCGTTTCTGAAACGGCATGTGGCTCTGGCGTGAGCCCCGCCGCAGCTGGCACACTTAGGTTTCAGCCCTGTGGCGGTGGGCCTTGAGCCCGGACCGGCTGGTCTGGATGGCCTGCGGTTCTTCCCGTGGTCGGTGCTCATCTTGCTGAAACGAGACATGATGTCGTCGACGCCGGTGTAGGGTTCTGGTTGCTCGTCGTCCGGCTCCCTGGCGTGGTGGACTGAACCGGCTGGGCTGCCTCTGTACACCGGAGAGACCTCACGGTGGCTATCTTCGTAGGCCATGATCTCTAACGTGAGTTGAGCGAGGTCCATCGTGGGCCTGGCTACCAGCTTCCGCTGGAGCCGCTCGTTAGAGAGGCCGGCGATAACCTGGTCTCTGATACGGTCTTCCAGGTCGGGGAATTGGCACCTGCGGGCGGCGTGACGTACCGCCGCGATGAAGGCTGTGGTGGTTTCGCCCGGTTGCTGATGGTGGCGGGCGAAATGGAGGCGCCAGAATAGCTCGGACCGACGGGGCATGAAGTGTTTACTGAGGCGGTCGGTCAGCACGGCGTACGGGATGGTCGCGATGGGGTCAGGGCTACAAAGCCCTACGGCGATGTCGTAGACAGCGGGCCCGCTGAGACAGAGGAGGGCGGCAGCTTTGTGGCGGTCCTCTGTTATCTTATTGACAACGAGGTAGCCTTCAATTTGTCCCCAGTGCGACTCCCATCCTTCAGGATGGCGGACGTCGAATTCTCTGACATGACCTAGATTTGCCATGGTCTGGGTCCACAGTACTGTTCAAGCTGCTAAAAAGGGTTCCTTTGCCCTCCGAGTGGCTTCAGCAGTGACTCGTCAGCGGGAGGGATCGGAACTCCTTTGCGGGGTGACTCGGCTCAGTAAACAGCTCTATAGTACCGGGATCCCACCTTCGTCGCCAGGTGAATTGTCTTTAGAAAGACAGACGCGAGACCGTAGGCAAGATTCGAAAGGTTTATTCGGTTCAGCTCCCGGCAGCTGACTGTCAAAACAATCCGGGCTTTTATAGGGAACTGTCAAAACAAACAACCAATCAGGTAGCAGTATTTTCCCCGCCGTTCGGAGGACGGCCAATCAACGAACAGTACTCTGACAGCTCGGCGGCTGTCAGGGAATTCCTCCCAGCTGAGCGCTTAGCTCAGTTCGGAGGACTAGGTTGAAGACTGCGGATTTGACAGTTCCGGGAACTGTCAAATCCGGCGCGTGCGCGTTGGCCTCCGGCAGCCCTTTTGACAGCTGTCAACGGGAATGGCGGCCGGCTGGTTGGTGCGCGTGCGCCGTTGCTTCGGGCGGCCATTTGACAGCTGTCAACTGTCAAATGTCGGCCGGGCCGGCTTTTTCTTTGCGGCTTGGAAACTCCTGGTTTCCCGATATGATTCAACAAAAAAGGGAAAAAAGTGATGAAGACTTACAACAGTTCGCTTAGTGACTGTTCGAAGTTACAATGGCACTGACAAAAGTGCCCCCCAAGCCACAGCCGAGCAAGACACCTGCCTACCCGCCTGGCAGTGCTCTTCCTCCTGTCCGAGGTTTTCATTGTTGTGAGCATTTCTGGTGAGGATTGGCAGCAGGGGTGGGGTGAGGAGGAGTGTGTTTGGTTTTTATTTCCCCCCCCCTCTGCTGGGTGGTTGCAGCAGGTTTTCACATGACCCTGGGACACTGTGACCATCATAAATATGAATCAGTTGCCAAGCATCTGAATGTAAATGACAAGACCCTGGAGATGCTGCAACATTCCAGCTGATTGGCGCTTCTTCAGGGCTCAGCAGAAGCACCAGGATCAGCGCCGAGCTCCAGCTGGAGCCTGGCACTGATCCTGGCACTTCCACTGAGCCCTGACAGCCCCGAAGAAGCGCCGATCAGCTGGAACACAGCACTGATCCTGATGCTTCTAATTAGCCCTGACAGCCCTGCAGCTCCAGCCATCTCTCGCTCAGGCTTGTGCGGTGCTGCCACCGGTTCAGCTCATTCCCCTCCCCCGCTACCACTTTTCTAGGATGGTCACGTACCTACCTGTCAGGTGCCAATGTACCACAGGTGGTACCCATACCACTGGTTGAAAAGCCCTGTGCTAGATGTTTCTTCTGAAAACTCTGGAGCTTGCTAGTGGGTCTAAATGGCAAGTTCTCAAAAATGCAATAAAAATAATTTCCACAGCTAAATAGGGAATAGCCCCAACTCAAAGCTATCTGCAGGGACAGAGGTAAAGGGGGAAAGTAATGCCATATTGCACAAATATTCAGTGGTTGCATCAGTCATGTGACTGTGCTTGCATTCAGTGATCTCACTGGTGCATGAGCCCTTTACAAGATAGTATCATGATACACAATTTTTTTTCTTTATTTAACCTTTTATTATTTATTTATTTATTTATTTATTTATTTATTTATTTATTTATTTGAAAGAACTCTATTGCACAAAGGTCAATAAGACTGGAGTTCACATTAATACAATAATTTCAATAAATTATACATCTGCTAAGGAAGTGGTTAACACTGTGTTTTTAGAAGGACAGATGCCATGAGAATGTTTCTATTGGAAGCATTATTTTCTCATAATTTACAATGTCAGAAGAGAAAATAAAAGGCACCCCACACAGACATGCATACACTTGGGAGCATTGGGGTGGGAAACACTGGGCAAAATATGATGAAAGTGAGATACATTTAAATTGTAATTAGATTCTCCTCCCCGCACACACACCCAGAAGTATGAGAGATAAAGACATTAAAAAGTGTTCTCACTTTTGCTTTTCATTGGTCATTTGTTCCACTGCCTCAAAACTGTGAATTCTTTCCTGAAAATTTAGGACCATATTGCTGTGTGTACTTATGTATTCAGTTCAGTTCTGTTTAAAACATTTTGTAGGTTTCCTATATAAAAGCATTTGAAGCATTTTACAAAACATTCAATAACAATTTGATATAAAATATTTTACTGCATTGCATTGAATCAAGAAGCATTTTTTTTACATTCCACTTGCTATCTTTGAATGCACAGATACGTATTGAGCAAGTGATGCTTGTGGAGAAAACTTGATCCATCTCTTTGAAACAGAGAGGTTGGCATGCCTCCATAGGTCACTGTTGTTAGTTCTCTTCTTACCAACCTTGGTAATATCAGTATGCAGTATACAGTATGACTGCCGAACCCACTTTATATTCCTATAAACATCACATGGGAGCTCCTTCAGAAAAGTCTGTAGCAGACTGTTTATGCAATCAAATTGTTATCAGTCTGGAACTCTTTTATATTTCATTTACGTATAAATGTACAAATGCTTATGTGAAGTTTGCCTTTTTTTTAACCCTATTTCCAATCACTCATAAATTATGTATGAAATTTAAAAAAAAAACACTTGCTGTGTACTTCTGGCTCTTTGATATTCCAGTTCTTTTGAGAGAAAACTCCTGCCATGGGTAGTTAACCGGAACCAATTTCAAACCTTTCAAAGCTTTTTGACGGTCCCAGGCCTGTACAAAAATGTCAACAACAAAACGGTGTGGTTTTCATGCTTCTGTTTGTTGGATGTGCGCCTGTGCAAAATTTCTTCTGGCTGGCTTGGAGCACCATTCCTGACTCTCTCCCTTAATTTAGCTAAAGCAGCTGACAAGGGCTGGGAAGGCAACAGGATGGTGAATTAGGGGAGAGAAGCTGGCTCTTTGTTTCTTTTTACTTTCCAGTTCTCTTCTCACACGGATCAGCTCTCCAGGCCAGCAGCCAGCCAAGAAGAAACTCTCAGGCACTATGGAAGAGTGTGGCCACATATAGCATCCTCAGTTTCTGCAGGTCTTTTCCAGGCTACTGTTAAAGAACTGTTTTGCATTCTGTAAGACCTGTTTTGCATTCTGAAAGGTTTAAAGGTACTTGGGTAAAGGTGGCATTGTGTGGTAAAGTTGGAAAAAGCACTGTGCAAGATGGAGAAGGGCTGGTTGATATCAAGTTTTAACAAATGGCTAAACCAGTACATCTGGCCATCTCTCAAAATTTGCCCTTTGCCCAATCCACTTTAGAAGACTGATTGGTGAATGTTTTTATTTTTAAAATCCTCTGAAGATTTTTGGTTGGAAAGGAAACTTAAGTCATGTTAAAACTGTAAGGACAGGATCATTCACTGGTCTTGTTGGGGCAGCAAATGTACAGTAATGCCAACAAACCTTTCCGCTGGCTCAGGGACTAGATGCTTATGATGGACAATGCTAAGTCCATCAATGAAGTAGACAACTAGTAGTGAGCAGATTTTGTTTGAATTACACTGTAGATATAAAGCAGCCAGTAGAATGACAGCATGAGTGATGTAACATTACTGTGAGTCCAGCATTAGGTTTCTTGGAAAATAACAGAAAGCAACAGAAGGAGAAAGACAGGATTTCAATTCCTGTAGTTGTGCCAATTTTTTCCTTTTCTTTTTCCTTTATTTTTTTCCTCATTCAGAGTAAGTTACCAGTTAAAGAACTGTTAGATTCACCTGTATAAAATTTTAATGTTGGTACTAAAATACAATAACTTTATTATGATTTTAAAAATAATAACAGCATCAGCAGCTACAACTAAACAAGAAGAACAACAGTGGTACTGTTTCAAAGAAATTTTACTGGGGGCAGAATGGAACATGTGAACCATGACAGAAGCAATCTGAAATAGTTCTGTTTAGTAGCTTGAATGAATAGCTTTTTTGTCAGAACACTAAAGGAAGAATAGATGGGAATTGTGTAGGAGAATTGATATAATTGATTCTGTATTTCATGCATATAATAAACATATATAGGAAGAAATGTTTATCACCATAATCTTGTAAATGTGCATATAATTACATCTACAATAAATGTAGAATACATTTTCAACAAACTTACTTTCTGCCTCCATATGTTTTGTTATATTCTATAAAAATCCTATATGGAATTTTGCTTTTTTTTAGCTAACAAGGGTTTTTTTAAGTAAAGCTGCAATAATGCTTTATATACTAATCCTAAACAGATTGTGCAAAAAACAAGGCTTGTTGAAAGAAATGTATTTTTATACTTTTCAGATTTCAGTATTTCACGATAATATTTTTATTATGAAATCATCTTGTTCCATTCACAGAACTGCATGGGGATTAGAGTATCATCTTCCCTTTGTAATCCTGTATTTTCCCATAAGTTCTTTCATACTTTTTCCTCCACAAAAAATTATTCTGAAGGGAAAAAGCCCAGAATAGTAACCCTGTGCCTTTTGAATGACAAAATGAGAAACTGCCCATGTGGAAGCCTCCTCGTATCCAATTAGTTCCTCAGGCAGTTAACACTTGAACTATTTTTTCTTTTTTAAAAAATGAGGAGGTTCTGTGCATATTGCTGTATACATAGATATGCCAGATAATGTTGTTTTTAAAATATATCCATGACTAATCTGTGAAATGTCATAGGTAGGCTACCTCTGTTTTTTTAATCACACTTAGGCTTACTTCATCCAAACTCTTTACTTATCTCCAGAACTGGGTGCTTCCCCCAAAACATTGGAGCAAACAAGGTTACGTTCCTTGGTCTTATTTAGGACATTCCAGATCTTTTGTCCAGATGGTTTCATTTTGGAATCCAGGAATTTTTGGATCATTCCAGCATCTATTTTTTTTTTAATTTAGGCAATGCAGAGCCAGAAGGGCCTCTTGGGTGCCAGGTGCTGAAAATGTTTCCTCCAGCCACAACAAAACCCAGAAATTTAACTGCAGCTGTAATTGTGACTAAACTTTTTTTTATATCTTTAAGCCTTACACCAGGGGTCTTCAAACTTGGCCCTTTTATGACTTGTGGACATCAACTCCCAGAATTCCTCAGCCAGCAAAGCTGGCTGAGGTATTCTGGGAGTTGAAGTCCACAAGTCATAAAAGGGCCAAGTTTGAAGACCCCTGCCTTACACCATATCTGCTGCAGTTCTGTATGTTCCACCATATAGTTATAGTTTCAGTTCCTTTATGCCTGAATTGGTCAAGAATACTTGCAATGATAGTAAATCATGGTAAATTATTTTCCCCTTTCTCATTTCTTTCTACCCTTGGATTACAGGTAGTCCTCATTTCCTGACCAATGTTGTCAGTAAGAGGAAATTCATATGACTGTGCTTTACTTTTTCCCCAGTCCCTCACTCTTTGGAATATTCACCCCAGCATGGGATAATTAGTAAAAAGGGAATTAAAGTTTGTATTTACATGCATTAGAGAGGAAGGGGTTATAAGAGTAAGATGTTAACACTGCTAACATCAGATGTTCTTGCTTTAACAACAGATGGAAATGCAGCCATTTTCTCTATTGCTTTTAGAATTACTTGCTGCTGGGGGGGGGAATAGGGATGAGAGTTCAGCTAGTCATAACAATAATAACTCAGCCTGGGAACCCAAGGTCATTGGGCCCAGAGTTGATAGAGTTTTGGCAGGCTGGAGAGCTGGGGAGAAAGCCCATGCTTTAAGCTAATTGGGGAATGTGATTTATGACTGTTTATTGGAGGAGGGAATTGCACTTTGTTACTTTGTATCCAGGGGAGGGGAATTTAGTTTATGGTTTCAACTATGTAGTGCCAACACGTTGTTTCTCGAATAAAGACTCTTTTAAGGTAAACAATGCCTCGAAGTTCTTTTGAAGAGTTTCATCTGTCGGAATCATGACATAAGCAGGCACACAACAGGGAAAACCAATCAAAAACAATGCACTGGTACTGGCAGCCCCAATTGCACTATAATAGCAGCTCAATGAATTCCCTGTTTTGTGCCTGCTTACTCTCTTGTAATCCTTCTCTAATCTTTCTAATCTGTGAGGGTGGGGGAAGAAAAACAGTCAGATAAGGACAATACATACTGACTGTAATGGTGAACATTACAGGGACAGGGATGTGATAGAGACACAATGAAGGTCATAGATGAGGACAGTGGTTATAAAGTTATTTTTTAGCACTATCATAATTTTGAACAATCACTGAATAAGGCATTCAGTAAGTGTGGACTACCTGTATTCCACTTGACAAAACTATTTGTTTTTCATTCTCTGTCTTACTCTGAAGCTGTCTTAACTTATTTCATTTAATTTCCTACTTTGTGCACTAATTCAAGAATGAAACATTTGAATGTCATGAACAAAAAACCTTTTTTACTATAGCCCTTGTTTATTAGTATTTCTACTATGCCTGATGGGATAGAAGTTTCTACTGAAACTAGTCTTAACTTTCAAGATATAAAACTAAAATAGAAGCTAAGCAAAAATATAACATGGAGGGTTCTGCTAGAAAATTTGACATAAAGAGGACTGAGATATTAGCACAAGGTGAAAAAATATTCATAACTGCACAGGTATATTTTTAAATTTCACTATTATGTCTCCTCAATTATATCTTGGTCAAAAAAATACAAAACACTCTTTCTTCTTTAATAATGGACAATTTGAGTTCCCAAATTCATTATTTGCCTTTTCAACTTCTATAAAGAAAATTTTTCATACTCCTTTGAATTTTTGAAATTTTTGTGCTCACAAATTGCTTTGTGCCGGTTATGATAAAGGTCTCAAACACGATCCTATATCAGATTGTGTGCTGGTCAAAATTTTCATAAAATTACCTGAACTTCAAAACTGCTGGGTTATTTATGATATACAAGTAACAAGAATTAGTGGTGGGAGCAATATCATAATAAGGTAGAATGAAGAATATGATGCATTGGACCAAAATTAATACACTGAAATGTCAAATCTTGCATGTAGGTAGCAACATTCAGAAATGATGATTGAGATCTGGCTTGGGAGCAATAAATGTGGAAATTATGTAATTATATTAATGGATACTTAACTATGAGCTGGCACTATAATTCATAGCAAAGATAATCCAATCTTGGACTGCATTAACACCACCTTAACATATAGGTTGCAAAGTTACTGTTTGGTTTAATTTAATGTTCATTGGACTGCCTTTGAAGTACTTGCATAGTTCAGGGTATTACAACTTAAATAGGATATTGATAGGATAAATGAAAATGGATATGCTTAGAATAATCTTTCTGGATAAGAGAAACATTTAAAAATATGTTATAACCATCTTCAAATATCTGAAAGGCAGTCATGCAAAAAGTTGAAAATGCTTGTTATTTAATACTCTAGAATGCAGCATCTCATTCTACATAAAGTGGAGGCATTTAACCAGAGGACAGAGTAGTACCTGCGAAGGATCCCATCACAGCATTCTGCTCTGCACAAATATCATTTAACAGGAAATTATTATTATTATTATTAATAACAATAATAATACATGCAAAATACATCAAGAAATTGCAGCTTCCTGCAATAACTCCAGAAAAGCTACAAAAAACTGCGCTACTTGGAACATCTGACATTTTAAGGAGATACCTGGTTGATACCTAGGATGCTGCCAGCAACCCGTGTCAACCATTGGTGCCAGTCAATTTGAGTGTTGTTGACTGAGGTTCATGTTTAATGAATAAAAGTTTTATAGTAATAATAATAGTAATAATAATAAAAAATGTTGGAAGGGACCTTGGAGGTCATCTAGTCCAACCCCCTGCTCAGGCAGGAAACCCTATACCATTTCAGACAAATGGTTGTCCAGTCTCTTCTTAAAAAACTCCAGTGTTGGAACATTCACAGCTTCTGGAGGCAGGTTGTTCCACGGATTAATTGTTCTAACTGTCAGGAAATTTCTCCTTAGTTCTAGGTTGCTTCTCTCCTTGATTAGTTGCCATCCATTGCTTCTTGTCCTGCCTTGGAATAGAGGATCCACCAGGTCCTTTCCAGCTTTTTGATTCTGTTTCTTTGACATAATTTCTACAAGTATATAGTGACCCAACTGCTTTTATATAATGTTTCATTAAAATTCTTCCTGATTTGAGTAATCCCTATAGTATTATGAGAATCCTGAAACTTTGGAATCAGTTCCATATTTATAATGCATCTAATTTGAGCGTGGGTAGAAACCAAAGTAAAAACTATCCAGACAGGAGGGAAAATGTAGCCATCTGGATTTTTTATATTTTTCTTGGGAACTATATCAATTTCTGTGCAAACACATGTTATTAAACATTGCAAGTAATTTGCAGTGTAAAATAATTAGTTTTTTCATTCATAAAAAGAATATTTTACACAAATCTATAAACTTTGGACCAAATTATTGTTTTTCCAAGTTAAAGCATCTGTTAAACTGGTCCTCTGCATCCTTCAAGGTACTTAATTGTCTCAACAAAATTCAAAAACTTTTCACTGCTTTGTCCTACTGAATTGAAACACATTTTATTTTTTTTCATGAATACATTTGCTTGTTTAATCACTGTCAAATCTGACAGTAAAATGAAGGAATGGTCAGACAATTTCAGAAAAGATAGCTTATCACATTACTGTTTAAGTGGCATAAAAATTGATCCAGGAAGAATCATTCAGGAGTCTTCCCACATCCTGCATTTCTTTTTATCAGTTTCACATTTTTAGAATTCTAAAATAAAAGCAGTGCTTTATTGATCTGGGTTTTAAAAAAAAATTAAAGAAAATAAAGTGCAGCACAAGCTCAAGATATTTTGTTGCGCGAGGTACATGTGAAGGTACAGATACAGGAGCCGACTCCATTTATAATCAAGTGAATCTTATTATGAAACTATTGATACCTAAGAATGAATCAACAAATGTATTCCTTCATTTGGGAACATACTTTTATTTGGGGGTGGGGGTCATAAGCAGCAACACAGTCTGGACATTTCTTTCCTCCAACAACTCATTACTACTCTCAATCTGCTAGCATCTGCTGCCTCAGACAATGCCTTATGTTCTTACTGGTGGGAAAATAAGTATCATAAAGAAATGCTTTTGGAAATCTGTTTATTTTCCCATAGACCATGCAGAAAAGAATAAAGAGATGAATGCCTACTACACTTCAGACCAATTTATTTAACATGTGTGCATTTTAGTTGTTCCTGATCAAACATTCTAAATCCTACTAAATCCTGGGATTTACAAACTAGTCAGCTGAATGATATAGAACTGTAAAAGACTTGTAAAGTTAAAGTCTTCCAAACATCTAGAATAATTACATGAATGTTGAACTGGGTTTGTGTCCACGCACACATACAAAACACACACACACACATAAATATTTCCTTCATGTATGTCGTGCCAGTATTATCCTTGTCATCCATTTGAAAAATAGGCTGATAATAATATTCTGTAGTGCATACCAAGAGGCAGAAGACATCATTTAAACATTCACAAAGCACAAATTTTATAATCATGACATTGCTGAGAGAGGTTTCTCCTTTGGCTCATTCATAAATCCATGCTAAAATTTATTAGATGTTGCTCCCAAGTTTACTTTCAAATTTTTTTGCACTGGGCAGATTTTTGAAATAGATTATCTACAGCTTCCAATACATGCATTCTCTCATTTTGTTAATATGAAAAGTGACAAAATGCAAGATTTAATAGTTATTTCATCTACAGATAAAAAGTTAAATCTCTAAGCACTGCTATGCAATGAAACTATTCACTTGTCAGTATTATAAAAATAAAAACATCAACAACTATTCCAACTATTTAAGTATTTGATTTCAACATATCTTTGTTGTTCAGTTATCCTGTACTTCTGTTAAATATCAGCTCTTAGAAGGGTGGCAGCTCTGGGGAGGTCTATAAAAGGAGATGATGCTTTTTTTTGCTCTCCCTATATGTCCAATGTCCATTAACATATTTTGGGAGTATTTCTTATCAATTATTGCTCAAATAAAAGAATCTTAAGATAATGTGACCTATTAAAACTCTCATGATTATATAAATTTCAGGTTAATACTTATTTTTATCAATCTAACCAAGTAACCAAGATTATAGTAGCCACTGGTTTGGATAAAAATTATGCCCTTAAAAGACTTTGAATAGAAACAACAACAAAAAGATTTAGCAACTGGTGCCTTTGACGCCTGTTGATATAAAACATCTGTGTTGAATTTCTTGGACATTTTTCAGTCAGACTCCCACACAGACAGAAAAATATGGATTGACCACTCATACTGATTCTTCTTACTACAGAACTCACTGTTGTAAAACAAATAGGAGCCAGCAATTATCTTTTCTTTTATACCTTAATTAAGTGAGTGATGCTTTCTCTTCATCAGACTTCAGCTCAACCCTGACAAGACTGAGTGGCTGTGCATTCCGGCATCCCGGGACATTCAAAATGT
Source organism: Vipera ursinii (assembly GCF_947247035.1). Taxonomy (NCBI): domain Eukaryota; kingdom Metazoa; phylum Chordata; class Lepidosauria; order Squamata; family Viperidae; genus Vipera; species Vipera ursinii. Next base: position 190,161,711 of record NC_139512.1, read on the forward strand.
TCCATCTCTTTCTATGGGGGGTGAGCTCTTACCCCCCCGTGGATAGGGCTCGCAACTTGGGAGTCCTCCTAGATTCACGGCTTACCCTAGAAGATCATGTAGTGGCCGTGACTAGGGGGGCTTTTGCCCAGGTTCGCCTGGTGCGCCAGTTGCGGCCCTATCTGGACCGGGATGCCCTGTGCACGGTCACTCATGCGCTCGTGACCTCTCGCCTTGACTACTGTAATGCTCTCTACATGGGGCTTCCCTTGAAGACCACTCGGAGGCTCCAACTGGTACAGAATGCGGCCGCGAGAGTTGTCTTGGGAGTTTCCCGGTACTCCCATGTTACACCTTTGCTCCGCGAGCTGCATTGGTTACCAGTTGTCTTCCAGGTGAGGTTCAAGGTTTTAGTTATGATCTTTAAGTCCCTACATGGCATGGGTCCGGGGTACCTCGGGGACCACCTGCTGCCGGCTTCAACTCCCCTCCGCCCTGTGCGTTCCCACAGAGAGGGCCTCCTCAGGGTGCCTCCGGTCAGGGAATGCCGACTGGCGGCCCCCAGGGGGAGAGCCTTCTCTGTGGGTGGCCCGGCTTTGTGGAACCAACTGCCGGTGGAGCTCCGGACGGCATCGGACCTCCGAACTTTCCGTCGTGGTCTGAAGACCCATTTGTTTGAATTGGCCGGTCTGGCCTGATGGGGAGCTGGGTTTTAAATTGTCATTTTAGATTGTATTATTGTTTTTTAATTGGGCACTGATTTAATCTTTGTTTTAACTTTTGTATAGTATTGTATTTTATTTATATGCCCTGTGAACCGCCCTGAGTCCCCAGGGAGAAGGGCGGTATATAAATTAAATAAAACAAACAAATAAAACAAATAAACTGGAAGTGGCTTGCCAAAAAAAGATCTATACTAAACACTGTCTTTTGCTGCAAAGGGAATCCAAACCAATTTTAAAAATGTAACCAGGAAAGCATGATAATTAACTGAAAAACAAAATCAGGCTACAAGTAATTTGAATGTCTGCAATAACCATTATAGTTTACACTTTACTTGTTTTATGTTCATTGCTTTTGTATGGCAACAGTTATACCAGAGGCAAATAAGGGAGAGGGGGTGCTAGGATTAAGATCACTCATGCTGGGCCCCAGCATTGTGCCAGTGGATTCTTTCATTGGTGCCCCTGAATCTTTTTCCCCCACCTGCTTCCACTGTATTTGCAATGGCTACATAGAATGGCAGCTGTTTTTTAATTGGACAAGTTACTCCCATGAAATCCATGACAGGCTCTCCAAGGCCAAACCAGGAACATTAATCAAGCAGGTAGACATCCTAGCTTTGATTATGCAGCCATAGAAGGCAATCTCACTGTTAAATCTTGCAAACTTTTTCAGCAGAACAGCCAACAGGCATAGCCATATTAAAGGGAGCACAAATTATAAATCCTCTCCAAAGCTCTGGCATCTTATGGCTTATTTAAAAGGGCACCTTCGACCTAATAATTTGAATCCTGGCATTCACTGAGATGTCATTAGTTCTGTATTTGTGCCAAATTTGCTGCAACAAAAATTATAAAAGTTGAATAAAGTAGTACTAAAATGTAAAATGTATCCTTTTTGCAACCGTACTCTACTTGTCCACCCACTTTTGGTAAGCTTAATTACTATCTTGACAGTTCTACGGCCAAATCCTCAGTTGATCAGTGTGTCACTGGAGTACACTATAGATTCCCTAGTACATTATAGTTCAAGTGATCTACAAAAACACCTAATAAATTCTTTTGTGTTTTTGAAGAAAAAAAGAGCCCTCTAAAGTTGTTTGAGCTAAGGTAAAGGTAAAGGTTCCCCCGCACATGCATGCTAGTCGTTTCCAACTCTAGGGGCCGGTGCTCATCTCCGTTTCAAAGCCGAAGAGCCAGCACTTGTCCGAGGCCTTCTCCGTGGTCATGTGGCCGGCATGACTAGACACCAAAGGCACATGGAATGCTGTTACCTTCCCACCGTACCTACTTCTGTCCAAAAGGAAGAATCTGGCATTCAACAGCTTTATTGGACAGGATTTCTAAATAAGCATTTTCCTGAGAATCGTATGCTAATTTTGCTCTTATTTGTAATTAGAAAAGAAACCAGCTGCATCACTATATTGGAATTTATTTCCTGGGAGTAAATGTCATATGTCTGGGCAGCATAATTTAAATGAACAGTAAATTGCAGGATAATTAGACTAAACTTTGTGGGATCTTTTTTCCTCTGTTGGCATTTTAGAAAAATTACATTGAAAGTCCCTTTATTGTAAGAGTGCATTATTTTTACACAGAAAGAATTATTGCTGCAGTCTCAAAAGTTTCCAACACATCTGTTTTACAGCAGCAAAAGAGTCCAATGCCCCATTTCTTCCCAAGTATCATCATACTTTATTTGTTTCTTTGTTTATTTTGGGATCTTTTTGAGATCATGTCCTCACAATGTCCTGTAAATAATAGCCTAATCTAATTTAGAGTTGCAAACATTTAAAAGCTGCTCTAACCTGGTGCCCTCCAGATGTTTGTACCAAAAATTCCATATTTCTTATCACATGAATAATAAAAGTGTCTTTTGGTAATTAAATCCCAGCCATATTGGAAAATATATTGTTAATTAATCAGTCCTAACTTGATTATTTGAGGCAGAGTAAAATTTAAAAGGTGGTGCAAGTATTAGATACTTATAAACTGATTTTGAGCAGAGACTTGGATAGACAGTTTTGTTCTAACTCTAATTTTATAATCCCAAACAATCCCAGAGTCTTTGGGAATTTAATTTAATTTAATTTAATATTTGCATTTGTATACCGCCCTTTCCCTGAGGACTCAGGGCGGTTTACAGGGAATTAAAATCGAAACATACAAAAGTTAAAACCAATTAAAAAAGCATTAAATTCACCCTGTAGATTAAAACTCCAGTTAAAATTTTCTCCTCAGCCTGGGCCCGAGAGCTCAAAGAGCCAGGTCTTCAGGCCCCGGCGGAATGATCGGAGGTCAGGAGCAGTCCTCAGCTCTACCGGCAGCTGGTTCCAGAGGGCAGGCGCTCCCACCGAGAAGGCCCTATCCCTGGGTGTCACCCGCCGGCAATCTCTCACCGGCGGAACCCTGAGCAGACCCTCCCTGTGGGAGCGCACTGGGCGAAGGGCATTTGAATTTGGCAACATGTAATAAATAATAATTATTCATTATGGTTCATCAAACAATCAGCCAAATGTTTAGATTCGATATGGCATTTTTATCTACCTAACAAGTCCTTCCCAAGGACCTGGGATAGGCAAATGTTGTTTGATGGTATTAGAGGTATCGTCGCAGGATGGAAGCTGTTCCAAATAAAGCTGCCTTTTGCAATTGACCAATGTGATTTTGTCAATGTCAGTGATGTCCAAGTGGTGTTCCAGCTGTTTTGGAATTGCACCCAAGGTGCCTATTACTATTGGTACTACCTATTTTTGCTTTCTTTTGCCATAGTTGTTCTACTTCTGCCTGCAAATTTTTGTATTTTGCTCTTTTTTCCAGTTTTCTCTTTCTCTTCTATTTTGCACTGCCAAATCCACTATTCAAACTTTTTTTGTGTGTTTCTTATTGACAATTGTTAAGTCTAGGATTATGTGTTAAATATTTGTCTGTTTAAAGACCCAGAGCACTTTAGCTTCTTTATTCACCATTTCTTTTTCTAATTTGTGGTCACACCATTCTTGATTACAGAGAAATGTTATTTCTTGCAGATGTTCTAAAGCACCATTGTTGTTACTTTGCCATGCCATTGTTTGTAGTCAGTCTGTGTGATCTTCTTGCAGCAGCTAACCAGGTGGTCCACTGTTTCTTCAGCTTCTTTGCAGAAATGGCATTGTTTTTACTATTATGCTGATGAAATTTAGCAAAAGAAGAATATAAAGACACCTCACCCCACCCCTCTCCCACCAGAGATTATACAGTGTTATTAAACAGCAATAAAAATGTGAGTTGCAATTCTGCCGGCATTAATATAAATATCTTGGGTTTAAAGAAAAAAACCTAGATCTCTCCCCATTGAATTGAAATTTCCCATTTTGTTGGCTCTAGTGGTGTCCCTGTACAGTATCATCATCCATGATCTAAGCCTAACCCTAACCCTGATGTAAAACCTCTGTTAGGAGGAGAAATAAAGATTTGAGTCAGGCAGCATCAAAAGCATCATTGTCATCATCATCATCATTTATGCTTGCCTGATTTCTCCTGGAAATTACTAATCATGGTGTCTCGTGGATTATATCTTTATAACATCTGGAAGGTTCAGTTGGGGGGCATGCTAGGTATACAGTATACATTACTACAGAAGAATAATTTATCCTCAGCTGAGGATATATTGCTAATTTTTTATCTCAGTTAATAATAGTAGTTTGCTTTTATGCATCATTTAGAAGCAGGACATTTAAGCACTTACCTAACACAAGCCAGTACTGTCCTGTACTTATGATGGTTTGAATTCTTATCAGTTTAAGAAAATATAGATAAGACAACATTCTGTAGCAAATCCACATTTGATACATTTGAGTGCTGCGATATAATATATTTATTCCCTGGTTGCCAGTTTGTTACCATATTCGCCAAGGTGTCCTGTCAAAATGAAACCAAAGGACAAACTAAGTAATAAGACAAGCATCTCTGAAAACCCTTTAACAATCCAGGAAACAGCTTGAGCTACAAAAGAATTTGTCCCACACCCACCTCCCAGCCTATAGGCCTCATGGTCATCTGTCTTCTACTCAGTATCCCACGGTCAGACAAGCATGTCTTACAAGATAAGGATGCCATTAGAACACCACCACCCCTGACCTTGGAATGTGAACAAAAAGATGTGAATGGAAGGGATAATATCTCAGTTGATCTCTTGGGTAAGATTGATTTTTTGATTCCACAGGGAGGCAAAGAAATGCCTGGGAACTACAAAAAACAAAAAAACAACAACTAGTTTACACATTATGGATGCATCAAGGAAATTAGGCAATGAATGGAGTAAGATTGATTCTGCCTGGTTACCATAGGATAAACAGCTGCTCTAGCAAAGGCAGATGTCTAAATAGGAACCCAGCTGGAGCCTAGCATATTGATACTGGTTAACCTAGAAGAGCCAGGAAGAGGAAGTCATTTGAAAAGCCGTCATTGCCTGCCGCCGAAACTAAAGACAGCGCGGAACGCAGAAAGATTCTGGAAATGGCATAGCTGGGCATAGTGAGGGAATGTGACACCAGACACCCTGAAGATTGGGAAGAGCATGTGGGCCAAGTCGAAGGCTACATGCTGGTCAATGGCATCACAGATGACCATAAGAAAGCAGCTGTGCTGTTGTCCCTCAGCGGTCCAGCCGTTTATCGGGTGGCTGTGGGGCTATGCCAACCTGATTCAATCGCCAGTATATTGTATGTGGAGCTCACTAAGAAACTGAGAGAGCACCATATGCCAAAATGTTCAGAACTGTTCTGGAGGTGCATATTTGAACGGAGGAACCAGAGACAGGGTGAGTCCATTACCGACTTTGTGGCCGCAGTGAGAGAAGCCGTGTACCGCTGCAAATACGACATGCTAGATGTGCAGATACGGGACAGAGTGGTTTTGGGGCTCAGAGATGAACACCTCCAAAACAGAGTAATTGCGAAGCCCACGGGGTCCCTCCAAGAAGTTTTAGACGAGCTGTTAACCTATGAGGACACCAGCCATCACAACTACCCCCACAATAGCAACGGCGCGAGTGGGTCAATCCACCAAGAGAGCCTTGTGGACGGTGGGGTGAGAGACTATGACTTTGAGGCGGAGATAGACGAAATTACACAAAAGGTCTAGAGAACAGCCGTTAAGAACGACCGGTGTGACAACACAGGCAGGCAAAGGAGACCAGCACCAATCAGACCACAGCGAGAGGGAAACAGCAGGCGCAGAGAGATGGAACAAAAATGTGGCGGCTGCGGAGGAAACCACCCCAGAGCGGCATGTAGGTTCCGAAACGCTAAATGCAGAAACTGTGGCAAGACGGGCCACATCCAGGTCATCTGCAGGAGCCAAGTCTGGGACAGCCTACACGACCTGGAAGCTTGGGTACCAGGCACTGTAACCCCTTCAAGTCACGGCACCAAGTCCCTTCGGCCTCAGGCACAAACTTCTAACCAGGGAGAGGGGGTGAAATTCAGACACTCTGGGATTAATCAAGTGATAAGTCCAAAGATTAAAATCGATGTCCGGTTGCAGGGAATCCCCTGCAAGATGGAGATCGATTCCGGGGCTTCAGTTTCAATAATTTCAGAGGAAACCTTGCAAAAAACTGAGGGAAGGAGTGGCAGACAGATTCACCTCAATCCCACCCCCATTCAGCTAACAGACTTCCAAAGGGCACCAATTAAACTAAAAGGTAAAGCCATCATGGAAGTTTCTTTTAATAAATGTAAAGGCCCATTGGAAGTACTGGTAATAGAAGGGAGGAGAGCTAGCTTGGTAGGGCTCAACTGGTTTGGGGCACTAGGAATCTGGGTAGGGCGAGTTAACACGATCCAAAATAAAAACCTGGAATCTGTTTGCAAGAAATTTGCAGACATATTCGATGGATCATTAGGAAAATACAGGGGCTCCCCAATTAAATTTAATTTAGACCCCAAAGTACTTACCATAAGAATCAAATCTAGGAGAGTCCCGTTCGCTCTCAAACAAAAAATTGAGAATGAACTGGACAAGTTAGTGGGCCAGGGAGTACTGGAACCGGTGGAAGGAGGACCCTGGGGGACACCCATCGTCACCCCCCTCAAACCCAACGGCGAAATTAGAATCTGCACTGATTATAAGGTGATCATTAATAAAGCTTTAAATCAGCATGCTTACCCCATTCCGACGGTGAAGCAGGTCCTCTCCACCATTCAGAAGGGCGCCATCTTTGCTAAACTGGATTTAACTCAAGCTTACCAACAATTGCCAGTGGCTAGATGCACAATGCTGATGCACAATGCTGATGCACAAATGATCGTCACCCACAAGGGGGCGTTCCGAGTCAACAGATTGCAATTCGGCATAGCAGCAGCTCCAGGCATCTTTCAAGAGGTGATGGAGAGAACAGTAAAAGGTATCCCTGGGGTGTGCCCTTACTTTGATGATGTGTTAATTGCAGGTGAGGATGAGGAAATTTTGGCTGACAGGCTAGAGAGGGTACAGGAGAGGTTAAGAGAAGCAAGGTTGAAATTAAAAAAGGAAAAGTGCTCTATAGGAGTGACATCCACAGAGTTCTTGGGCTATGGAATTGATGCTCAGGGCATTCACCCAACAGAATCAAAAGTAAAGGCAATTAAATCAGCTCCAGCACCAAAGAATAAGGCTCAACTGCAAGCATTCTTGGGATTAATAAATTTTTATCACACATTCTTGCCACATAAGGCTGCAATAGCAGAACCTTTGCACAGATTGCTTGACAAAAAAACACCTTGGAATTGGCAAGAGGCCCATGAAAAAAGTTTTGAAAATCTAAAAAAGTTACTCTCTAGTGACTCCACAGTCACACATTTTATTGAGGACAATCCAATATGCATAGCATGCGATGCATCCCCTTATGGGGTGGGTGCTGTAATCAGCCACCTGGAAAACAATGGGGACCAGAAACCCCATTATTCCAGAACCCTGTCCAGGGCGAAGAGAAATTACGCCCAAATTGATAAAGAGGCATTGGCAATTGTGGCAGGTGTTAAAAAATTTCATGATTATCTATATGGAAGAGAATTCACAATCTTCACTGACCACAAGCCATTGCTGGGACTATTCACTACTGATAGGCAAACACCTCAAATAATATCCCCAAGGATGCTGAGCTGGTCAATATTCCTCTCGGCATATTTGTATAAAATAGTTTACAGACCCAGTAAGGAGATGGGACACGCAGATGCTCTAAGCAGATTACCCTTACCGGAAACAGAACCAGACTCTGCCCCGGTGGGTCAAATCTTAGCCCTACAAGAACTCGCTGAATGCCCTCTCACAGCAAAAGACATTGCAACTGCCACAAGCAGTGATGTAACCTTTAGCAGGGTGGCAATGTGGGTCAATTCGGGCTGGCAGGAAAAGAACCCAGGGCAGCAATTCCAGGCGTATTTTGTGAGAAGGAACGAGATGTCCTCACACAAGGGATGCCTGTTATGTGGCAACAGGGTGATAGTACCGGACAGAATCAGAAGTAGGGTTGTAAGGGATTTGCATGAGGGACACCCAGGAATTGTGCGCATGAAGGCCCTTGCGAGGAGTTACCTGTGGTGGCCAGGAGTGGATAAGGCCATTGAGGAGCAAGTAGCCGGATGTTATCAATGTCAGAGATCCAGGCCAGAACAGGCACATGCTCCAGTGCACAGGTGGGAGGCCACTCAGAACCCATGGTCCAGAATTCACATAGATTACGCTGGGTCAAATTCCAGGGTCAAATATTTTTAGAGGTCGTAGATAGCTACTCTAGGTGGTTAGAGGTGGTGCCTGCCAAGACCATACAGGTGCTGAGGGGGCTCTTTGCCACACATGGGTTACCTGATGTAATTGTATCTGATAATGGCCCTCAATTCACATCTACCAAATTTCAGGACTTCCTCAAGGCCAACTTGATTAGACACACAACGGCTGCACCCTTCCACCCGTCCAGTAATGGTTTGGCTGAGAGGAATGTAAGATCTACAAAGGACGCACTGCAGAGGATCATTGTTGGCGATTAGCATCAGAGACTGGCTCAATTCTTGTTGGCTCAACACACCACTCCCTGCACAGCGATGGGTAAGAGCCCAGCGGAGATGCACTGGGGAAGGAGGGTGATAACCAAACTGGACAGACTTCATCCAGATAGAGTGGCCGCGGAAGCAGAACAAGCTAATACAGCCAGGACATTGGCCATAGGGGATCTAGTGTGGGCCAGGAACTATGGCATGGAGGAGAAGTGGATGGAAGGAGTGGTAGTGGACAAAACAGGACCCTTATCTTATATCATTGAGGGGGAAGGGGACAGGCAGGTCAGAAGACATATCAACCAGCTGAGGAAACGGGCACCAGAGAACCGTCCCCAGGAACAACAAGAAGGCCGTACACAGCAACAGCCCAAGGCTCGGAGTATGGAGCCACTACCAGTATGTCCACCAAAACCACCACCAGTATGTCCACAATTGTCTGGAGCACAGGCAGCGGAGCCAGCTGCACATCTCCCAGGAAGAGGGTCAACAACAACAACACGCGGTCCAATGACAACGGTAGCCAAAAATGATGCAGTACCAGCGGGACTTACCTCAGCTAAATCTACCTCAGAGCAGTTGCGGGAAGGAAATCAGGCAATGCCGAGGGAAGCAACTCAAGGGTGTGAAGTTGGGTCAGAAAGGCAACAGGGAAGGTACCCGGCCAGGACTCACAAAATCCCGGCTTACCTGAGGGATTATGTGGAAAAGTAAATGTAGAAGTTAGAAAATTGTAGTGTAGCATCGTTCACGTTGGGGGCGAAGGGGTGTTGTGTATGCCACCCTATACCTGGTGGCATGAGTCAGGCAACATATTGGTTCACCTGTCCGGCGGGAAAAGTAGGACACTGGGTTGGGTGTCACCTGTCTGGCGGGAAAATAGAGCCAGCAGATTGGCTGACTGAGGGGATGGGGAAAAGCTATAAGAGGGCACCTGGGGAAGAAGGACTCAGTTCCATCTTGTATTCAATAAAGAGATAAACCCCGTCTGCTGTCTCCTGGTCATTACACGTGGCACCCACTACAGAACAAGTAGCAAAATATTCTACTGGACCTTCCCTACATTGCACTATAAGCCCATTGTTCAGCACAGACTTATTCTAGTTGCTTGGAAGAGTTCTTCTTCCTCCTCTATGCTACTGCAGAAGCATTTGTACAATTTTTAGCAGGCCCTTTCTAGCCAAAGATGAAGGCTCAAATTCTTAAGTTGTGTCATAGTTCATCATGCCAGCCATCATTTTCAGGCAATGCTTCATCGCTGTCACGCATTCATTACTTTCTGAACTGTCAAAAGAGAGCAATATAGAATCCAAAATGGGGGCTTTTAGCATTGTAAATCTTCTCTGGCATAACTGGATCCAGAGATCAGTCATTTTGTCCAGTTGCTGACAAAATGCTATTATAATGCTATGAGGAAAACAAGTCTATTCTACAATAGACAACATCAGCATCCTGTCAGAAATGCAAGACACAGAAACTCTTCATTGTTTTCCCTAAGTTACCTTGCAAAATTCATGACTGATGAATAATAGGTCTTTACTCTCCTGACTATCCTGAAGTCCTGAGTTAAAGGGGGGGAGGATGCTTGTAGAAAGGTAATCTTGTTCAGAGAAAAGATCTGCATGTAGCCATCCCAAATATTTACTTATAAATATATACATACATGTGATTTATATAACCACCCATCTCAAGCGTGTGACTGGGAATGGCTTACAGGATTAAAATACGTAAACCCACCACACGTAACTCTTCATCTCCCCCAGCACCCAGGGTAAACAATGACCTCGATGATAACAACAGAACCCATATATTCACCCAAGCAAATCCCTGGGAAAACAGCAATGTCCCCAATGCTTTGCAAAAGGCTAACAGGCTTGGGTCCATCCAAATGTCTGAGGGATGTAATTTTAGAAAGGGAAGGCACAATATAAATGCATTTATAACCAGTGTTAAGAATTTTGCAAGCCAGCCCTCCAGTTATGTCACTAGTTATCAAGACTTTGATGGAAATGTGGATGCGTTTCAGTCATACTAAAGCATGGTGGCTACTTAAAAGGGCGCGCATCTGACCAATGTTTTAGGTGCTGTTGATTGATGTTTTACTTAGATTATGATCTCTTTGTATGAAAAACAAACTTGGTGAGATCAAAATGTTCATCATGGGTACACGCCAGGGTTATACAGTAATCATGCTTCCATGTGCCTGAAATTCTGGTTCAGAAATTTATGCCTGCCTTCCTTGAAATAAACGAGGATTACAAACCAAGGTTCTAGTTTCTGTTCATAATTTTGTAGTCAGACTGATTGGGAAACTTTGATGAAGTACAGACATCCCATTATTAAAATGTGAATGGGGGTGGGGAGTAAAGTTACAAGCATGAAGAAAGGATTCAGTAATGTCTTGCTTTATGAAACTGAGATGTTATTGCATGATTTCAGTCTTTTGGGCAGACATTCATGTCATACTGATTCCTAACAGGAGAAAAGGGAATGCTTTTGACCCCGTGATCTATGATGTGGGATTTCAGGGGACTTAATAGCTCCCTTGCAGTGCTCCTCTTCTGACTCATGACAGCAATACGCATTATAAGTAGCAACAATTCTTACTGAAACATATTTGTGAATTAGTGAAGCAGTGCTCATGACACTGGCATATCTCTTCAGCTCAGGATATGAACTGCATATGTTTGTTGTTTTTATGTCACCAAACTGCTTTGTAACTCAAAAGGGAGTTATTTTTAATTACTACAATGTATAGATTAGCTTTCTCAGATATACAGGTAATCCTCAATTTACAACAGCGATTGGGACTTGAATTTTCATCACTAAATGATGTAGTCTTAAAATGTGGCCACATTGCTTATCTAACAGCAGTCCCTGCAGTCCTTGTTGCCATTGTTAGCAAAATTACTAGACGAGGTAACTTCCTGCCAGCTTCCCACAATCAAGACAGTAAGGAAGCTGGCAGGAAGGTGCAAGTCCCAGGCAATTTGCAAGCAGGCTAGCATGGGAGTGCACAAGGATGCAAAGGAGATGTGATGAGGGTCAGGGAGGGTGCATGAGGATGCGAGGGGGAGAAGACAAGGATCAGGGAGGATCCACAAGGGTGCATGAACTGCTGGCACAGGGCAAGCACAGAGAGGGTGAGGCAGAATGTGTAGGTGGAGGAGGTTTACCCCAGCAACTTGCAATCTTTCCTGCCAGCTGGCCTGCTGACTTTCTGAAAAAGGTGACAGGAAAGGTTACAGATGGGGACCATCATGTAATGGCAGGGTGCTCCAGCTGATTGTAAGTGCAAATCAATTGCCAAGGGCCCAGAGAATGACTGCTGGGGTTTGGGGATGACTGGAACTAGAAGAGCCAGTTGTAGCCACCATTCATTCACTTCTGTTGCAACTATAAATGGTCATTGAACATTGAATGGACATAATTCGAGGTTTGCCTGTAGAAGTCTCCCGGTTTTAAAAACAGCTTGGACTATTAACATTTTAAGGAATGTGCTCTCATAACTTGTCCTGCAGGCAGAATGAACCAAGAATAGGGTAGAAAATATATAGAATGTGGTTGCTTTTCTTTTTGTAGAATGTGGATAATCTGTTTGCTAGCCATTATAAATGCAATCTTCTTGCACACAGCATAGGACACAAATAGAAAAGGCCTTATCAGCAGATGAACATATTTCAAATTTTACGAGTAATTGTGATGCTCTTGCAAAATGCAATCCATATTCCTCACGTGGGTGATAGGACTAATAAAAATACTGTTTTAGGTTATAAGATACCAACAAGTTCAGTTTAACATCTAGTAGTGTTAGCATCCTAATGTGTCTTTGGTAATAATTTGTAATTCTCATGAAATTTTACGGGGGTCTTTTATCCAACCATCCACCTTATGTGCCAATCATGACAACTATTTTCCAAAGGCTATTAGTAAATTGATAGGCTGTTTGTTTGTTTGTTTGTTTGTTTGTATCCCAAATTTGTTATTTTTACAAATAACTCAAGGTGGTGTACCTAATCTAACGCACCTCCCTCCTCCTATTTTCTCCACAGCAACAACCCTGCATGGTGGGTTGGACTGAAGGAGGATAACTGGCCCAAGTTCACTCAGCTGAGGATCACCTACCACCCTCTCTGGTTTTCCAGGGTGGGGTGGGGTGGGGTGGGTTTTGTTTTTTTTAGTTTATCAGCTGCGCACAATTCTGAAAAAGCAATTATCCAGCTTTTATTTTCTAAACAGAATGTGGCCATGCATACCAAATTCCCATTTATAAAAAGAGAATAAAAATTATAGGAATCAGAATAGTTTAATAGCCACCACAGAAGGTGCCAGTAAACAGACATTGGCATTTCCTTTGGTGGATTTTGCACTAGTAAAAATAATACCTCACCTTCCTAGTTTTTCTGCTAGCCTACTCACCATTGTGGGACTTGAGTTATTGAAGATCCCTATTTCCTAAAAGTGCAATTCTATACAGTACATAATGTTAAGAGTGTAGGTAACTACTGCCATCTAAAGGTCTGTTTGAAAATTTTAAAATGGTTAAAAAGCGGAGAACTCTATGGTATAAAATTGGTGTTTTGACATGAAGCTCAACATGTTTTGGCTAAAATCCTTATTCAGGATTTCCTGGCTGAACATGGATTTGGACTTGGCTTCCAATAAATTAAATACACTAGTGATGGCAAACACAAGTACAAGATTCACACATTGTGCCAAGTATCCAGGAATACTTGAATAAGTTATTGCATCCTGGTTCACATCCCATAAGCCATCGTTTAGAGAGTACAGTGGGTAGGTTCCCACATGCTGCTAAGCCAAATAAAGCAAAATTACTGTAATATGATTAACTGCAGTATGGTGAAACCAACAACATTCCCTTTACAACCATAATGTTTGCAAAATCAGTTCTTCTGTTAATCTTTGAACTAGGAGAGACTTTCATTGCAAAGCAGGGATGGACCAAAGGCAGTCATGAAATCAGGGAGTGTGCTTTGTATCAATAGAAATTAAATTATGAATAAGAACCAAGCATCTGTTTCACTGATAAAGTTTTACAGCGGCTTATGAATAAAATGTTCCAATTTAGAGAAATCAAGATATCAACCTTTATTTCAGTGTTGGTACCCGAGTAAAAACAGGGTTATTATACCTGATATGCAAAAATCCAGATAATCACTAGAAGGCAGTAAAGATGTAATATCTTCATACCTCTTTGCTACCATTTTATAATTACCTGTATTTGCCTAGTTATGTAGCCATACTGAATGCATTTGTAGAGGCAGAGAGAGGAGTTGCATGGGTTGCCTTCAAGCTTCCACTTACTGCAGAAAGCTTCCCATCTGCAGAGCTGCAAGGGCATCTGCCCTGGCCCATACAAAAATGACATTGCAGCACTGCAGTGCAAGTCCTGCCTTTTTGTATGAGCATTTGTTTCAAACATAGTTTATTATTAGTGGGTTTTTTATGATTTACCCAACTGACTTTTGCAACCCACCCACCTCAAAAACTCCAAGCTGATAATATCCAAATAAGAAAACTCATAAGTTATCAGCAACAACAATAATACTCTTTACATACATAACAATAACAATACAATAATCAGAAAAGCAGAAACAACAGTTAGAATATAACTAACTATAATAGTTAGAGCAAATCAAAACTCTCAAGCCCCAAATGCTCTCTTAAACAGCCAGTATTTTGTTGCTCTACAAAAATATAGGAATTGAGAGGGGAGGCAGCCATATTCCACAGAGGACAGTTGTGGAAAAGGCTGACTTCCAGTCCTAGCCATTTTATCTTGCTGAGAAGAAGAAACCCAGTGCTCCTTTACAGCTGGACTGAACAAAATGGGGTATATTCTTTAGGGAGCAGATGGTCCCATTGATAACCTGAACTTAAGTTGTAAGTCTTTATAAGTAATAACCAGCAACTTGAAATGTACCTGGAAACAAACAGGTAACCAGGACATCCCTTACACCAGGGGTGTCAAATTCGCAATGTCATGTGACGTGTTGCGACGTATCACAACTTTTTTGCCATTGCTGGCAATGGGGAGGGTGCGGTTTCAGCATGACGCATCCAGCTTGTGAGCTTGGAGTTTGACACCCCTGCCTTATACTATCAATGTAATGCTTCTAAAACAGTTCTTATCTAGGATCATTGAATTTCAAGTAGCCTTCAATGGAAGTCACAGATAGAACACATTTAGTGGTCCATCTTCAAAGTAGTAAGAGCTACGAACAGCTGTCACTAAAACCATCTGTTCTCAGAAGCTGAATCTGGTCAAATCCCCTTCTCCCATCACATTCTCCACCTGTGGTTGAGACATGAATCTGGGAGGATGGTCATGTTGTTCACCTTCCAAGGTGAAAGCAACCCTACCCAGAATTTAAGCAAAGCGGCCACTAGAAACTCATGCTTTCTGGACAAATAACTATTCTGTCTTGCCGGGATTCGATGTCACTTGTTTCATGCACATGTTCATTTTTTTTATTACATTTATATCCCGCCCTTCTCCGAAGACTCAGGGCGGCTTACAAGCTTAGCAGTAGCCTTCATTCTATGTATATGCCTGCTTGTTAGGGCTTTCACACACACCCCAAGCAGCATTATTACAAAGTCAGCTTAATTGCCCCCAACAATCTGGGTCCTCAAGATGCAGAAACATCCATAGCCTTCTGTCTGGTCCTGGGTAGGTATCATATTTTGATTGATTCTGTTGATGATATCTTGCCTTGGGCCAGACAAAAGAATCGATTGCTAACTTTCTCCAGAAGTTTCATGAAGATAATAAGTAAAATGAGAGAAAACATTGTACAGGCCAATATCCCATTTGGAACGTTCTTCTTTCATTAATATTGCAAAATGTTTAGCAAACCTCTCACAACAGACTGGAGAGATGGAAGGACTGAAATCACCTTAAGCGTAACTGATGGAAGATGTTCTGCTGATGCTGTGGCATTTCTGTCACTTCATCTCTCAGATCTCCTTGGCGAAAAATGGAATCTCTTGACATCTGCTGACAGGAGAAGCCACATTCCAATACCTTCATCATCTCTATATTTTGATGATCAACAGGAGATGTGGAAGAACTGCTCCCTAATGAAATGCTGTGCAGATTTCTGACTGGACATTAGCATTAAACTCACACTAAACTTTGGTTTAAAGGATATCATTGTAATCGTGCGGTTTTTATGAAGTGCAAAAGCAGATGTATTCTTTACTGTGCAGATACAGCTTGTCTATTTTCAGCAGTACCTGAAAACTTTTGTGGATTGTTGTTTACAGGGCCAACCAGGACTGCTTGGACAGCAAGGATTCCCTGGGCCATCAGGAGTGATGGGCATACCAGGACTTTCAGGGCACAAAGGGGACAAAGGTGAACGAGGTAGACCTGGCATAACTGGACCCAAAGGAGAAGTGGTAATTTTATAACTTCTAAGAAATCAACTTCACTATGAAGAACAAATGCAAAGAAGTAGATAACTGCATCATCATGTGTCCCTTTTCATTATAGGGACAAAGAGGAGTCACAGGGTTTCCCGGTGCAGATGGAGTTCCTGTAAGTAATTGTTCGTTTCTTGTATTGAATTTGAAAGTGTTATGATAGTCTTTCCTGTTATTTCCTGTTATTCAGGTTATTATAAGCAACCAGATAATGCATATGATAAAATAAACAGCTTATTTTTTTCTCCAACCAAACTCAGACTAGTATAAAATACAAAATCAGCATAAAAACAAAACCAAAATCATGTTTTATACACAGACGATGCTGATGAATTTTCATGGGGCACAGTCCCATGGTCTTGGTGGACCGGATCCTTGGTCTCAGGAATAGTCAGAACAGAGAGCAGAGATTAGAATTAATATTTTGCACGCAAAAGAGAAATCTGTTTAACTAGTTATTAAGTAGATTTATAGAGCACTCATCTCACTTTTATGTGACTTTATGTGACTCTAGGCAACTTAAAATAAAATAATACAAAATATGATCCAGGAACAAGTGCAACTGATGCATAGCCTTCAATTCAAAGTGCAAAGGGCTGGTCACGGTTTCTACCTGCTCTTTGAGAATCCAGGAGGACCCTGAGGTTATGGACTGGATCTATCTAGGGCAGTACCTCCCCCATCCAGAACCAAAGATGGAAGGTCCCCAGAACCAGGAGCTTCAGAAATCCAGAGCCACTTGGTCTTGCTTGAAGTGAGCTGAAGCCTGTTGCACCCCATCCAGGCCTCCCTAGCCTCTGGGCACTGAGACAGAACTTCCACAACTTCACTCAAACAGCCTGGGATGGGATGTAAAGCTTGGTATCACTGACAATATTTCATTCCTAACTCACTCAGCAACTTCATGTAGATGTTAAATAGGAGGGGAGAAAGCTCCAAGCCCTGAGGTATTTCACAAAGGAAGGGCCACAGGCTGGATCTCTTTGCCCTGGAAACCAACCTCAGAGGAAACAGGAGAACCAGCACAACACCCCCAACTTCTGAAGCTGCTCTGGAAGCATACTGTGATTGATGCTATCAAAAGCTGCTGAGAAATCAAAAAAACAAGAAAGATCACCAACCCATCCCTCTCCCACCAGAGGTCATCCAAGAGCGCTGTCAATTTATTTATTTAATTAATTAATTAGTTTTATATACCGCCCTATTCCCGAAGGACTCAGGGCGGTTTACAGGGCAAAATTTAAAAGACAATATAAAAGTTGAAATAGAAATAGAATTAAAATGAATTAAATTAATTAATAGCCCAACAAATTAAAACAAAGTTTAAAAACTTAAAACCCCTCAGTCCAGGCCAGATAGATCAAAGAACCAGGTTTTCAGGTCCCGGCGAAACGAACGAAGGTCAGGGGCGGTCCGGAGTTCCACAGGCAGATCATTCCATAGGGCAGGTGCGCCCACAGAGAATGCCCTCCCTCTGGGGATCACCCGCAGGCACTCCCTGACCGGCTGCACCCTAAGGAGGCCCTCCCTGCAGGAGCGCACAGGACGATGGGAAGTTGATGCTGGCAGCAGGTGCTCCCTAAGATAATCTGGGCCCATGCCATTTAGGGCTTTATAGGTCATCACCAGCACCTTGAATCTCACCCGGAGGGCAACTGAAAGCCAATGCAGCTCGCGGAGAAGAGGCGTTACACGGGAGTATTGGGAGACTCAATGCCATCTCAGTTCTATACCCAGACCTGAATCCTGTCTGAAAAGGGTCCAGATTATCCACTTCTTCCAGAGACCTTTGAAGCTGTAATGCAATAAACCTCTCTACAAACGTCCCTAGAAAATTGTCCACAATGGTGAGGTACTGTATAGCAATATTGCCTTGAAACGCGTTTAAACAGAAAAACATCTGTGTAAATTATAAACATGTATTACTGCATCCTTTGCCAAATTCTGGACATGAGAGCCATGAGCAATAAAGGGGAAGCATTCTTAGGCTAGTACAGTTTCCAACTGTTGCTTTACATAAAGTAATAAGCAAAGTGCATATATTTCTAGACACTTTCACAGAAATCCCCAGAAAGATTTCCCAGTACCAGCTTCCTCTTCCATGCCCTTTGACACCAGTCCATTTTTACCACCCACATGCACCAGTAAAACGAAATTCCAAATAGATATTTTCAGCTGCTCGACTCATTCATCCACCCTTCTAATGTGTTTTGCAGTGCAGAACTAAAGCTAGAAAATCCTTTTCTTTTTCCACGTGTGGAAGTTGCATTAACTTTCATGGGACTTACCTTCAGGCAGCAAATGAAAGGGAATGTAAGGTCATATAAGGAAGGAAAAGCAGCCTGCAGATAGATGCTGCAGGGTATATCCTGAAGACAGAGAAAAGGAAAAAGCAAAGCCATGTGATTTTATGGGCAGGGAACACACAGGTTTAATATTCACATGTTCCGGAAAACAAGCCTGTAGTAATTTTTCAAGTATGAAGCACAATAGAGGATTAATTTATCATATATGATAAACTAAATATAATTTTCTGTTTTTTACCCCAGATCCCTTTAATAAGAATAGCACATAGCTTAGATGAGCACAGAGGTGCCAGAACACTCACCATCATTCATTCTTTCCTTGTTTGGCCCGCTCTGGAGATTTTTTGGAGCATAGATGCACCTCAGTGTAGGGATATAATATTATTTCCTTGATATGTTTTCCTCTAAAATGCTAAGTAGCTGCTTAAGATAAATGTCTTTAGGAAATGAAAAGAAGGCATAGTTAGACCATCTATTTCTACTGCTTCAAAATGGTTAACAGTATCATGCAACATGCAGACAGGGAAATTTGGAATTAGAGTTTTTGACATAAACTTTTTGCAGTCTGAAAAATTCCATTGTGAGCTGTTTCAGAGCTTTCTGAATTCAAGGTTGATTCTCTTCCTTCACTAACCTATCTTCCCTGTTTTGAGGATTTCTCTTTCTGGGAACCACTGAGCACATGATCTGAATATCATTTTCTGTTGAGTAAAATTGAATTGGACTGTAGCCAAGAAATTAAAAGATGCTTGCTCCTGGGGAGGAAAGCCATGGCAAATCTAGACAGCACACTAAAAAGCAGAGACATCACCCTGCCAACAAAAGTGCGTATAGTCAAGGCTATGGTCTTCCCAGTTGCAATGTATGGCAGTGAAAGTTGGACCATAAGAAAGGCTGAGCGCAAAAGAATTGAGGCCTTTGAACTATGGTGCTGGAGAAGACTCCTGCGAGTCCCTTGGACTGCAAGGCGATCAAACCGCTCAGTCCTAGAGGAGATCAATCCTGACTGCTCTTTAGAAGGCCAGATCCTGAAGCTAAAACTCAAATACTTTGGCCACCTAATGAGAAGGAAGGACTCACTGGAGAAGAGCCTAATGCTGGGAAAGATTGAGGGCAAGAGAAGAAGGGGACGACAGAGAATGAGGTGGCTGGATGGAGTCACTGAAGCAGTAGGCGTGAGCTTAAATGGACTCCAGAAGATGGTAGAAGACAGGAAGGCCTGGAGGAATGTTGTCCATAGGGTCGCGATGGGTCGGACACGACTTCGCAGCTAACAACAACTGCTCTAAGAATGAGTCAGCAAGCTAAAAAAAATCCTTAACCTTTTCTAAGGAAACTCCCAGGAATTTTTAGATTTGGCGGTAAGCTAAATCTGTGAAAAAAGGAAGTATCCAATAATAACTCCTGTATTCTGTAACTATTTCTCATTTTCTCTTATACAATTTGATATTAATACCAATGGGAATAGCGAAAGTATAAATCAACTATGAATAAAATTTGAGCCATTTATTTTTCTTTGGCAAGAAGGATAATTGATGAAATGTATTAGTGGCACCTTTTCTTTCTCAGTTCTGATGCACAGAATTAAAATTACAATAAAATACCTGCATGAGAGGTGAAGGTATACTAGAACAACTTACTTTCATGAACAACTTATAGCATAGTTTTTCCACCACAGAATTAGGATAGGTAAAGGCATATCAATAGTATTCACACACACAGTTTAATGATACTCATTTGCTAGTAGATATTTATCATCACATTTTTTAAAAATCCTCTCCAATATTCTAAAACTATGTTGAAAGACATTTTTAATAATTAAAAACCCTCCCATTCCTATAATGCTTCAGGCAGTATTTACAATAATTTTCAGAGATTAAGAAACCTGAACAAATTCTCAAGGCAGGTTTTTTTTAGCATAATATCATGCAGCCAGAAGATAGTTTCCCACATAGCACAACACAGTCACTCTGTGGTTCCAATGGGATTATACCTAATGAAGGAAGCACCTTTCATACTCTGTTGCAATACCTAGTCTGCAGTTCACAGGACAGTGATTTACTTGACAAGATATCTAGACTGCTGGATATGTACTGTATGGGAAAAGATCTCATTTTTATTATAATTACTAAACCTGCTTCACTACACATTTGTCAGGTCAGGTCATGCACATGCAGAATGCATCAACCTCCAAAAGGTTACATAGGATGCAGCTTCAGTAAGGTCTTCTTATTCACTTCATGTCATATTTAAACTGGATTTTAATTCCCTTAGCTATTTGAATACAAGGAATGCAAAGGTATTAAAAATGTGCTATTCCTCCCTACCTGTTACCTATGCCTTCCTGTTTCTGCTGATATCTGTGTTGCTCTTTCTAGTTATTTCGTTTCATATTCCCAGAGATGTATGGTTTGAACCACAGAATAGTGTTCTTAATAGAGTAGAATTAAATATTCCTTATTTGACTCTATTTTTCCCATAGAGTGGTTGTTAAGGTAAGAACATTTAAGAATTCCATGAAAGCCAAGAAGAAGAAAGCAAAAGAAGCAGGTCAGCAGGTCATAATTGTATATATTTTCTCTCTACAGGGTCATCCAGGTCAGGCAGGATCAAGAGGAAAACCAGGCCACGATGGCTGCAATGGGACCAAGGGAGATCCAGGTCCACAGGGAATTCAGGGACCTGCAGGAGCTCCCGGGTTTTTTGTAAGTTATGAGCACTGAATATGTCAATGTAAAGCTACTGCTGCTTAACAGCAAAATCAAGAGGAGTTCGTTCCCTTCCACTAAGTGGGAGAAAGGGGTTTCCATTGCTGGAAGAAGCCTAGCATTCTTGCTAATCTGCCACATTAGGATTATAGGCTGAAGTCCTACAAAAGCTGCGTTGCCTAAAGCTGAAATATAATTACCATTTCAGAAGGAAATTCCAGGTTCACTAGTAGTCATTTTGGACAACTTTGGAGTTCAGTTATCCTATGTGCTCATAATATTAGTACATTGGTTGAGGACTATGATTGATTACGATGAAAATTACGGGTGGAGGGAAAGCCATAAAAATTTACACGGTTTTTTTGTTTTTTTTTAAAAAGGAGGAACTTCCTGCTTTATTGTTTTGAGACACATTAATAAAGCTGCAAGAATACTTGTTCTTTCTGTGCTGAAAGGACTTGCTCAATTTCACAGGGATATATAGCATATTTCAAAGTGAAGAAATAACTAATTTTCCTCTTGTTTAGTGAGCAACATCTGTGAAAACAAGATATCTTGTTGAAGTGCCTTTTGGCAAACACCACCACAACAATGAGCACAACAATGTTGTTCAAAGAAATAGAAGTGGAGTTGGATCAGAGATCATCTAAATTTATAGAAACAGCTTTGTTACTTTGGAACAAAATTAGATGACATTTGAAGATGTATTTGCTCATTCTATGAAGATAACCCATTTTAATTTCAAATGGGGGAAAGGATTTGACTGGGTAAACAAACATTTTAATTTCCTAAGGGATCATAATTAATTTTACGTAGAATGGAATGAGTCATTGGAGGAGTTATGGTGGATGGAGTATTGAAGATCTATATTTTTTTTATTATTCTGAGTTTCTTTATAATGAGGGAGACGGTTAAGGAAGTTCTTTTATTTATTTCTTTTTCAGCTGCTTAAAGGTTTACTTCACAGCTTTCGTACATCCGGAGCCCAAGGGGTAGAATGGTATACTTTAGCAGGGTCAGAACACCAGGGGTTTTAGTTCAGATAGCAATTTTATTTCCATAACAGATAGGCTTGAAATATGCAGCAGGTGTCCCCATGGTGAGATTTTCTGAGGGCAATCAGACACAGAAGCATCATTGTGCATCTTGAGTCATGGGACAGCTTGGGCTTTTCTTCAATCACGTACAGGGGTGCAAGCATGCTCTAGGGCTTACAGTTAGAGGGACAGTAGGATTTTATACTTCACTGCATGACATGCTTTCTCAGGATCTAAAAGTCCCCAAATGCCATGTTGTGCATATGGACAGAGAACCATATTACAAGGGATGGATACCAGGTATATTGGGTGCAAGCCAAATTTCACAGAATATATATTCTCACAGTTTCTGCTTATAAATAAAAGCATGGAGACACACAAGGAAGTGAAATAAAATATACTCAAAAAAGGTGAAAGAATGTTCAGTTTTTTTCAAATTAGGTAAAACAGGACTTCAGTCTGGCTTAGGAAATAGAGAAGTTGTATAGATGAACAACTAGAGGAAACAGATTTATAACTTTTGTACCATTTACTTGCTTATTAAAAGTAAAAATTCTGCAGTCTCCAGACCTTTGGATACTTGCACTAATTAAACATTTTAAATAAAACATTGTATTATTTTAAAGAAATAAAATTATATATCAGTCATACCAAGCATCCTAACATCCAAGCCTATGCCTCTGAGAAATCAACTGATGACGAAATACTGCCAGTCAGTTATGTCATTACCACCTCCACACAAAAAAGGCAAAAACAGAAGCAACTGCATAGACTTACACAATCTGATTTGTACTTTTTCAAACAACCAGGCTTATACTCTAAATTGACAATAGAGTCTGTGCAATAATAACAACGTTCCATCTGTTGCAAAGCTAGCAAAATCAATTCCAAAAGATTTTAGTGAGCAAAGGTTTTCTGATTTTCTGGTCAAATGTAAGTTTCAAGGGGGCAGTAGTTATCAAGAGACTTTTTGAAGTCTCTCTCTATATATAGGAAACCTCTTGAATATGAACTGCATAAAATATAAATGTTGCTCTGTCAGTGGACATGTAGAAGACAAATGATGCTGGAAAAAATATATAAATAGGAGTTACTTGTATTGGTTAGTTAGCCAACACAAGTTGTGAGACACCATCTCTGGACTCCTGGATCTGCCTGCCTAGGTGTGCTTCAGTTGCAAGTACATTAGGAATATGACCAATTGTGTCTATAAGGTCATAGCGAACCCACAAGGAGAGCCATGGAATTGCTGACTAAGTCTATGAAGTGCCCTGTAAGTGGCACATCCTAGTTGGGCAGATTATTGTGGTGCATTAGGGGACACAACTGCAAGTTTGTACTGGAAGAAAAGGCTAATATTTTCCTCTTTTTCAGTCATTGTTTTCAAGGGAACATAATTTGGATCCTAAACATGATGTTGCCAATTTACTGCAGGTTTTTCAGTTTGGAAATGGGCTCTACACAGCCCATTTTTCATTCTCTTCTCATTTGGATGGTTTAGAATAAGCACAGAGCAATCTGCGGTATCAGCACCTCACATGATCCTTCAACCTCTCTTTTGTAGTCTCAGTGAATTTTATGTTATTTTTTTTTCAGAATTAACCCTTGGAATAATTTCAATTGCTAAGTGCCATTCATATTTTCAGGAATCACATATAAATTATGATGTAAACCTTAAAGTTGTCTTAATGATTGCCAACCTCCAAAGTAGTAGAAAAATTCTGCTTATACCCAGCATTCGAGATAGTCCTGTAAAATCCTCAAGAAAGAGAATGATATGTTGGAAATGAATTTGGAGTTCTTTTAGTCCAACACCCACTATAGTGCAGGACTCCTCAGACAATTCTCGACAAATGGCTGAAATTTTTTATTTTCAATCACTTTAGGGAATCCAGGGACCCAAAGGTCAGAAGGGGGAGCCTATTGCACTACCTGAAGAATTAGCTATACAGTTCAGGGTAAGTCTCTGTGAACAGTTATAATCTGTTAGAAAAGTATGTTTTCCTGATCATCTTCAATTAAGTGCCTCAGATGTTTTCAAATAAGTGAAAAACTATAATTTTCCTAATTTTTTCAGCTTCTTTTGTACTTTATCAAATACGGTCTTGCAGAGGCTATACTAAAGTTTTGCTATCATATTTTTTCTTAAATTTATTCTTTAGCTATCATAAATAAGCAGCCATATTGTGGTTTTCATTTATAAAACACAAGTCATTTTTTTTAGTTTAAATAGAAGCATGTCTGTATTCTCTTTGAAGTTGCTGAGTCAAAACAAAGTGAAGCAGATATAATTCTTCCATTAGGTCTGTGCATGAGTGTATGTGTGTGTGTGTGTGTGTGTGTGTGTGTATATATATATATCACACACAATATATATATATATATCACAATATGTATATATATCACAATATGTATATATATATATATCACACACAAACACACACAAATAACTTTTTTTCTTTTAGTTATAAATGTAGATTTCATTGTATTTACATTGTACTGATTTTTCTATTCACTTTTAACTTTCAGATTTTACAGATAATCATAGAGGTTTTTTGTAAGAAATCCATTTGTGGACATCTGAGAGTTTTAGAAATAATTCCTTACCAGATTCCATAATTCCTTCAACTATCACCAAGCACTTAGTGTACTGTATTCACTGGAAAAGTTGGGATACCTTCAGAGATGCATCTGCCTTGAAAATAGCCCGCGTTGAACTGTAAAGCAGTCAAGCATCAGAAAAGGACATTTTATTTTATGTCATAAACTGTTTTATGATAATTTTTATGTCATAAAATGTTTTATGAAATTTGTCAAATTTCAGTTCCATGGTAATAATGGCTCCTGTTCACATTGTGTAAATCAGCCCATTTGAGGTATCTTGGTTTAAAAATTGTTGCCCTGTGATGCACCATTTTGCTCAGTGTAAGGTTACAGGAGTGAAAATTTTAGTGGTATAGAAAAGTTTGTGTTCAAGTTGACTAAAAGAGCATTTCCCATTTTAAATTATTCTTCTCTAGGGAAATCCTGGTGAGCCGGGCTTGATTGGCTTCATTGTAAGTAACATTGGGATAGATAAATTTCTCTAATAAAATTAACTATTAGTAAAATAAAAGAAAGCACAATTATTATTTTAAAAAAAATATTTTCATTTACAGGGACCTCAAGGTGCTCGTGGACCAGTGGGTGAACCTGGTCTAGAAGGAGACTCAGGTCTTCCGGTAAGTAGTATAAGATTCTGAGATTACGACAGTAGTTTGACATTCTTTATTATGGCCAACAAGTAGAAAATGTTAATAAAACAAGTAGTAAAACAACAAGACAATAAAACAAAACTCAGCAATAAGGCAGAACAATAATAAAGCAACAGAATTAAAAATTAAGAAACAGTAATAAACTCTTGATATGCTGTGTACTTAATTGAATAAAATTGCACAACATTGAAAAATACAATATTGTGTTATTCTGATTGGATAATAATTAGTGAAAATAAAATAAACATGTGTGGCTTAGGAACTTGACTGAAAGAAAGTTTATAAAACATGCAGTTATCATGGTTAAAAGCACACACTATAAGAAGAGTGACTTATATAGTGCCTTTAGCTTGTGCAGACAAAGCTAGCTATATTTCTTAAATCGCTTTTCCAGTACTGGTCTGGGTATCATACTGAAATGTGTTGATGATAAAGCTTTTCTAAATACTGATACTGTGAGATGATTTAAGTATTTAACACGTCTGACGCTCTAGAGATAAGTTTATAAAATGGCATCTTGTGGAAGGTAAATGCAAGTCGTTAACCCGTTATCTTGGTGCTAACTGATCAAAACTCATCTATAATAGAATTTCTTAAAATAAATTATAATAATACAGCATTTGCTTTCTTTTCCATTTAATGCTAATAGAACTAGACTTAAAAGTTGGAGAATATGCTTAACAACCCAAAGTGTATGGAGGCTTTTACCAAGAATAGTTTTATTTATTTATTTATTATATATTTCACATTTCTCTTTTTAAAAAAAATGCTTTATTGATTTTTTTACAATAACAAAGCATGTTGTCTTGGTTCATATATTTTGAGAAACACGATCAATAGTAGTTAATTAACAGTCAATAATTAATTTTTGTAATTCCATAATTGGTGTATTAATAGTATATTTCTTTGATCTTCCCTTCTCCCAATAGTATTTTTCTTCTTCAACCTTAAATAAGTGTGATTCTTAATATTTTCAATGCATAAATGATTACATATAAACATTTTTTTCATGTTTATACAAATAATAATTATGTCCATGTATGACACCTTTTCTTATCAATTTCTGTTGTTTTTATAAAAAATCATCTTATTAGTTCACCATGTATCCTATTTTCATAATTCTTATATAATCTTAATTTCCCCTTAATATTCAAACCATTCTTATGTCATAATTTTCTCAATATTAATCTAAATATCCAGATTTTCCATTGTTTTCATATTTCATGCATTGTAAAAATACTGTACTGCTTATCTATCTTATAGCATTTATCTATAACATCTTTTCTGATCAGTTTATATTTCACTTATATTTGTAAAAGTTAATTTGTTAAATCACTATATATTCTATTTTCAAAATTCTTATTTAAGCTTAATTTCCCCTGAGTATTTCGGTCATTGCTTAGTCTTGATTCTTTTCAACTTAATTTACCTTTAGATTTCAAATTTTTCATTCACATACACCATCCCAATGTTTTTACATTTCATATATTATGAAAAATACTATATTACTTATATCTCTTATCCCTCTTATTGTGCAGCCCCTTTATATCCAAAGTTATCTGTTCTTTTAACTGTATTCAAACAGGTGTTTGCTC
The DNA here is from genome assembly GCF_947247035.1 of Vipera ursinii. NCBI lineage: Eukaryota > Metazoa > Chordata > Lepidosauria > Squamata > Viperidae > Vipera > Vipera ursinii. The sequence continues at coordinate 190,188,776 of NC_139512.1, forward strand.
ATGTAATACTCCATCTGGTAGGGCAAGTCAAATCTCTTGAATCTGTCTCTAGCCTTCTTCTTTTGCCAAGTAGCTTTCCAAGTTGATATATTCCACTTGCCAGGAAGTTCTTGTATTTTTCTAAGTATTGTTGGGAGTGAAGAAGACAGAATGTGTAGAATATATGCTTTTTGTCTCCTGAACTCTAATGGTTCTCCTGGCAGTTCTATAGTCCATTTTGTTAGATCTTCTTTCTTATCCTCAGGTTTGTAAATTGAAAGATAAAAAGGACAAGTATAAGAATTGGAAAGAGGGGCACATAACTAAGTCAGAATATCAGCAAATAGCCCGTGCCTGCAAAGATGAAGTGAGGAAAGCTAAGGCTCAAAATGAACTAAGGCTTGCGACCAAAGTCAAAAATAGCAAAAAATGCTTCTTTCAACATATAAAAAACAAGAAAAAAGTTAAGGAAATGATTGGTCCATTAGTGGGGGAAAGTGGCAAGAAGGTGACAAGCAATAGGGAGAAAGCAGAACTATTTAATTCGTTTTTTGCATCTGTCTTTACACAAAGGGAAAAAACAGTCCAACCTACCCAAACCAGTGCCATAAAAAACAGAATAGAAACGCAAGTTAAGATAGGCAAGAAAATGGTAAGTGAGCACCTGTCCAGCCTAGACAAGTTCAAATCACCAGGCCCAGATGGATTACACCCCAAGGTTCTGAAGGAACTGGCAGACGTGATCTCAGAACCACTGAACTATATTTTTCAAAGATCCTGGAGCACTGGGGAACTACCAGAGGACTGGAAGAGAGCTGATGTAGTTCCCATCTTCAAAAAAGGGAAAAAATAGATCCAGGAAACTACAGACCTATCAGCCTGACCTCAATACCTGGAGAGATTCTGGAAAAGATAATCAAACAACAAATCACCAAAAACCTTGATGCAAACAAAGTCATCACTAAAAGTCAACATGGGTTTGTAAAAAACAGATCATGCCAGACAAATCTTATTACATTCTTTGACCAAGTGACAAAACTAGTGGACCAGAGGAATGCTGTAGATATAATTTACTTGGACTTCAGTAAGGCATTTGATAAAGTAGATCACAACCTACTACTTGATAAGATAGAAAAATGTGGGTTAGATACCATTACCACCAGATGGATTCGTAGCTAGCTGACAGGCCATACTCAGCGTGTGGTCCTCAATGGAACTGCATCTACATGGAAGGATAGTGGGGTGCCCTAGGGCTCTGTTCTGGGCCCAGTGCTCTTCAATATCTTCATTAATGATTTGGATGAGGGGATAGATGGGGAACTCATCAAATTTGCAGACAACAGCAAGCTAGCAGGAGTAGCCAATACTCCAGAAGATAGGCTTAAGATACAGAAGGATCTGGACAGACTCAAACACTGGGCACTATCTAACAAAATGAAATTCAGTGGTGAAAAAAGTAAGGTTCTACATTTAGGCAGGAAAAATCAAATGCACAGGTATAGTATAGGTGGTACCTTGCTCAATAGTAGTAACTGTGAGAGGGATCTCGGAGTCCTAGTAGACAATCACTTCAATATGAGCCAGCAGTGTGCTGCAGCTGCCAAAAAAGCCAACACAGTGCTAGGCTGCATTAACAGAGGGATAGAATCAAGATCAAGTGAAGTACTAATACCACTTTACAATGCTTTGGTAAGGCCACACCTGGAATACTGCATCCAGTTTTGGTCACCACAATGTAAAAAAGATGTCGAGACTCTAGAAAGGGTACAGAGAAGAGCAACAAAGATGATTAGGGGGCTGGAGGCTAAAACATATAGGGAACGGTTGCTGGAATTGGGTATGTGTAGTTTAATGAAGAGAAGGGTGAGGGGTGACATGATAGCAGTGTTCCAATATCTCAGGGGCTACCACAAAGAAGAGGGAGTCAAGCTATTCTCCAAAGCACCTGAAAGCAGGACGAGAAGCAATGGATGGAAACTAGTCAAGGAGAGAAGCAACCTAGAACTAAGGAGAAACTTCCTGACAGTTAGAACAATTAACCAGTGGAACAACCTGCCTCCAGAGGTGGTGAATGCTCCAACACTGGAGGTTTTTAAGAAGAGACTGGACAGCCATTTGCCTGAAATGGTGTAAGGTTTCCTGCCTGAGCAGGGGGTTGGACTAGATGACCTCCAAGGTCCCTTCCAACTTTATTATTATTATTATTATTATTATTATTATTATTATTATTATTATTATTATTATTATTATTATTATTACACAAGAAAGGCTCACAAAATAAAGAAACACATAAACTCCAGGGGGGGGGGGTGTTCTTTTACATGTCACAATGTTGCAATAAGACTGAAAGGCTCTGGCAATTGCAAAAAGCTTTAGTTTTAAATTAAACCCCTTTACCTTCAAAGAAAACTTTATAAAAGCCATAGACAGACTTAAGATAAGGGGGTAAAACGTATTATATTTGTTTAAAAGGATTAAACCTACGGAAGTCAACACTTTAGCCTCATTGCTAGACTAAAGTACAGACTAAAATATTCCAATAACCAAAGCACACAAACCAAGTCTCTGAATTACAAAACACTGTAAAAACTGTACAAAAATCCTTATGGTAACCCAATCAATCTGCCAGCTGATCCAAAACTAAATAAACCCACCTCCTTTTCAACATGCTTATCTGCCGGCTTTTCATTTCATCAGCGCTGATTACATTCTCCTGGCTGGAGACCTTTTCTTCCAGCAAATTCCAGCTGCTTCTTCCCTGTCCTTGTTTCCTCCCTGCCTGCTGAGTGCTCCTTCTCTTTCCCTGTTGTCTTTTTTCCCCCTTTCCTGGCCAAACCACCTCCTTTTATAGCTTCTTCCCTCCTCTCCCCCCCTTTTTCTTCAGTTCACACCCAGCTCTGCACTGCTTCCAGAAGTGCCAATCAGCTGGAGCCCTGCCGGTTCCTGGGGCTTTTGCCAAGCCCAGATAGTCCTGCAGCTGCAGCTGCCTCTCCCTCAGACTTGGGTCACTTCACGTACCACTGGTTGAAAAGCCCTGTGCTAGGAAATGGAAAATTGACATCCAAATACTTTTAACCTGATATATTACCAGTATATGGTCACTCAGGTGACACGTTTAGCATCTAGCAAAAGTGAAGATCTTGATATTGCTATTATTGAATTCTGCAGCGTCTCACTACAATTGAAAACAAAAAAGGTCATTGTGGGGGATGGTGGTGTTATTTTACTAGGATTATATGCTACTCCAATCACTGCTGATTCTGAGCAGCTTAAATAACCCCTACCTGTAAGCAGGATTAAATGAACATAAATAATCAGCACTTATAATAAAAATTCTGATTGTTTCAATAAAGTAGTATATTCACAACAACATCTCCATGCACCAGAAATTATTAAAACTCAGTTAAATCTGCACTTCCACTGTAAGAGAGACTATGTAGTCTTGTACTATTTAAGCCAAACTGGGTCTGGGCTGGTACAACTGCATCATTTACATAATGGAATATTGCAGTAGAGCATTGGTTTGAAGGGAGGGTTTCCATTATTTCAATGTTGTGAGGAGTGGTCACATCCTCACAGATGTCAGCTCCAAGTAACCAAGAGGGTATATGACATATATGAAATGTGGATTAACACAAATTCTAAAATTTCCTGATTTCCTGCTATTTAAATAAAGTTTAACAAGCTTATAATTTAATAAGTAAAATAAATTACTAAAAATTAAATATTTATAACATTTTTTTAGGATTTTATTTTTTTGAATGTATATATTTTAAGTAGACTTAGTAGCCAGTGTGTGAAGTAACTGATGCTGTTCCATGTATTTACATGAATTGAACATTTGGTTTCTAAAACATTCTTTTTAGGGACTTCCAGGACCCCCAGGACTGCCAGGGCCCATTGTAAGTATTTCAGGACTCACCTTAGATTTGTAGACTCTGATGTTTTCTGAGGTGACTCAAAATGTCTAAAATGTTTTTTGTTGTTGTTGTTGTTTGAAAGAAGAACATGATATATTGTAATACTGTAAATTGTTGGGACACAGTCAGTGATGGGATTCAAATATGTGAACAACCGGTTCTCTGTGTGGATGCGGATTCTGGAACTCCATTCTGGGCCTTGGCAACAAAAAATTAGCTACTGATTCTGCCAAAGTGGTGCAAACTGGCTGAATCCCACCACTGGACACAGTGGAATAAACATTTACATGAAATCAGTTTTGAACATTTTTTCCCCAGGTTTTAGTACTGGTTCCTACAAAGTTCTTTAATAATGCACAAATTTATCATCAGCAGGAAGGTATTTGTAGCCTACATAGGAGCTTCGAATTTATAGGAAGAAATCAAGCTGAAAGCATTATGGTTGGTGACACAGCCAGATGTTTAGATAGGACTTGGCATTTTTATCCATATATCAAATCCTTCCCAAGCACCTGGGATAGTCAGATATTGTTGTCTGATGGTGTTAAAGTATTATAATTAGTATTACTGATAACCATACATTGAATATTTCATTGGTATTAATTTTTGAGAAGGAATTTAATGTATGTTATTATGGGAAACATTAAATCTCAAGAATATGATCTATGTAATAATTGACTTAACCATCTAAGAGAATTATTTTATTTGATGTAAAACAGTATTAAAGTCCTGATATTACAGAGGAACATGCAGTTTCTGGTATGCCATTTGGTAAAGTATGTAAGCATAAGTTAAATGTTCATTAACTGTCATTTCAGGGCAATAGAGGCGTTGGCTTTTATGGACAGAAGGGTGAAAAGGTAAAACAAAGTTAATCAATTTGCATTTACTATTATGGACATAACTTTATGTAATCTGTACAAATTGTTTTTGAGGTCAGACTACAGTACTAGAAATGCAGTCTTTTTAAAATCCCTGTGTTCTTCAATCCATCCATTGTGTCTTCAGATTCTTCAGGTTCCCATGTCTGAGAATCAAATGTTCTTCACTTTCACAGAGTTCAAAGAATGTACATCCAATGTTGTTTAAATTTTTAATTTACCTCTTACACTTATCTTTGTGACTTTTCTGAAGGGTGAAATTGGACCTCCTGGTCCACCTGGGCTTCCATCAACAAGGGAATTAATCAGTTCAATAGATGAAATTCTATGTGAACACAAGGTAATTGAAATATTATTCAAAATTACACAATATTCATTCATTTGAAAAATAGAATTGCTCTATCTAGCATTCCCCACTGTAGGTCTTGTCTCTCTTTTGTTATATTGGATTACTGCAGTCTTTTCTGTATCCTCACCTTTTACCATCATTTTGCTACCTTTTTTACCCTCAAGCTGCTCTTCTTACAAGCTGTGCCAATAATATTTTCTTTTCTTTTTCTCTGGGGATCAATAGCAACTTAAATATTTCATAGTCACAATAACATCTTAAGCCCATGTGGAAATAAATATGAATACGAAATAAAAAGTCATAGAAGTCTGTATGGCACGTTGCAGATATTGCAACTATAAGCAGCCACAGCAAATTTGAGTTGTCTTAAATTATCAATGAGTCATTTGATATAATGACTCAAACTCTGCCTTTATTGGCTTGCATTCCAATATTTGACAGTAAGATATAAGTCATGGATTTTTTTTACATTTTTACACACTTTTAGCCCTTATAGGAGCTTGTGCCCATCCTTCTCCCCCCAATCATGGATAACTTTGCACTGAAACACCACACACACACACACACCCTACAATATATAAAATCACTCTTCTTCTTTTGTGATTAAATAATCACAATGTCTTTTCAGTCTATGGCAACATTGGGAGAAAACAGTAGAGGTAGTCCTCAACTTACAACAGTTCATTTAGTGACCATTCAAAATTATAATGTCTCTGAAAAAAGTGACTTGTGAGTATTTTCCGCACTTGTGGTCTCCCCATGGTCATGTGATCATGTGGTCACTTGGCAACTGACTCATATTTATGACAGTTGCAGTGTGCTGGGGGTCATGTGATCCCCTTTTGCAACCTCCTGACAAGCAAAGACAATGGGGAAGCCAGATTCACTTAACAACTGTGTTACTAACTTAACAACTGCAGTGACTCATTTAACAACTGTGGCAAGAAAAGTAGCAAAATGGAGCAAAATCCATTTAACAAATGTCTCATTTAGCAACAGAAATTTTGTGCTCAATTGTGGTCACAAGTTGAGGACTACCTATATAACCACTACAGGAGAACTTAAGGCTCACCTTCATGAATCAGATCAGTGAAACAGTGCTATGGCCTAGTGATGCTGCTGATTCCTTCCTATATTGCAACCTTGGTGAATTTTAAATCATCTCCACATCTCACAGAATCTAACTTAAATGTTTGTAGGTTCCTCCCAAATTTCTTCTTCTGGCTTGCTGTTTTATTAATAGCTATTGGGTTTTTTCCTAATCACGCTCTTGTTCTTCTTTGTTTTCTACATAAATTCTGAGTTTACAGTTGGCCTAAGATAGATTTAATGCCTTTTTTACTCCCAATTCATCACTCAGAACTGAAAATGCAGATTTTTGAGTTCTTGAGAACAATCCATCACATCGATGTGCATTCATTCATATGCACATTGGGTTTCAGTACGAATAGCTCAACATTCTAGAAACAGTGCATACGAGTGATTTATTTTAGATGAGGTAGACATCTACCTTTGCTGTTTGTGTCAATTCTAAATAAGAAAAATGGCTAGGATATTGTCAGTATTGTTTGTTGAGCCCCACTCAAGGGGGCAAGGGTTTGAAATGTTAATTCCCAATGGACTATCATCAGCCTAGTCTAACTTAATGGTGTTAAGTTGTATTCTTCATCTGGTAGAGCTTCAAATGTAACCTAATTCTTCTTTCCTTTAGCTATTTTCTGTTCCTTTGTTAATATATCTTTGCCAACTGGGTTATTTTTCCTGCAGATTTCTGTCAGTAGATATTTAGAGTCAGCCAACCAGACATTTATTGGTTTTCCCGGGCATCTCTGAGTTTGGACTGCATTTTCACCTAACTCATCCTAGCTACAAAAAAACAAAAACAAAAAAGCAAACACCAGCACTTTATCAAAGAGTACAGTGTTAACTCCTACCAATCATGGGCCATCATATTAATTTTTACCAGGAAAGGTCACACCACTCCAGACTAATGTTGATTTAAATGTTATAGGAATAAATAAATCAACCATCTCTATGGGGCAAAAAAATCCAAGAACTTTTTTCTAAATTTAACATAAATTTAGAAAAAGTTATTTAATTCAAACAAATAAAATATTCACAGTTAAGCCTTGCTGTTATTCAAGTGTTGGCCTTACTCTACAGGCAATTTACCTGTATCTCAGGTTAGAAAAGTACTCCTGTGAAAACTGCCCCTTAGAATGACTTTATATCATGTGATGAAACAGATCCCTATGTCGTACAGGTGAAACACTCTTATGGTTTCAAAGGAACATTTTGAATGATGTTATTTTATTTCTAAGTAATTTTTCCCTTTCATTTTGTGCTTACCCCTTAGGGTGAGAGTATTCTGTCATAACTTGGATAGAAAGTAAAATGTATGGAAAGTAAATTTTTACTCCCAAGAGACTATATTTGCAAATAAAGTATTATGTCAGTTTAAGAGCTGGCTTCTATTTTAGAGAAAATAGAATTCAAGCTAAGCCTGTGTTTCCCTCAAGTTTCTTTTTTACTGCCCTTCTGATGAATTTTGATTTATCACCAAAAATTGACATACAGATAATTGAAACTGAAGTATTCTAGCTGCTCAAATTTAGCAGAGAATAAGAGATATATACCTACTTGTTTAATATTATTGTTGTTTTATATTATTAGGGTATGAAAGGAGAAAAAGGAATGATGGGAGAACCTGGATTTCCAGTAAGTCCACAAGAACCACAGCTATTTCTGTGATGAGAAACACCTACACTATTTCCGTAGAAAAGAATAATATATGGATTCATTATTATTTCAGTAATAGCAGTTCTTGGGTGATAATAGGATAATGTAATATTTTAGCTATAACATTGAAACTAGTCATTTGAATTCAATATTCTTCTTTCAGAATTTATCATATTTAACAAGCATTTAACCATATTAAATGTTTTTATTTCAGAATTTAGACTATTTATAATTCATAACCTATATAACTCTCTTTTTTATTATTTCCCAGTAAAAACTCCCATTCCATGATTTTTTTTAGCATATTTAAAGATGCATACCATCTGTACAGAACTGAGTGCTTCCCAAATAAAGCATACTGGATGCAAACTTTTTGAAATTGGAGACCATGTCCTGTATGGTGCTACAAAATTGCTTTAAGGAAGAGATAATAGATTTATGAAATGGCTGTCATCATCAGTCAAAAAACACAGATGCACAGATCTCAATAATTACTACTGGTAGTTGGTAGTAAAGTAATACAGATAATCATCACCTTCTAGTGGTCATATGGATTTGTGCAGCCCCAAACTGTTCATCTACTTACAAGCAAAAAAATAGGGTGAGGTTGCTGTCTGGTACTTGTTCTAGACCTCTACCTTTTCAGGATATGTGAGCAGATTTTTAAACACATCACCATTATTTTTACCATTTATTATTTTCTTTGTACACTTCAGTGAGGTTCAGCAGCAATTTCGTAAATGTGGATTGTGGTAGGGAACTGGTGTTTTCTTAATAGAATGACAAACTCATATTTAATGGAATCATACTGTAAAGTTGGAAGGAACCATAGATCCAATACAACCTGCTTAGTACAGGATCCACTGGAGTAACATTCACAGATGGTCATCCAGTCTCTGTCTGAAGGCAGGGTACTGAGTTTGAAATAAAACAGCCTGTTCCACTTCAGTCAGGATGTTCTCCTGGATGTCTAGCCTGAAATTCTTTCCTTATAATATTAACCCATTCATTCTGATTCTTCCTTCTGGGGTAACAGGGAATATGTCCACTCACACTGTGGGACAACCTCTCAGATTTACTTAAGGTAGATAATGGCAGGTGATGGGAGTGATGTCCATACCATATTAGCATCTTCTTTTGGAGTAGACATTGCAAAGAATCTATTGCAAATTCAGAATAGACCTGAATGGATAAAGGTGTATTCCTTTATAGATATTGCAATTAATTCAGCATAAAATAGGGCAGAATCATTAAGGAAATGGTACAGTCCAACCTAAAAATATTGTTTTAAATAAAAGATTCTTTCTGTGAAACTATCACAGTTTACAGTTTGTAAAGTTTCATGGAACAGTGAAATGATATCACTGGCAACCTATTACAATCTAACAATTTCTGTATTGTACACTCAAGCTATGTTACATTTGTGGTTAATTTTTTCTAATAATAATAGAATAGAATAGAATAGAATAGAATAGAATAGAATAGAATAGAATAGAATAGAATAGAATAGAATAGAATAGAATAGAATAGAATAGAATTAGAAGGGACCTTGGAGGTCTTCTAGTCCAGCCCCCTGATCAAGCAGGCGAACCTATACCACCTAAGACAGGTGAATGTCTAGTCTCTTCTTAAAACTCTCCAGTGATGGAGCACCCACGATTTCTGGGGGTAAGCTGTTCCACTGGTTAATTGTCCTCAATATCAGGAAGTTTCTCCTTAATTCCAAGTTGCTTCTCTCTTTGATGAGTTTCCAACCATTGTTTCTCATCCTTCCCTCTGGTGCTTTGGTGAACAGCCTGGCCCCTTCTACCTTGTGGCAGCCCCTCAGGTACTGGAACACTGCTATCATGTCTCCCTTATTTATTCTTTTCTTTAGAGTAGCCAAACCCACGTCCCGTAGCTGTTCTTCATATGTTTTAGTCTCCAGGTCTTTGATCATCTTAGTTGCTTTTCTCTGAATTTTTCCCAAACTCTCAACATCTTTTTTGTGATATGATGACCAAAATTTGCTGCAGTATTCCAGGTGTGGTCTTACTAGGGTATTATAAAGCAGTATTAATACTTCATGTGAACTTGATTCTCCGCCTCTGTTTATACAACCCAGGATTGTATTAGCTTTTTTGGTTGCTGCTCCACACTGCTGGCTCATAGTCAAGTGATCGTCCATTAGGATTCCAAGGTCACTCTCACAGTTACTGTTTTTAAGCCAGGTCTCACCCAATCTGTATTTTTACCTTTGGTTTTTCCTGCCTAAATGTATGACTTTGCTTTTCTCCAGACTGAAACTCATTCTGTTGAATAGGGCCCATTGTTCAAGTTTGTCAAGATCTTTTTGGATCCTGAGCTTGTCTTCTGGGGTGTTGACTACTCCTGTCAGTTTGGTATCATCTGCAAATTTGATGAGTTCCCCTTCAATTCCCTCATCTAAGTCATTTATGAAGATGTTGAAGAATACTATACCTAAGATGGAACTTTGTGATACCCTACTGCTTACTTCTTTCCATGTGGATGTAGTGCCAATTGAGGACTACTTGTTGAGAACAGTTTGTCAGCCAGCTACAGATCCATCTGGTGATGATGCTGTCTATTCCACCTTTTTCTAGTTTACCAAGGAGTAGGTTGTGGTCTACTTTATCAAATGCCTTACTGAAATCTAAGTATACTACGTCCACTGCATTTCGCTGGTCTACTAGTTTAGTCACTTTATCGAAGAATGATCTGCTTTTAACAAACCTGTGCTGGCTACTAGTTATGACTTTGAAATGAAATGATATTGTAGCATCAATTTATTTAATTGTGAATTTTTTTAAAAAAAATGTTTTCTAAGAAACCATGGCTTCTGATACTCTCTTCACAGCCATGACATCCTCCACTGTGCAGCAACAATTACATTATCACTGATGGTGAATGATGATATAATTTAAAAGTGTCTTTGAGAAAAGATGGAATAAAGGAGAAGAAAAACCCCTTCCATCTTGTAACAGAAACTATTATATGAAAAATCAACACACTTTATTATTAATCTTTATTTTTATTTTTTAATTTATTTTCATAAATAAATTCTATTTTTTATTTTTATTTTAAAATTACTTTTTTATTTTTATTTTAACTTAATATTTCATATTTAATAATAATTTAAAATTATATTTTAACATAAAATAATTGTATTTAAATTTATAATTCAAAATAATGTTTAAAATTATAATATAAAATATTTTAAAATAACATTTAATTTTGATTTAATAAAATATTTAAATTATTTTAAAATTACTTTCTTTTTCATTATTAATTAAATTAATTATTAATTTATTAATTAAAAATCAAGACACTTCATTATTAATCCTGCACGTATAGTAATCAAAAAACAGTAAAATGAAGTGAACATACAAAGAGAAAACCTTTGCAAACAGAAATGACTAGCAAAAATTATAGAAGAATGGGGGACTGGCAGAGAATTGTTCATAAAATACTGTGCAACTCTTGTATTTGAAACTCTTGTATTATTGTATTTAATTCTACTAACCACAGAAGAGTGCATCAAAGGAGCTAAAAAATCTATTTGAGTTGCTTCTCAGAAGTGAAAATAAAATGTGTTCATTTTCTGAGATCTGGAATTATTTTACTAAAGATATAGAAAGGTTGATCTTACTGTAAATTCTTCTGATTTGCATTTCTTAGGACAAAACTATATTGTGAAGGACAAAGCAGATTCTTGCATGTAAAGCATAAAGTGTGTGAGAGAAGAGAATGGAGCTTGTGTTTCTTTTGCCTCTACATAACTATGCCAAGATGGACACATTGGATTCTCTGGTGTACTTGTAGCCCGATAGCCCTTAAGTTAGCTTCCCTTTTCTCTACCCCACTGACTATTTTATTTCCTACCTGTCCTTCACCATCTTCTCCTCCCTTGTTTTGCTTTCTCTCTTGCCTTTCCCACTCCTCTCTCTCTCTTTCTTCCTCTTTCTCCCCACCCTTCCCATCCCTTCTCCTCCAACCTTTCTCCCAAAGAAATCAGGAGGCATCTTTTTTCTTTAAGAGAAGTGACTACAGTATTGATGGTCCCCCTATTAAACAACAAAATATTGCAATTTGGTCCATTTTTGGAATACTAAATACCCTCCTTTCTTGACTTGTTTGTTCCAAACAGTGGTGATGTGTAGAAGCCTCCACTGCCCTCTGTACTATTTTTCTTCTCCCTCCTTAGTTGTCTTCTGTTCCTTTTCCTGCAATTATATCTGGAATTGGATGATTATCTCTGAAAATATCTGTCCAGGCTCTTAAAGCACTGCCTACTAGAGATCAAATAAACTGCTGCTGTAAGAGCAGTGCTTTTTTTGTAAAAGAAAAAGGTGCCGGAACTCACATGTCATACAACCCGCCTTGCCTACCCTACAAGGTTCCATCCAAAAAAGGTGCCGGAACTCCATTCTGAGCGTTCTATGAGGAAAAAAGCCCTGTGTAAGAGGGAGCATCTGTAGGTTGGGGAAAAGTAAACTATAGCAGCTTTGAGTGTATTCATTCAATGTGATGTGAAGTTTACATGTATTAAAAAGTTAAAGAGTCATAAGTGCATGAAAACATAAAAATCATCTCATAATACTTCAGAATCTAGTCATTGCCCATTTATGGAGGATAGCACAAATATGTGCACCCCTTAAACTGGTGGAAAGTCCACACCTTTGTTTTATCTACACCAAGCTAGAAAAAAAATGCAGCTTATTCCCTTCATATACTTGAGTGAGTCATAAACTTGACTCTACATAAAATGAGAGTCGCTCAGTTCAAACTTGCATTTTATTAATTGCATCCATTCAGTTGCCTTGACAATATTACAGAATCATTTGCCATTAACTTCTTCTGGATGTTTTTCAACAGCCCCATCAAGCCTACAGCTCTGGGTGGTTCCTTGTCCAAATAATAGTCAGGCCTGTTCCTTCTTAGCTTCTGAGGTTGTCTATATGCTGCCACTTGATGAGACCTTTGTAGAAGCAGTGCACCTGCGTTATAGATGCATGTGATATGGGAAAACTCATGGTTAGAAAGTTAGAACTGAAGGAACTTCTTGGATGAGAAGCAAAATGTTTTCAAAGGAAAAAAGAAAGGCCAATTGTCTTTTGGAAAGAAAAAAAAGCATCTTTGGGATATGCTTAGAGATATTTATGGCTGCCCTGAAAAATGACTATTACTACTAGTTCATGACTATACCCTCTGTATTATTATAATGATCCTCTCTGTGAAGTGTTAGTATTGTGTCCTAAATTACATATTATTATGCTTCAATTGTGCAAAAAAATATTTTCCCACAGGGTTTTTCTGCACAAAGAGCGGAAAAGGGAGAAGAAGGAATAACTGGCTTTCCAGGACAAAGAGTAAGCATATAACAAAACCAAACATTAATTATGTTTTACCTAATTATTTCCTTCTATGCTAAGAAAATGAAACTGTTTTTAATGGTGTTTCTGGTACAGGTGGTCCTTTTTTAACTATCACAATTGTGACTGGCAACTCAGTTGTTAAGTGAAATAGCCACTGTGTCTCTGCTTATGGTTTTACATTGGACAGTGCCTACTAACTGACTGCAGTGGCAAACACAGGATGAGAGGGAGGGAGGGAGGGAGGGAGGGAAAGAGCGACCCCATCTGGGCACTGGTCACAAAAAATATTTTCTCAGCATCATCCTAACTACAGAGGGTTGCAGTCTGAAGCAGGCACTAAATAAGGACGACTTACCCATATTTTGAGTGGATTTTCTTGCCATTTTACACATGTCTGTTCTGAGAGTTCCAAGAATCATATTTATTGTCAGAAAGGAATATCCTCAAGTGAAATTGATAAGGAGCTTTGACTATTTCTCCTTTTCTAGTACTGTGTCTCATTCAAACCACTTAATTTCCTGTGTAAAGGAAGCATTTGCAGCCCAGTCTTTTGTTGGAGGCATACTGCAGTCTTCATCATGTGAAACTTAAGTCAAGATGTACAGTATTTTAGTGAGTGTTTAAACCTCTGGTAGATGAAAGTGAGGGAACTGGATGCTGGGAAGTTGAGCAGACAGTGGTCTGAAGAATCAAGATAGTCTTTCTTGGACTCTTTGTGACTAAATGGAAATATCTGTGAGGTTTTCTTGGAAACCATACAATGATTTGCTATTGTGTCTTCTGGTTTTGTTTATTTATTTGTGAGTGTAAACTCAGTGCCAGATGTTTGGTGGTAAAAGGTGAAATGGCTAGTTCACCCTAAAACTAAGGCATCTGTCATTTCAGTCTCCTTTGTTCATTGCCATAGTCATCAAAAATATCAGACTTATGGTCACTTTTAACTTTTGGGGGATCATAGATATTTGAAATATATCCCAATGTAGTTAGGATAAAATAAGCAGATATGGTTGATATAACCAATCCTATTTGATGTTCTTTTCTTTAAAACTTAGTTGGGATAATTTAGCTTAATTCACAGTTGAGTGAAATTGGATCTCTAGTACTGCATACCCTGAAATTCCCATTTTCTGGGTATACACATGTGGGCATAAATATGCATAGGATATATGTACAAAAATTCTGTCAAAGCGCCCAATGAATTTCCAATATTTTACCTGATAGTGATGGACCATATTGATCAGTTTTTGGTGAGTATAGTCTATTCACATGTAATGTAGCCCACACAGGTAGGCATTCAGATGATAGCCAAGAAGTATTGGAAAGTTACATTTCATTTTTCATATTATATATGAAATTGGGCCTTTTAAATCTTATTCTTCATAAAGTTTAATTTCAATAAAACCTATTTTAAAGGTATTGATAATAAATATTTCATAAGATTCTGTTTGTTAATGTTTATAGGGTTTACCAGGAATCAATGGTCTAAAAGGAGCTGAAGGGGATGTGGTAAGTATGAAGTCCCAGAATCAGGTTGCTTTTCAGAAAGAAAGATAACCTAAGGCAGTGAGGGTGAACCTTTTAGAGACTGAGTGCCCAAACTGCAACCTAAAACCCACTTATTTATCGCAAAGTGCCAACATGGTAATTTAACCTGAATACTGAGGTTTTAGTTTAGAAAAAAACAACTCATACATTAACATCTTTTGTCTTTAAAAAAAGCACAATAACAAAGCTTTCAACTGATACAACTTTTTATTGAAAGGTAAAAGTTTGCATTTGGCATGCTTTTGAGCAATTAATGTGATTTTTGCTGTTGTATACATGCTGATAATTTGTCTAACCTTGGCTCATACTTTGTAAGCTTGAGAGCAACACATGCAGCACTCAAGTCATCTGTTAGTCTGTTTCTGGTGTCAGATTTGATATAATTCAAAGCTGAAAACAGCTGTTCACAAGCATAAGATGATCCAAACAAAGTAAGGAAAGCAATCCCAAGAGCTTTCATTGACTTAAAATTATTTGGCAGAGAATTCCACACTTTAAGGATTTCATTTTCAGAACTAATTATGCTGTCCTTTGTCATCTTTGTTTTCGCAGGATTGCTCTCAATCAGAGCGAGGCGCGCTTTGGCTCCATTTTTGGCAGGAAGGGGCTTGGGAAATGGCTTTTTCCTGGCGAAAACAAGCCTCCAAGCCTTGATGCTAGCAGAGTGAGACAGCAGAGGCCAAAACAGACCCTTCCCCATCTCCCCTCACTTCCCCAAAGCCTCCCTTCACTAACCTCCATTCCAGCTCTGTTCTCTGCCACTGCGTGCCGGGCAACAAAAGAAGCTTGTGGGACTATCAGTAAAAAAAAAAAAAAGTTCAATCGGACTTTCCAACTTTGCGAGATCTTTTTTTTCCCACAAGAAGTTGGAAGTTCAGACTGATCATTTTTTTTAGTCCCACAAACTTCTTTTATTGCCCTCCACACAGAGAACGGAGTTGGAAAGGAGGTTAGTGAAGGAATGTGGTTGCCCTGGGGTGGGGGTTAGGATTTGGCATTGTGGATGTCCTAGGGTTTGGCATTGTGGATTGTGGAGTGTTTGTGCTCTGGTGTGGCTATTCAAAACACAGGGATTCTCTACTTTTGAACACCCTGGGTGACTGCACAGAATGAGTGCCCCGTTTTTCAAGCACCCCATTCCAGGCATACAGAGCTTGCAGTCTTTTAGTTCCTATAGAACGTTTCCAAATGCAGCCAGTCCCTGTGTTTGGAAGTGCTCCATAGGTGTGGAAACAATTTTTTATCCCAATGGAGATCTGGCAAAATGCTCTGTTTCCCAAGTGCCCCATTCCAGGCATACAGAGCTTGCAGTCTCTGCTAAGCCTCCAGAGTGAGCATGCCTCGCTCTCCTTAAAAACAATCCTGTGAAAACCTAGCCAAAGAGCGAGGCGCTTGCTCTGGAGGCTTGTTTTGGCTAGGAAGGGGCTTGAGAAATGGCTTTTTCCTGCAAAAACGTAGCCAAAGAGCGAAGCGTGCATACCCAAAGAGAGGGCTCTGAGTGCCCCCTCTGGCACGTGTGCCATAGGTTCGCCACCATTGACCTAAGGACATTTTTAAAGGAAAATCACCTCTTTCTCCTTATATTCATCCTTAACTGAGAAATGCCTCTTACAAAGAGAACTGATGGGAAAAAAGGAAGATCAGCCCCAAATGAGTAGCAAATAAGATCAGTAAAAAGACTAGTATCAGAGGAGGCATATCCAAAAAAGACAACAAAAGCAGCTAACAAAATAGAGGGAGGAGGGATCACATAGTAAATTGAGATTAGAGTCTTACCCAACAAAAGAATCAAGAACAAAAGAATGTTGAGCTTACTTTTCAATTTTATCAGTTATTTTAAAGTAGGGATAGTGGTAGTATATTTCCCTGGACCAACTATGTCTTCATCTCACCAAGCCCACCTACCTGGCCCTACTCAGTTTTGGCTCTGACTGCTGTAATGCAGATTAAGGAACTGATGAAGCAGGCATGTGGAATTCAGTGAAAAGAAATCTTGCCATTCTTTTCAATGTTTTTTTCAGGGCATGCCAGGAAATTATGGAATCCAGGGCACTCCTGGCCAGAAAGGAGTGAAGGTAATTATTCATTTGTTCAACATTGTATGTTAAACCAACAATTAATTACAAATCATTATAGGTAGGTTACAAAAAAATATAATACAATTGTTTGGTTTCCATATACAGAAAACCTACTGAGATAAATTATTTATACAGACTGATCCATTTTAAGTTGAAGCTGTTTTTTTAATATCACCCCAAGCATCATTTGCACAAAATATAAGCTTGCCATTTTATAATTTCCCCTTGGGTAGTTGCCCCACTCCATGCTTCCTTCCTTGCAATATGCCAGCCATTGTCCTCTTTCACACATACAAGAAAGGATTATCCACATCTCTGCTACTTTTCTTTGCTCTTACTTTGCTCTTCAGCTGGTCATGTGAACGATTGTCCGCTGAGTTACAAAGCAATTATTATTCAAGGTCAAATCATTTGAAAGCCATAAGATATGGCAAAATGCCAAATGTTCTGGTTGTCCATGCTTGAAACATGTCTGAACAGACACTGAATAAGTGTGTTGGGTATGAAGGCTCATTAAATATAAACATGAGTATGCCAGAACATCTGGTATAGGAGTTACTTAGTGGTAAAATCGGTGGCCAATAAGTTTAATGAATAAATAATTATTTGCTTAATGTTATGCATGCCCGTTTTTTTTCTTACTGCCATTTTTAGCCTTTCTTCAAACATTTTTGCTTAATTTGATTGTGCTTTCTATTTCCTCCTTTGTGGCCTTGCTTGCAAAAATTACATATTTATTATTAAGGAAAGGACATGGAATGACTTAAATAATGGCCAATTGCAGCTGGTGTTTCTCTACTTAAAAGCTAAGATTTGGAAGTCTAAAACCTGGATAATGTTGAAGTGGCCAAGCAAGAAGGAATTGGCAAAATTGCCATGCCATTGAACCATTCTGCCAAAAATGAGTTGGGAACAGTTGTCATTGTGATGATGGGTAAAGATAAACTGGTAAAGCAATGTATCATGGTATTCTTGTAATATAAGTAGTGATCATTTATTAGGGGGTATTTTAGCCTATGTGTGAAGAGTAAAAAATAAAGAAATATTACAATAACTGATAAGAACAAAATGCAGTCTTAGGGAAATTACTGGGTCTGTGGGAATGAAAGTTCTTCATGCCTTACTTTCTCATTCATAATGAAATTATTTGATTTTCAAGCGTGTACTAAGTTGACTTAACTAAATTCGTATTTCTATAGGGTGAATCTGGGGATAAAGGAATTCGAGGGCCACCAGGTCATGCACAACATCCCACCCTTATAAAAGGTGCTGCTTTTACAGCTTTTGAATATTATGTGTCTTAGCAGTTGTTTCAGAAAGTGTTAAAATATATTGATGTCAGACAATCTGGAGTTATCCTTATGTGGCTGAGGTTTAAACTATACATTTATGGGTTTTACAGGTGTACCTGGTGACCAGGGAATGGATGGCATTCCAGGGCCTGAGGGAGAGAGAGGAGCCAAAGGCAGTCCCGGCCCACCTGGTGCCAAAGGATCATTTCATGGTAATTTTTTACCCCTTTGATATAGCACATTGATTCTGGAGAAATATATTCACTTTTCTCCAGTCTACAATAAATGAGCTTTTCCTTGTAATGTCATTATAACTGCTTTTTTCAGATTCCTAAACCCTAATGTGGCTTGGCTGATTTCCTTGGATCTCTGCAGCTGTTTATACCATCCAGGCATATTTTCATAACAAATGCTTCTTTTTCATTGCTTTGAATAGATTGTATGTGGACTGTGCTGCTTTGAAGATAAAGATTAGTTAGAGTAATCAGAGGTCTTGGTGAGAACCCAGTAAGCCTGCAGCTCTTGTGGCTCTTTTCAGCAGTGCGACTCTACCATCATCTTCACCATCCATAATGTTAAAGTCTAATGTTTGAAATCTGTGACAGAGGGTTCTTCAGCATACTGGGGATGGGGAAAAAAGGAAACCAACCTGAGCAATTCTTAGTTTTATAACTATAATGAAAGAAGATTTATTTACAAGAAATATTTTAAAGAGATAGTTGAAGCCTAATGTTTAATTAGCAATATCCTGTAAGAAAGTGAGTCAGCAACCATGTACTGTACTTTTTGGCGCCGCAATGTCCGTCATTCTATCTGTTGTTCTGGCCATCAGCTCTCTCTGGTTACTTGCACATGTGCCTCTGCTCACCCCATCTCAGTTTGCCTTTGCCGCTGTGTGGCACATCTGCCCTCGCCCCAGTCATTGGCTCTCTAACTCACCTGAATCAGCTCGCCTCTGCCATTACCTGGCACATCTGGTGCCCCCCTCTGGTTACTGGCTCACCCCTGTGCCTGCCGTGGTCAGCCTCTGCCGCCTCATGGATCATCTAGCCCCCCTCTCTTGCCTCTGGCTTGTTTCCTTGACTGACATGGTTAGACTCCGCCACCTCTTGGTTTGTCCAGTCTGGAAACAAAAGCAAAAGGAAATAGCCTCAGATTAGCAATCTCTTAGACAAAAAGCAGACAGTTTAAGAAGGGATAGTAAATGTATCCTTTATCTCCTGCTACCCTTTGTGGTCAAAAAATCATGAGGTACTAAAAATCATTACCATTGAATTCACATTTATAATACAACTCAATTATAATAGTATCTGTATAGAGGATATCTTTAATCTAAGTGGTTCACTTCAAATATTTAAGGACTTGTATGTGTATCTGATTTTTTAAAACAACTTTTAGCAACACTAACAGAACAACAGTTGGAAGGGATTTTGGAGATCTTCTAGTCCAACCCCCTGCTCAAGCAGAAGATCCTACACGATTACATAAAAATGACTGTTAAAAGCCTCTAGTGATGGAGCATTCACAACTTCTGAAGGCAAGCTGAGAATAGTGATTACATTAAGTGGTGTGGAGACACAGTTTGAAGGACTGGTGTTTCTAAGCTTTAGATACTGTAAAAATCTGTACTGGTATCACTGGACAACAAAATTTTGCTTCCCGAAGACTTTTGGGTGTATCTTATAGATTTTGGCTGCCAAACCTTAATCTATCATGTACTGCTTTATAGAAAACTTCTGTTTTTGCAATTTCTTTTGTATGTTTTAAGTTAACTAATTTCCGCTTGTGTTATAAGATGCTTTGTGTAGCTCATGCATGTCCAGGCATGTACTCAGGGCATACTGTACAATATTTGTGAAACTGGTACAGTTTGCACCTGCCTAGGCATGCTTAGGCTGGATGGATGCTGCCTGGAAAGTCTATTAAAGCAACTCTCATGCACAGATGCTATTCATTTTGTTGGTATAAGTTTCCATGAATTTTGATGTAATTGTTTCAAGGCATAACATGTAATTTACATAACAAGTAAACCAATTACAAACTTGCTATAAGATGACAACATAAATATTTCATCAATGTCGGAACAGCCATGATACATCCCACTATGTTTGTGATGAATATGAGCTTAAGCCTCAAAGACGCACCCTGACTATGCTTGTTAAGAAAGCATAGGAACTGTACTTTGGTTGTAAGATTGGTGACCAAGATAAAGCCTGGGTTCCTCACATTTGTTGTACAAAATGTGATGTTGATCTTAAAACTTGGCTCAGGGGAACTCAGAAGTTAATGCTGTTTGCTGTTCCAATCATATGGTGCGAACAGAATGATCCTGTGACAACTACTTCTATCTGACTAATGTTGCTGGTTTCTCTGCTAAAAATATGAAATCAATTAAATATCCCAATCTGCCTTCAGCCATGAGACCAGTGTCACATGACCGCAATATTTCAGTACTGAAGCCACCAGAGAAATGGAACTTAGATGAAAAAGACAAAGATGCTGCAGTGTACCAGCCAGGCACGGACAGTAACCATGATCCAGATTTTGAATTGTGTATGTCTGGTGAGCCACATCTCATAACACAGTCAGAATTAAATCAGGGACTTAGGTTTGTCAAAATCAAAAGCAGAACTACTGAGTTCAAGCCTGCAAGGATGGTGTTTGATATCAACAGGTAAGAAAATTTATGTCTTTTAAAGCCACCAAGATGATTTAACAAATTTTTAGCACAGGTTGACAACCTCATTTTCTGTACTGACATTGACAGTTTGTTCCCAACTTTGAATTGTGAGCATGACTACTAGAGTGGTGTCTCTTTATTGATTCATCAGTGTTAAGCCTTAAGGCTCTCTTGTTACACAATGGCAATTTATATCCTTCACTATGCTACGCACATGAAAGAAGCACATGCAGTACAACTGGAATATTAATGGTCATTTAAAAGTAGTGGCTCTGCTGCTTGAAATGCAGCCCAGATATACCAAGTACCTTTGTTACATATACAGCTGTGCAAGAGAGTTAAATTATATTAAAAAGAAATGGTAATTCTGAAATAATTTTGTTCCAGGAGGGAAAAATGTGGCACATTGTTGACCTGACAAATATATTTTTGTCTCCTTTATACATAAAAATCAGACTGATGAAAAATTTTCTGAAGGTTTCTGTTATTTGAGATAGATATTTCCAAGAATAACTGAAGCTAAAATTAAGGAAAGCATTTTTGTTGGTATATCGATCAGATACAGCAGTTCACAGATCTGTTAGTGGAGCCAGAGAAAATCATCTGGAAAGCATTCAAGGATATCAGTGAAAACTTTCTGAACCAAATTACAATCAGCTGATTAACAAATTTCTTACAGCATATGAGACTATGAAGTAAAGAGGAAAAAAAGACCATGAAGAAAAAAGACATGTGCTGGTGATAGGAGACTCACTTCTTAAAGGAACAGAGTGGGCAATTTGTAGAAGAGATTAACTATAAAGGATAGTATGTCGTCTCCCAGGTGCAAAGATCAAATATGTGACAAGCTTACCAAAATAATCAAGCTCACTGATTATTATCCTTTTTTTTCTTTCATTTGGGAGGAATGATACAAAAAAAACCTGAAAACAATATCAAGGGACTATGAGCAGTTAGGCTGGAAAACCAAGAAAGTCAACATCCAATGAGGGAACAGAGGATTCTAGAAGTAAATCACAGCTCAAGGGATGGTGCCATTGAGAGAACTTTGGATTCCTAGACCATGGTTTACATTACAGGAAGGGCTCACAAAATAGCAAAAATGTTTCAAAACATGTCATTTAGATGTTGGAAATGTAAACACAAGTCAGATACCTATTACCATGTTTGGGGGACATGTGCCAAAGCAAAGAATTATTGGAAAAAATACATATGTGGCTAGAAACGTTTTGGGAAAACATGTAGATTTTAAACCTGAACTTTTTTTATTAGGTATAATGTCAGAAAAGACTAATAAACAAAGCATATATTTGATTTTACATGTAATAACAGTGACAAGAATTATATTCGCACAATATTGGAAAAATGAAAAAAATACCATCAGATGAAGAAATAAATAAAAAAATACTAGAATCTGCAGAGATGGACAGACTGACATTGAGGTTGAAAGAAAAAGAAAAAACAGAATATTTTAAAACTTGGGAGTTATTTTATCAATGGCTAGAGAAAAGAATAAAGGATTAGGAATTAAATCTGTATTAGTGAATGTAAAACTCAGACAACACATTTGTTGAACAAGTACTATTGAATGCATTAAAAAATCAATAAAATTCTTATTAAAAAAAGGAAGCGCTCACAAGAACTGGGAAGAATGTTTAGAAAACAATTGACTCGGCTTATCCGAAGGCCTTTAAACTAAAATTGGAAGGAAAGGGAGATCATCTTTGGGGCCTAACCCCAAGCATAAACTCCAAGTCAATCAGACAATGAAGAAGGGAGTGATGAGAAGAAAGGGGAACTCAGGTATAAAACAGGAGATAAAGGAAGCAAATACAAGGTCAGCCAAAAAGGTTATATACTTATATACTAATGCTCAAAGTATGAGTAATAAACAAGGTGAACTTTTGAAGTCTTAGTACAGAAGGGCAGGTACAATATTGTTGCTGTTACTTAAAGTTGAAGAGATGGAACACATGATTAGAATGTGCTGCTAGAAGGATATAAATTGTTCAAAAGAAATAGATCTAACAGAAGAGTAGGTGGAGTTTCATTGTAAATTAAGGAATCGCTGCACCTCTTCAGAAATGCACAGCACTAAGGATGAAAGCCTTCTTGAATGCATTTGGGTTAATATAAAAGGAAAAAAGAATAATGCCATCGATGTATACTACAGGCCACGCAACCAAGCACAGGAAACAAATGAACCTTTTGCTAATTAGCTAGCTAAGGTATTCAGGAAACACATCATAGTAGCAATGGGGGACTTTAACTACCCTGAGAGCAAACTCTGCAACTAGTGTGGAAATTAAACAGGTTCATTATGGGCCTAGCTAAATAACTTTGTTACCCAAAAGATAGAAGAGAGAACTAGAAGGTCAGCTATGCTGGACTGAATTGTTACTAATAGGGATTAAATGATAGAGGAGGTAGAAGTTGTAGAAGGGAAAGAATTCAATTCATACTAGAATTCAATATAATGCAGACGCAAGTAATCAAAAAAGTCAAACGACTTTAGGAAAGCTGAGTTTAACAAGCCCAAGACAGAGATTAGGAAAGATTCCATGAATGGAAATCCTAAAGGGAAAAGCAATTTAAAATGCTTGGTAAATTCTGAAAAATGAAATTATAAAAGCACAATCAAACACAATAATCTAGAGAAAGAAAAACAAGAGGCCACGGATAAAACCATCATGGTGCATAAAGAAGAACTCTCTGACAAACTGAAGACCAAAAAGACAAATATAAAAAATAGGAAGGACATATAACTAGAACAGAATTCCAGCAAATAGCCCAAATCTGCAAGGATGGAGTCAGGGAGCTAAAGCTCAGAATGAACTAAGACTCACAACACATGCAAAAAACACCCCTAAAGATTTATTTCAATATCTAAGGAATAAGAAGAGAGTCAAGGAAATGATTGGGCCACTAGTGGGAAATGATGGCAAGAAGATGACAGGCAACAGGGAGAAAGCAGATCTGCTTAATTTCTTTTTTGCAACGGTCTGCATGCAAAAGGGAAAAAACAGCCCAAACTATGGAAAGCAACGTGCGGACAGAATAGGAATGCAAGTTAAACTAGGCTAGAAAATGGTGAGACAACACCTATCCACTCTAGATGAATTTAAATCACCAGGACTAGATGGTTTATACAGTATGCCATGTTTCTGAAGGAGTTGGCAAATATAACCTTGGAACCATTGAACAAAATATTTCAGAGCTCTACCACGGGAACTATCAGAGCACTGGAAAAGAGCTGATGTGGTTGCAACTGGAATCTATCAGTACTTCTAACTATTGTTGGACACTGTAGCAAGATGCATTGGACACTGAGTGCAAAGGAAAATCAGCAGTTGAGTGCAAAGGAAAATCATTTTTAGCCCTGTTGAACTCATATAGCATGTCAGAAACATTATACAATTAAATACATTATAGTCAATAAAAGTTAATTTCTTATTTCTCCTATTTCCTATTCCTATATCATTGTGAAATTATATTTGTGTTCGGTTTGAAAGGGTCTTTCATAATCATCAAAAGTTTTTCAGGAAGCAAAATTTTTGAAAACATTTGTTGTCCAATATATACTTACCCAGAATATACTCTATTCAGTAGCTGAATGGGGAGAAAAAAAACAGGTTAAACCCCAGATTAAGCTCCTATACACTGGTTAAATTTGATGGCATCAAATAACATCAGCCACAGTAGTGGCGCTTGATGGGGTCATCTACCTCTAAAGGAGTTGGTCTGCAGCTCGAGGCTGGTGGCTCCTTTTTCAGCAGCAGTTGGAAGCTGTAGCCAATGGGGCCTATGCCCAATTTCAGAAGGAGTGACAGTTGCTGCTCTACCTGGATCGTGAAGGTGGTTCTACTTTTATTACTTCAGAACTGTTATATTCTGGGTTCTGTGCTTGATTGAAGAGACGAGGCGAGTGAGTTCAGCAAGAATCATTCTTTATTTGCTTACAGGAACTGAACTGAGAAACAGGGCTGCAAATGCAGCTATTTATACCCTGGCATCTAGGTGGCGGCCAATAGGTTTAAAGCAACCTGTTGCCACCCTAGAAGCCAATGGCGGTGCTGGAGACAGGTTGTCTGAGGAGTTGGGAGCCGTTAGCCAGCTTCCCTGCTTAAGCAACTTTCCAGCAATTAACCCCACATGATATTCAATAGTAAGACAAAGCCCAATACATTACAAGAACCTCACCACTGGACTACATTACTATAATGAACTTTATCTGAAGCTGTCATTTAGAATGATTCAGATGTTGTAGCTAGTTCAAAATATGATAGAAAACTACTAGTCATGTCAAATTGTTAAACTCTTACATGGCATCGTACTGGGACATGTTAGGAATCACTTTTTCTAGAACAATACTGTCCATCATGTCTAGGCATCAAGGGAGGGCCAGATTCCACCTACACAAGAAGTCAAACGGGGGAAGGATCAGAAAAGTATTTTGGGTTATGACTCTCATATTATCAAATATCACATTAGATAACATCAGAAACTGTATTCGGGAACATAGCAGAATTATTCTATTTCAACAGGGCTTTATGACTTATGGTGATCTGGGATTCTGTTTTTATTCTACTTTGTTTTCTTTTTCTTATTATAAATATGATAATTGATTTATTGCTTTGTTCATTTTAATAGTGAGAGATTCTGTACTGGTTTGCTTTTTCTTTGTATTTTTTCATCCGTAGCCTTATGAAAGTCATACATAGCCACTTTTTTTCCCCATTCCAGATGTTACTGGAAGAGGTTTTCCTGGAGAAATGGGCCCCAAAGGCGATCCTGGTGATCCTGGCCTTCCAGCTCTTCATCCTGGTCCTCCCGGTTTAGATGGTGAACCAGGAGCACCTGGCTTCCCTGGCGCTCCTGGCCACCCAGGAAGTCCAGGTAAATGGAATGGATATTTATATACTGGTTTTTAAACTTTTAGGGGGGAAAATACTTTGAGAAGTTTCCTTAATCAGACATTTTGAAATTGAACAACCAAGGGAAATTTGAAAATTCAACTAAATAAAAATAAATACTAAAGTAGCTGTTTATCTGTGAAATAATGCCTTGCTTTATATCTTACTCTCCTTTAATTAAGACCGCAATAACCTATTATTATCAAGAATTTTATTCTGTCAAATCCACCTCTTTTTGTTCTTTCCTTCTCTTCTTCTACTACTCCTTCACAATTTTTTTTATTTAAAATCTATTGTCATACAGAGAGAGAGAGAGAGAGAGAGAGAGAGAGAGAGAGAGAGAGAGAGAGATAGATTATGTCAGAGGTCCCCAACCTTTGGGGCACCAGGAACCAGTTCTGTGGAGAGAGGTTTTTCTGTGGACTGGAGGGTGTGTGGTTTTGTGTGCTGCCTGCATCTCACAGATGGGGCTTTGCTTTTTTATGTGAACCAATTGCTGGTATGCCACGGCCTACTACTAGTCCACAGACTGAGAGTTGGGGACCCCCTGCTTTATGTCATGTCCCCATGTATAAGGTTAATTGA
This sequence comes from Vipera ursinii, assembly GCF_947247035.1. Lineage (NCBI taxonomy): Eukaryota > Metazoa > Chordata > Lepidosauria > Squamata > Viperidae > Vipera > Vipera ursinii. The sequence goes on from NC_139512.1 coordinate 190,215,112, forward strand.
AAGGTAGCCATTGTTTGGCTCCTAATGATAAGCCATGCCTTATGTTAAAATTAGACAAGTTTCAACAAACAGTGGTAACAATTTGTACTTAACCTACAAAAGGAACCTCTTTAATCACAATCTGACTCCAAGTCCAGGTTGGATAATAGTGTTAGCCAAACTACAGCTTGGCTTAATATGCCATGCAAATGAAAGTCATAAAAAGCTTCCTCCCTGCTTGTACTACTATAACCTTTGTTTAATGAGGATGTATTGAATAAACAATGCTAGGCTACTTTCACACAATTGTGTATGCTATCAACTGTGGTTTACAAATTAGTTCATGTAAATTAGTTCATGTAACATACTAAGTCAATCCAAACAAGCAACATTATGATTTAACAGCATGTTACCTGTTTAAGTATAGGAAACAAATGCTACTTTTTAAAAAACCTTTCTGCTGCTGCCTGATGTCTGAAAGAAGTGGGGGGGGGAAATAACAGTGCTATTATACTCATATATAAATATTTTGAGCCTATCAAAAGAAAGAAAGATGTAAATCTTCCAGTAACTAATATCAACGTTATCTCGTACATCTTGCTTTCAGGCTTTTTCATAAGCCTTAGTATGGACAAGCTAACCCCTTAATGCTGGTACAGAACTGCATAAACATCTCAGTCTCCCTCAGTCACTCTAGTCTTCCTCTTCTGCAGGTTATTCCGTTGGGCTGAAAGGCTATCCAGGAGTTCAAGGTCCTGCAGGCAAGCAAGGTTATCCAGGTCCACGAGGACAAAATGGGCTGAAAGGTAATGTTTAAAATACTGAAGTATATTGATCTATTGTCACCATAGATTTTCCTGCTGAGAACATACTTCATGTGCATTGTATAATAGGATATAGTCTAAAATGCTTTTCTTTCTGTTTAGTTCTCTACTTTCAGGATTTCTCTTACAAGAAAGCTCATCTTGCAAGTGTTTTTTTTTAAATAAAATATCAGTCTTATCTATTAACTCTTTTAACTATATAGTCATTTTTATTCTTTTTTTTTCCTTTTGGGATAGGTGGTTTAGTTTAACAATTATGTAAAATGGTACTAATCCAGCCAAGTAGCCATCTCAACTCCAGTTGCTCAAAGGTACTACATGGAATAACAAAATTGGAAGAGATCTTGGAGGTCTTCTAGACCAATCCCCTGCTTGAGCAGGAGACCTTATACCATTCCAGACAAATAGTTGTTCAAGATTTTCTTGAAAATCACTTCCATATCTTCTGGATGCAAGTCATTCCACTGATTAACTGTTTTGATTGTCAGGAAATTTTTCCTTAGTTTTAGGTTTCTATGGAGATTCTCAGTCATCCAGGTCATGGTTGTCCCAAAGGTGCTTTTTCAAGAGGCAACTGGACGTTCTTGTTTTTCTCTGAAGATGTTTCACTTCTAATCCAAGAATTTTCTTCAGCTTCTTCAGATTTTACCTGTCCCCCAAAGATCCTGCAACTTCAACCCCATCTATCTTTTTCTCCCTATTAGTAAGAATTACGTATAGCTGACCTTCTAGTTCTATCTTCTACCTTTTGGATGACAAAGTTGTCAGCTAGGCACATCAGGAAACTGTTTGATCTCCCACTAGTTGCAGAGTTTGTCTCTCAGTTGATATCAGTGTAGTTAAAGTCCCCCATAGCTACTGTAGTTTGTTTCCTACACACCTTAGCTCACTGATTAGCAAAAATTTCATCCAGTTCCTGTGTTTGGTTGGCTGGCCTGTAATATACACCTATGGCAATCTCATTCTTTTTTCCTTTTATATTAACCCAAATGCATTCAAGAAGACTTTCATCCTTGGTATTGTGCATTTCTTTAGAGAGGTAGTGATTTTTTACATACGTTGCAACTCCCTCCTCTTTTGTTGGGTCTGTTTCTTTTGAACAACTTATACCCTTCTACATTGCGATCATGGGTTTCATCCCACCAAATTTCAGTAATGGCAACAATATTGTACCTGCCCTCCTGTATTAAGACTTCAAGTTCACCTTGTTTGTTCCCTATACTTTAAGCATTAGTGTATATATAGGTATCTAAATCCCTTTTTGCTGACACTCCATTTGTTTCCTACATCTCCTGTTTTATATTTGAATTCCCCTTCCTTCTCACCACTCCCTACCTCAATGTTTAATTAGTTATCTTAGAGTGGGGGGTCAAACTGCAGGCTGGATGCATCATGCTGAAACCATGCTCACCTCATTGCCAGCAATAGAAAAAAAAAGTCACAATACGTCACAACATATCATGTGACGTTGCGAGTTTGACACCCCTGTCTTAGGGTTTATGTTTGGGATTAGGTCTTAGAGATGGTCTTCCTTCCCTTTCAGTTTTAGTTTAAAGCCCTTCACATAAGCCAAGCCAGTTGTTTTCTAAACACATTCTTCCTGGTTCATGGGAGGTGCAGTCCATGCTCTGCCAGAAGTCCTTCATGTGCACAATATAGATTGTGGTCTAGGAATCCAAAGTTCTCTCAATGGCACCATCCCTTAAGCCAGTGGTTTATTTCTAAAATCCTCCATTCCCTCACTGGATGTGGATCTTCCATTGGAAATACAGATAAAAACACCTTAACATAAAAAAGCACTCAGCCTTGGCACTCCCAACTGAAAGCAGCAAAATGGTGTATTTTGCTTTGCCTCATCCCTTCATTTTGACAGAAAGTTCTGTGAAGGTTCCATTTCACAGAACATACAATCCCATCTCAAATCCTCACTGTCTTGAAGGGGACAAAAAAGTGAGTAATTTTATCTGCTTTCTTATCACGATCAAATCAACTTGTTAAGGTTTAAGGTTATAAGAAGACGTATTAAACTATTCATCCTCTGTGGAGATCAATGAAATCTGATGAGAGCTGGAAATTTTCTGGTTGATTTACTTTCTCCCACTGATTATAGCTAGTGTGACTCCTTTGTATTAATCTGAATTAAGATCAATGAAAATCATCTGAAAATGGCTGGAACCCAGAGGAAGAAAGCTTGTGCAGCTAGATCCATTGTAGTGTAGGCTTCAATTGGTTGTTTCACAAATACAGGTAGTCCTTGACTTACAACCACAATTGGTACTGGAATTTTTATTGCTAAATGAGGTAGATGGTAAACAAGTCATCAGGTGACCAGACCTGATTTTATGATTAATTTTACTGCAGTTGCTAAGTAGTCATTAAGTAAATCTGGCTTCCCCCATTGACTTTGCTTGTCGGAGACTAACGGAGAAGGTCTACAAATTGCAATCACATGGCCAAAGTTTACTGCATCCATTGTAAATGTGAGCCAGTTCCCAATGCCCAAACCACAATTACATGACTGTGGGGGTGATGCAACAGTCATAACTTTGATGACTGGTCTTAAATCATCAAAGTCTTTTTCAGCATTGTCATAAGTTTGAACTGTTGTTAAATAGTCATAAATTGAGGACTACCTGCAAACCTTTGCATTGCATTGTATTAATTGTAAGATCCCTAATAATCATTTTATAAGTAATTGCTGTAAATAAATAATAATGCTAAATATAGGGCTGTGCATGATTCAGAAATCAATGCAGCTACTTTAACAGCCTGAGTATATGTATGTGTATATATACCCTATGGATTTGAGAAGCAAACCCTCTTGGCTGAGGAAACAACACTTTTTCCCATCCTGATCTTTGCTCATGTAGACAGACTTAAGTTGCCATAAGATTCCAGATGGGTGTTTGTGAAATCCCAAGTGTGTAAAAATGGATGTTTCAATACTAGGCAGTTAAACTTCAACCCCAAAGAATGCAGTATGACTTACCTTTAAGTAAAGATGTATAGTGCTGTGTAATTGTTTAAGACTAGTATGCCCTTGATGCAAAGAGCAGGAATTTCAGTCAGCAGGCTGAATGTGACCTCTAGGCATCCCATTTGGCTTTTCTGTGGGATTTGTCATAATATTTAAATTACCAAATCCAGGCTGCAGAATTTTTAGTATCTCTATACTTCCATCTAGTGGTCCTATCAGTTTTTAAACTTAGATATAGTAGCCCAGCTTTTAGTAGCCCAGCTTTATTGGCACAAAGTTTTCTTCTTTGTAATATTTGGGTCTATGAAGGGATATACGGAACTGATATGGATAGCTGTAATTTTATATGAATTTTGCTAAAACCCATGGCTGGGAGTAAATGTTTTGATACTATGCACACACAAACACAAACACAGAGAAATATATATTTGTAGGTGATACAGGAGATTGCAAATGTGTTGAACATATCGAAGGAAGAAGAAGTCCTGCAGGACAACCTGGTCCTCCAGGATTTCAAGGTCCAATAGGATATGCTGGGGAGAAAGGAGAATTAGGAGACCAAGGCTACCATGGACTTCCGGGCTTTCCTGGTGCAAAGGTATGATATTTTTGTAATGGAATATTGTATATTTTAGAGAACAAAATATTATGTAATATTTTCCCAATGTATTATGTATATTTATGCCATAAATATTTTCAAAACTGAAGTTTTTCATATATGGACTTCTTTTCCTGAAAAAGGCTCTCCAAGTCTTGTTCCAAGCAGACATAGAAAAATGAGGTTTAAGCAATTTACATTGCATTGCAAGAAAGGTACAGGCAGCAGTGGGTGGAGTGGGTGAGTGTGTACATCCATACACTAGCAAAGTGGAGAACGTGCTGCAGAGGAGATCAGAGCCAGAGCAAAATGGACAGCATAGTTAGCCTCAAGTGTTTGATTGTTTACCAACTCTTGAGATTGAGATTCTTCCCTAGCACCTCGAGCACTCTTCATGAGCATCTGAGTGGACAGGACACTCAATGTGGTTTACATACTATATGTTTCCATAAAATGGTTTACATCCTTTGCAGCAATGGATTCCCTCATGTAGACCTTCCACTCGAAAACACTGTTTTCCCTGTAGATGTTCCATTAATTCTTTGGATTTATAAAACAAAAAATCTGCTATGAATCTTTTATGAGAAAAAAATGGAAATACCCGATCCAGTTGCGAAACTAAACTATAATTCATCATCTTGTGAAAAGTATATTTTATTTCCTTCATACATCTCTGTGTAAAATTCAGCCTATTATAAACTTTGCACAAATTCAGTACTTTCTTGAAATCCTCTCCTTGCAGCAGAGGACTGCACACAGGCATTCCACTTACAAATCTGCATTAATTGGGAGGAATTATATGACTTTTTCCTTTTGTTCTAAAACTTCAGTGCATTTTGTTTTCACAAAAGGTAACAATCTTTTCCTTACATTTTTGCAGTATGTTTAATTAAATTTAAATTAAATTTTCTTAATATCCATCAATAGGGATTCCCTGGTGAACCTGGGCCATCTGGACCAAAAGGGATAAAAGGAGATTCCCAATATGTTACCACAAAAGGTACCAACAGATATCTTTTTAAAATGTAAACTAAACCACTTTATTCATATATTGATTTATTTTGCTACATTTCCATAAAACCATGTTTTCAAGGTGCCAAAGGAGACCCAGGAACTCCAGGAATTCCTGGAAGTCAAGGAGAAGATGGTTTACCGGGCAGGAATGGCATAGATGGTTTTCCAGGGCTTCCTGGTCTTCGGGTAAGTCAGGCGTTCACCCTCAACCCACAAGATCCTAACGGGAGATTTACCATGCTGATGATCTTTCCACTTGACTGCTCCTAATGGCTTCTGCTAACCTAGCAGTTCGAAAGCACATAAAAATGCAAGTAGAAAAATAGGGACCACTACGGTGGGAAGGTAACAGCGTTCCATGCGCCTTTGGCGTCTAGTCATGCCGGCCACATGACCACGGAGACATCCTCGGACAAACGCTGGCTCTTCGGCTTTGAAACGGAGATGAGCACCGGCCCCTAGAGTCGGAAACGACTAGCACGCATGTGTGGGGGAACCTTTACCTTTACATGGCTGAAATCAGGTCAGGTCCCAAAGGTGCTGAGTTGCTGTCTAGACTCACTAATGGACAAGATAGGCCAGTAAACTGAAACTGAAACCTGGCAGGGCAAAGACAGTGATTCTTGGGTATTTCATATTCATCCTGAGCTAGTCTCACCAATTATTGAGCAATTGCTTTTACTGTTTTCACAGTTTTTAGATGCTTTAGAAGCTGTAGCATTTCTGGATGGGAATAGTTTGCAATCAAGCAGGAATTTTCAGTTATCCTTGAGGACAACTTGGAAGCTTCAGATGGAATCAAATTTTGTTCTAAAAATTTGTTGGAGCAGCTTCTCTTATTCATAACACGCAAATTTTAAAAATTACCCAACAATGACTAATAGAATCACACAGTGTGAGTGTGATCATTTGGATATTTTATGGGTTCAATATAGTTAAAAAATGCTGCAAGTTATTTGCACTACACAGGTAGAGAGATGTCAGAGACAAAATCACTTGCAATAAATATTCTGCTAACAATAATTTTACAAACCACTTTCGAAGCTATTTTGATTCTAAGTTATTCATCCATCAAACAATCTTACCAGTTCTTACAACTTGGAGTTTTTCCTTTGTTATCCACATTTCCTTACTGAAGCCATTCAAATGGAAATGGAAATATATATTCTGTAAGTAATTGCGGGGTATAGGAGTTACCTGTTTATAGAAATTGGGTAACTCAGTAAAAATGTAACTGAGAAAGTTAAAAAAAAGTGATTTAGTGCTAAAGCAGTTTATCTGGTGGAAGAATAGACATAGAATAACTTTATTGTCACTTTAAATGTATACTAATTGGCATACATTAAACTGAAATTTCATTGAATACAGCTCTCAAAAGGTCACAACCTCCAATATACACTACATAAATATGACCAGAAATATGACAGAGAAACAATACTCTAGTTCAGATGTACAGACTGTATACATGTACATGGCAAGAAAAACGAATCTTGCAAGTTTATCAGATGGATGGCATAGGGAACAAAGCTGTTATAGAATCTGGTAGTCCTGCTAGAAATACTTTGAAACCTCCTCCCAGAGGGGAGCAACAGAAACAGACCATTAAGTGGGTGTATGGGGTCTCTAACAATGCTTTGAGCTCTAAGCACATAGCGCTTATAAGCAGCGTCCTGAATAAAGGGAAGCGAGCTTCCTATAATCTTCTAGGCTGTCCTTGCCACTCTCTGTATGGACCTTCTATGTGAGGCACTGCTACCACCAAACCAAACAGTGATGCAGTTTGTTAAAATGCTCTCAATCGTGCCTCTGTAAAAAGCGGCCAGGACAGAAGGAGAAAAATGTCCTTTCCTCATCCAACGTATGAAATGCAAATGTTGGTTTGCACGCTTCACCAAGGATGACGTGGAGAAACCAATTCAGATGTTAGTTATCTGCACCCCCAGATACTTAATACTGTTGACCACCTCTATATCTGCATCCTTGATACTAAGTGGAGTATGACTATACCAGCTCTTTCTAAAATCTACAGCCATCTCCTTTGTTTTATTAACATTTAGAACCAGGTTACTTTTATTGCACCAGTCCACCAGAGCCTTCACCTCTTCCCTATAAGCCAGGGGTGTCAAACTCGCAATGTCACATGACATGTCACAACTTATCGCAACTTTTTTCCCCATTGCCGGCAATGGGGTGGGTGCAGTTTCACTATGATGCATCCGCCCTCAGGCCGGCAGTTTGACACCCCTGCTATAAGCATTTTCATTGTCATCCCAGATAAGATCCACCAGTGTCATGTCATCCACATACTTCATAATATGATTCATAGCAGATTTGACACAGCAGTCATGGGTCATCAAGGTGAACAGTAATGGACTCAAGACACAGCCCTGTGGGGAACCTGTATGTTGCGAGTTTGACACCCCTGTTCTGCAGAGTGGTTCTTCTGATAGGCAAACTGTAGTGAGTCAAATGTAGGGGGAAGGCATGAAATCATATACGGTAATCCTTTACCAATCTCTTGAAACACTTCATCATAGTGGAAGTGAATGCAACTTACAGTATTTTAAATTTCTTTGCAGGGTGATGGCATAAGAGGAGAACAAGGGGACCCTGGTAGTAAAGGCCAGCCAGGCCTAAAAGGTTTTTCTGGTGAAATTGGTCTGCCTGGTGTGGGCTTGCCTGGTCCAAAGGGATATCCTGGTCCTACAGGTGACCCTGGCACATATGGAAACCCTGGCTTTCAAGGCCCTCCTGGCCCCCCAGGCACTCCTGCTCAGACAGGTACTTTCTTGAAATCCCCAACTAGTTTGAGCACATTTGGAAATCTGAGCACCTGAGAGGAATATGATCACAAAATGGCTGCTAGGAGGAAGGGAGCTGGTTATAAAAAGCATGAGACATGACAATCATAAAATGAAAAACGGTACAAAGTTAGATCTAATAAATGAAAATGGACTGTCACACTTTTCATATCATTTTTAGCTGGGACTTCACAGATTCATCTTGAAGTTTGTATCAATATATTATACATGCATCCAGTAGAAATCTATCTGCAGAGTAAAAAATATAGACACAATGCTTGGTAGTATCAGTTAATTCAAAACACAGATTTCATTAATCTTTGTGATTGTTATACGATATGCCAAAAAAAGCCATTCCAATCATTGTATTAATTTCCTGATTCCTCAAACCAAAAGCAGTAGAAACAAAGTGAGCAAAAAACTACTGTATACATTTTATAAGGTATGTATACCACACAGTAACAAAATACTAAAATCAATAGCAAAATATTATGTGATCTACTGAAAAAATGTATTTTCTACAGTTTGTGGTGAAGAATAGCTGAATATTAACTGAATATTCCAAGTCTGACTGTCAGCTTCCCAAACCCTCATTGTTTCTCCTGCATAGTTATTCTACTTTTGGGGCCTGCCATTCTGCTGGGTGGAGGGAGAGCATGCTGTCGCTTGGGATAACTTTCACTTTCTACTTTCCCTCTCCTGCCTCTAACTGTACCAGCCGCCCAGACTTCGTGCCACCTGTGCATTGGCTAGATTTCAAATGGACATTATAACTTTGGTGGGGGGGGAGGAATATTGCTAGCTTAACTATACCATTTGCGCAGGTTTTTCCCCAGATCTCGCCTTGACTTCCCTACTGTCACTAACCCGTAATAAAAGTATCCTTTGAGACAATGCCTGTTTCAAAGAGTTCTGCTTTCTTGGGTGGTTAGCTGAAGTGGGTCCTTACACTGACTGTTAAAGAAATCTTTTAAAACATTGGAATATTGTGAGCTTGACTTGGCTTCACTGTTTCCAGGGTCTGGTAGTGATAAACTGCCAGGAAAGAACACTTTTCACTGACCTTTTCTCATTAGAAGAATCAAATTATGTACACTAACCTAATGGCTAGTTTAAATGCTACGTATTGTACGCTAATGGCTGGTGTACGCATATGGGGAGATTGGGTTAAATTCCTGGTGGTGTTTCTTGAAGCTTTTTAATCACATTGAAACCTTTATCACACTACAACAGAATTACATAAATCTATAATTAATAAAACTAAAAAATACACATAAAATACAACAAAATTACATAACATAAATAATCAATAACAGATTACAGTTGAAATCACCAACATTTATACTAGTATAGGATGGATCACACAAATGGTGGCACAAAATCAGGCCATCTGGAAAGGTATATCAGGGTCTTGGCCAGCTTTGCAGATACTGGCCTGGCAAAGAGCTTGTTTTGATGGCCAAAGCAGCTAGTCTTTCAAGACCAATATCTCAGGAATAAAACTGCAGTATCCTTTGTTCTTATAACTGGGTTCGAAGTGTCTCTAAAGAGAACTCTCTAAATATCTCTTACTTCCTGGTCATATTTAGTGATAAAGTCTTGACTCAACTCATGCCAGATAAATTCAAGAAACAAAATAGACAAGTATTTTAATGTCAACCTATAAGCTTTTGTCTAACATTAAAATTCTCTCTCTCACTGTCTCTCTCTCTCTGCCCCCCACTCTCTCTTACTTTCTCACACACACAAACACCCAAACCAAAAACAGATAGAGATAGATGATAGATAGATAGATAGATAGATAGATAGATAGATAGATAGATAGATAGATAGATAGATAGATAGATAATACTTGCATTTCACTTTTTAGTTCAAAACAGCACATATTGCTCAGATTTTTCATTTGTTCTGCTTGTAGAAAGGTTGTAGGCTTTTCCAGGGTTGATCTTTTGTTATTTAAAACAAGTGAAAAAATGGAAAGGCTGACAGGGAATTTCCATCTCAGTGAACTGGAAGTTAATTTCTGAGGTGGATGCTATAATTAATAAATCACTGAATCATAACAAGAGAAGTATTTGATGAAATTTTGTTTTGGAATTAGGATTAGTAGAATAATAAATGAATGTGTCCCTTCTGCTATGCAATATAAAGGTGTTGGCCATACAATTTTTATAGATCTCCTTATGTAACATTGCTTCATTTGTCCATCTCCTATATTTTGAATATTAGGCATTTTTCCCTGCTTATGAATGAATTGTTTCAAACAGATAATTGATCCACTGAATTCTTATAGATGGATTCACAGGTATAGTCTAATTGAATATTATAGTTTGGTGCCTGGTAATGGCTTAAATAAATCAGACATTCTTGTTTGTTTGCTTCTTTTGTATTATAGAATGTGGGCAAACAGAGGACCGCTTTCTTAGAGATAATAGAACAGAATCAATTCATTCAGGTAAAGTAAACCAAATACGATTATTCAAAAGTGAATTATGTACTTTTATTTAAATGAATGTTTCATGTCGCATAAGACAAAAAACCTATGCAACAAGAAAACTGAGGGAAGAGTACTATTTCAAAACTCTTTTTATACATTTTACTTTCACAAATTTTGTTTAACAAAATATGCTACGCACAATTATTAAAAATTCAGAAGCAACACTAAAGTAATTGCATTAAAAGAGTAAAACTGTTTTTCCTACTCAACTGATAATATGGGCTCTAAGCTAACAAAACCTATGCCATAATTCATTTGTTAAGGAACCATGAGCATTTTTTGTTCTTTATTTTTTCCATATTTTTTTCTTTAGGGACCAGCTGTGTTACCGGCCCAAAAGGAACTCCAGGGTATCCAGGACTGTCTGGACTACCAGGTGTGCTTTTTTAAAAGAATCAGATAGTACCATAATTCACAGAGCAAGAATAATTTGATCCAATTTTTCTTAACTGTAATAATTATTCCAAAATAATATTGTACAACTAGTCCTCAATTAAAAATGGGAATTGTGACTAGAATTGCTATCACTAAGCAATGCAGTCATAAAGTGCAACATCACAAGACTCTCCTTGTTGAAAGACGTTAAAGAAGGTCACAAATGGGCACAAACTAAGCACCCAGGTTACAATCACATGACTGTGGGAATGCTCTGGCAGCTGGACATTCAGCATTGTTTCAGCATTGTTTGTTGAATGAGTGGTTGTTAATTAAAGACCACCTGTAAATGGAGATGCTGGAATTGGGTATGTGTAGTTTAACGAAGAAAAGAGTGAGGGGGGACATGATAGCAGTGTTCCAATATCTCAGGGGCTGCCACAAAAAGAGGGAGTCAAGCTATTCTCCAAAGCACCTGAAAGCAGGACAAGAAGCAATGGATGGAAACTAGTCAAAGAGAAAAGCAACCTAGAACTAAGGAGAAACTTCCTGACAGTTAGAACAATTAACCAGTGGAACAACCTGCCTCCAGAAGTGGTGAATGCTCCAACACTGGAGGTTTTTAAGAAGAGACTGGACAGCCATTTGCCTGAAATGGTATAAGGTTTCCTGCCTGAGCAGGGGGTTGGACTAGATGCCTCCAAGGTCCCTTCCAACTTATTATTATTATTATTATTAGTAGTAGTAGTAGTAGTAGTAGTAGTAGGAAATCTGGACTATATTCCACTACAGTTAGTTTTTCTTGCTGTAATTAATTTTTTTTAAATAAAAAATATACATATAATGAGTGTACCTCACTTTTCTATTACATCTTCAAATCATAGGTGCAAAGGGTATGAAAGGGATTCCTGGTGAACCTGGTTTGCATGGATCACAAGGACTGAAAGGATTTCAAGGGGATCAAGGTCGTGGAGGTGCAGCAGGTCCAACAGGTACTGTAAAACTAACAATTACTTGGAGATATTTGAAATATTTGAATAGCATTTATATTTCACCCTTTAGCTGGTTTGTATATTTGTTTGTTTACTTTTGTCAGAAGCATCACAATCAAAATAAGGCATATTATATGGCATATCATTTAAAATATAAAATACAAGATTAAAATGTATACAAATTAAACTAGCAATATTAATTGAGTTCTGTCATGCTGTCATGAGGTTCTCAAGTGTACACTAATCGGGATGCAAAGGGCAGGTATACATATGTGTTGTTGTTTGCATATCGCACAGACAACAATCGCAAAGAGCAGAAGCCACCAGATAGCTCCATTTGTTCAGAGTATCTCTGGATCTTGTTGTATCCATGCACAGTCTATTCAACAATTTCCATACTTTTCAGCTTCTGTCAAACCCAGGTGCCAGCTCCTCCATTGGTTCCATCCAGTGTTGGTTCTTTGTAGCTTTCCATAGGTCCACTCTGCTTTCAAATTCTTAGGTCAAAGTCTTCTGTTGACCTAAGGAAACTCTTCCTGGATTTTAATTTTTGATAACCTGGTTGTAGGCCATACATGTTGTCTAGGTATAGATGATTTAAGACTCTCCCTGTATGCTACTTCTTCTCTGCAAACAGGAGCCAGGGCAATGCAACTAGATGGTAGAACTTATCTAGAGGTGTAGGTTTAAGGCATCTGGTAGTAATTTTGCTAGTTTCATTCAGAGAAACATCTACTTTCCCAGCATGTGCTGATTTATATCAGAATGGGCAGGCATATTCACCTGAGGAATAACAAAGAGCTACCCTTTAGCTGGTGAATCACAGATTACACAGATCCACTGGGAAAAGAACTCTAATTCTAATTACGTGCTTTAAAAATAAGATTTGTAAAAGGAGATTTTAACTCACCAACAATTCACTGGTTCTCTCCTGACAAAGAAATGGATCCTTACCAAGTATTTCTTGTTATATCTTCTGTTCTTTAGGCATTGAACAAGACAGGAACATTGAAACAGAACAAGTTTATTAACTCAGAACAGAAGCAACCCTAATGGCTGCTGCACAGCTATTTATACTGTTGGCCTCTAGGCGACAACCAATAGGTTTAAAGTAACAGTTTCCCACCCCAAACCTAGTTATCAGCTTGGAGACAGCCAGTCTGGCTTGCAGTAACAGCAACCATTAAGCAATACAGCAATCTAGGTCAGACATTAAGCAAGTGATTAAAACAGTTGTGGCCAATACATTACATTTCTGTTCTTAGATTTCCACTCGTATCTAAAGATTATACATTAATAACAGCACCTTTTTTTTGCTTCAGTAGCCATATAATAGCTGATTGACTGGGAACCATGTTAATTTCTCTTATTTTTTCAGTTTTTCACAAAAGGCCTTAAAATTTATTTTGTGTGTGATCTGGAGAGGAGCAAGTTGTCCCCAGCACTAGGGAGCAATTTTGCTTACTGAGAGGAAGAGGAATCTCCTCTCTCAGTATTTGGAAAATCCCTTTTTGGGGTTAGATAATAAAACATAATTAATTCACATAGGTTGTGTATATTTCCCCTTTTCACAAAAAAGTTCAACCTAGAAGAATTAGATATTGCCAACCAGGGATGGTAATAGACATCAAGCTGATTACTTTCAACACCATCTAGATAAAGTTAAATTAATGTAATTAATTTTAATAGTCATTAATTATTTTTATAGTCAGTGATTACTTGCTAAAGTATACAATATATAAAGGTCCAAAGTAATCCATTGAACTCATATTTTAAATCTTCTCGTATTTTTTAAAACCTGTTTATTCAACATGAGAGTTTTATATAAAATTGTAGAGATGTCTTTGATTTTAAATATTGTTGGTATATCTCATTTTAGAATATAAAAAATATTTTATAATAATGAAAGGTAAAGGTAAAGGTAAAGGTTCCCCCGCACATGCGTGCTAGTCGTTTCCGACTCTAGGGGCCGGTGCTCATCTCTGTTTCAAAGCCGAAGTGTCAGAGCTTGTCCGAGGACGTCTCCGTGGTCATGTGGCCGGCATGACTAGACACCAAAGGTGCACAGAACGCTGTTACCTTCCCACCGTAGTGGTCCCTATTTTTCTACTTGCATTTTTACGTGCTTTCGAACTGCTAGGTTGGCAGAAGCTGGGACGAGTAACAGGCACTCAATCTGTTACGCAGCACTCGGGATTCGACCCGCCAAACTACCGACCTTCTGATTGACAAGCTCAGCGTCCTAACCAACTGAGCCACCGCGTCCATTTTATAATAATTACATGAACTTAAAAAGAAATGATGTTTGCCTAATTTGAAAGATAGTTGTAACTAGTGATCAATTCTTCTTTATAATATTTCTAGCAGAAATACTGTAGGTTTACCGTAAATGATGTCTCAAATCCTAGGGATTTTATTTTCCAATTCATTAAATTAAACATGTGTATCCATGTATTAAAAAACCTGGGTCAGCAAGGAACGGGAGAATAAGCAGAGTGTCAGGGACAAAAAAAATCTACTTTTTTCAAATTCTAAGGTAAGTTTCAGGTATATACTTGTGATACTAATTATTAATTTCTTAATATAATGCAAGAATATACAACTATAACAGAGTGTGACTAATATAAACTCTATTTGTACCCATTGAACATGGCAACAGTCTTTTTTTAGCAAATTAATTTAACTAGAAGGATAGTACCAACAGATTACAATTCACATGTTGAGGAAATAAAGGAGGGCAGCACTGAGAAAATTTTAATCTGATGGACAAATTATAATGAAAAAATGCTGTTATTGGACTATTTGATCAGTCTATTATGGCAACACTTTTTCTAAATCATGTGCAGGAAATATTCATATAACAGGTTATTAATATTTAGGTTATACACATATGCAAATGAGGTATTTCAGTAATTACTATATTTCCATAGAAACTAATGGGAATAAGTGTTTGATTAATAATACTCATGATGCTGATTATTTTAATCTTTTTTCCTTATTTTATCTAATTCACTGATAATTGATCAAAATTTGATTCTTATTACCATTGTCATTTTATTACACTTAGGATTCACTGGACCCAGAGGAAGCAGAGGTGCCCCAGGATTGCCTGGGGAAAGGGGGCTTCTAGGAAATCCTGGTTTGCCAGGTTTGCCAGGCCTCCTTGGGGAAAAGGGGCTTACAGGTGATGTTCTAGGAGTACCACCAGGCCCTCCTGGGGACACTGGGCCACCTGGATTCCCAGGAGCAAAAGGCTTGCAAGGAGATCAAGGCTTACCAGGAATTAAAGGTAACTCTGGCTCTGCTTACACAAAAGTTAATAAGAGAAAGAAATGATACAGTAGAAATGATACATTAGAACAAAGAGGGTGGCAGAAAGCTGAAAAGACGGAGTTGGATACTGGAGGAGCCACTGGGATGTTAAGGTTCTACAGGTTCTGCAGCAAGATAAAACAGGCAAGGAGCCATGTGGTATAGCTCCAATGACAACATAGTCTCACAGACAATGTTCTGAGTGTGCAAGGTGCATCATCGGCACTTATCTGTAGTTCTAGGGAGGACTCTAGTAAACATGACTGAATTGGCACCAGCACAAACAAATTTTTAGAATGACTTTCCCAGGATTTTTTTTAAAAAATGGTGCTGCCTTAGGTCAGGTACTCTTCAGTATCTTCATAAATGATCTAGATGAGGGGATAGAAGGGGAACTCATCACATTTGCAGATGACATCAAGCTGGGAGGAATAGCCAATTCTTTAGAAGAAAGGCTTAAAATTTTAGAAGGATCTTGACAGACTTGAGCATTGGGCACTAGCCAACAAGATGAAGTTCAGTGGTGAGAAAAGTAATGTCCAGCCCTTAGGCAGGAAAAACCAAATGCATAGAATAGGTGCTACCTTACTCAACATAGTAACTGTGAGAAGGTTCTAGGTGTCCTAGTGGTTAATCACTTAAATATGTGCCAGCAGTGTGCTGCAGCTGTCAAAAAAAACCAATGCAGTCCTAGGTTACATCAACAGAGGGATAGCATCAAGACAAAAGTGATAGTACTACTTTATACCATGCTGGTGAGACCACACTTGAAATACTGCATCCAGTTCTGGTCACCATGATATAAAAAAGATGTTGTGACCCTCCTAAGGATGCACAGAAGAGCAACAATGATAAAGGATGTGACATACAAATGGTTGAGGGACCTAGGTATGCTTAGCCTATCAAAGAGAATTATCAGGGAGACATAACTGTCTTCCACTACTTGAGGGGTTGTCAAAAAGAAGAGGAGATTGGGGCCATCAAAGGACAGAACAAGAAGTAATGGGTGGAAACTTATCAAAGAGAGATACAACTTAAAGGTAAAGAGAAATTTTCTGATGAGAGCAATTAATCAATGGAATAGCTTGCTACATGAGGGTGTGGGTGCTCAATCACTGGAGGTTTTCAAGACTGGACAACCATTTGACTGGGGTAGTATAAGGCTCCTGCCTTGAGTAGGGGGTTGGACTAGAAGACCTCCATGGTCCCTTCCAGGTTTATGATTCTATGAGTGAGCCATGGTGGCGCAGTGGTTAGAATGCAGTACTGCAGGCTAACTCACTGCTCACTTCAGGAGCTTGATTCTGAATGGCTCAAGGCTGACTCAACCTTCATCCTTCTGAGATTGGTAAAATGAGAACCCAGATTATTGGGGGTAAAATGCTGATTCTGTAAATTGCTTAGAGAGTGCTGTACAGCACTATGAAGTGCTATACAAGTACTATCCTATTGAATGATATAGGCAATATAATGATTTCTGCATATTCCACATGCAGTATTCTGAAATAGCTTTTAAAAACAACTCCACTTATTTTTTTACTCTGCTTTTAAATATTAGTGGAGTTTAATTCAGTTCCTGATTTAATATGTAAGTTTCAGCTTAAAATAATATGGGAGCCACCATGTACTCTCCCAAACTGTATATATCAACTGGACTCTCTGTTAATGGTTTTCCTGAAAATAAACAGTTTCACAATGCTATTTAAAGTCTAGGCTGTAGTTTCATAGCTTTTGTCTAGATGCATTTTTTGCACTGGGGTTAGAGAGTACTAGGACCCCAATTAAATAATGGCTATAGAACATCAACTGGATTTGTTGCTGTTTCCAAATTATTTTAACCTGGATAGAACTCTTTCCTGAAACCATCTGATATCTATAACAATATCCAATATCTAATATTCAGAAAAGCCTTTTCTTTGCTTGCCATCTAAGTGTGTATATATGGTATGTGTGCATTCATAATTGTAGTGTTTATGTTATGTGCAATCAAGATTAGATTAGAGTACATAGGTGAATAGGTGGATGGATGAATAGATAGGGAGAGAGAAAGAGAGAAATGATAGACAAACATGTCTTTTGATTGGTATAAGTCTAGAGTAAATTGGTTTTGTGATTATTCATTTTAGGTTATGTTATGTTCATTTGTATTATCTTGTACATGTAAGTGCATTCAATCCTTAACTAAAATAAGTTTGTATTTTAATTTGAATATGAATTTGAAAAGATTCATGATTTTTATTCTTGAATGCAGTTCATTACCATCACCAAAGATTCTGCATGTTACCCCAGCAAAAGAAGCAATAATCATCAGCAAAAAAAGCATGCTTTACATAGAGATGCTCAAATAAATGCTGCTTGCAAGTGATGAGATCGTTCAACATAAAAGCTTCTAGTCAAGCCCGGTTTTTTTCTACTGGTTTTGTCATCACTGTTTATTAGAATTTATAAGTCTTTGGGCTGGATTCATCTTTTACGAACAAGATAGCCTTGGCTTAAGCCCCACTAGGAAAAAGTTTGATTAATTCAGTAAGAATTGCCTGTAGATATCAGTTCTCTAAAGCATGACTGTTTACTTATTATCTCCTCCTGTTAGGAAGAGACGGCTTCCCTGGTTCACCTGGATCCAAAGGGAATCCTGGGTTTCCTGGGCCTACTGGCCCGACCGGTATCCGAGGACCACCAGCAACATTTGGATTCCCTGGACTCCCAGGCCAGCAAGGGTCCCTGGGTAGAAAAGGCTCACAGGGATTTGTTGGTGAGAAATTCTTCCAGTATTCCCCCCAAAAGATCTGTACAGCCTTATAGACAGCAATGTAGCAGCCTCTGCATCCCCCGCCCCTTTACGTCACACATAGGAGGACATAACAAGCCTTTTCCCCATTCAATTATTCTTCCTCTGCCACACATCCCAACCTATCAAGATAGCCTCTATGTCTGCCTGCCACAAAATGCAGGAAACACTTCCTTTGTTTATTTTTAGAGACAAATGAGTTCTTAGTATTGTCTTTTGTGGGCCTATACAAATGGTGTGCAGGAAGGCCTGGAGGAACATTGTCCATGGGGTCGCAAAGGGTCGGACACGACTACGCAACTAACAACAACAACAACATAAATGGTGTGCAATAGCTGCTCTCTGCTGCCTATATTTTAATCAATTACCTCTCTTTGATTTTTTTATAGGATCACCTGGTATCAGAGGGGAACCTGGGGAGCCAGGGAAAGTGGGTCCTATAGGCATGAAAGGTCTGCCAGGGGACAAAGGTGAACTAGGCTTCGTTGGACCTAAAGGAAAGGCTGGGGAACCCGGCCTCCCTGGCATTTTCGGAATGCCTGGTTTCCCAGGACCTAAAGGTAAAAACAACTCCAACATAAAATCTCTACTCAGGATTACAACCCGCTCCTTTTTCAGTCACCATCAACTTTTGCAGGGCTCTAATGAATTATTTTCACTTATTGTAAAGCCCCTTTGTAAAGCTAAAAAGGCTAGGTGTGTTACTTAACAAGTAGCCATAAAAGTCATTGCATGGCAAAATACCGTATAAGATGAACTACCTCTTATGTCTTTCAGCTGCTTTGACATTCCTAGGTTTAAATTCTGCAAATGCATCTTCTCAAACTGCAATAATAATAATAATAATAATAATAATAATAATAATAATAATAATAATAATAATAATAATAATAATAATAATAATAATAATAATACTTTAGATTTCCACTGAAGGCATAGCTCTAAACATGTTTTACCATTTCCATTCAAGGTGCTAAAGGATCCTCTGGCATTGGAGGTTTCAAAGGTGCTATGGGGTTCAAAGGATGGCCCGGACCGAAGGGAATCCAGGGAGAAGGAGGCCTCCCTGGAAGGCAAGGGGCTAAAGGACCATCTGGGGAATTCGGATTAAAAGGTATGATCTTCAGTATTACGGAGCATTCACATTATTCAGTACGTTCAGGTACAACTGCAAATAGGCTTTCAGAAAGCTTTTGTTTAACTGAAAATTCCTTTTATAAAAAAACATTGCAGTGTGAACCTAAGTATATTGATTTAGAATCACAGTCTATAAATTCAGTTGGGTTTACTCTGAGTAAACATCTTTAGGAATGCTAGCTTTAATCTTAACACATACAAATTTCTAACAGTATCTTGTTGCTTTGCCTTTACCTTCTATGTAAGGCAAATGAAGAACAGCTGCCAAGTTCAACAGTATGTATTTTGCTCTTCTTTAACAGAGGAATCAGAAAGAGGTTGTAAATATGTATTTTGATTTTTAAATAAAAAACCTCTTCCATGACCCCAGTTGAAAAAGAACAGTGGGTGCATTATCACTAATAGTCATTTATTTTGGTCATTCACCAGCAAAACAAAAGAGTTGCAACTGATTATAGTAAAACAAGGTATAAAATAAAAATATAAAATTGTAAATTAAAATTTAGGAATTTGGAGCATAAAATTAATATAATAAAGTATGTTTCAATTTATTTGAGATAACTAAACCCCTCTTTAGAATAACCGAATAGTAAAATTACCAATTAGAAATACATGAAGCCTTACATTGCTGAAACCATGAAAAAGTTATAATCTGTAAACTACTAAAAGTCTCATATCTATTTGTCTGTTTGTAACCTTCAATTGTACAAAGTATCATAGGGCAACAATTTCTGAAGTAAGGTACTTCACACTGACTAACTTACAGAATGCCAGGACCTGCTACTCCTGTAGGAATGAAATTTGAGAAAATTGTGACCGCTTCTGCATTGCCACACTGCTGTTTCAACACTGCCATGCTGACATGGTTAGCCATGGTCACATGATCATCATTTCCAACACTCAAATCAATGTGCAATCTGGCAGGAAATAACAACTTGATAATAATTGCCAACAATTTGCTTGTGGGAAGCTGGCAGGAACCTCCTCAATGGGGAAGTTGGCAAGGAAGTTGCTTAGGAAAGTCTCTCCGATCCACACAAACTCTTCAGCCCCACTGCATTTGCACCACACAGAGTACTTGTGCACTCCCACACACTTTTCCAGCCCCACACTGCACCTCTTGCACACACCCATACACTCTTTCCAACCCACACCTCACTCATCCTTGAATGTTCTTCCCAACCCATGCTGCACTACTGCGCACCCTTTTTAACCTATACAACACCTGTCATGCACTCCCCTGCACCTGTGCAGCCTTCACAACCCAGGCCATACCCATGCACATCCCAATCCAGACAGTACCTCTCATGCACCCTCCTGCACCCTTCCCAACCCATGCACTGCACCTCTTGCACAAGCACCATGCATCCTTCCCAACTGCTACTGCACCACCACCTGCCCTCCTTAATGCATTTGATGCCTCTTGTGGAACACCAACTTCATGAATCTGAGTGCCCTCCCTGACACGTGTGGCTCTTCCTGCATCCCCGTGCACCCTTCCCAACCTACACTACATGCATAGGGGTACATGAGAGACTCCATTGTTCTTGTGAGTGAGAGGTGCATGAGAGGTGCCACAAGGAGAAGGGAAGGTGTAGTGAGGTCTGTAAGAAGTGCAGTGCAAGATGAGGAAGATGCACAGGGGTGCAAGGGTACAAAGAAGACAGGGGAGGGTCAGGAGCATGGAGCTTTGTGCATGTTAGATGAGGAAATATATGTCATGCTTGTCCCACCTCAGACATTTAAGAAAGAAAGACTCTCAACTCCATTTTTTGAAGTGAACATTTCTTTTATTAAAATCAAGCAGTTACAGCGAAATTAAAGTTGGATCTGTATATTTCTGTGTAAAGTTTGCAATTTTCCCTTTCCTCTGTCCCTCCCCCCTTGAAGCAGTCCAACAATGTCTTTTTGATGTTTGGGGAATTCTTTGAAGATTGGCGCCTCTCTGGTGTAATTTCACATACTGTTCTCAGGCTTCGTCCTTGATCGGCCAGGTTAGTCAGGATCGACACCTGTGGTTCCTGTCACCCTGACATTCCCCACCTTGCACATTCCCACTTCCCCAATTGCCTCCCCCTCCCTTGCATTGTATGGCAGGATACCAGTGACGCAAAGGACGCTGAAGATGGCAGGCCTGACAATATCTCTGAAATGGCCCAACAGGTCACAGGTTGTTTAATTAATGACATATCTTTTTAACATGTAGTCATATAATGTGTAAGTAAAGATAAATACATAAGGAATTATTACATCACCAATTATAGCGAATATTTACCTACATTGTTAACATAACTTAGGCAAGTTATAAAATTAAGATTTTGAATTGGATTTTGAATAAAAAAGTGAATAAGATTCAGTTGACAGTAAGGACATAAAACATTGATAAAAAGAAGAAACTAAATGGATAGCTGCATTCTAATTCCAAACAGAAAATATCTAATAGAGGTTTGAGGAGAAATTATGTGTATTGTACAAACTATAGAACAGTATTTGGCTATAATCATCAAAGCAGATTCAGATTGGCCTGACAGTAGCAACTTAAAGCAGAAAGAATCAGAGCAATTAGAATTTTTGGCGATGAGTGGAAAGAAAAAGTAATTCCTGATAAGCATCAGCATGGAGGGAGCAATACACTATAACATGTTTTATTGTTCCAATTATTCCTCCAACACTGGCAATTTGTTCAAAAGAGTTGTTTTGTTATCTCCCTTCAATAATTGCTGTTGAATCTAGCCAAAGAGAAAGCCCTTCTGAATTGGGGGTTGGGGGGCATGTGGTTCGTTGTGCAACTAAAGTTTCTGGCTAGCTGAACTAAAAGTTCAGAGTGGCTCAGAAAGATGTTTCTGGGTAAGAATGACAAATCTGATTGAAGCACCATATTTGGAACTCAGTGGGATATCTGAAAGATAGACCTCAAGACTAAAACATACGAAGAACGGCTGCAGGACTTGGGTTTGGCTAGTCTAAAGAAAAGAAGAAATAGGGGAGACATGATAGCAGTGTTCCAATATCTGAGGGTCTGCCACAAGGAAGAGGGGGGGTGACATTCACCAGAGCACCAGAGGGAAGGACAAGAAACAATGGTTGGAAACTGATCAAAGAAAGAAGCACCCTAGAATTAAGGAGAAACTTCCTTAATTCCAGAAAGTGAGGACAATCAACCAATAGAACAGCTTATCTCCAGAAATTGTGGGTGCTCCATCACTAGAGATTTTTAAGAGGAGACTGGACATTCACCCGTCTGAGATGGTATAGGTTCTCCTGCTTGAGCAGACGGCTAGACTAGAAGACCTCCAAGGTCCCTTCCAGCTTTATTCTATTCAATACTGTTTATTGAACTCTTTCAAGGGGATGAAATGACTTGTAAGGGCCCAACTGGACTCCAAAGAGGAGCTGAACTTGGATCTTGGCCAAGAAAACTTTGAGTACTGCAGGTTTATTCTGGGCTCTTTTGGAGAAGTAGGAAGATTGTAGAGCCAAAGCTATTTTTTGTGATATAGTTGGCATGGGATTTTATTTAGCCCATGGTGTAGAAAACAATCCTTAAATATTTGAAGTCTTAATGTTCTATTAGATCAGACATGTCAAACACAAGGCCCGGGGGCCAGATCCGGCCCGCGAAGTGGTTTCATGCGGCCCGCGAAGCCAACCTGGAAACAGTGAGGGAATGGCCCCCACTGCCTTGGCCCTGGCCCAGAGACCCTCCTTCTGCCAGAGACCCTCAGACCTGTCCCACTCCTGCCCAGGCCCCCATAGGCACCCTTGATGCGAACGATGTAGAGCTGACCATGCCCACCCAGTAGGCCATACACACTCTAGCCATGCCCACCCAGTAGGCCACGCCCACCCAGTAGGCCACGCCCACCCGGCCCCCTGAGGGCAACCGCAATGCTGATGCGGCCCTCAATGAAATTGAGTTTGACACCCCTGTATTAGATTATTATAATTTGTCCGTATAGCCAGGTGCACATAGTTCAGTGAAATCAAAAAAGTGAGGGACAAATGTAAGGGTTGTTCCTGGAGCAGAATACTCAATACTTTGGATCATAAGAGTTTACTCTGTCTTCCTGTGTATGAACAGTCTGAATATACTTCAGTTCATACCAAATTAGAGTGCAGTTGTGATTTAAGTGGGATGCAATACAAGGGGGTGAGGTAGCTTTAGTAGTCAGCCCCAAATGTGTTGAGCCTTCAGCAGTATTGGGGCAAATGTCTGAGTGTAAACAAGTATAAAATGGAGTAGGAAGGACTGAGTTAGAAGAGTGAGACTTCCGGTGTATGGTTCTTAGGGTGTCAGTCAATAGGTAAAGACAAGTGTCTCTTCACTTTCATGAATGAGTAGAGTGATCCACTGCATAGGCTATAGTGGAGTCAGTTTGATCAATAACATTAAACTTTACTGGTGGACTGTTACACTTCTTTTTCTCATAGAAACAATTGAAATTTTGTTTGAGACTGGGGCATAGACACACTGATTGGTTGAATCTCTCAGTCAGAGACCAGGGCAACAGTTTTAAGTGTTCCTGCTGAGCATCTAGCAGATGTTAAATTGCTTTGGACTTCATTTAAGCTGGAAACAAGTCCACTTTCAGATATGGAGGGAGTGGGTAACACATATCAGAGATGTGACATTTGAGTCAGAGAAGAGCTGCCTGATTGCAGCTGGTCTTGACTCCAGCTACTGTATTCAGTCTCCCTTATCTATTGCAGGGAGTCAACACTGAAGTGTTGTGAGCTAGCTTTTTCACCAACTCCTCTAGATCAGACATGTCAAACTCGTGATGTCACGCAACGTATCGGAGCTTTTTCTCCATTGCCAGTAATGGGGTGGGCGCAGTTTTGGGATGATGCATCCGGCCCGCGGGCCAGCAGTTTGACACCCCTGCTCTACATGGAGGCTTAATCTTGAACTCTAATTGTGGAGCAGTAGAGGCATAATTGAAAACTCTAATGAAGATTATTTCACATTTGTTCAGAAAGTCTTTCCTTCTGACTAACATGAAAAGATAGGTTTAAAGATAAGCACAAATCTAATGCATTTGACTGCAGAGGGAGCCAAGCCAAATCTATTATGTTACAATGGAACAGTGCGCGTGAAGAATCTGTGAGAGGGAGAGTGCTACAGCTCTCTTTGTCTTCCACTTGCAGAAATTCAGGTGGTTATTAGCAATCAGAAGTATGAATCTATGTGGTTGTAAGAATCACGGGTTGTTTGATCTAGTAAAAATGAAGTCTTAATATCAGAGGATTGATCCACAGCAGCATTGCTTTTCTGCTACCCCTAATATTCTTATAAAGCTGGAGCTTACTGCTGTCAGATAGAAGTCTTTATATGACCAGCTTCTCTTATTCAAGATATACTTTCCAGGAGACAGACAAGTTAATAATCTTGTTATTAGCTGTCAGCAACTGGTCATGAATTGAGATTACACTCTGAGCTGTTAACAAATACCATGTTTCCCCAAAAGTAAGGCACTGTCTTATTTTCTTTTGGACTCTGAAGTAAGCACAGTGTTTTACTTTTGGGAAGGGTTTACTTTTTGCCAGTATCAGCACCAGTAGGCCACGAGCGCGTGGGGTTGGGGCAGGCCCTGTGCATGGGGTGGAGAAGCCACACAGTGGCGAGAGAGTGATGGCAGACCAGTTGCTTCCCTCCCCCTGCCAGACACCTGCCAAAACTGTGCAGGGTAAGGTTGCCATGCTCACCACCGCCCAGATGTCCTTGCCTCCCCCAAGCATTATTTTTTACTAACCTGCCTTTCAGCTGCATTCTGTTTCTCTGGTCACTTCTCAGCCTTCGCCGCGTGTTTGTGGGACTAAAAAAAAGTTCAGTCAGACTTTCTAACTTCTTGTGGGATCTCAAGAAGTTAAAAAGTCTGGTTGAACTTTTGTTTTTTTACTGGTAGTCCCATAAACACGTGGCAAAGGCAGAGAAGCAAACGGATAAACAGAATGCAGCTGAAACATAGGTTAGTAAAAAAATGCTTCTGGGAGGCGAGGGCATCTGGACAGGGGCGGGCATGGCAATCTTACCCTGTGCGGTGGCAGGAGGGTGGGGCACGTGCCCTTCCTATGCAAGGCCAGCCCCTGCAGCCCCGGGGCAGCTGTGTTGGGCTGTGGCATGCAGGGCACTGAGGTAAGGGCTGGCAGACTGACCAAAATGGCAAGTGGAGTGCTGGAGGCTCGGGGAGGGTGCGTTCAGGCCATTGGCAAGAGCAATGGGGGTCAGCAGAAAGCTGTCTCAGAACAAGTGGAGCAGGTAAGGAAAGAAATCCTCGCTCACCCGAGGAATTGCCTTTCTTTCCTTACATGATTCCCAGCCCCATGCTGTTTCTCCTTCGCAATCCACCACTGCCGCGTGCAGAGAAACAAAGGAAGTTTTTTTGGGGGTGGAAAGGTTAATCAATCAATTCCAACTTCTTGCAAAAA
Organism: Vipera ursinii; assembly: GCF_947247035.1. Taxonomy (NCBI): domain Eukaryota; kingdom Metazoa; phylum Chordata; class Lepidosauria; order Squamata; family Viperidae; genus Vipera; species Vipera ursinii. The sequence goes on from NC_139512.1 coordinate 190,240,838, forward strand.
AAAATCTCACGAAGTTGGAATTGATTGATTGACCTTTCCCCCCCCCAAAGAAAACTTCCTTTGTTTCCCTGCACACAGCGTTGGTGGATCACAAAGGAGAAAAGGCACAGGGCTGAGAGTCAGGTAAGGAAAGAAAGGCAATTCCTGGGGAGAGCGAGGATTTCTTTCCTTACCTGCCCCACTTGTTCTGAGGCCACTTTCCACTGAGCTGCATTGCTCTTGTCAATGGCCCGACTGCCCACTTCAGCACCCTCCCTCCTTGAGCCTCTGGCACTCCACCTGCTGCTTTGGTGGCACTGTAAGCAGAGCTGTGAAGTTCTCTTCTCTGTCTGAACAGAAGAGAAGGGGAAGGTGAGCAGGGAACATGCTTCACTTGTTCCACAGCCGCTTTCAGCCAATCCGCGTTGCAGCAGCATTGGGCATGATGTGTGAGGTGTCATGGTTCTAACAGATGAAACTCTTCAAAGAACTTCAAGGCATTGTTTACTTTAAAGAATCTTTATTCAACTAGCATGGCATACATGGTCGAAGCCAAAATCTGAATTCTCCTCCCCTAAACACATAGTATCAAAGCACAATTCCCTCCTCTAATTAACAGTGTTTTGCCAAAACTGGCTGTTTGCCACCTCCTGCCCAATGCTGCTGCCATTAGGCCGGGGAAGAAGCTGGGTGGCGGTAAGGAACTGGTATAACGGCACATAGGTCAGAAGGGGGGAGGATCCACCAGGCCTCATGGCAGCAGCATTGGGCATGACGCATGACATGGCAAACAGCTGCGGCCAGTGGCAAATAGCCACATGGTACTGAAACTGGCCATTTGCCACCTTTCTCGTCGCACCCAATGCCACTGCCATGAGGCCACAGAAAAAGCCAGGCAGTGGTAGGAAACCAGTATAATGGCATGTGGTTCAGAAGGGGAGAGGATCCACCAGGCCTCATGGCAGCGGCATTGGGTGCAACGCACAAGGTGGCAAACGGCCACGGCTGGCGGCAAACAGCTGTGTCGCACCGAAAACGGTCATTTGCCACCTCCTGCCCAATGCCACTGCCATGAGGCCATGGAACAAGCCCGGTGGTGTTAAGGAACCGTATACCAGTACCGTGGGTCAGATCCCCCCTCGCCTATCAGCTTCACCTCATCACAAGCAGGCCTTCCATGCAGGCCCTTAAGTAGGGCTTACTTTTGGGAAGAGGGCTTATATTAGGCCCACCGCCCAAAAATCAGCTGAAGCTTACTTTCGGGGCAGGTTTACTTTCAGGGAAACACGGTAGCTCTTAGATAGCAGCTCCACATAAATTTCCATGAAGGAGATATAATATACTTTTCCCTCCCTGGTCTCAAATTGCCTTCTTTCCTCAAAGAATGTGAATTCCTTGCTTTCCTAGTCTAACAAGGTGCTGGATGACAAAACATAATAATTTGACTCACCGACAGAGGCATTGATGGGTAGAAAATTCTCTAGGGTAGGTTGATTGAGGTCAGTGTCCTTTCTTAGTTCAGAGTATTTTCATTGATGTTTTTTGAGTTTTGATGTACCAGCATTCTTTCTAACTCTGTTATTGCTTTTTCAAAGAAATCTGTTGTTAGATCCGTTCCCTGTCTAGTCTCACAGCTGCTGGCAGGGAAATATGAATTTGAACAGTAATTAGTAAATACTTATTTTCTGCAGTGAATTAAATAGAAATATCTGAAGGAATTACCAGAGCTCTTCAGAGTATATATTGCCACTTTGCCATCTTCCTATCACTAATTCAACTGGAAATGCAGAATGTAATCTCTTAATCATATTTTCTATATTATTTTCCTTTTTTAACACCTAATTTTCCTGGAAGAAAATAAAGGGGTGGGTCTTCTACCTACTGTTCAAATCAAATAGAATTTATTTTCAAACAAAGGAAGTTAACAGGACAATTTGGAAGAGTGTTTAAACACAACTATTAAAAGTCTGAAAGAAGAGGGACAAAGCCTTTTTTCATTTCTACTATTTCCTCTTAAACGTATTGCTTTATGTGATAAGAATATTATCATAGCATGCATTTTTACCTCTAGATAGCTATAAGTCTAAATTTAGAGGAAAAAGTATAGGTTAGTGACAAACCATATGTCTTGCATGAGAAAGATGACAGGTTTTAATGTCTGATTTCCAGATAGGTCTAAGAAAAATCTTTGGCAGTGAAATTGTTAAAAAATGAAAATAAAGCAAGGCACAAATTCAATTTAATATAGGGCAACTTGTATGCTTCCAATACATCCTTGATTAGGATTCTTATCTTGAAAGGTGAACGTGGAGTTCGTGGTCTACCAGGAGCACCTCCTAAAATCATACCAAGCATAATGCTGGAAGTGAAAGGTGAAAAGGGAGATAAAGGACTGTTTGGTGTTAAAGGGACTATCGGTTTAAAAGGTAAAGAACCACCATGTATCATAAATACAATATATTAAAAGTTTTGTTGTACCCTTCAGCACACACCAAGTTCTGATTTTTGTACAGTGAGGGAATGCAAGCTTCCTTCTCATTAGACTGTAAATTCCTCCTTGTATGAAAAAAAGCATTCCCCACCCCCACTCCACCAGTCTGGCCTAAGTAAAACAACTCATTGCCTCTTACTTTTATTCAGTTTTCCTCTTCCCTGAATTATGGATGACTTCAAATACATAAATAACAAAAGGAATAGATTCCTAGTGAACTGTGGATGATACAGCTGTAATGGTCTCAGACTAATAAAAAAGGACATTATCAAGGTTCTGGTCTGGTCAAAGATCACAAAAAAGCCAACTGCAGATTACTAGGAGTAGAAGACACACAGAGTAGTGCTGCTGATGTTAACAGTCTTTCGGCCTTTCTGAAACCTCAGATGTCTGCATAGCTGGGAAACTGGAGAACCATCCTATTAGTCTGAACTCTACATATTCAAGCTGAGAAGGCAGGAAAAAATGGCTCCTCCTGAACTGAGGTAGTTTGGGGTTCATCATACTCTGAATCTTCTTCACAGCCTTGTTAGATTCCTGACATAAGGTTGGGACCATCATAGTTTATCTTGGAGGAATTTTATGAGAAGGCTTAAGGAAGTAGGCAAGAATAGCATTGTTCTTCAGAGATCCAGTACTCAAGGAAAATGTCCACCTATGGTTCACCATTTCCTCATTATTCTGGGCTGATTTCAAGAGATAAAGCCAGATGAGGCTGTGCTTTAGCAAACCTGGATAGCATTCACAGCCAGGAGCCATTTGATCCCATTCAAGGAAAAGAAGTGATTGCTAATTAATATTAATTAATTAATTAATTACTTTTCTAATTAAAGGTTTTGGTATGCAATTCATAACAGCACAAAAGAGACATCCATGAATATAATAACCATATTGTATTACAACAATAGCAAAATGTAACTGAATAAGAAAAAAATCTATTCAAAATGTTTACCATAAAATCAATACTAGGCATCAGATGTCTAAAAAGGAAAGGTTTCAATGCCTGCCTAAATGCCAGAAGTGAAAGGGTCAGATGGCTCTCCGGTAGTAGCATATTCCACATTGGGTCAGTCACTGAGAAGGTCTGCTTTCTGATCGTCTTTCACCAAGGATGGATCTTAAGAAAGCCCTTTGGGTTGCCCTCACAGGATAGGCAGAATAATGTTGGACACAGTGGTCTTAAGCCGCTATTGAATGTGCCAAATTAGAAGCAAGACCTTTCGGATAGAGCAACTGCTGATCCCAAGCATACCCGAGACATAAAGTTTTGGACCATCTTCTCTGCAGAGAAGAAAAGAAATTAACATTTTCAATTGTATTTTTATAGGAAGTAAAGGATTGCTCGGATTACCTGGTCAGACAGGAATATCGGGTTTACCTGGATTTCCTGGTTTTGAAAAAGGTCAGAAAGGTGACACTGGAACTAAGGGAATAAGAGGTGCTCCAGGATATGCTGGTATCCCAGGCCCTCGTGGTATTCCTGGCTTCCCTGGAATCACTGGACGGAGGGTGAGCAAAACTGGGTGTGTTGATGGTTGTCTGCATGCGTGAATCAAACTATCTCTGTGTTTTATCTCTTACTTTATGGGAGCTCATAAAGCGGAGCACTGAGATCCCCAACCCAAATTCTGTAAATCTATCCCCAAACACATTAAATTATCATATTGGATTTTACTCTTTTACTTTTATTTCAAAGGTGGATCTAAAGCATAGGGCCCGGTTACTAGAGAGACCAGCAATTTCTTCCGGTAGGATGGGCCTGCTCCAGGTCCCTTCAATTATACAATATTGTCTATACTAGGAACCTGGAGACCTGGCTTTTTCCACAGGCCTTTGGTGAGGGATAGTGAAGCCCTTGGGTTTTGTTTTTAGCCTATCAGTAATTCACGCTCTGTTTTATTTTATTGTAATAAAATTTAATTTGTATTTTCCTGTTTTGGTTGTTATGAGTTGCCCAGAGTAATTGAGAATCTGGAGGCACACAAATTTGATAAATTTAAAAAACGTAATACACTACACATTGTATAATTTCTACTTATCAAGACTCATGACAGAATTCTGATAAAACCAACTTTCTGGTTAATATTAATTCTAACTGATAAGATTGTGTCCATTTTCAATGTGATAGGGAGAAAAAGGTGTTCCAGGAGTGCCAGGTGCGATTGGTGAAAGTGGCCAACTGGGGGAAATAGGTGAGTCCAATTATTTTTAGGAATCTAATTTTTTTAAAAAAAAATCACGTATGCAGTTACATAGAGACACTGAACTTGGTTTCTTGAATCATTTTATTCTTCATATACTTTCATATTTACCTATTGCCTTTTTTGCATTGTACTAAAACTGATGCAGAGTTCTCAACAAAGAGCATTCTATACCCTATCAGAAGTGCTAGGGGCAACTCATACCTATTCTACTTGTTAGGTCCAGTCCCCCCAGATATGTCTTATAAGGGTTGGGCTGCCTGGGGGGGGAGGTGTATGGAATTGAGAGGGTACCTCCTCGCAACATTTTGTCACATTTTTGTATCTCTCTCTTGTTTATACATCCTGATTGATCCAGGGAAGAGGGAAGAGATGTACTGCAAATGAGATAAGAGTGTTAATAGATGTAGTGCAGACTTTGATGGCATCAACAGGAGCATAACAACTACTAAATTTGTTCTTGTCCCAATAGGCATTCTCTGTTTTTGCCCACTCTGTTCATTCATGTATGAATTCACTTTTGTGTTGTCAAAAGGGAACAATAAATCAGGGGCTTTTCGTGCAACTTTCAAGGAATCAACTGATGAAAATGTGGATTTCTTCAGTCTGCACTCCAGTTATTGTCTCCTCTGACTTTTCTTCCAGACTAAGGAGCACAACTGATGAAAAGTAGTACAACCAAAGATCCTCTAGCTTTGCCTTTTCTTGAAAGGCAGTTCTATCAGGAGAGTGCAGTAAAGAGTCTGTAGTACCTTTTAAACTACAGTACTGCTCTTTTGTTCTTTTGTAACTGATTGGTTACCTAGATTAACATCCTGTGATCTCTGCTTCCACAGTTTTTGTAAAACTAGCCCAATAATTCAGAATAACATTTGTAATCCCTTCAGATAAATAACTTAGTTTATTCATTTGGGTATTGAATTTCTAGGCCACCCAACCATAAAACAACTCTGAGCATCTTTACAAATTAAAAGAAAAAAAAGAAAAAAATCCTAACTAATATCAATATTTTCTCTATAATACTTCATTCTTATAATTCTTGAACTTCAAAGTATATGTTAACTCCATAACTCTTATATGACAGTCAAAATAAGTGTCTCAATAGGATTACATTTAAAAAACAATTATTTTTATACAAGGAGGGGTAAATAATTTCACAGTCATGACTAAGACTAAAATCATGTGGGTTTTTGTTGGTGTTGTTATATGAGCAAAGATGAATATCTTGGTTATGTGTGTTTGTCTTCTAATTCAGTTTGTTTTTTAATTTTTATGCTTTATTTAAGAAAAAAGCTGATTTTCTACCTTCATTCTTGCAGGAACTTCTGTTTCTTATAGACCTTGGAATTTTTCTCATTTTCTCCTAACATTGTAGAATACATGCACAGAATAAAATATGACACAGATTAGACATTGAGGAGCCATAGAATCAAAGGACTTACACCTTCATTCAAGATATTTCTTGAGATCAACCCTTTTTATATGGCCTACCTTAGGGCAGTGCATTTGTACATCTTACAAAAATTTTGGCATGGCATTAGTAAAACAGGTAATCCTATAAGCAGGAGATATCTGCTACCTCTGACTTCTAAGAAAAGGGTCTCCCAGAAAAGGTTGGGAGAGTGATAACTTAGATGTCCATTCACACATAGTGTTAAAAGTTCCCATCCATTGGCAGATGCAGATTATTACCAGAGTGCCCTGCAGGAATGTTCCTGCAGGACACGGTTTTATTATAACTTCAATTTTATTTTTCTTAGTTTTAAGTTCTATAAAGAATAGGAAAACATTGAGAGAGTTTTTATCATCATGTAATATCTGCTTGGGACACATGGGAGGGAATAGCTAAGGGGAAGAGGTTCCTTAATTTTTTATCCTGTGATCAATCATGCTGGCATTTCAGAATATTGGCATAATTTATTTTCAAAAATATGTTCCTGTACTTCTCAGTCCAGTCTGGGAAATCAGATGACCTTTTGCCAATCAAAGAGTCAAAGTGTCTCCATCTGTTCGGGGGGAAAATTCTTGTAGAATGTCTCTCTAGATCAGGTTGTGTACAGTAAGAAATTCCCCAGCAAGTTTTAACATTAAAATATATTCAGATGATGGATACTGATAAAATTAAACATATCTCTTGCTTAATAGGTGACAGAGGAGATACTATAAATTTGCCAGGAATTAAAGGTTCTAAAGGAATCCCTGGAATTGTGGGACCACCAGGTATTTATGTATATGTAATGTGTACATGAGTGTGTTTATAACATAGAATAATTCATTATCAGATGAAACAGCTAACTAGAAAATAGATTTATTAACAGTTGTATGTGCTTAGGAATTACTGCAATATTTTTGATGCATTTCAATATCATTACAGAAGATGACTGAATGTTCTATTTAATTAAGATAGAGTAATTTATAAATTGTCAAATGCTTTGTAAGTTTGTCATATTTAACTTAATCAGGATCTTTATCATGAAAACATGATAATGATTCCCATTTCCACATGGAAAACTAAGATTGCAATGTTCAGACTACTCAGAATGCAGCTAGATCGCTCTATCTTTCTCTCTCTCCACATAGACACACTTATAATTAAGCTTCAGTGTGACTCAACATTCTTACTAGACATTTGTTCTTCGTAACTAAATGGAATGTTGGAAATAAATTATGTAAAGGGAATCAAGACTTTCTCTGTCTACAACTGAACAGAGCAGAACCGAACTTGGTGTGGAAAGGAGAGGCTAGCAAAGGAAAGATTGGGTTTGAAAATTGACCGGCTTGAATATGTAGAGAAAATCATTGTTAAAGAGAAGACCTGTGGGAGAGGCAGCTGGACAACATCTTGGAACATTGCTGACTGGCTCATTCCCTTCTTTCCTTTCTCCTGACCATGTGGCCCAGAGTGGAGTATATGTGGTCTGCTGCCCTTGCTTTCTAATGCAATCAGGAGCTACAATCAGAGATACAACAGAGGGCAAGTGCAGAAATATTTACACAGATACAACATTTTACTTTGTTATACAGAAGAAAATATAGACACCTCCTATCATTCCTGCTAGTTGGAAAGAATTCCAGAAGCCATGATCTAAAGGCTCTCCCTACCTTGTTCAGTTCTGAAATAACATAATGATGGTATGCATTGTTTGAGTTCACCACTTACAATAAGATCTTAAATGTCTATCTTTTGATCTGGTTTCGACTTGCCATGTTGAGTGAACCCAACCAGTTATGGATTTAATTCAGTAAGAGAATTAAATAAATAAGCTGGCTACCCTGTCAAAAATATACATCATCAATATCACCAAATTAAATGAAATCTGCAGTGATAAGTTTAAATGTGGCAGATGTGTAGCCTTCTAAGTTGTTTTGCTTTGTAATACCTATAATTTCTAATGGGGGTATGGAATTAATTGTGAGGGCTTAATCATAAGAACTCTAGTCTAAAGCATCTGGCAAGATCCCTGTTGTCTCCAGATCCCTGTTGTCTTTAGAGCATGCACATGCTTCTCAATAAAAGTCTCAGCAGATGACAGTATTAAGAGGATCCGGCCTGGAAAGTACTTAGAAGGGAGAGTAAATATATCCATTAATTTCTCAGGAATCTAGCCTGGGAACCTGAAGATAACACATTTTGGAATCTCTAGGAACTAAAATGATGAAAAATTACAATTTTTTAGACAGGAAAGGTGACAACAGCAAAAAAGAACCTTTGTCCCATAGTTGCTTTGGTCCCTTGTTAGCTTGTTCTACATGGATCTCAAGTATCAAGTTTTGGGGCAACTAAAAGTCTACTGAAACAAATTAGCCCTATAGCCTCTGGTGCAGTCTCTACCCTGGGGATTTGTCCCAGTTTGGCTCACTGACTCATATCATCCTATCCCAAAAAGTTCCAGCCAGCCTTAATTGACAGGCATTTCCTTAAGGCCATACTTGGCCGGTAGACATCAGGTTGCCCACATTTATTTTATATAACTATGTTCACAATATGATTCTTAATGTTTGAAAAATACCACTCTTCTCCTCTTGTTGACCCTTTTAGGAATCCATACTACAAATATGAAATATTTATGAAACAGCATCAAATGGAGACTTCATGGGGTCCAGTGTGTCAGAAATAACACTATACAAAAAAGTATTATTATTATTTTTCTATTTTACAGGATTGAAAGGAGACAAAGGAAAGAAGGGTGAAGCTGGGGATCGAGGATATCCTGGTGTGGAAGGCATAGAAGGCACTCAAGGCTCCCAGGGGTTAATAGGAGAAGGAGGTGAAGTTTTTATATTTTTAGATATTCACAAATAGCAATGTTTATAGCAAACAAGGTAAATAGTATGAGTAGACAATGTGATACTTAGACATTGAGAAGTTTCAAACATATCCACCATGCTATTCCCTTTACAATAAACCATTTTATGCTTAGTGCAGAAAAGACAAACAACCTCAAAGCATGAAATAAGAAAAAGGGAAAATATTTACAACTGGTTTAAACTAAAAGAATTCAGTCTCCCTCCCCATTGTTTCTATCCTTGCTTACCACCCTTGTTTTCCCCACATCCATAACCACATTGCCTTGAAGATCTCATCAAGTCCAGGTGTTTTTTAAAATTTTCCCTTTCCTGTTGATGTTTCATCTTCTATACTATAATGATTTTGCAATTTGATCCTCATTCATTACCTTTATTCATTATCTTTATCTTCATTATCTTTGGTCCTCACCAAACGACTACTTCTAACTCTCTTATTCAAACCATATTCATTCATGATTCTATCACTTTCAGAACCTTTTAGCACTATTATACCCTTCACCAATTTTCTGAAACTTACAACCATGTTTTTAGATTTATAATAATTTTTCCACCATTATATGGAAGGACTTATGTGTGTACCACATATTCAAAACAGATCTTTTGTAAATAGATGGGTTCTGAATGAACCTATCAGTTTTCTGTATTCTCTTGTTTCATTCCCACCTATCTGTCCATGGCACCTAACAAAAGAACTACTTGCTTAGATCACATTCTTTTACAATGTTGCACAATTTCTTTCTGAAAATTTATCCCAGGTTCTTTCATTTCTCAGTGTCCATTGCAGCATAAAATGCAACTATAAAAACAAGCTATGAATTTCTACTTTTATACATTCCCACAAACAGTCCAGCTAATACTAATTCATACTATCTGGGAAATATTTTAGTTTGTCATTCAAACCTGCACTTTCACCTTCATGAATACATTCATTTATACTATTTATTCTTATATTCCAAGCCACAATATTCCATATGTCATGATTGTTACCAGGTAGCAACAGCAACAGCAATAGCACCTAGACTTATATGCCGCTCCACAGTGCTTTACAACCATCTCTAAGCTGTTTACAGAATCAGAATATTGCCCCCAACAATCTGGGTTCTCATTTTACCGACCTCGTAAGGATGGAAGACTTGAGTCCCGTCAGGATTGAACTCCTGGCTGTGGGCAGACTCAGCCTTCAATACTGCATTCTAATCACTGCACCACCATAGCTCCTTAAATCCATGGTTGACACTAGATAAATCCAAATATACAGAGTTATTCTGTCCATCAGGAATTCCACATGATATTTTGTTAGTCAGATAATGTCATCTACAGTATCTAGTCCATTGAATTATCTATTGCCTGAATTACTGTTTGTATATATTTGCTTGTATACTAAAACCGCCCAGAGGACCTGGCCCCACACAGTCTTCAGGTGGAGATTCAACTGGAGCTGCACGAGGTGTTGCCTGCGTCCTGCTGCTCCAGCTGATCAGTGCTTCCAGTGCACCCAAAAGAGAAAAGGAGGAGTGAGAGACAGAGAGGAAAGACTATAAAAGGAGCAGGTTTTGGCGGGAAAGGGAGAGGAAAAAAAGACAAGGGGGGGAAGAAAGTGCAGCCTTGAGGAGAGCAGTCAGCTGGAGGCGCACTGAAGAGAAAAAAGGGGGGAGAGGAGATGATATAAAAAGAGGAGGGAGAGAAAGGATATAAAATAAGGGGGGAGAGAAAGAGGATATAAAAGAAGGAGGGGAGAGAAGAGAAGATATAAAAGAAGGGGGAGAGAAGAGAAGATAGAAGGGGAAAGAAGAGATGATGTAAAAGGAGGGGAGAGAAAGGATATAAAAGAAGGGGGAGAGAAGAGAGGATATAAAAGAAGAAAGGGAGAGTAAGATATAAAAGGAGAGGAGAAAAAGGATTTACAAGAAGGGGTGGAGAGAAGAGAGGATACAAAAGGAGAAAAGAGATGATGTAAAAGGAGGGGAGAGAAGAGAAGATATAAAAGAAGGGGGGAGAGAAGAGAAGATATAAAAGAAGGGGGGAGAAAGGATATAAAAGAAGGAAGGGAGAGAAGATATAAAAGGAGGGAAGAAAAGATATAAAAGAAGGGGGAGAGAAGAGAAGATATAAAAGAAGGAGGGGGAGAGGAAAAGATATAAAAGGAGGAGGGGTGAGAAATTTGTTAAATGACTTTTCTTGCCACATTTGTTAAGTGAATCCCTGCAGTTGTTAAATTAGCAACACGGTTGTTAAGTGAATCTGGCTTCCCCACTGACTTTGCTTGTCAGAAGGTTGCAAAAGATGATCACATGACCCTGGGACAATGTGACCATCATAAATATGAATCAGTTGCCAAGCATCCTAATGTAAATCACGTGACCCTGGGGATGCTACAACGGTCATGAGTATGAAAAATGGTCACAAGTCACTGTTTTCAGTGCCGTTGTATCTTCGAACAGTCACTAAGCGAACTGTTGTAAGTCAATGACTACCTGTACTTTATCACTTTGTTCCTCTTTTTTTTTTGGCCATCAAGTTTTTGACACTCGCAGGGCGACTGGTGGTACTCGAATATTGCCATATCCTAAAAGTGGTACAATCTGTGAAAAGGTTGAAAAGCCCTGGGCTAGAAAATCATTTGCATGTGGAAATAGCTGGAGGTCACTGAGAAGCATTTGAAGACCTCTAGCCTAGTAAAGATTCAGATAAAAAACAAGGACAGCAAAGGAGCGTCCTTCTTTCAGGAATGCTCAATAGCTACAGTATGTTCCTATGTAGGCTGGGATATTTCTTAAAGTAGCTATTAGGGAAAAGAAGACAGTTTAGTAGCTTAAGTGGGATCTGGAACGGATCAGTGCAAAGCCTGCCAAGAAACATTGCACAAATCCCTGATTACTGAACCCAGAACAAAAATGTCTCCAAGAATGCAGTGAATCCAAGAAAACCCATCATGCTCGTGTTAAAAGATTAAGAAAGTTAAGTTAAAAAGTCAGCAATTAAAAGAACAATGTTTGAAACCCAATAAATTTATGCCAATAGATCATCTGGCTATCTATTAATATAAAGTAATAAGTGGCATAATGCAATAAATTTTGTACAAAACCAGTTCTTAAAAAAAAAAGCCATTCGCTTTGTTCCCTATGCCATCCGTATGGTAAACTCGCAAGATTCATTTTTCTTTCTATGCGCATGTATACATAACTGGAACTAGACTGTTGTTTCTCTGTGTCATATATTATATGTGGGTATATGCATGTTCTGAATTTATTTATTTTTGTCATATTTATATAGTGTATATTGGAGGTGGTGACACATTGAGAGCTGTACGCAACGCAATTTCATTTTAATGTATGCCGATTAGTGTACATTGAAGTGACAATAAAGTTATTATTCTATTCTATTCTTTAAAGCTTTTTATTCCAATCAAAATATTAAGAAATGTTGTAATTAATATTATATAAAACATGTGCGATGTATTCCCCCCCAAAGTAATATTTATTGTGAGAAATTGAAGCAGTGGTTTGCTAAAGAAAAATCCTAGGTTTTGTCTCATCAAGCTTATTTTCCTATTTATTCTTTTCAATAAACTCATAACCCATTTGATAAAAGATCTAAAAGGTTGTTGCCCAAACAAGAAAATTAAATTTAAATAAAGCAAGAGATCCAAATCCAGAGAATAATATATAATCAGATACTTAGAGAGTGACAGCCTTGTCTGATTGCCCCATATAATATAGCGAATATTTTATTTGCCTAAATTTAGAGAATATGGCTTGAAATTTAACAGAAGCCTTGCTTAGTCCAGGATGTTGTTTTGCTCTATTGTTCTCAATATCCATTACCAATTCCTTTCAATTATAATCAAGAGCACCTTGCAGGCTCAGTTACATAAGCTAAACATAACAAATGTGGCATAGCCTATTTCCCATTATATCAGTTTTCAGTGTTAAAATAATAAACAATGGATTCTTGCAAAAAGTGATATGTTTTACCATTATTGGAGAAATACACTAATACTTTAATGTGTATGTATATTTATTTCTTCTGTAGGACTCCCAGGACAGTTTGGGGAACAAGGTGCATCTGGCGATCCAGGTTTCCCTGGATCTTCTGGTGACAAAGGAAGTGTTGGACACATTGGCCTTCCAGGAAGAAAAGGTAAATTAAATTCTGTCAATAGAGTTGCTACTAATATGTTATGGCTTACATTCAGTGGCAATTTCTCTCTTTTTGTGTTTCATATCCATTTAAGAAATTCTGTCAACCCTGTGGAATTAATTTGGGAAGCCTGTGAAAGGATGGGCTAGGTCAGACATGTCAAATACATGGCCCGGGGGCCAGATCCGGCCCGTGAAGTGGTTTCATGCGGCCCGCGAAGCCATCCTGGAAACAGTGAGGGAACGGCCCCCACTGCCTTGGCCCTGGCCCAGAGACCCTCCTTCTGCCAGAGACCCTCAGATCTGTCCCACTCCTGCCCAGGCCCCCATAGGCACCCTTGATGCGAACAATGTAGAGCTGGCCATGCCCACCCAGTAGGCCATATGCACTTTAGCCATGCCCACCCAGTAGGCCACGCCCACCCAGTAGGCCACACCCACCCGGCCCCCTGAGGGCAACCGCAATGCTGATGCGGCCCTCAATGAAATTGAGTTTGACACCCCTGGGCTAGGTTTTAAGAATCCATTCCATTGGCAGAACAGCTTTGTAAGGACCAGAACAGGAAAAGTCAGAAGCAAAGAACCTGAAGTCTACTAACAGAGGCATCATCTTGGCAGAGGTGTCAAACATTCCTTCTACTGAGATACCAGTGACTCTCAGTCATAATGATACGTGGGCAAGAGAAAGAGATATAAGAGCTGAACCTGGGTCTGCTGTATCTTACAGTTTGCTATAGCTGCTTTTCTTTGTTGTTAAGGGCTTTTTTAGTACTTGCAATAATTATCTGCCTGTGAGTCTTCTTGTCAGGCTTCACCCATATACAAAATTAAATTTATGCAACTAGCTTTTTCTTGCATTTTCCTGCATTTGGTTCAGTAATGTGTGCTCCAGCTTCTGTTACCAATGGTGTTACAATAGCATAGTGGTTCTAACATTAGCCTGGCTTAAAAAAAATTATCATTTTGAAACCAGCAAAAATTTTCAAAGAATTCTGTATTATATGTTACTTAAATTTGTAAATAATAATGATTTTGCTGTACTTTTGGAAGGTGTGCATGGGATCAGAGGACTTCCTGGATTAGATGGTTTGCCAGGTACTAAAGGCTTGCTAGGATCACCAGGTACGTTCCAGTTATGAAATGGGCTGACATATAATATGAAGACCTGACTTTTATTATGAATAAGTGATATCCAACTTGAAATCAAACGAACAACACTTTCCCCCAGGTATCAGGCTTCTAACTATAGATCCAGCTTTAGAAATGGTAAATTTGGATCTATAGACACTTGCAAAGTTTTATAGTTGTCATTAGCTTCATTAGTTTCCTCTGTAGCAAGGAGCAACTTTTACCGGCTGAAGCTATTGTTATAGTTTATATTGATGATCTTAGTGACTGATGTCCTAAAAACTGTTCAATTACTGCAATGTGGGAGGCAGTTCAGAAACTTCCAAGTACAAAATGTGACAGCTGGAATACTGGCTTTAATGAGTGTTATGATTATATTGGTACATCATTTTCATTATTTTCCATTTAATTTCTAGATCCAATTTAAAGTGCTAAAGCTAGAAAGCTCTTTGTTATTAGGGGCCATAATATCTGAAAAAGTACTTCTAATTCAGAGCGTGCCATGCTGAAATATTTGAGAGTAAGCCTCTTCAGCAATATAAACCCAGAAAGCTTAAATTACAGTATTGTCTCTTTAGTGTTGGGCCAAAAACTTCTCTTTGAGTCTTGCTTAAAAGAAGATCTGGATTCTCTCTGATCTTCAAATGCTATGGATGTGGCAGAAATTATAACCAAGGTGCAAGTAGAGATATTGCTTCCGGTTGTAAATTGGAGAAGCCTCCTCCCCCCCCCCCACCACCACAAAAACCATGGTTCTCCTCTAAAATAAATAAATAAATAAATAAATAAATAAATAAAACAGTTTCTGAAATTCCCTCACATATTGCTTCTGCTGTACTACTACCACTTTGAAAATTTGAAGAGAACAGGCTTCTGGTTTTGACGTCGCGGCAGGAAGATGGGGCTCCATCTTTCATGTTTGATTTCGCCCTGCTGGGGGACCCTGGAAAGGGTCGAAAGTCACCCTGTAGAGGCAACAAGCAAGGAGGGGACCCTTGTTGATCGTGGAGTGTGTGTGTGTGTGGCAGCCCTCGAGTTTGATCCAAGGAAGCCCTCCAAACCGGCAGGGAAAGACTGGCTACATTTGCGTAGCCAGTCCTAAGCTGCTGATAACGGAAGACATTAAGTACCAACAAGCAACATTACAGCAACATGGATGAAACTGGGTGAGACCTGATCCTCTCTTTATGATTTTAAGACCTCTTCCTGAAAAACTGCCCAAAGCACTCCCCCTGATGAGAGAGGGAAGGGGAATTTCTGCCCCATTCCCTCAGGAAAAGAAACGTGGTGATTTAATTACTTGGGGAAAATGGAGAAAAATACAAGACTAAGTTGGAATTTATATATGTATGCACGTATGTATATATGTGTGTGTATATATATGTGTGTGTGTATATAAAAAATTTGGGGACTAAACGTGCTTTTAAGGCCTTTTTTAAAAAAAGACTTGAAAAGTCTGCAATATAAGTTTTGGATTTTAAAAAAACTGGAAAATGGCATCAATGACAACTAGTGGTGAATTTACAGCACTACAACTTATTATACCTAAAAGAAACCTTGCTCAAAGCCCAGATTTAGATAAGACTCTGTCTGACCTTGAAAGCTTTTACTTTTGAAGATTATAGCTTGGGTGATTCTTACCTGTGTGGCAGAGATGATAAACTATTCTAAAATTGGCCTGTCTGAACTACAAATACAAATACTGACTTTCAGAACTGTATTGTGGAACTATTTTCCTATAGAAGAAGTATACACTATTGATATGATATGATTGAACATTTTGGATTATAAATCTTGATTGATAAACAACTTTTAATGGTTCTTTCTTCTCCCTAGACAGAAAAGATATATTTCTCATTGGACAGAAACATTTGAATTTCATTTGTATTTGCTTAGGGGAGGTTTAAAAAGGATTGATAAGTTGGTTGGATAATCTGGAGCTCCAATAATAATTAACTGAAACTTTCTAAGTTTTCAAACAGATTTCTATAAAGGCTATTTACAAAAAATAAAATATTTATTCCATATTTAGCACTAAATGGTAAAAAAACATCCTTAACATCTGTCTTCAGAAGTATCAGTTTGATATACCACCAAGAAAATACTGATGAATCACAGAAAGAAATTCTCTTCATGTTGAAATTAATACACGCAACAATTGCCTTAGCTCGTGATGAGATTAAAAATAACACAAAGGAGATAAAATAACATTTTTCTAATTTACAAAGCCAGAAAACAACCACAGAGAAGGAACTAGCAACCCAGAAAATAGAAGGAAAACTAGAGAAAGCTAGAGAAACTAAAGATGGAGGACCAAAGGAAAAAACCAATGGCCAGACTCAGACAAATGAAGAATCAGAAGACTTAACGATAATATTAGAAGTGGAAACAACATTTTATCAACCAAGATTTCAGAGCATACTGGAGGATAAGGAAGGAACGCCAATAGAATGGAAGATAGAGCTGTTACCAGAACTGTGGGGAATTGGAGAAGGAGGGAGGCTTTTTAATGAATATCAATGGGCTAGCTCTTCCAAAAATACTTCAACTAAATTGTTTCTTTTGCTCCAAATGTTATGCACAAAAATAGAGGAAGAATTATTTGATGATCCAAATGCACTGACTTGGAAAGTTAATTGACAAAGGAAGAAACCTAGAGTAAGACTGAAGAAAACAGAAGCTTTGATCTATTAGAGGGAATATTATATTATCAATTGGTGGAGCAGTGGGCTAACGCCTCCTTAAGTAACACCAGCTGCCTGCAATTAGTGCAGGTTCGCATCCCACCAGGCTCAAGGTTGACTCAGCCTTCCATCCTTCCGAGGTAGGTAAAATGAGGACCCAGATTGTTGGGGTCAATAAGCTGACTTTGTAAAAATGCCGCTTGGGGTGTGTGTGAAAGCCCTGATAAGCAGGCATATACATAGAATGAAGGCTACTGCTAAGCTTGTAAGCCGCCCTGAGTCTTCGGAGAAGGGCGGGATATAAATGGAATTAAAATGAAATAAATAAATAAATAAATTAGATGTTTGAATATGGTTAAGAATAGATTGCTAGAAATAGAAATATTATTATAACTAGATAGATAAGATTGGTAATCAGAATATCATATTTTGGCATGAAAAGGGAAATAAGAAAATGCTAAGAAGTTTGAATAAGGGAAGCTTTTGGTTACCCAAATATAACTTGTTTTGAAACTATAAATGATTGGGATATTTTGAATATGGATGGGAAATTAAAACTGGAAAAAAGCAAAAATAGGATACTGACTGAATAAATGGATATTGAGAGTGCAAATGCAATTAAGATATGTTTTGGTTAGAAAAGATATTTTAAACTGATATCATTGATATTGTTAGAAAACTAATAAAAGCTGATATTCAACTGTATATCTATTAATAACAATACGGATTGTATTTGCTTAATGTGAAAAAAATGTTTATTATCAGAAGAAGAGAGGAGGTGTTGGATGGTATAATATTGGACTTAGTTTGAAGAATATGTACCATGGAATTATTAATGTAGCCAGTCAACACATTTTCTATTAGCACTTATTTCTAAAAATAGATAATTAATAAAATATTTATATAAAAAAAGAAAATTTGAAGGGAGCAGTTGTTAAAGATTTTCACTGTGCAGCAATCATTATTTTAGTCTTTTTAATTCCTTACATTTCTGCAATATTTGAAGTAATTTTATTCCTGAAGTTTTCACTTCTGCAACTTTAAACTGGTATTTTAATGCAATATGTTTTATTTTTTAATATGGGTTTTGTGTTCCAATGGATACTTTTGAGACTTTTTTGCTATATAGTAACTCACAAATTTTGAAATATTAAACCTCTCCCTACTATTATGTCTCACATTTCTGTGGTTAACATGTAAGACTTCTTCATTTAGAAGCTGGATAATTAATATTGCCATATTTAGAAAAGTGTTATGTTTAATATAGAAATTTCCATTTTTCCCCGCAACAGGTCCAGATGGATATGGCACATCAGGTTTTCCAGGTGAGAAGGGTGAGAAGGGTGCAGCAGGAGAGCTGAGCCCCATTGAAGGCAGCAGAGGACCTCCTGGTCAGAAGGGGCAAAGAGGGGATCCAGGTTAGTTTATTAGCTTCACAATTAATAAAATGCTTTCATTTTTTTCCACAGATAGAAACATTTATTCTAAATCTCATGTCAGAAAGCACAGTTGTATTTACATGAAAATTATTTTTGATTTTTTTTTTAGAAATGTATTGCAAGTTTTTCAGCTGCAAGAACCATTTAGCTCATATTATATTCAGTTGTGTGGACACGGTATACTTAGACTTCAGTAAGCCATTCGACAAAGTAGACCACAGCCTACTTCTTAGTAAGCTAGAAAAAAGTAGGATAGATAACATCACCATCAGATGGATTTGTAACTGGCTGACAATGTACTCAAGAGTAGTCCTTAATGGTACTATGTGATGACCCAGGGCAGGCACAGAAACAAAATAGTCAGCTGACAGGTCAAACCACCCCTTTATTTCTCCAAATGTTCCCCAACTGCTCCCACGTTTCTGGCAAGTCCCAGAGCAAAGTGAAGACACACACACCTCCAGCAGCCTCTGGCTGCAAGTAGTCCAGTACAAAACTGTGAGCACAGCAGCTGCCAAAACAAGAAATCCAGGGTAAGGGATTAAATCAATGAGTCCAGGAAGCAAAGGAACAATCCAGGAAGCAAGCAATAAAGCAAGAAATCCAGGAAACATCTAACATTGGCAACAGCACACAACCCTCCATGAATTCAGCATTTATTCCTGACAAATGCCCCTCCTCACACTGTCTCCTTAAGTCTCAGTCCCCAGGTGTGCCTTGTGGAGAGGGGGGCCACTCTCCTCCTGAGTAGACAAGCTGTTCCCGCCTTCTCTCCACTCTCCATGCTCGAGAATCAGGAGGGGGAGGTCCTTGCTCATTGCCTCAGCTCTGTCTCTCATGCTCACTGCTTAGCCTCTCTTGGTCATCCTGCCCCTCATCCTCCCTGCCTACAAGCCATCCCAATCCTGAAAGGCCCTGGCCCGCCTCAGCCTGCTCCTCCCCATATTCTTCCAAAGCCAACAACACCTTCCCTTCAATGTCCATTGGCTCCAGTTCTGGCTCATCTTCTTCCGCAGAGTCAGGCTCCAGCAGGATGACATACTACCTCTACATGGAGAGAAGTAAGCAGTGGGGTACCACAAAGTTCTGTCTTAGGCCCAGTACTCAGCAGTATCTTCATCAGCAACTCACCTTGTTTGAAGACCAAGTGTGAACTATATTGAAGGCTGTGAATCCCAGCAAAGCCGCAGGCCCAGATGGGGTGCTGGGGATAGTGGTTAAGAACTGTGCCGACCAAGTAGCAGGGGTCCTGACAAGGATCTTTAACATTTCCTTGCAAACGGCATGTGTACCATCATGCTTGAAAACAGCTACCATTGTCCCAGTCCCAAAGAAAACTGCGGTTGAGTGCCTGAATGACTACAGACCTGTTGCATTAACGTCTGTAGTCATGAAATGCTTCGAAAGACTGGTTCTCCAACATCTTAAGACATGCCTCCCACTGGATTTCTACAAACATCAATTTGCCTACAGGGGGAACAGGTCGACAGACAGTGCCATAGCTACTGCTCTACACTCTGTAGCAAGCCATCTTGAGAAACCTGGAAGCTATGTCAGGATGCTTTTTGTTGATTACAGCTCAGCTTTCAACACCATTTTACCAAGCACTCTCATTGAAAAGCTGACTGACTTGAAATTTTCCCCCTCCATGTGCGATTGGATTCAAGACTTTCTCAGGGACCAGTTACAAACAGTGAGGGTCAGGTCTGCTTTATCCACCCCCCTGAAGCTTTGCACCGGCATGCCACAGGGCTGCGTGCTTAGCCCCTACCTGTACTCATTGTACACATATGACTGTATCATCCGACCCATCTACTGCAATAATTAAGTTCACAGATGATACTACCGTAGTGGATCTTATTACAGGTGGGGATGAGACAGCATACATGGGGGAGGTACAAAAACTATCCATATGGTGTTGCAACAACAACTTGCACCTGAACATCGGCAAGACGAAAGAGATGGTGCTAGACTTCCGGAGGAAAAAGGAGGAACCTGCCCCACTTTACATCGGGGCGGGGCTGTGTGGAGAGACTTTCCTCCTTTAAATTTCTGGGAGTCTACCTCTGTGAAGATCTTACCTGGAAAGTTAATACAACCCAGGTGGCCAGAAAGGCCCAACAGAGACTTCACTTCCTCAGGGTCTTGCGGAAGAACAGGGTAGAACAACGGCTAATGACCCCCTTTTACTGGTCTACTATAGAGAGCATCCTCTCGTACTGTATCGTGGTTTGGTATACTGGTCTGACAGCCGCGGATAGGAAAGTATTACAGAGGGTGTTGAGCACAGCACAAAACATTGTGGGCTGTCCCCTGACACCACTGGATGACATCGCCAGGGCTCGCTGCCTAGGAAGAGTGAGGAAAATTCTCAGGGATGACTCACATCCTGGACAGTATCTCTTTACTCTCCTACCATCAGGTAGGAGATATAGGAGTATAGCCAGCCGTACCATCAAGCTGAAGAACAGCTTTTATCCGTAGGCTGTTAGGCTCTTGAACAGGAAATGATTTTATAAACTTTATGCATGATTGACTTGTGAGGCCAGTGTGTTGTGCAATTAGCTCATATGATGTAATAAGATGGAGGGTTTGTTGTCACTGTGAGTTGGGGGTGGGGGCACGAAGGGGGGCTCAGCCAATCTCAATGTATACATGGTTGTACTTTGACAATAAAGGTTCATTTCATTTCAATTACTTAGATGCACTAAGTTGGATCAGGGGTGTCAAACTGCCTCATCCAGAAGCTGCACCCACCCCATTATTAGCAATGGCAAAACTGTCCTGATACATTGTGCAACGTTATGTGACATTGCAAGTTTGACATGTCTGCCCTAGATGATAGGCTCAAGATCCAGATGGATCTTGACAGACATGAACATTGGGCCCTATCTAACAAAATGAAATTTAATGTAGAGAAAAGTAAAGTCTTACACTTAGGCAAGAAAAAGCAAGAATACAAATATAGATTGGGTGAAACCAGGCTTAATAGCAGTAACTGTGAGAGGGATCTTGTAGTCTTAGTGGACAATCAGTGTGTGGTGGCAGCCAAAAAAGCCAATGCAATCCTAAATTGCATTAACAGAGGGATTCAATCAAAAACACTGAGGTACTAATACTATTCTATAAAGCCTTAGTAAAACCACACCTGAAATCCACTTTTAGTCTCCACACTATAAAAAAGCTGTTCAGAAAATCAAGGAAAGCTGTTATGTAGAGTGCGATATGATAGAAATTGACTATTATTGATTGTTGTGAAATGTGAACCCAGACAACATGCTGTTTACTAAGCACCAGGTTGTTAGTTTTTTAAAAAAAATCAATAAAATATATATCAAAAAATAAAAAAGCTGTTGAGACTCTAGAAAGAGTGCAGAGAAGACCAACAAAGATGATTAAGGGACTGGAGGCTAAAAGATATGAAGAACAGCTACAGGAACTGGGCATGACTAGTCCAGTGAAGAGAAGGACCAGGGAGACGTGTGTTCCAATATCTGGGGGGGGTATCACAGAGAGGAGGGGTCAAGTTATTTTCCAAAGCACCTGAACGCCAGACAAGGAATAATGGATGGAAACTGATCAAGGAAAGATTCTACGTAGAAATAAGGAGAAATTTTCTGACAGTGAGGACAATAATCAATGGAACAGACTTGCCTTCAGATGTTGTTGGTGCTTCATCACTGGAAGCTTTCAAGAAGAGACTGGACTGCCAGCCTTCAGAAATGGCATGGGGGGGGTCTCCTGCTTGGGCAGAGGGTTGGATTAGATGACCTACAAGGCCCTTCCAACTCTGTTATTCTATTCTGTTCTAATATAAAGACTACCCAATTTATCTTTTGTTTTCTAAAATGTCTGTGCATCTCATACAACAGACATGTCAAACACAAGGCTCGGGGGCCGGATCCGGCCCGCAAAGTGGTTTCATGTGGCCCGCGAAGCCATCCTGGAAACAGTGAGGGAACGGCCCCTGCTGCCTTGGCCCTGGCCGAGAGACCCTCCTTCTGCCAGAGACCCTCAGATCTGTCCCACTCTTGCCCAGGCCCCCATAGGCACCCTTGATGTGAACGATGTAGAGCTGGCCACGCCCACCCAGTAGGCCATACGCACTCTAGCCACGCCCACCCAGTAGGCCACACCCACCCTGGCCATACCCACCCAGCCCCCTGAGGGCAACTGCAGTGCTGATGCGGCCCTCAATGAAATTGAGTTTGACACCCCTGTCATACAAGATTTAAATAGTTTGATTTTAATAGCTTAAATTTGTATTTTCTATAACTGAATACTTACAAATATTTGCTTGCTCTTACTTTCCAGCAAACCTCAACTCAACCTAAGAGTAACTTTGTGCCAGTCTGCAGTCTTAAAGGTTTTTTGTTACAACATAAAGTACTGTAATTTGTTATAGTAGGAAGGAACAATACTTTTTTCCCTTTATGCCTGACTGCCTGTCCTTCTGGTACAGCTGGCTTCAACCATTTTCAGATGAAACATTTCAAAAGGCGAAGTTTTTTCTTTAGCTATAATGCATCTCCTAAACTTTTGACAATGTGTTTACTTTATTAACTAGTACAAGGAGTCCTCAACTTACAGCCACTCATTTAGGGATTGTTTGAGGTTAATGACAGCACTAGAAAAAAAATGACTTCTGACCAGTTCTTGCACTTACAATGGTTACAGCATCCCTGCAGTCACATCAGAATTTGGGCCCTGGGCAATCAGCTTGGATTTATGATGGTTGCAGCATCCTGGGGTCACCTACAGCCTTCCTAAATGGCTTCCAGCAAGCAAACTCAATGGGGGAAGCTGGATTTGCTTAACAACTGCATGCTTAATGACTGTGGTGATTCACTCACCAACTATGGAGGAAAAAAGGTCATAGACTCAGATGCAACTCATTTAACAACTCTCTTGCTTAACAATGGAAGTTCTGGTCCCAATTGTAGTTGTAAGTTGAGGTCTACCTGTATTTATCCAGAAGAGCAGTTATCAAATTAAAGGTATCTGCTTTGCTGACTTAGCAATAGAGAGTTTGTATAACAACAAAAGAACATTATTTGTCAACCAAAATCACTGAGCCCAGAGTATCTTACCACCTCTCCTGTTTTATTCCTGGTGTATTTAAAACTACCGAGTTTTTTCCCCAACTATTGCTTTGTTTGACTTTGACCATCAGAAATGTAATATTTCTTGTCTCTTCGTGACTCATTCCCAAAACTCAGAAACTTTAAAAACAAACAAAGAAACAAATTATGAGAGAAAAGTGCTACTTGAATGGGAAGGCATTTTCTGCCACACTTAATGGCAGACTAAACCCCCACCATATCACCAATGCCCTTCAATCCTGACTTGCTCTACCTAGGAGTAGTCTGTTAGAAGAGAGAATTCCCTTTGTTTCATAAGCCAAGTCTCCATGGTAATATGCCGGGTTAGTTCTTTCATCCAGGAAAAGTGGATAACTTCAGATTGGTGATTTGTCTGCAATAAAGATTCATAAACTAGCCCAGTGGTGGTGAACCTATGGCACGGGTGCCAGAGGCAGCACTCAGAGCCCGCTCTGTGGGCACCCGCGCCATGCCCCGGAGGTGGCAACTGTCCCTCTTCAACCAGCTGCCTGCTAATTCGCCGAGGTCCCACATGGCTGAATGCATCCCAGCACAGCTGGTTTCCCTCCCCCCCCATCCTGTCCCTCCTGGCCTCGCATGCTCTCCTTTTCCCAGGCACGACCCACTGCATCACCTCCTCAGCTGTTGGCCAACCATCAATCTCGGAGGCAGCTTCTTTGAACTGTTGGTGATGGGCTGCGGAGCCCCAAAGTGCACCTGTCGAGGGGCAGGCAGGCTGTGGCTACTGACGGACACCGTTGGCCCCCATGCGCTTGCTGGCCTCTGTGTGCAGGGGCCGATGGTGTTAGACAGCAGCTGCCCCAGCCCTTGCCTTGCCCCATGGCAATGGCACCCCCAACCTGCCTCACCTCACCCCACAGGATGAGTCTCCTGCCTACCACCCCACCTGCCAGAGACCTCCTGGAGTTCCCCCAACCCTGCCCACCCACACAGGTGTCCCTCCCCATGAGCAACATTGAGGTGACCACACCCACCCAGTCTTGACCACCACAGCCACACCCATTCAGTGGGCCACGCTCACCTGGCACCCAGCGATAAATAAGTGGGTTTTGGGTTGCAGTTTGGGCACTCGGTCTCTAAAAGGTTCACCACCACTGAACTAGCCTATCTTGCTAATTCATTTGCTGGAGTCTTACGCAAAAGCTGAGCAAAGGTTTAAGGATGATTTTCTGTCTAGCTTTGGTGTGAAGTGTGACAGCAAAGAAAAGAGGCTGGCCATGACACTTCCCTCTTTCCACAAACAATAGTCAGTTTGCAGCCTCCCAATGTATCTGTCCTGCCAGTGATTACTTCACTTGGAGACTGTTTTGCATGCCATACTTTTTTCCTAATTTTCCCCATTTTCTTGACGCATCCCATCATGTGGGATAGGAAGAACTACTTGCCCTTCCTACTGTATTTACTAATCATTCTCCCAAATCTATCTTCCATTTTAGTTTAGATATCAAGTTCTACCTTCTCACTGACAACATCCAGCTCTCTTCCAGTCCTTTATCCTCCCCCTTTTTTCAAAGCCTGCATCACATTAAAAATTCCATATCCCCCAATGTTTATAATTTGCTCTTCCCACAGAAACTTGAGGATCAATAAGCGCTGAACCTTAGAGCCAACCAGCATTTTTCTTTCCTCACCAGCTCACACCACCAGATTAATCAATGTACACCTACACTCCTGTCTGTCTGTCTGTCTCTTCTGTATCTGATATTGGTTCCTTCATTTCTGACTGGCAGGATGGCGAGGTTCACCTGGTGCTCCTGGACTAGATGGAAGACCAGGATTTCCTGGAGTCTCCAATATATCTGGTATACCTGGCGATGTGGGCTCACCTGGTTTTGATGGAGTACCAGGTAATGCAACACTGCTGTATATTTAGTGGGGATGTATGAACTATAGTCCTATTCAAACACAATATGAAAATAGTTACAACGTTCAAAAAGGGAGATCACCAGTGATTTTAAAAATTACTGGATATTATTTGAGTCATTGTAACTATTTGGATTTGTTACAAGTATATTTAGCCTTTCTTCACCATGAAAATTAAATAGGCAAAATGGTAGTCAAGAATAATTAGATATAAATTCTGCAGTTAAGATTTAATTGATAGGTCATGGCAGACCCCCTTCTTTTCAGGTGAACTCACATAGGATTAGCAGTGTAATTATAGTTATAATCTACAGTTGATAAGACGCATGATTTAAAAAATGCATAATTAAAAAAACTCCTTAGAAGATGTTTTGTGGAGTGGGAAAATGTGGACTTTAATAACATTCCAGGATTGAGGCAAGGCAACTGAACTATGAAATTCTCACATAGAATAGCAACTCAGAATTATGGCATGTAATTACAGAATTAATTAGACACAAAAATAGAATTTATTATAATAAGCCAAAAGTTTGGGTTTAGGTTCAGTTAGTAAGTTATCTGAATGTAGTCTTTATGGTTTGTAAACTATGGTTTATGATTTAGTATTAATTGTGACCCAGGCTGTTATAGCTTGTTCAGTTAAGCATGTTAAAATTAATGCAGTCATTTTATTAGTAGACACACAGTATTAAACATTAGGCTTATGCATTTTCCTTCTTTGCATGTTATAATTAACATATTGGAGGACCCAAAATAAAATAAAAGTTTTGAATTCTGATTTCTAGTAGTATTTTGGAGAGCAAGCAAAAGCTCATCCAATCATAATTTTGACGTGTCTTATGAAATGATAAAAAGTAAACAAAATGACCTAGGAAATTAGTTAATCAGAGCTGGCCCATTTTGACATAATAGTAAACTATTTTTAGGGGAGATAATTAATCAGAGTGCTTCTTTTTGACCACTACTATAGTTTATTTTCTATAAATACAGGTTGTGTTTAAATGATACAACTAAAACAAACTCCCATAAACCCATTACAGTAACTTAGCCTGGGTTATTGTGAGTGGGATATGATCAGGGCTGCGGCAGACAAGCAGCTATCTTTGCTAAATGCAAACTACTGAAAAGGTGGTTAGCAAGATGTGGAAATAGTATAACCACCACCAGCACTCCACATTCCCAACAACCCAACAGTTCAGAACCATTATGGATGAAATTAGAAACATTTTAACCATCCCCATCTATCTTTCACTCAGGACCAATCCAAAAGCAATCAAGAGTAGTCCGTGTCAAGCTATGAAGATTCATGGCCATTAGGAGTGCCATAGTGCTTCTAGCTTGCCTATAGTTGTGAGGGGGAAGAGAAAAGCTTGGGATCCACAGATGTTCCCTATCAGTGTGAGAGCCGAGGCCGCCAAAGAGATGTTTTGGTAAACTGAAGTTTTCTTCTCATAGCAATCGCTGGAAGATTAATTGAATAATGTGACCTGAACTGTCAGAGAGGGAGGGAAAGTTTTACTCTTTTAATTATCTGTTTCCCGCCAGAGCTAGTTTTCCTTCTATCGTACCAGTACGCTATGCCTAATAAAATTTGCATTAGAGATCACCATGTCTCCTATGTTTTACTTTGTTGGGCTTTTCAGCTGGAACTTGAGAGTCAGGTCTGGTGTTACAAACTTTGCCCTACTTACCTTTTGAAGGTTACCCTGGACCTCCAGGAACCCCAGGAACAGCTGGCTCATTTGGCTTCAAAGGAGAAGAGGGACTAAAAGGTGTGGCTGGAGAAGATGGTCTGAAAGGAATACAAGGTGACCAGGGCCAAGATGGAAGACCTGGAATACCAGGCTTGGATGGAGCAAAAGGTATGATGGGAAAACTCAGTATGGAGAATATAAATTAGGTTACTTAGTCAGATGTGTAATAACCCATGCTTACAACTGTTTTGCCTTGAAGGATATAAAGGTGATCAAGGAGTCATGGGCTTTGTTGGCCGAACAGGAATTTCTGGTGACTTTGGTCCCATAGGGCCTAAAGGAGATAGAGGCCCCCCCGGTAAGTAGATTGATTCGATATGCTAATTTCAGCAATTGCTATATTTAAACCAACACTGATTCCACAGAGCTTTATTATAACCTTATCCTTAATGTTTAATGTTTTAACAGCATTTTCGGTAATAATTTACATAGTCCTAAAACTGCACGGAAGCCTCCACTTTGTAATAAGAGAGCACCTATTAGTAATATTTATAGTCACAAGGAAGATAGAATATACTGGATCTTCTGTAGCTCATCAAACCTATTTATAGTACTGGTTTCCCATGAGTCAACATGCATTCTTGTCTCTCATTAGAGTAGATGGGTAGTAAAGCAAAGTAACTGGAATAAAAATGGAGAGATTTGTGCATATAAACGACCACTAATAACATGGGATAAATATTTAGTATCATTTGAGTTTGGCAGCTATATGATTTTCTTAAATTGTTTAATGTATTTATTTAAACGTTGCATAGGTGTTCAATTGCTACAAGTAGAAAAGTCTATCTACAAGATCAATAATTCATTTGGATTTTTAACTTTTAGGGTTTCAGGGACCTCCAGGTTCACCCGGATTGCCACCTTTACTTCCTAAACTGGTTGCTGAGCAAGGGGCACTAGGCGCCCCTGGAAAAATAGGCCCCCAGGGCCCTGCAGGTGAAATGGGTCCTCACGGTCCCCCAGGAGACCCAGGTAGGAGGTTACTATCAAAAAGAATGGTGTTCGTGGGTTTGTGAAGCTATTTGTTTCTCAAATAAAGACTGAGTAACACTTATTTCAAAGGAATATTTGGGGTACCTGAAAATATCGAGGCAGATTAAATTGTTATGCATCTCAGTGGCTTTGGCAGTTTTGCGTGAAAGTGCTACAGGGATTTAATGCTCCACTAGTACATTTCATATCTGTCCCTGCTGCACTAACTTTACAAGCACATCTTATAGAGTGAATATGCAACTGGTCATTTGTTCAAGGCAATATAGGCTCCCACTGTATTTTCCTTCAGAAAAGGTCCAGTTCTCTTTGTGTAGAAATTTAATGTTATTTGGAAGAAAATGTCATGCTACAACAACACAGCTTCTGTTCTGCCACAGCCCTCCTGCCCTGCCCTGCTCCTGCCTTGTAATTTGTCCTTTTTTCAGATGAAATCTCCAGATAATTCTATTCTCATTCACAAATGATAAGCTACAGCGTGCTGGCCATGAAATTTCTCATGTATTTGATTGAACTACTTCTGCTGAGGGCACCATGACCTGGTCCTGCTTTAGTTTCCTCTCTTAGGCTCTTACTAATAGCTTTGATATACAAAGCAGAATCTGTGAGCCACAGACACCTTCCATTGTTTAAAGATGCTGAGTGGATTTAATTCTTATTAGTGTAGGAACTTTGTAACAAAATGTCATAGTCAATTATTCTGTTTAATAACCTCACTTTTAAGGTTTTAGAGGCCCGATAGGTAAACCAGGAGCACAAGGAGGAGGAGGTATACCTGCATCTCCTGGTTTCAGAGGTGACCAAGGAGGACAAGGACTGCATGGCCCAGCAGGCTTTGAAGGTAAATCCTAAAGTTCTTGTCTTTTTTTCCATCTTCTCAGACATTTCATCTGATTTAACTCTGCATCCAGTCTATTCATATATATTTTCCCAGTTAAATAAATGCAGGATTGCAACGACAGTCAGTCAGTTGAATGTGTGTACAATTGCATGCGAGCCAAAATAATCTAAAGAAAAAAATATAGGGTTGGTTTTTTTTACAGATAAGCACCTAAGCAACCATCACTTGAAAGATTCATGTGAGCAGTCATAAATTTGGAATAAACATTCCATGCCCTTCTCACACAAGAAGTAATTCAGACGATGCTTACCTTTTTTTAAAAAAATATATCTATTAAAATTCTTTTTTAAATAAATAAATAGTGAGCTATTATTGAGGAAAAATGATATTGTATTCTGATGTTTTGCTTCATGTGAGCTTATCAGTTTTTAAAATTACTATTATTAAAAAGAATGTTAAAACAAACCTTTCAGAAGTAATAGTGAGCCTGGCAGGTCCTACTGAAGGTATCTATTGAGGTTGCCTGCTTCTGTATAACAACATAGTATCTAACCCAACCCTTTGTTGGAATTTTTAACTTTTAAGCTTGGTATGCAGATAATATCTAAAGGTTGCAGAAATGAAGAAGACTATAGACAGGTTCATCCCACAGTAGGGCCTCGGCTTTCCCACATATTCAGGAGTATGTATTTATGAGTAACATTGCTTGCCCAATGTTGCCAACCCCAAAAACTGCCCTGATCACGACACCAGTGCAAAAAAGCAGTGTCAACCTGCATTTCCTTCCAGCAACCAATAAAAAAACATCACATCTTTTTCACTCCACAGTGTTCCTGTATTGCTACTATTTTAAGGACACTTCCTTTCTCCTTTGGAGAATAGCGTAGAAAGAGGACTGTGTGACACCCATGGATAGAACATGCTTCAGTCACCAGTCTTAATGCTAATAACACACCTTGCACGGTCTGATCATTTGAACATATTATTTGAACAAAATATATGAAACAGAAGTTGGAATGCTACAAAGCACAATGCACAAAGTGAGCCTCTTAGGAATGCTACTGGGTGGGAGGGATCTTCTGGGGAAAGGGCTAGCTTCCTTGTACACATGGGAGCTTTGTGACCTCATGCTCTGAGGACTCCAGATGGGTTCCCAGCCAGAAAAAGAGATCTTGTTATCTTCAGATTGTAACGTATCTTTCGGCATTGGAGAAGTACTTTTTGATAACTGCTACACAATGCCAGAATCAGCATCCAATAAATTCAGTCCAATAGCTGTGGATTCTTTGCTACTTGTACTGAATTATTTAGCAGTAAATAAAGTTGCCATGATGTTCTTAGTGGGTGGCCATACCTTTAAAAGCAACATCCTGCCTTTATATTTCTCTAGGTGAAGCAGGCGTTCCAGGTACTCCTGGACTGCAAGGTATGCCGGGCCGCAGTGTTAACATAGGTTATCTTCTTGTGAAGCACAGCCAATCTGCTCAAGAGCCAATGTGTCCAGAGGGCATGAACCAACTTTGGAGCGGCTACAGCTTATTGTACTTTGAAGGACAAGACAAAGCACATAACCAGGATCTTGGTATGAATTTTAGCTGCTTAGTAAATAATAAACAGCATTTCAATCAATCAATCAATAAATAAATAACAGACTAGCCCTTCATTGTCAGATAACATAATAGACATTGTGTACCAGATTGGTACCAGGGTTTTTTAATGGCATAAACTCATTACAGACCATTTCAGCAGATGCATGGGTTATTGCTAAGCACATTGATTTGTGCTTAGATTGTAAGCCACCCTGAGTCTTCGGAGAAGGGCGGGATATAAATGGGATTTTTAAAAAAAATATTATCTATGGGTTATTATCCTGAAAAAAGAGTATTTTCACCATGACTGGGCCAATATTAAACATCTGGCAGGCAAACAGAGGAAAAGAAAGAAGTGTAAAAGGCTCCAAAAGTGGTAGTGTCCAGACAATAGTTCTTTAACATGAGACAAAAACTCATGCAAGTAATTAAGAACATCTACACTGGTTTGTTTCAGACTTACAAGCAGGTCTTCTGGAAGATCCTGCTGACTGTCTCAAAATAATGTATCAGCAAAATCCATGCAACGACTGACAACTATTATCAGTGCTCTAACTGTTATAGCATTATTGTCATCATGCTACTTAATGTTACTGTTATTATTTAGATTTATATCTTTTTTCTTAAGGAGCCGAGGGCACTTTATATGACATTCTGCTTCATTTTATGTCCAAAACAAATCTGTAAAGTAGGCTGGGCTGAGAGAAAAATGACCCTAGCAAGTTCCCACGGTTGAGGGTGGATTTGCAGCTAGATTATCCAAGTCCTAGTCTAACATTTCAGTCCCTGGGCCTCACATACTAGTTTAAACTTCCTTCCCCACAGGGGGCCAGAAATCATGCCTCTGCCCCCATTTCCTCTTCTACCTCCTGCCATTTTCTCCTTCCTGTGCCCAGGCAGGGGACTTCAACATACAGCATAAAATCAGAGGGCTGGGAGAGACTCTGGGGGTCTTGTAGTCCAACCTTCTGCTCAAGGCAGGAGCCTTATACCATCCCAGTCAAATGTTGTCCATTTTTGAAAACCTCCAGTGTTGAAGCACTCACAACTCCCGGAGGCAAGCTGTTCCCCTGACAGTTCTCACTGTCAGGAAATCTCTCCTTACTTCTACGTTGGATCTCTCTTTAATGAACTTCCACTCATTACTTCTTGTCCTGCCCTCAGTCGATCCCCTCTGTTCTCTGTGACAGCCTCTCAAGTCCTAGAAGACAGTTATCATGCTCCCCTGATCCTTCCCTTTGATAGGCTAGATATACCTAGCCTATCAAACTGTTCTCCCTCAACTGTCCATCATATGATTTAGCCTCCAGATCCTTTATCTTTGTTGCTCTTCTCTCCACACATTCTAAGGTCTCAGCATCTTTTTTGTATCATAGTGAACAGCACGCAGTTTTCTAAGGGTAGCCTCTTTAGAGCAGTAGAAAGTGGCATTATCGCTGCTCAGGATCTTGATGCTGTTCCTTTGTTCATATAGCACAGGACTGCATTGACTTTTTTGGCAATTGCAGCACATTGGTGGCTCATACTTAAGTGGTGATTCACTAGGACTTCAGATCTCTTTCACAGTTACTGCTGTTGAGCTAGGTACCTATTCTGTACCTATGTATTTGGTTTTCCCTGCCTAAGTGTAGAACCTTACTTTTCTCACCCCTGAATTGCATCTTTTTGTCAAGTCTGACAAGATCCTTCTGAATCTTGAGTCTATCTTCCAAAGTGTTAGCAATTCCCTCTAGTTTGCTATCATCTGCAAATTTGATGAGCTCCCTTTCTATCCCTTATCTAGATGAAGATTTTGAAGAGTACTGGGTCCAAGACAGAACCTTGCATGCTTCCATCCATGTAGATATAGTTCCATTAAGAATGTACACCGGGAGCAGTTGTCAGAAAAGTGTGACTACCATACCTGCATCAATATGGCTGGTGAACCTGTTGCCCAAATGGCCACTCAAAGAAGCAGTAAGCACTTGCAATAGCAGCCAAATAGATAGTTGCTCTCTCATCCACATGTTTATAGGTGGGGTACAGATGTTGTTTCTTTGGGGGACTTGTGGCCTGGATGATTTTGGGTGGCAAGCAGATCCAGCTCTCAGGACACAACTCCTAAGATATCACAATGGCTCGACCTCATGGATTTGTTATTGCACTGACAGAAACTGGCAACAGAAGTGTTAATAAAATTGTTGAACAAAAATAAATAGGAATAACTTGCATCGATTTTTATTTTGGTGATCAAATGGAAGCCAATATCACATCTATGGTATTTACATCTGACATAACAATATTGCAGTTAACAGATTACAGCAAAATTAATTTGTGCTAGTTGAGCTATTTGTAAAGCTATCCTAGCTCCCTATTCCATTCACTTTTACTGCCAGAGTTCTAAACCATGGGCCTGGAGCACTGAAAATTTACAATAGAGAAATCTAAAAAAAATATCCTGGTGATGGAAGCATTTTGGCACTTTGCTAAGTTCTCTAAAATATTAACATTTCTTCTTTCCAATCTTTCACAGAGAAGTTTCTGAAATATGGCACAACTTCAGAAGTACCTACTAGTTTATTGTTTTAAACTTCCAAAACAAGCTACCCCTGGAGACACATCGGTGATTATTCTCTGTGTTTCTTCTTGTAGGCCTGGCTGGATCATGTCTGGCTCGATTCAGCACTATGCCTTTCCTTTACTGCAATCCAGGAGATGTCTGCTACTATGCAGGTCGTAATGATAAATCCTACTGGCTCTCAACCACAGCCTCTCTTCCAATGATGCCCGTGGAAGAAGAAGAAATCAGGCCCTATATCAGTCGCTGTTCTGTCTGTGAAGCTCCCGCTCTTGCCATTGCTATTCACAGTCAAGATGTTACTATTCCTCATTGTCCTGAAGGATGGCGCAGTTTATGGATTGGCTATTCTTTCCTTATGGTACGTGCTTCTTTTGCTGATTGGGGTACAGACTCAGAATGCTTTTAAAATTATATCCATATCCTGCTTTTATGTAAGGTTATTTATTTATTTAAACCTTTTATGGTGGCTGCCCAACTCACAAAATTGCAAATCTGGCTGGCTAATTATGGGATTAAAAGTAAGAATAAAAAGAAACTAACAATAGAAACAACCCCCAATAGTTGGGTATTTATGGCTCTGATAGGCAGGCTGGGAGCTATTTGTCTGGCCCAAAACCAAGAATGGCACTTGATAGTTCTTCCAAGCTGACCTCTTTATTGTTTCACCCCTATAGACAAAAGGTTGCCAGAGTGAGGACTCTGCTGTCTGCAACTTAAAATATACTGAACTATTAGTGAGAGCCTGTCTTCACCCTCTTTCTTTCCCGTATAGCAACATCTAAAATGAGTTGCCTCTTACTCACCTGGAATACACTATCTCCCACCTGGGAATACACCTCACTACTCTGCATCAATTTGTCTTATTTCATATAGATATACATAGGCTACACTATAGTTGACCAGGTTGACATTGAACACTTCGGCTCTAAATTATGGTTTAGAAAAAGGCTATAATTGCATGTCATGCTAAATCATGAATTGCACACATCATTTTTCTCTCTTCTTGCTTTCCATATTACTGTATATAACTACAAATGTTCGTTTTCTTCCACCTAGAGATTGGACCCTTCCCATCTCAGTGATAAACCCTCTTCCAAATGTAACAATTAGATATTTTTAAAAAGCTTTCATTGATACCTATGGATTAAAAAAACACAATGGGGCAAATATGAAGTCCATAAATTTATGATCCTACTTAATTTTCTGGTTATTTATTCACCCTTTTAAGAAGTAAAACATTGGCACAATATCATCAAAGTTCCAAGCATTTAGATTACATTTTAAAAACATATGAGTCTATAATTTTGCCATATTAATTTATTCAAACATATATTAAACATTTAAGGTATGAGCACTTCAATTACAATTTATCTTTTTAATTTCTATGTTGTAGTTAATTATCTTTTTTGAACATACAGTGGCTCATGTCATTTCAGACAGCAAAATAAATTACACTGCCCACATTAGACTTTATTAGTTTCAGAAAACACATGAGGGTCTGACATGAGGGAAAGAGCTGCCTGGAATTGGTCGTATGTAGAAGATCTCTGAACAGACCTCTGTACTTTCCCACACTGATTTTCAGTTCATAAACGTAATGCATTAAGCTCCTATTCAGCACCAGTCAGATAAACAAGTGAAATCATAATGGCCATTACAGACAATAGCATCTGTGTATTTTAACTCTGAAATGATAGATGTTCAAAAAAAAAACCAAAAAACCCAGTGGACAATATGGGGCATATGGAACCTTTGTTAGAACACACTTGATTTATATCCCTCCTTCCCCGAGATGAAAGCTAGCAGATGGAAATTCTCCTCTCATTTTTATGATCACCGCAACCTGTAATGTACTTTTGTATTATATTTGAATTGTTGTTATCTGGTTTCTTCTAGCACACTGCAGCTGGTGCCGAAGGAGGAGGACAGTCACTGGTTTCTCCCGGTAGCTGCCTGGAAGACTTCAGAGCCACCCCATTCATTGAATGCAATGGTGCTCGGGGGACCTGTCACTACTTTGCAAACAAATACAGTTTTTGGCTTACCACCATTGACCATCAATTTCAACACTCACCTTCTTCAGATACTCTCAAGGCTGGACTCATCCGAACACATATAAGCAGATGCCAAGTGTGTATGAAAAATTTGTAAAATAAACACCCCCCCCCAAAAAAAATGCCACTTCAAAGTGGCATGGATCAAATTTTGTTGGTGCTTATTTAACTTATTACCTCATCATTTGAACACAAGTATTATCTGGAAGAACAAACACTGCAAGTACATATAACCGTGCAACTGTTCAGCCTTTGTTCATGTATTTGTGAGTTTGGTTTTACCTGCTGCAAATAATATAGTCTATGAGAATAAAACAATAGACAAAATTTCATTATTAAATACACTTGCTCTCATTTAAATCTGATTTATTGTCAAATGATATTTATCTTTTTTTCTATGTATAACTGAACACTGTAGTCATTGAATATTAAATAAACATTTAAACACAAATGCAAACTATGTTAGAATTTAGGATTTTAAATTGAATTTAGCAAACTCATTGTTAAAATATGGAAATGCCATTTCAACATACTCAAAACAATCAAAGAGCTGTATGCTTGCTCTAAGGGAGGGAGTCCTGAGGTCTTTGGTTACAAATCCAATAGAACTACAATGTTTTATGACTGAAGGAAACATGCACGGAATATACTTTTGTTACAATTACATTTCAAGGCCTTTTATTTTTATTAAGTTACTTTATTAAACATCTTGTTGCTATTAGCGGCTAATTATTTCTGCAGAGTCTGCAGAGAATGAACAATAAGCTTTTTGTGTCACTTGGACCTTTTTTTTAATGCAATCTTATATTATTCTATGCAGTACCCTCAATGGATAGACATAGCACATTAGACCAGAATTCACTTACCTTAATATTACTTTAGTATGGCTTGGAGATAAACAATCTATGGTGCTTTAGATGTTTATATTCTAGCTGGATTGATGAGTAATGGTCCATATCTGAAAGTACTTTGCCTATTTAGACAAACTGTACTTTGCCTAATTCTGTTCAACCATTCCTGGGTATCACAGAATCTATGTCATAATAATCTCATAATTTCAGGAATAGCACAAAAGGAAGATGCTTATAAAATTATGCCTTGCAGCTTCTCCAGTTGCAATTATAGCCACAGTCAAGAAACACCACACTAGAGAGTACCATTTATTATTTGTGTGTACCCATACTTAGGAATGTGGCATTTGTCATTCTTCCCAATGTAAGGATGATAAGAGAAACTCAGTATCAGAAGGAAGTGAGTGACAAAAAAACCATCTCCACCCAGAAGGAATTGGGACTGTACCTGGGAAGGTGAGAAACCACTTTTCTCATAGCAGTGAACCAAAACTGTGATCATGTGCATACTTATCTGTACAAATGAAGCTGGATTGGCTTCCAAGTAAATATGCATAAACTTGCTGAGTAAATCAGTTTCTGTCCCCAATTCCTTCACCAGTATGGACAAGCAGATGAAAAGGAGGCAGAATTAGAACCTCAACACTGCAAGTGGCAACAACCCACTTTTGTTGGCAGGTACCAGGCAGCTGCCCAGACTCATCTGTAACTGGGCACTTGGGACTTCCCACTGTTTCCCAAAGTTTTTCCTTCCCAAACCAAATCCTGAATAAGAAATGCTCCAATTTCCTTTCATGTATTTCTCTTTTGTACTTATGATCGCAGTGTTTTATTTTGTATGATAAATAAAAGTATCAACTTTTTCTTATTGAATTGGTACGGGTTTCACAAGACATGACTTAAATCCTAAAAAAAGAAAAAGAATTCCATGTAAAGAAACAACCCATATATGATCTGACTTGAAGGGGACAGGGCAAGAGAATCCAGGGAGTTCTTATTTTATTTAAAAGGCTCTGGCACTTCCAACTTCACCATCCAGTAAACTGTAGCAGCACAGAGGTTGCACGGAAATGTGCATATCCAAAGCATCACCCTTAAATGCAGAGCATGTAATCGCATATTCAAATCCTTTTAAATTCTTCACATTTAAGGAAATTCTGTCGATCTGTTTCTTAGATATCTGATAAAGACTGAAAAAGTTTCAGAATTAGAAAAGCAAAATATGGATTTAGAGGCCCAATGAATTTTTATGGATTTGCAGGCCGAGTTCTTCAGTCACCTTCCAATTCTCATTACTGTTAAAATTTATTTCATCCAAGAATGAGCCCAGCACTATTATTTTGCTACCAAGTCCTAAAATAAATACCATAATAATGTACCATATTTGAGATTCAAAGACAAAATATATTCCAAGCATACTTTACCCTATAATCTCTAGTTTTATGAATTACTATCACAAAGGTAATTAGTAAATTTTATTGCTAATATAGTCTTAAAATAGGCAGAGGTAAAGAGCTGTTTTGTGTCAATAGATTGATCAGCCTCGTAGTAATTTCTTTCACATTCAGAAATGGTAGATTTCTGTAGATCTGTAGAAAAAGTAATCTTCCTAACAAGGAAAAATCCAAGTTGATATTTTTATATATTTCCTCAACAACAGCACTGAAAAATCACTGCTATCATTGATACATTGCTATCACTGATTACAACCAAAATTTTTAAATAATTTTGATTCTCTAACAATCAAGTTGTTATATATATTGCAATCATCTCCATACCAAAACACATCATTTTTCCCCTGCCCTCACACACATTAACATTCCCCCAGCCATGTACTCATATCTACTTTTATGACTCTATTATTCATAATTTAACAAAAAATATGCTTAAATAATTTCACCAGAATCTGATCTACTACTGTAATAACCAAAAATATTTACTCTTACTGA
This sequence comes from Vipera ursinii, assembly GCF_947247035.1. Lineage (NCBI taxonomy): Eukaryota > Metazoa > Chordata > Lepidosauria > Squamata > Viperidae > Vipera > Vipera ursinii. The sequence goes on from NC_139512.1 coordinate 190,278,781, forward strand.
TTTAGAACATAAATAATTCATCAACTTCCTGGAATTTCAAAGTTTGAAGCTAATACCGTAGTACATTTATAAACATCATTAGTCCCAATACCACCAATTCACCACTGAGTTAAAATTGGCCTAAAACTGCAGACTACTTTGTAAGTTCCTTCAGGTACATTTTGTTATAGGAGAAATGGGCATACATTTTTTGCCTAACAACCGATGTCTGGGCTATATTGATGTTGACTCTATTTAATACCGTTCTATTGATCTGACTTTCTTTTTTGCTCTGGCTCCAGTGGCCACAACCATGCAATTAATGAGGAAGAAAAGGGAAGAATTGGTTTGCTACAATTCTTTATTTTGCTGGAAAAATATGGTGTAAAATAGCTGATCAATCTCTACCTCCTTCCTGAAATCTATTTCTTCATGTATAAAATCCTCCTTACTATATAAGTGAATGCCACATATCAAAAGATTCTTGCCAAAACAGATACTAAAGATTCATGTGTAAAATAGCATACAGTATCATAAATTTAATGTGGAAGGGCAGAAAAATCACAATTAATGGGCTTTAAAAGCTTTCAATAATTGACTCCAAGCTCCCCTTCCCTGAAGTTTTTTCTCATTACGTCATTTAATTGTTACAAAAATCCATTCTTATAGAAAATGCAGTTTGTCTGGCTGCCCTTGTTATTTTTGCATTGTTATCTTTATTCAACTTTTTTTCTTTGCAGTAACACTTTTGCATTGTTGCAACACTTTTTTGCATTGTCCTTCAATTAGTGTAAAAATGCATTCAATTATCTGCAGCATGCAGAGTGTGTGTTTTTAGCAGTCTTGCAGTTATTTAAGTCTACAGTTTGTGGTAAGCCTTCAGCTTTTTGTTGCAAAATTACCGGAACCACCATTTCAAATACAGTTTCAAAAAGATGGTCCACATTATAACCAGTTTTCGCACTAGTTTCAAAACACATTTTTTCTCCTGGTGGTGCATTTACCTCATCCAACATTTTATACTTGAGGATTTTCCTATAAAATGCTACAGCATCATTCATATGGATTTGTTTTTTCACCTTAGTAGAAATGGAACTATTGGAGGGCTTCTCAAACTGATGCTTGTCTTCTGATTCTGGCAAAGAGGCACACACATCTGTCAGGTCAACTTTGTTCCCGGCAATAACAAAAAGGCAATCTGGGCTGGCAGAATCTGTTAACGCCAAGAACCTATCCTCAAGTTCCACCATGCTCTGTAGATTAGTTACATCATATGTGAGAATAACAGCTGCTGCTCCTCGGCAGTACATGGACCCAAGGCCGTGGAACTGCTCGCGACCTGGAAGAAAGAACACAATACTGAAAGATGATTAGGGGGCTGGAGGCTAAAGCATGTGAAGTACAGTTGCAGGACCTAGGTACGGCCAATCTAGAGAAAAGAATGATAAGTGGGGTGTGTGTAACATGATAGCGGCATTCCAGTATTTGAGGGGCTGCCACAAAGAAGGGGCGGTCAAGTTTTTAATTGGGGTTTTATATTTTTCAGGGATCAAATTTAATTATTTTTAATTGTTTTTAACTTTTGTATTGTATTGATGTTTTTAAATACCTTGTAAACCGCCCTGAGTCCTACGGGAAAAGGGCGGTATATAAATTCAATAAACTTAAACTTAAACTTATTTTCCAAAGCACCAGAAGGCAGGACAAGAAGCAATGGAGACTAATCAAGGAGAGAAGCAACCTGGAATTAAGGCGAAACTTCCTAATAGTGAGGACAATTATCCAGTGGAACAGCTTTGCCTTCAGAAGTTGTAGGTGCTTCATCACTGGAGGTTTTTAAGAAGAGACTGGGCAGCTGTTTGTCCTGAACGGTATAGGGCCATGGTGGCGAACCTACGGCACGTGTGCCACAGGTGGCATGCAGGACCCTCTCTGTGGGCACGCACGCCGTCGGCCCAGTCCTAGGCCTTCAGCTGGGTTTTATAAAACCTTTTCAATTTAAGCCTCCACCGCTGTGTGCAAAAAAAAAAGGTTCAATCAATTTCAACTTCTCGCAGGGAAAAAAAAAGAAAAGAAAAAAAGTTGGAGTTGATTGATTGAACTTTTTAGTCTCACGCAGTCTGCCATTCCCACCACAGCCACGCCCACCCAATGGGCCACACCCACCCAATGGGCCACGCCCACCCAGCACCCAACAATACTTAAGTGGGTTTTGGGTTGCAATTTGGGCACTCGGTCTCTAAAAGGTTTGCCATCACTGGTGTAGGGTCTCCTGCTTGTGCAAGGGGTTGGACTAGAACAGCAAACCTCAACCTTTTGGGGACCAGCGACTTTTCCATGGATAAGTTTTTCCATGGACAGGAGGGGGCGTGGTTTTGCATGTTGCCTGCATCCCACAGATGAGGCTTTGCTTGTTTGTGCAGCCCTATTACTGGCATGCTGTGGCCTGGTGCCAATCCATGGATCGGGGGCTGGGGACACCTCCAAGGTCACTTACAACTCTGTTATTCTGTTAAGAACACTAGTTTGACAATAAAAAATTGTCTAAATAAGAATTTCTGAATTTTCCCAATAGTTCTGATGCAACAACTGATATATATATATTCCTGGCCAGTATAAGGGAAAGAGATTTCCATTACTGAAATCTATCCAGTTCAAAGGGCTGTGTGTGTTTTGTGTGTGTGTATACACACAGATACATACACACAAACACCTTCGAACTGGACAGATATCAGTAAGGGAAATGTCTCCCCGTTATACTGGCCAGGAAGATAAGGAAACTTTGTCCACACACCACCTTAATATATAATCTCCAAAAGAGGTTGCTGCTGCTGCTGCTATCCCAAAATAAAATGTTAAAAATCTTGCCTACATTACTGCTACTGACGCAATATTGTTAAAACTTCTTTTGGAAAAGCTGCTTAAATTATGCCAGAACCCAAAAAAAAAACACCTCTTGGATGTTTCCAAAAGCTGAAATGTTGGGCCTAAGCCAGACATGTCAAACACAAGGCCCGGGGGCCAGATCCGGCCCGTGAAGTTGTTTCATGCGACCCGCGAAGCCATCCTGGAAACAGTGAGGGAACAGCCCCCGCTGCCTTGGCCCTGGCCCAGAGACCCTCCTTCTGCCAGAGACCCTCAGATCTCTCCCACTCCTGCCCAGGCCCCCAAAGGCACCCTTGATGCAAACGATGTAGAGCTGGCCAGGCCCACCTAGTAGGCCAGCGTTTCCCAACCTTAGGAACTTGAAGATGCGTGGACTTCAACTCCCAGAATTCCCCAGCCAGCATAGCTGGCTGGGGAATTCTGGGAGTTGAAGTCCACGCATCTTCAAGTTCCTAAGGTTGGGAAACGCTGTAGTAGGCCATATGCACTTTAGCCACGCCCACCCAGTAGGCCACACCCACCCAGTAGGCCACACCCACCCAGCCCCCTGAGGGCAACCGCAATGCTGATGCGGCCCTCAATGAAATTGAGTTTGACACCCCTGGCCTAAGCTAAAACAAGAGCCAGGCGCCGGAGTGAAAACCCTTCCAAGGAACTGAGCGGGTGCGCTGCCGGAGAGAGAGACGAGCCGGTCGAGTGGCTCGCTCAGCTCCCGCGAGTGCCGCGGAAGGGCTCCTCCGGCCGCCAAGGCTGACTTCCCACGGCGGAGCGAGTGTGCGCGGCTAGCAAGCAGGGGTGGGCGTGTCGGGCTGCTTTCCCAAAGTTGGCAAAGTTAGCCGAGCGCGACGTCACGCCTCTTGTCCCGCGCACGGTCCGCTCGGCCTCGGAGGAAAAGGACGAGCCCTCGACGCCGCCCCCCCCCTCCGGGGGAAAAAAACAAAAAAAAAAAACTCGCCGACGTGGCCCCCGTCGCCGTTCACCTGCCGTGTCCCAAATCGAGATGTTGTGGGGGCCCCACTGCTTGAGGTAGAAGGCGCCCCCGACGGTGCTAACGGTGTCCTGGAAGCGCCGCTCCATGTAGCGGTGCAGCAGCGACGTCTTGCCCACGTTCATGTCGCCCAGCAGCACCACCTTTCCGTCGGGTTTCATCTTGTCCCGCCGGGCGCGATGGCGCAGCCCCGTCCTCCCCCGGCGCTCCTGGAGTTCCTCGGAGAAGAGAGGCGGAGTTGCGCTTTCGCTCTCCTCCGAGGGCGGAGGTGAGGAAGGGAAAGGGAGGGCCGCAGGGGCGATCGGCGGCGAAAGCCCTATGGGGAGAGCTGGACGCTCGCAGGCGCTCTGAACGGCGGGAGCCGCGCTCGCCTCCTTCTCCCGGGAACGCGGCTAAGCAGTTAGCGCTGACGGAGATGGCTCGGCCGTGGTTTGCTTAATCGTGATTTACTGACTAAACCGCAGTAGAACTGTGGCTGACAAAGGACAGCGAGGGACTGAGTTCCTTAGCACAGCTGTCAAAACCGGGCAAGCCCCATTATGATATACTGTATTTTAGAGTGAACTTCTGTATTAAATTTAAAGATGTGACAGAATATTTCAAATTGGGTTTAATGGAGAAATATGAACTAAAATAAGCAGCTTGCTCTCCGACCCACACACATACATAAAGCAGCAATATAAATGGCCTTATTTTCTCTCATTTCTTTGATCATTACACTCCCTTACAAAGTCCATTTATCTTTCATAACACTTTCTCTAATTCTAATGGAACTCAGACTAGTTTTTTTACAGACCATCAGAGAGCTCTTCTTATTTTCTATGGAGATTCCTTTAGTGTAACTTGTTTCTGTGGAGTAAGTCACCTACTGAATATAAATGGTTTTACTTTTGTGTAAACATCCATAGGATTGCTATACACCAGGAAAGAGCAACAGTATGATACCTTAGTCAATAAGAAAAACTGAATAAATGAAAAATGAGATAGTCCTTGACATATGACCATAATTGAGCCTGCAGTTTTGGTCATAAATCATGGTCATTAAGCAGCTCACCATGTGGCTGATTTTATTACCTTTTTAAAAGCGAATGAGGGTGGTGCGGTGGCACAGTGGTTAAGTCTCTGGGCTTGGCTGGAAAGCCGGCAGTCTAGGTTTGAAACCTGAGTGCCATGAGATGGGGTGAGCTCCCGTCCTCGCCCCAGCTCCTGCCAACATGCAAATGTGAGTAGATAAAAAGGTATCACTTTGGTGGCAAGGTAATAGCCCTGTCCAGAATAACCAGCTTAGATGGTTATTAACCCAGTTATACTTCTATATTGTTGGATCTGGCTGTGCCCAAATATAATAGCTAAGGATTAATTAGTTTAAGAAATTCAAAACCCCTGCCTACTTACTCTAATCCTGTCTCTATCAAAATGTTACATTATGTTATGCCCCTGTGCAAGCAGTTTTTACATGACCTACTGGGGGGGGATGGGGGAGAAATTTCTCTATTTTCACACAGTGTGTAGCCTGTCATTTCATCGAAAAGTAAGGACTAGATTTTATAATGTCACTATCCCCTTCCCCATTAAACAGAATAGCAATAGTTGAATAGCAATAGGCATGGAGCTGAATTTATTCAGCTGTATCCTATAAGGTGGCTGAGAGGAGTTTTCCTGATGACACAGTAAATAAAATTTAATTTTGAAAATCCAGGAAGAAAAAAAAGGGAGGGCAATTGAAGGACTATAATTCAGAAACTATAAATGTAATCCTTTTAGTAATTGTGTATTTTTTTTACTGCCTTGATAGATTTTTGGAAAAAGGATAGAAATAAAAGATACTCCAAGCAGGGGTGTCATGCCAAAACCACGCCCACTCCATTGCTGGCAATGGAAAAAAAGTTGTGATACGTTCCACATGTCACATGACATTGCAAGTTTGACACCCCTGCTCCAAAGCACCGCATTTACCCAGTATCCATAGCTGGGGTGCAGAAGGAAGAGGCTGCTGTTACCTTCAATTCTTGTTGCAGGTTTCATACACTGTAAGCGACTGTGCAGAGTTATGAGTTTTGCTTGATCCAATGCAACTGGTAAATGAGTTTACTCTGTTGTGAACTTCAGTCCTGGTTCACAGTAATCCTATGTATTATGTGAAGCCAGTTTCCTTTTGAGAAAAAGAGGGAACCAAAGAACAGTGGGAACACTGGGTGTTCTTGTTTCTCTTTGTCATCTGACCACATTGAACACCCCCGTGGCATAGTGAGTGCTATGCTTTCTTCCTTTTTATTTCAGCATAAAGCAAAATTAGTTGCGAAAGGCTACTGACCTCGTGTTCTTTGTGTATACTTTGTAAAGGCACCCGATTGGCTCTTACGTGTTTGTGCTGAACTTTTAATCACATATCTAATCAGCAGCCGTTGTATTTTGCTATACTACAATTACTTGGTTATCTTTATATGCACAGTACCTCTTGTGTAATTCATATATAGGTAAGTTATATATAGGTAAGTTCTTGGCTAGGTCAGGTCTGGTTGGCAAAACGATGGCAACAGAGAGTTAGGGTGTTTTATATTTCTTTGCTTCCATTTACTGTCCATGTAGGCCAGGGGTCTTCAAACTTGGCCCTTTTATGACTTGTGGACTTCAACTCCCAGAATTCCTCAGCCAGCAAAGCTGGCTGAGGAATTCTGGGAGTTGAAGTCCACAAGTCATAAAAGGGCCAAGTTTGAAGACCCCTGATGTAGGCTTTTGCAGTTCTAGTGTTAAACCTCTACTTTGGTTTCCCAATGTTGAAGTCGTGCTACTTTCAACATTCAACAGGGGAGTTACACTGTGATGTTAAACAAAGTGGGGAGGGGAAACCCTCGTATTTGAAATGCCGAAACATTTTTAAAGCATTAAAAGATTTTAAAACATTTTTGTCTGAAGACGCAGGGCCGGTCCTCGCTCAAACGGCTTCGCTACAAATCGATTCCTTCCAGCAGCGGCCTCTTGCGCAGGTGTCCCGCCGTATAAAGACGGCGCGCTCAGATGTGGCCCCGCATTGTAATTGCTGGAGTGTTTGTAAAAGCCAATGTTTTATTTTGAATCGCGTCTTAAACCTGCAATAAAGCAAGACACTAACATAACCTACCGCGGAGCTCTTAAACTTCTTCCCGACGATTCCCGATACGGGCTCGTCATTTCCGACCAAGGGGGTGGGGTCAAGCAGGAGGCACGGAACCTTCTCGCTAGGCTTTTGTTGCTTTTGTTTTCTAAGTTGCCTTAGAGCCGCTGGGCCCGCGCACACCCTCGCCCGCGGGTGCAGAGGAACGCACACACACACACACACACACCCCCGGGCTTTTTGTCCTGTGGCCGCTGTTGACGTGGAGTTGCGGGTGCTGCAGGCGTTGCTGTTTTGCGCAGCTCAGCACAGTCGGCCGGGGCGGCGTTTGCGGGCGAGGCCTAGGCCGTTTGAGGAAAAGCCGAAGCGATGAAAGGTAGCGAGAGGCGGGAACCGGGACCGAGGGGGAGGGTTGCTGTAACGTGAAAGCATCACGCTCGAGACAATGACTTTGCAGCTGAATTATATGTATGTATGTATGTATGTATGTATGTATATTTAATTTAATTTAATTTAATAATATTTCTATACCGCCCTTCTCCCTGAGGACTCAGGGCGGTTCACAGGGCAAAAGTAGAATACAAAATACAAACATTAAAAAGAAATTAAATGATTGCCCAAGTTTAAAACAATTGATATACAATTATAAAACCCCAAAGATAAAATTAAGAGTACAAAAAATAAAAAACCCCACCAATCCCCATCAGGCTAGGCCGGCTTGTACAAACAAAAACGTCTTGAGATCGTATATGTATATATGTGTATATATATATATATGTTTCCTTTAATATGATATATACATGTTAACTCAATACTGATTAGCAACAAGACATGTATGCATTTTAGTCACAAGATATGGAAATGAGCCTTGGTGGAGCAGTGGGCTAATGCCTCCTTAAGTAACACCAGCTGCCTGCAATTAGTGCAGGTTCACATCCCACCAGGCTCAAGGTTGACTCAGCCTTCCATCCTTCCGAGGTAGGTAAAATGAGGACCCAGATTGTTGGGGGCAATAAGCTGACTTTGTAATAATGCTGCTTGGGGGCGGGGCGAAAGCCCTAATAAGCAGGCATATATACATAGAATGAAGGCTACCCTGAGTCTTCGAGAAGGGCGGGATATAAATGGAATTTTTTAAAAAAAGGTTTATAGCCAATTTTTAAAGCATGATTTTTATGCTATATTTAATGCACATTGAACATCGCCTGTTAAAACCACGCTACAATCATTTCTCTCCCCCTCCCCAGGTAAATTCCATAATTTTACATATTTTTATTTTTTTATTTTAATTCCATTTATATCCCGCCCTTCTCCGAAGACTCAGGGTGGCTTACAAGCTTGCTTTGAAAAAGGACCTTGTATTGCTTTGAATTTCCCACCGTTCTTCACTGTTGGGTAGCTGTAAACTGTAGTGTTTCCTGGCTACTTTCCTTGGTGACCAGAGGCAAGCTCGCCTGACAGTAACAGCCAAGAGGCAGTGAAGGCCTTGTTTTGTTTATTGCAACAAATGGGGAGAGAAGCTTATCAAATCTTGGTTCTCTCCAAAGTTTATCATCCCAAATCAACATCTTTATACATTTCCTGCACCAGCCACCACTTCCCTCCTTGTTCCCCATTGGCTGATGTACTATGAGGTTACACTCTTTCCAATCACCTTCTACATATTTCCTGTTACATACTAAATCATACATCCATGTGCATTTAAATTAAGAGATAATATATGCAAGGTGTGTCTAATAATATTCAATAGGATTTGGTTTTTGAGTTCTGTGATATTTTATGGCTTCTTAGAACAATAGATTCTTTCCTGGTATTCAGTTTTAGTTTTGTCTTTCCTGTTATCCAATTCAGTTTTAGTTTTGCTTTTCCCATTTTTCAATTTGGGTTTTATCTTTAAGCTAGCTATTTCCTCTTACAACTAATTCCTCTTACAATATTACATTTTGAAAACCATTCACTCAATCCTATCAGTAGTATTCTGTGAAGGAGAAATCATTACTTTTGTCTGCAGTATACATATTGTATATCATATACACTAAGTCTATATTTATGCAGTACACATTCATAGGTGTTTATGCTAATCCATAGTGGGGAGTGAGGTGGGATTAAGATGTCGGGCTATCACCAAAAATGTAAATGAAAACTCTTTTTTGTTCATAGTTGACGCAGAAAGGCTCTGGAAGCACATGGAAAAAAATAAAATAGATAATATATTTGAGTGCATGCACAAGGCATTGTTGAGTTTGCAGCAGAAGATCAAAGATGGAACTGCAACAAGGGAAGGTTAGACATCTTTGTAAACTATCACACCTGAATTGAGAAATTAGTGAAACAAAACTCATACTCAGTTTTGCAGGTATAGTTAGTGATATTAAGTAACGTGTGCTATGCAGACAAGTTAAGCTTGCAGTATTTTGTCTATGATACAGTCATACAGAGTTTACAGCTGAATTTAGTAAGCAAACCTGTTTTTTTTCTGTTGTTGATCACATTGATTTCCTATGAGATAATTGGTAAGAGGTTGCATGCCAGTGATGGGGGTGAACTGAAGCCATGGAGCCATTCTTTCTGCTGTCTGTTTTGCCTTTCTCTTCCCTTTCTCCCTGTCCAGTGAGCTGTCAAAAAGATTAGAGTATAAGATGCATCATTTACACAGGGCTTTTGCAATCCATGAATCTTCCTATAGATTTTTACTCTGAATTAACCCACCATGACCTCCTTTGCAAGTATATTGTGAATATATTTAAATAAAGGATGAACTAGTTTTCCCCATTGTGCAGAAGGTTTTCTTTTTTAAAAATACAGCTTTTATAGAGCTCTTCTGATTTTCAGCTCTTTGAGGAGAGAGATCAGCTTAAGGGTGGAACCAGTTAGATGAAAATTTAGCATGCCTCCCTTTATTCAGGATATTTAATCAGATTCTAGTTAACCTTTATTTGTGTACCTTAATGTCTAGGTTGACTCCTAGCAAGTCACTGCAGTTTTCTTGGAAAAATCTTTTGGAAGTGGCTTGCTATTGGGTGGAGAGATAGTGACTGGCCCAAACTTACCCAGCAGGCTTCATGCCTAAGGCATAATCTCCTGATTATGTCTTTGGCCTTGTGCCTACACCAAACTGACTAAAGGAATGCTTTAATTTAGATTTTGCAATGAGCAAATTGGTGATCTTGGCGGCTCCTTGCAGTTCTTATTCTGTTAAAATAATACAAAACATGTACCTGTATTTGATACTAAGTGGTTGGGAATCATACTTGTCTCAAAATGTATGGAGAACTTCAGCTAACAGACATCAATCAAAAAGACCACGTTCCTGTTTATTAACATCTACATCGTTTTAAAATGCTATATTTCAGTGCAGTTTTTTTGTTTTTGTAATTTTAAACAGAATGCAATCAAGCTTTGGCACTTGTGAATCAGTTGGGTATGACTGACCTCTTACCTCTGGCACATGGTATGAAAAATCTTATTGCTCCACTATGACAGATGATGATATTTATTCCTTTCTATAGGCATTAGCCTCCTACCTAGCCAGAAGAAAAGGCCTTACGTATTGGCCTATGGCTGATTTTTCAGTAAGGGAATTAAGGAAATAAAGCCTGATTCCTATTGTCTACTCTCCATATTGGATTTTCCATTTCAGCAGATTCAATACTTGTGGTTTTAATTTTTCACAGAACGTAAACCTGGTATAGTCCTATCTTAAGAGGGACCCAAATTCAAATTTCATTGTGATACATCAAAAGGTTTTTAGTAAACATTTTAGGAAAGCTGAAGCTGGTCAATTTAGTATTCACCAATCTCCAGTAGCAAGGCATATAATTTTAATTCTCAGAATTGGGTCAGAGTGATATGTTGTCTAATTCATTGTTACCAAGCCCTTCCAGATTTTGGATAGAAGAATTTACCTAGCATACTGCCTGACCTTTTTTTTTAGTGGCTTTTACATGTGAAGCAGTTGTTTTTCCAATGATATGTTTCTGTGGATTTACTAATTGACAGACCTCAGTTAGCAGAATATTATGGAGTCAAATTCTTGCTGATTTACCTCTTTTAACAGCTATTGTTGTTTTATTAAAAGCTGTCTTTATCCATTGTTCATCACTTAAACAGGACAAAGAGTGCTCCTACTGGTGCATCAAATATAAGAGGAATGTCTTGCATCTATTTTGTCCTTAAGCTTGATGTCTAAAAGTACTGAAAGAAATTCAGCGCAACTTCTGCCCTTCGGATAGGTAAAACGACCAGACTCCATTTTGTGCATATGTTTTTATGGAGTTGGAGACATCAAGGTTTGCTCTTCGATCCCCAAGTTTTCGTTCTGCATGCACCCTCCAGCTTTGTGTAATCATGATAGTGACAGATTAATTTATGTGCACTGGAGGTGGGCTGCATATTTCGTGAACTCTGCGATGAGAAAGAAAAAGTGAATTCCTCCTCTATTTTATGGCATGGAAGTATGAGGGTAGTTCATTCATAGTTCATTTTAAATATTCATGCTGTCAGTAACACATGAAACACAAAATAGTCCTACAAAATATAGATGGGCAGAAATCATATTACAATAATAAATTAACATTTAAAATACTTTTTGCCTGATTAATGTTTCTATATGTTCATTAACATTAATTTTAATGATGCAATCAAATGCTTAATTGTGATAAATCTTAATTGTAATTTTAAATGTATACTTAAAGTTTTTGTGTTCTTTTTCCTATTGTTGAAGAAGATAAGCATATATGCAAACTGGATTTACCTCTGTCTGCTTCAGAGATAATTACAAAAGATGCTGGAGATGACTTTTCTTTGTAAGTAAAACTCAACCCATAAATTGTCTTTTTACTGCTTTTAAATCAGAAGTTGAAACTTTATTTGGAAAATAAGGTGCACTAAATAGATTAGAGCAGGGGTGTCAAACTCAATTTCATTGAGGGCTGCATCAGCATTGCGGCTGCCCTCAGGGGGCCAGGTGGGTGTGGCCAGGGTGGGCTTGGCCTACTGGGTGGGCGTGGCTAGAGTGCGTATGGCCTACTGGGTGGGCGTGGCCAGCTCTACATCCTTCGCATCAAGGGTGCCTATGGGGGCCTGGGCAGGAGTGGGACAGATCTGAGGGTCTCTGGCAGAAGGAGGGTCTCTGGGCCAGGGCCAAGGCAGTGGGGGCCGTTCCCTCACTGTTTCCAGGATGGCTTCACGGGCCGCATGAAACCACTTCGCAGGCCGGATCTGGCCCCCGGGCCTTGTGTTTGACATGTCTGGATTAGAGCTCTTCAGTCAAAATGACTGTTCTGAATATGAATTTCATCCTTTTCCATTATTTCTCTGTCTTTTTGTCTATTTACATAGGTTCTTTGGATCTTATTTTATCTTCTCTCTCTAGATTGTTTTCAGTTTTTGCCCTCCTCACCTGCACTTCTCCAATTCATCTTCCTGACTGCTGACTGCTTTCCTAAACCTTTTTCTCCCTGCTCTGTCTTTTTCTAGAAATTGAAATGCCCTTGAATGGCAAATACATAATGACTTGACTGATCTACTTCTTTCGGATACTAAGATTGTGTAAACGAAACATTGCTGAACATTTTATGATCACTGGAGGAGGAATCTGCCTTGATTCTTTATAAGCAAGCCTGTGTTGCCCAGTCAGCATCGTTAGATCAATTCTCTCGGCCATTGTTTGTGGAGATTCTCAGTCATCCTGGTCACAGTTGTCACAAAGTTGCTTTTTTCAAAGGCAACTGGACTGTTTTTTCCTTGTGGGAAAAGAAGACTTTTCACTTCTCATCCAAGAAGCGTCATGGGTTCTGCCAGAACCGGTGAAGTTTCTTGAATGAGAAGTGAAAAGTCGTTTCTTTTTCCGCAAGGAAAAAACAGTCCAGTTGCCTTTGAAAAAAGCACCTTAGAGATCTCTGTGGCTAGGTGTGTCACTGATGGTGCACAGGAGGCTAGGGGGAGACGCATCTTCCTTCCCCAACCCGGGAAAAAAGGCCAAAAGAAAGAAGAATGGGGAGGTGGGCAGAGTTCCTGGTTGAACATCTGGACACAGCATTTCCTGCAGTCCAGAATTGGAGTAGTTAAGCTCAGGCTCAACTTCCAAAATAATATTATATTTTCACAATAGTAATCTCATTATTTGAATAATTTTTATTCAGTTGCTTTTAGGCAAAATCTGTTCCTATATCAACAAACAGCCTACCTAAGCATAGTTTGCAGATTTGTGGATAAACAGGCTATTCCCACAGAGGCAGGTAGTTGTTCAGCCCAGGTTAGCTTTTGCTCATTAATTTGCCAATACTATCAAAAACAATGCTGCAATTTTTATGTCCGTAAAGCTTACTATCAGTGATAATGTAACAAGAGAATCCTCATAAACATATTCCTCTTAGAAAATGTAGTTCATTGATAGAATTCAAGTGTTTAAGTGTTTTGTGTTATGTTTTAGAGAGAACTTAGTGGAACTTAACAATATGAAAAGTGGGGGCCATTGCTACATAGATTAACAGAAAATTGTAGAAGTTCAATTTATAAATATTATTGGATCAAGATCATTGTGCTGCTTGCTTAATGCAAATAACGGTGAAAGCTGTCTGAATAATAAATATCTAGCACCTCTGTCCAGATTTTAGCCTACCTAAGCCAAATCCAGCATAGAATATCTAAGGGGTTCAATTAATACAATAGCTACTTGCCACTCTTTTTTTCATGTTGGATTCCCAACAGAATCCCTTTGCACTGAGATTATATACCAGCCTAGGCAGTTGTCACACACATTCCCATTTGCTATGAAGGTAGGATGTAAAAAAAGCATGCATCAGACATGGAGAGATTAAATTATTAGGTTCACTGAACAATATTATGTGTGAACAAATCCTAACATCTCACTGATTGCTTGACACTTTTTTTTAAATTTTTACATGTATGAATATAAACGGCAGACTGGAAATTAATGAGGGAATAGATTTAAGAACTGGAGAATCCACAGAGACATCTTCCATATTCTACCAGGATCATGTCTGTTCTAAGAAATGTCTTTCGAAACGGCCATGGGATTCCTACAAAGGGGAAAACCCTTTGAAGTTGCCAATGCTGTGTCACTTCCAGAGATGGCATGCCAAAGCAGACTCTGGCTCAAAATCACACAATGTGATATACAAAGCTCCTTGTGGAAGAAGCCTGAGAAATTTCGAAGATGTGCAGAATTATTTATTTCAAACAGAATGCAGCTTTTTATTTCTAGATCACTTTTCTTTCAATACCTATGTGCAGTTATTCAGAAGCAGTCTGAATTCCCAGGCACTTGTCATTGATCCAGATATCAGCCAAGGGGCAGAGTCTGTACCAGTATCATTCTGTAATGACATCAGCCACGATCGGCTGCCTTGCTTTAAATACCGGAAGACCTCTTGGCCCCATGGATACTTCTTGAACAACTGCTCCAGAAGTTTTCTTGACTCCTGCAGCTGTACTGATGGTTGCATTGACAGGTGAATAATTGTCCATTTTTAAACAGCTTTTTAAGTATGTGCGGAGTGATCAATCAGTGGGGCGATGCCTGTCAGAACGAAATATGCCAAAAGTATATTTCTTTAAATAATGGCTTGTTAAAAGTATCTGTGGCTTCTACAAGATTTGAGATCAAACATAGACACTTGATTATTTTTGAATATTTATATTGCAGAACCTTGAAAGGCCCTATTTAAAGGGGAAAGATCAACTTGCATTGTAAAGGAATTATTTGTTGAAAGCCTTGATTTTTTAAACTTAAGGAAATATCTTCCCTGGAATTTGTAAACTTTTCTGTGTTATTGCTCTTTACTTGCATGTGAAATGGTAGAGCCTTAAGATGATTCTGTGAAATTACATAAGTGTGGAAATATGGCCATCAGTGGGAGAAGTCCATCAAAATTCCAAATGAAATACACCCAGGAAAGCACTTAAGTTATATATTTGCTTTCTCTGAAAATGTTATCACACCAGAATCCAGGGAATAAATGGGCCGTGTTGCTTTATTTCATATCCTTATTCCCACTAGAACTACTGTGTGCTTTCTAGGACAAAATGTACGTGCCTGCTTCTAACTAAAAGAGCCTTCTTGAAAGCTTCTATGTCTCCAAGAAATGGACCATCTCACGGTTATACTTATAAAAGGCTGGAGGAACCTATTTCTAGCGGGTAAGGAATACTATAGTTAAGTTTGTGCTGCTTGTTATGTATCTAATTTACTCACATGTTTCACAATAATAATAATAATATAATAATAATAATAATAACAATAACAATAATAATAATAATAAAGTTGGAAGGGACCTTGGAGGTCATCTAGTCCAACCCCCTGCTCAGGCAGGAAACCCTATACCATTTTGGACAAATGTCTGTCCAGTCTCTTCTTAAAAACCTCCAGTGTTGGAGCATTCACATCTTCTGGAGGCAGGTTGTTCCACTGGTTAATTGTTCTAACTGTCAGGAAGTTACTCCTTAGTTCTAGGTTGCTTCTCTCCTTGACTAGTTTCCATCCATTGCTTCTTGTCCTGCCTTTGGGCGCTTTGGAGAATAGCTTGACTCCCTCTTCTTTGTGGCAGCCCCTGAGATATTGGAACACTGCTATCATGTCCCCCCTCGTCCTTCTCGTCATTAAACTACACATACCCAATTCCAGCAGCCGTTCCTTATATGTTTTAGCCTCCAGACCTCTAATCATCTTTGTTGCTCTTCTCTGTACTCTTTCCATTATCTCAACATCTTTTTTACATCGTGGTGACCAAAATTGGATGCAGTATTCCAAGCGTGGCCTTACCAAGGCATTGTAAAGTGGTATTAATACTTCACGTGATCTTGATCCTATCCCTCTCTTAATGCAGCCTAGCACTGTGTTGGCTTTTTTGGCAGCTGCAGCACACTGCTGGCTCATATTTAAGTGATTGTCCACTAGGACTCAGATCCCTCTCACAGTTACTACTATTGAGCAAGGTACCACCTATACTATACCTGTACTTTTGGTTTTTCTTGCCTAAATGTAGAACCTTACTTTTTTCACCATTGAATTTCATGTTGTTAGCGCCCAGTGTTCCAGTCTGTCCAGATCCTCCTGTATCTTAAGCCTGTCTTCTGGAGTGTTGGCTATCCCTGCCAGCTTAGTGTCATCTGCAAATTTAATGAGTTCCCTATCTATCCCCTCATCCAAATCATTGATGAAGATGTTGAAGAGCACTGGGCCCAGAACAGAGCCCTGGGGCACCCCACTACATACTTCCCTCCATGTAGATGCAGTTCCATT
Source organism: Vipera ursinii (assembly GCF_947247035.1). Lineage (NCBI taxonomy): Eukaryota > Metazoa > Chordata > Lepidosauria > Squamata > Viperidae > Vipera > Vipera ursinii. The sequence goes on from NC_139512.1 coordinate 190,294,993, forward strand.
GAGGACCACACGCTGAGTATGGCCAGTCAGCCAGCTACGAATTCATCTGGTGGTGATTCTGTATATAAATTCTGTTGCATTGCTGTTTTATATTATTACAGCTGGCTGCACAGTCAGCCAGATATTTACGGTTAGGGTTTGGCATTCTTATCCACCCATGAGGCCTTCCCAAGGACCCAGGATAGGCATCTGTTGCTGTTTAATGATATTAAAGGCACACAGGTATAAGCTGTTCCAAATAAATTGAAACTGCAATTTACAATTGACTGATAGTGATTTTGCTAGTGCTGTTGATGTTCAAGCGATGTTCCAGCTGGCTGCATATACAGGCAGTATTGAGTAGCAAAGATGGTGTTTTTCCATACAGCTTCAGATATTATTACTATTAACTACCACTATTACTACTGTTATTCTGATGTCCTGAGTCTGGGTTGATTCCAGGCAACTGCAGTTTTCTTGGAAAGGTTTTTCAGAAGTGGTTTATGGTGTGCCTGCTTCCTGCTAGGGCTGAGAGAGTGGGATGGCCAACGTCACCCAGCTAGCTTCATATCTCAAGGCGGGACTACAATTCATGGTCTCCTGGTTTCTAGCTTGGTGCTTAATCATTACACCAGACTGGCTCTCCCTTTTAAATAACAGTTTATAATATAATTATTAGAAAGTTTGTTTCTCATTTCACCAAGGAACTAAAGGGGGAAGAAATGCAAATTATATTGAAGAATCTATGTTTGAGCTGGATATTATGGTACTCTCAAATGGCTAATGTGTTTGCAACCCAGGCTTAGACTTGAAAGTTATAGGCAGTTTTTAGAGCGTTTTAATTGTCCTGAATTGACCTATTTACCAATTTGCGTTATATGTAAACCTGTCCATTACTTACATGAGGAGCATTCTAAAATAAAACTTTGTAAAGATGTTGCTTTGGTCAGTGTTTGTTTTGAGTGTGTCTGATATCCTTGACTTATTAGTGTTCATTTAATGATGGCTTGAAGTTTTGATTAGAAACTGGTTGGAAAAAGTGCCTTAAAGTTACAGCTGTCACACCGTCCCCATAGGCATGTGATTGTAATCAGGCGCTTGGCACCTAGCTTGCATTTACAAGTAGTAAATGTAGTCATGTGATTGCAATTTTCAACTTTTCCAACAGCTTCCAACAAGCAAAGTAAATTGGGGAAGCCAGATTTGCCAAATGACTGCAATGATTCCCTTAATATCTGTGATAAAAAAAATAGTTGTAAAATCAGATCTAGTCATGTGATGACTTGCTTATGACTGCATCGATTTACAGAATCGTAGGACTTGAAGGGACCTTGGGGGTCTTCTAATACAACCCCTCCCGAGAGCAGGAATCTTCATTGCATCCTGAACAAATGGTTGCCCAGTCTTTTCTTGAGAACCTCCAATGATGGACATCCTACAACAGAAATTCCCAATTGTGGTTATAAGTCAAGAACTACCTGTACTGTATTGTGTGTCTGGATTGAACCTAGGAAGAATAGAATAGAGCTGGAAGGGACCTTGGAGGTCTTCTAGTCCAGACTCCTGCTTGAGCAAGAGAACCTATACCATCTCAGACAAGTGACTGTCTAGCCTCTTTTAAAAATCTCCAGTGACGGAGCACCCACGATTTCTGGGGGTAAACTATTCCACTGGTTAACAGTCCTCAATGTCAGGAAGTTTCTCCTTAATTCCAGGTTGCTTCTCTCTTTGATCAGTTTCCAACTATTGTTTCTTGTCCTGCCTTCTGGTGCTTTGGTGAATAATGTGACCCCCACCTCTGCTTTGTGGCAGCCCCTCAGATACTGGAATACTGCTATCATGTCTCCCCTATTTCTTCTTTTCTTTAGACTAACAAAACCCAAGTCCTGCAGCCGTTCTTCATATGCTTTAGTCTCCAGGCCTTTGATCAACTTAGTTGCTCTTCTCTGAATTTTTTCCAAACTCTCAACATCTTTTTTGTGATATGGTGACCAAAATTGGCTGCAGTATTCCAGGTGTGGTCTTACTAGGGTTTTATAAAGCGGTACTAATACTTCGCGTGATCTTGATTCTATGTCTCTGTTTATACAGCCCAGGACTGTATTAGCTTTTTTGGCTGCTGCTGCACACTGCTAGTTCATAGTCAAGTGATCGTCCACTAGGAGTATTAATAAATACTTTCTCTGCTAAAGAATTGCAATAGTTGTTCAATCTAAAGACGCAATAAATAAATGCATTCATCTAGGAATGCCAGTTGTTAATATATAAAGTCTACATTTTTAAAACATTATCCATCTTTGTATATTTTAAGAATTCTGTTGCTAGACCATTTGTTGATTTCCATTTGCCCAGGCAATTGGGCCGAATCTTGTACTGTTCATACATTTGTTATTTTCTTGAGAAACCTGCTGTTTTGCTATAGTGTAGTAACTGAATTGTCTTGCCTTGTGTTCATATGCTCTTTGCCTATTTTTCTTCATCTTTCTCTGTCCAAGCAAGCAGCATCCATATTGGAAGACCCAAAGGAGTGAATTTGTGTCTCTCTCTCTCTGTGTGTGTTTGTCTGTCTGTGCTCACACGCACTTTTATGCTTTTCCTCATAATCCTCCTTTATCTTTGTGTATCAGAATTTATGAATGCAGCTTGCTCTGCAGCTGTGACAAGAACAGGTGCCAGAACAGGTTGGTACAGCACGGCCTTCAAGTTCGCTTACAAGTTTTCAACACTGGAAAGAAAGGCTGGGGAGTCCGCTGCCTTGATGACATTGACAAGGGAACATTTGTTTGTACATATGCAGGTAGAGCAAAAGTATTTTAAGCACAGATGAAAACTGATTTTATCTTATATGTGTCTACCCTCATGCACATATTATACACACAGACGCAAACAAACACAATAGAAGATTGAGTCATTGCTGAACATTTCAGTACTGAGTAAACATTATATTCCAATGTTGAATTAATAATTGCATAAATATTGGTTGATGTTAATTTGTTTCTGTAGGAACAATTTCACCATTTCTTCTATTTTCAGGCTATGTAGTTAATTAGGTATCTCAAATAGATGCTTTACTTATAAAAAAAAGTGTTTAAAGAAATCAGTATTCCAGTTGTGATTTTATATTACTTAAAAGAATCGTGTCTAGCATCTTGTCCTGACTGACTAGGCAATATTCTCTCTGCGAAGCTGTCTGCAGAAGTAATACTGCATTTTATTTATTTTATTATTTTTATACTGCCTTTATTACTTTATAAGTAACTCAAGGCTGTGACTATACATAATATTCCTTCCTTTTCCTTTTTTCCCCACAACAACAACCCTGAGAGATGGCAGGACTAGAACTCACAGTCTCCAGGTTTCTAGCCTGGTGCCTTAACCATCAACTGGCTTGACCCAGCCTCTTAAACAGCTTTATTTCAGGGTCATTGCTATGTCCTCTTTCATAACTATCAGTGATAATTGCTTTAATTGTATATTATATTAGAATTTATAAATATATGTAAGCACCTTCTCCCCACCCCTAAAGAAATGTGCATGACATAGTGAATACCACACTGAAAATTTTGGAGCTGTTTAATCAGCAAATTGCATTTTAGAGCTTTGAGATTTATGAAATGCTCCAGTTGGTTTGGAACAATCTTTGTAATTAATAAAATATTTCAGTATATTCTCATCTGCTAAAAGGGAGGGCTCTTCTAACATCATCCTGTAGGGCTATTTTAGTCCCTGAAAGTTTTCCCTTTCCCATATCTGACATAATAGCATCCGGGAAACTCAGAGGTTCTTCTGAAGTTGTGCATAGTTTTTTGAAATTTTAGTTTGCATCATGTTTGCACGTAGTTTATCTTGAATGTAGAAGTAGAACTGTATCTCCAGAGCAGAAACCACTTCTTTATTTTTGGATGATCTGGTTTTACTTCCAGATCATCCAAAATTCACTTAAACAAGTGGCTAAGCACTCAACCACTTAAGACTGCTATGTGAGGAAGAAAAATATTCAAGTATGTCCTCACTGTAATCTGTCCTTGTTCAGCCTGTTTTGTTTTTGTGGGAGGAGGTTTCACTTTTCTTGTGGCCACAGTATGCTAATGGGTTTCTTGTTTCTCATTACCCCACATAGACTTTAGTTCTGTCAGTTTTTACTGTTGGTGATTACAGTTCAATGGACCGATAAATAATGTCGTAATCTGAAATTAATATTAAATGCTGTATTCCTATCCTGTCTTTAGATTTAGACTCTGTAACGTATAAAATATATACAACCAGTAGGGCAAGGGAAAGTCCGCTTTAGGCATATTTGAGATATCTTTTTTGCCCTCCTTAAATACTTCTCTGTTTTTACTGCCATACTTGGTGTACAAATTTCACATATACGGTGTTTTATTCTAGGGAGATTGATGTCCAGAGATGAACATTACCAGGGTAAAAATAGTGGTGAAGTTGAAGAAGAAGTTACCAAGAATACCAACCAGAGTTTATTTTCAAGAAAGAGAAAACTGGGTACAGTCTGTTCTGATTCAGAAAATGAACTTATTCAGGACACTGGAAGACAACAATCTTTACATATGAATGCTGAAGGTCAACCAAATCGGTAAGTTAACAACAATTACATCTTTAAATAGTTATCATTTCTTCACTGTTTGAATCTGGATAGAGCCACTTTTATGGTCCATCTAGTACTGACTCATTAATAGCGTAAACATGTAATGCGTACTAACAACACAAGCATTTAAAAATCCATGTTAGATCAGAATACATACACAATTGCTCTGAGTAAGCATGGCTCCTCTCCCCTCGATATTAAGTAACGAGGGAGGAGTCTGATTCTTTGATGGTAGTAAAGAAAGAGAAAGAAGTTAAGCCCACCTATCAGACCCAGAGAAGATACAATCCAACTGAGAATTATGTGTTCAGAATACTAAATGAGAATAGTGTTAGAAAGTTGAAATTATTTTACATGTGCTTGAGGCAAATGACTGATTTCTTTCAAGACAAACTTTTTGGCTTATTCTCCACTGTGGCTGAGCCTACCCAAATTATTCCTTTTTCATCTTGCCTCTCCTGATGCTTAATCCTCACCTCTAAATTTTAACAATCCTCTATATTTTCTTCATTGTTGTGTAATCCTAAGAGCATTAAACATATGTTTTAAATGTCCATATGTTGGAATGGTAGGGGAGGGGCCTCCAGGTGACTAAAGGGGAAAGCATTTTCCCATTATTTTATAACCATACTTGAGGCTAAAAAGAAAGTGGTAGCTGTAAATATTTGCTGAAAACAATAAATGTTGGATCATTCTAAAATAGAACAGGCCCAGTTGTGAAAAAGAGTCTTACAACACTCGAAGAAACAACATGCAGCAAACCAACCCCTTCTGCCCAATCCTACCCAACCAGAAGCAACCCCATTAAAACTGATTAATCAATTTCTCCCCTTATTTATTTATTTATTTATTTATTTATTTATTTATTTATTTAATTTATATACCGCCCTTCTCCCGGAGGACTCAGGGCGGTGAACAGGGCAATACATAAAAACTAGATACAAAAATTAAAAATTATTAAAACGTGATTAAACAATGCCCATAATAAATTAATACAGATTAAAAATTGAAGTTCATTTATAAAAATCCCACCCCGTCCCATCAGGCCAGGCCAGCTTGTTTAAAGAGATGGGTTTTAAGATCGCGCCGGAAGGAGCGGAGATCGGGCGCCATCCGGAGCTCGACCGGAAGATGGTTCCATAAATCCGGTGCACCCACAGAGAACGCCCTCCCCCTGGGGGCCACCAGTCGGCATTCTTTGACCGGTGGCACCCTGAGGAGGCCCTCTCTGTGGGAGCGTACTGGGCGGAGGGAAGTTGACGCCGGCTGCAGGTGCTCCCCAAGGTATTCCGGACCCATGCCATGAAGGGCTTTGTAGGTCATTACTAACACCTTGAACCTCACCCGGAAGACAACTGGTAGCCAATGCAGCTCGCGAAGCAAAGGTGTGACATGGGAGTATCGGGAAACTCCCAATACAACTCTCGCGGCTGCATTCTGTACCAGTTGGAGCCTCCGAGTAGTCTTCAAGGGTAGCCCCATGTAGAGAGCGTTGCAGTAATCAAGACGAGAGGTCACGAGCGCATGAGTGACCGTACGTAAGGCATCCCGGTCTAGGCCGCAACTGGCGCACCAGGCGAACCTGGGCGAAGGCCCCCCTAGTCACAGCTACTATATGGTCTTCTAGGGAGAGCTGTGAATCTAGGAGGACTCCCAAGTTGCGAGCCCTATCTACAGGAGGTAATAACTCACCCCCCATAGTGAGGGGTGGGATATCCTGAATATCCCGAGATGCCGGTACGCACAGCCACTCAGTCTTGTCAGAAGGAAACATGCAGGCCCACAACCACCCCCTCAAAGAAGACCTGCAGACACCTAGTAAAGAAACAACTTCAAATAATCCTAAAAAAGTCACCTCAAATATCCCTTAAAAAGTCACATCAACAAACACACCTGAGACAAACAGAAAAGCACCCCAGACTGCACCCCCTCCCAAAAAAACAAAGGAGTGTGTTGGTAATAGGAGACTCTATCCTCAAATGAACAGAATCATCCATCTGCAGACCAAACATACAATCCAGGGAGGTATGCTGTCTCCCTGGAGCAAAAATCAAAGATGTGGCTGAGAATCTAACTAAAATAATTAGGCCCGCAGATTACTACCTCCTCCTCCTCCTCATTGGATTTTGGCAATGACAGAGCAAATTAAAGCCAAACTGCAAGAAAAATCTGACAACTTAAAGCCACCAAATCAAATTTTGACTTTAAATGAGGAAAAGATAACCCAAAACCAAATAGAAGAAGTGGAAACTAACACTAAAATAGGAGATTTCAAAGAACAACAAATTCAACCTACAGAAAACCTTAAAAGTCCAAACTTCAATGGCAACTACAAAACTTACAACTCAAAAACTTACAACTCAAAAAGCAACAGCACCTGAAGAAAGCAATACTAAGAGTGAGGATACTAAAGGCCTTCAAATACACTATATTGAGAATTCAACTAATCAAATGACAACCATAACACTAGTTACTACTTTCTACCTAACCCAGATAGAATTGGAGGAAGAAAAAGACTTGACTGATCTAATGACAACTATATTACATCAATCATCAAAAACTGAATTATTAAAGCAAAACTACAATGGTTACAATGGGGACACTTTCCTGGCAAAATTGACATTTGGATACACTCCCTAGATTCAAATAAGGGGTATAGGAAGAAAGGCAGATACATTTGAAAATTTAAAGATTCCAAAAGGGAAGCCTGATTGGCACAAAAGGAAAGCAAGAGTTAGATTTTAAAAACTGAACTTGTTTCTTTTTTGGAATTCCTAAAGATAGAGTATAAAAATACTTTTCAATGGACTAAGGGGAATCTCTAAAAAATATAACTGATTTTACATTTAGGTTTTAGATCTGTAAGGGAAAACAAAAGTAAGCTTTTAGAATATAATTCTAGACTATATTATAGAATTTGGAATGATATATCAAAAGATAGTATTTTGACAATTGATGTACGGTTAAGACGACTTATAGAATATATTGTTACTTTTGAACTAGCGGTATATTATAGAATCGAGAATTTCATATACAAAAGATAGTATTTTAATAATGGTTAAATGGTTAAGACAAAAATATTTTTTTTATTAAAGAGTTTTACAAAAACAAAATTTTACAATATATCCCCAAATCCCTCCCACCCCAAACCCACCCACTTCCCCCCCCACTTCCCAGAGCTAAATACAGGATTATAGTTACAATAATCATATTCTAAATAAAAATTATGCATAATATACAATTAACCAAATTCATAATGCGCTTTAACTCTCTTTTAACATAACTACAAACAACGTACCAATAACAATATCCCACTAAAATCTACTCATAAGCTAAGTGGTACTTTTTAGTCCCATATTTGTTTTGAATATAATTTATCCATCTCCTCCAAACTGAAATATATCTTTCCTGTGAATGATCCTTCAGATAAGCAGAAATCTTAGACATTTCTGCAAGATTTGAAACTTTAAACACCCATTCTTCTACAGTGGGCAAACTATCCTTCTTCCAATATTGTCCCACCAGTAACCGTGCTGCCGTTATCATGTTCAACATCAAGTTAGTTTCTTTAACATCACAATCTACAACAATGCCCAATAAAAACAATTGCGGGGAAAACTTTATCTTTCTCTTAAAAATCTTTTGAATGTTCCACCAAATTTTAATCCAAATTCATCCCACCAAGTTTCTGTTATGCCAACTATGTCATACCCTCCCTCGTGTACTATTGCTTCTAGTTCACCCTGTTTGTTCCCCAAGCTTTGAGCATTTGTATATAAGCATTTAAAGAATTAAAGCTTTCTGGGGGGGATTTGGGGATATATTGTAAAATTTTTGTTTTTGTAAAACTAATAAAAAAAAAGAAAGGGGGGGAAAACGGACCCAGGAAACTACAGACCAATCAGTTTAACATCAATACCTGGGAAGATCCTAGAAAAGATAATCAAAAAACTGATCTGCGAACAACTAGAAGCATACAAAGTCATAACTAGCAGCCAGCAGGGGTTTCTTAAAAACAGATAATGCCAGACCAATCTGATCTCATTCTTTGATAAGGTAACTAGTAGACCAGCAAAATGCAGTGGATGTGGTATACCTAGATTTCAGTAAGGCATTTGACAAAGTAGACCACAACCTACTCCTTGGTAAACTAGAAAAAGGTGGAATACACAACATCACCACCAGATGGATCTGTAGCTGGCTGACAAACCGTGCTTAATGAGTAGTTCTCAACAGCACTACATCCACATAGAAGTAAGCAGTGCTTTTTTTGTAAAAGAAAAAGGTGCCGGAACTCACACATGTCATACAACCTGCCTTGCATACCCTACAAGGTTCCATCCAAAAAAGGTGCCGGAACTCCGTTCTGAGCGTTCTATGAGAAAAAAAGCCCTGGAAGTAAGCAGTGGGGTACCACAAGGTTCCGTCTTAGGCCCAGTACTCTTCAATATCTTCATTAATGACTTTGATGAGGGAATTGAAGGGGAACTCATTAAATTTGCAGAACTCATTAAATTTGCAGATGACACCAAACTGTCAGGAGTAGCCGACACCCCAGAAGACAAACTCGGGATCTAAAAAGATCTTGACAAACTCAAACAATGGGCCCTATCCAACAAAATGAGTTTCAATGTGGAGAAAAGCAAAGTCTTACACTTAGGCAGGAAAAACCAAAGGAACAAATACAGATTGGGAGAGACCTAGCTCAGAGGCAGCAACTGTGAGAGGGACCTTGGAGTCCTGGTGGACGATCACTTAACTATGAGCCAGCAGTGTGCAGCAGCAACCAAAAAAGCTGATACAGTCTGGGTTGTATAAACAGAGGCATAGAATCAAGATCACACGAAGTATTAGTACTACTTTATAAAGCCCTATTAAGACCACACCTGGAATACTGCAACCAATTTTGGTCACCATATCACAAAAAAGATGTTGAGAGTCGAGAAAATTCAGAGAAGAGCAACTAAAATGATCAAAGGCCTGGAGACCAAAACGTTTGAAGAACGAGTGCAGGACTTGGGTTTGGTTAGTGTAAAGAAAAGAAGAAATAGGGGAGACATGATAACAGTATTCCAGTATCTGAGGGGCTGCCAGAAAGCAGAGGGGGTCACACTCACCAAAGCACCAGAGGGCAGAACAAGAAACAATAGTTGGAAACTGATCAAAGAGAAAAGCAACCTGGAATTAAGGAGAAACCTCCTGACAGTGAGGACAATCAACCAGTGGAACAGCTTACTCTCAGAAATCGTGGGCGCTCCATCGCTGGAAGTTTATAAAAGAGATTGGACAATCACCTGTCTGAAATGGTATAGGTTCTCCTGCTTGAGCACATGGTTGGACTAGAAGACCTCCAAGGTCCCTTCCAGCTCTATATTCTATTCTATTCTATCATATAAAAATGCAAATTATAATAATATTACACAATGTGGCGATGCCCTTGAATACAGTAATTCTAAAAACTTCTTAGTATATAAATGATTCTTTAATGCCATAAATCTCTTCTCAAATTATGTAGATGCTGGACTTTCAACATAGTTCAATTAATAATAATTAATAATAAAGAAGCTCTTTTTTCAGTAGAATGTGCTTAATCTCCCAAATGAATGAAACTCTCAAGTGGATATGTAAGTCTGTTTACACAACAAAAGGTTTAGGTAAATTAGTAGTCTTTGTAGGCATTTACTGATACAAAATTTCCACAAGATGACAAGGAATTTGCTGTAAACACTGGACAATTACTAGGACAACTATTACAATTAATAATTAAAAATAGTTTAAAGAATTCTATTTTAACGTATGCTATATAAAACCATGTTTCTGTTAGCAGAATTCAGAACTACACTTCATACAAAAATTGGAATGTAGAAACTATTGCAAGACCTAATACTAAAACATCACTTCTTCAAAGACACCAGCAAGAACTGGTAAGTATTCTGCATTTATTTTTCGACTGCCTTGCTGGGTTTTTACTTTTCTTTAATCTATACTTCATCTGTTTCAAATTTCTTCTGTTTCTACATTTGATAGCCAGGTGACAGGGGAAGATCTTAATTTGCTCAGAGAGTAATAATGTAGTACCGTAGTATTCTTCAGCCTCAACAACATCAAGATATATGGACTTCAGCATGCCGGCTGGGGAATTTGGGGAGCTGAAATCTATTTATCTTAAAGTTAGTGAGGTTGATGAACTATCCTATGCCATCCCATCCTTCTCTTTCCCCCAGAAGAATATATATAGATATTGATATAGATAGACATAGATATAGATACTGCTCAAAAAAATAAAGGGAACACTTAAACAACACAATCTACTGTATTTAAAAATAGGATGCCTTATTTTCTGTTCCCTTTATTTTTTTGAGCAGTATAGATATAGAGTATAGATATAGATATTGAGCAGTATAGATATAGATATAGATATAGATATAGATGTAGATATAGATGTAGATATAGATATATGAGATTGCAGATAATCCTCAATTTATGATTGCATTTGGGACCAGAATTTCTGTTGCTAATCAAATGAGTCATGACTGAATTTATGACCTTTTCTGCCACAGTTGTTAAGCAAATCACTGTGGTTTTGAAGTGAATCTCAGGGTTGTTTTGAAGTGAATCTCAGGGTTGTCCCCCATTGATTTTATTTGTTGAAAGCCAGGCAGGAAGCTCACAAATGACAATCATGTGACCCCCCAGGATGTTGCAACCTTCATAAACACACGCATGGTTGCCAAGTGCCCAACCAAGGGGGATGCTGCTGCATAATAAATGTAAGACCAGTTATAAGTGACTTTTTTCTGTGCTGTTGTAACTTCGACAGGTCACTGAACGAATGGTTGTAAGTTGAGGGTTACCTGTACTGTTTAGATATGTGTCGATTATTCTGAGCTTGAAATAACTATCTTGAGATTAAATCAAGCTGTTTTGACCTTAATGAATGCGCTCCAACATTTCATTGAACTGACAAATGAAATTGTAGTTGTCCAGTTCAAATTTGAAAAGACTATTTTGCATTTGAGCAGTTCTGAGTTTTAAACATTTCATGAACTTTTGCCATTAGGAGAAGTAAGAGATTTGGGTTTGCACAAAGAGGGAGTTAGAAATGAAGTATAAATGGATTCTGACAGAGAGTCTGAAAAAGGAGATTATTTTAGGATAGCACTGTTTGTCGAATCTACTTTTAAATTTGTCCTTCCATGTTGGATACACAAGAGTACTCTGTTTCACAGACTGATCCTCCCTAAGTTTGAGTGGAGACCAGGAGAGTCTGTTAGAGTTAATCTTTATTTATCTTAGCTCACCCTTGGCCAATATGTCCTGTGGAGCTATGTGAAAACTAGAAAATGTTTTTGTTCTATCTGAGACCCAAGAAACTGAATAGTTTCTAGAAAAAAGTTCAAAACCTTCAGAAACCAACAAAAGAAATCCAGGATTAAAATTCCTAGTTTGTTTACTCTTACTAGATTTCTTTCTTCAAAGGGAATTGCTGATGCCAGCTCTGATGAAGAGGAAAGTTCTTTGTGTCATATGTCAGAAACAAGAAGAATAACTCCAGCAACCAAAAAAAGAGATGAAAGTAAAGTTGTACCATTTTTTTTCATTTTTAACAAATTTGCAAATAAAATTGCATATCTCAAAGTCACTATTAAAGAGTTAAAAGCACTACAGTCAATAAAGTCAACATTGCATAAACATAATGCTAAAATCTAAAAGCATGAAAAATTCTTACCAGTACAGAAAAGACTGTAATATTCTATTAATATCACATCCAGCCTTTGCCATGGGTTTCTTACCTCTGTAGGCAGATAGCCTCAGATATTACCTCCCTGATACTCTGAAGAGTTTTTTGCAGTGATGATCTACTTGTTTGGGATAGTTCAGAATTTATGGCTACCTAGTACACAAGCTAACCTCTTGCTGTGGGGTCTTATACATATGTAGCAGGCATATGTGGGACCTTCTATGTGATTCTGGCATGAGAATTATATGATGCAGGTGTTTTTTTTCTGAGCATAAGCCATTACGGTATTAGAAATGTACAGCTTTGAATCCAAAGAAAGCAAAGGTACTTCAGATCCTCCATCGGCATCTTTTCTATATTTGTGGGCAGTTCCTTAAAAGAGTGATGCCTTTTCCTGGATTTGTATATGTGAACTCAGGAAGCAGAGACAGGGCAGTGACATTACCCTGTCATTATCCCTGGAAAAGGTGTATCCTGTAAAAGCAGCTGCCAACAGATAAAGCACAGTATTCACAGCAGATCCAAAGCAGCTTTGTCCTTTGATCCAAATACTGAAAACTTAGGTATGGCCACGATCATGCTCTGAATCTGATAGAGCTTTGGATTCAAAAATAATATTTTAATAAATTGGTCTAGCAAACTTAAATCAGAGCACCTACACTAGATAATAGAAGGTGTGACTGTGAGATGTTCCTAAATTTATATGCTAATTTTGAAATGCTTCTTTACAGAATCAAGCCGGCAAGGAGAATTTGAGAAACTGGTAAACACTCTAAATTCTGAAGCTAATACTGACTGCCATAAAGAGAATCTCCTTTCCAAGGCTGCGTTGAAAAGCAAACTGCCTATGCAAGATGGCAGAGAACTGAAAAAACAACATAAGAACATTCTTGAGTCAGACAGCACAATAAAGGGAAAAACTCAGAGAAACAGACAAGAACTTGCTTGTATGAAGGAGGCAGCAGAAATTGAGACATGGCCAAAGAATGAAGAAAATCCTTGTTTGCTGGATGCCACAAGGGAAGGCAATGTAGGCAGGTTTCTTAATGTAAGTTTTATTTCTTTACTTCTTTAGATTCATTTTATATAGCCACCTATCTCAGCCAATAGCTTTGGGCAGTGAGCAGTATTTAAAATCAAAGTTTAAAAATATAATCATAACCATAAAGATGAAAATATACAGCAGCCAAAAAAAATGCAGCTATCACTAACACAACCGGGAGATGTATCCCTTCATAGGCTCAGGGCCCCAGGACTTCAGAGCTTTATGAAAGGGCCAGCAAGGATGGGGACATCCTGATCTCCAGGGTGCGAATGTTCAGTACTGTGGGGGCTACAACAGAAAAGGCTCACCTTCTCGGCCCTGACAGCCAACATTCCTTAGCTGACAGGACCCAGAATATCTCCATCCTGCTTGGCCAGACAGGTAGAAACAACTGGGGGAAAATGTTTCCTTAAGTAACCCGGTCCCATGACGTGAAGGGTTTTAAAGGTGACAACCAGCTCTTTGAATTATATCTGGAAGCACACTGGCAACCAATACAGTTCACATGCACTGAGTACAGCACACTTTACTGTACATGCAGCTAATATTATGCTAGTTTTGAAAAATGGTTTGTTACAGTTTTGCTTGCTATGTGTTGAAATAGCAATAGGGATAGCAATAGCACTTAGACTTATATGCCGCTTTGCAGTGCTTTACAGCCCTAGCCCTCTAAGCAGTATACAGAGTCAGCATAGTTTTATTTTTATTGGTTTGTTTGAACTCAGTAGTAAAAAAAAGTCACCCAAGAAGTGTGGACAGTGGGAGAGTCACTAATCTCTTACACCCAGTGAGCCAGCAGCATCAGCTACAAAATTACAAAGTCCTTGTATAATTTATCAATTACAAAGAAATAGGACATGGAGATTCATCGAATAGAGACTACTGAAGATTATTCTACAGCTGATAAGAGAAAAAGATAAGCATAAAGAAGAAAAGTGTAATCAATTACTGTGAAAGTCAGGTCTGCCTGCTTTTGATATGGCAGGAAGTCAGGTCTCTAATTGGAATGTTAATATTTTGATCCCTGATCCTAAGGCTGAGGAGTTGATAAGGATGCTAATGAACAGAATCCTTAAGAGTGTTATCATACAGTTTCTTGAAATACAAAGGTTGAGAGGGTCTTGGAAGAGTGATAGAGCTAACAACGTTTAACCAACTAAAGCAAAGCAAGAGATGTTAATAAATAGCATATGAAATATATAAAAAACAGCACTATGGTTTTATAACCTATTAATACTGAATACACAGATTTTTTCCCTTTATGAAACCATTTTCCTCCTTTGTCCTTTTGCATTAATGATGTTAAACACTACACAAAATACTTTACCCAGACATTCGTGCCTGACTCCATGTGAAAAGAAATGATCCAAATGTGCACAAAAAGTATATTAAAAGAAAACAGGTGCTTCTATTTTAACAGTTATTTATTTTATTTATAGCACAGCTGCTCTCCTAATCTCTTTGTACAAAGTGTATTTGTAGAGACTCACAACAGAAAGTTCCCCTGGGTGGCATTCTTCACAAAGAGGTTTGACATATTTTTCTTTGTTAACAAATCCTAAGCATAATTCTGTGAGCAAAAATAGATTTCTACTAAGAAAAAAAAATGTATAAAACTGAATATTTGTTCTGTGGTTATCTTGTACTAAACAATACAGAAGACAGAAAATGGAATGCTGTTACAGCTGAGCCATATTAAAAAGAAAAAAATAGCAAGAGTTTTATACCATTTACATAAAGGCAAATAAGATGCAGCTCTATGACTGTCTGATTTTTATAGCATAAGTGATTGAGTTTGGAGTAATATATTTTTATGTCTGCACCATAAACAAATCTTGATATTTCAAGGAACTGATGGAGGAAGCTATTTTGGGATTTGAGTGTGCAGCTGTATATAGTATGTATTGATTAATATCTATTTTATCTTAGAATGTTTATTCGTAACTTTAAACACTTCAGTTTTTATCATGGGTAAATGCTCTGAATTTTTTTAGATGTTATTAAATATTAACTACCGTAAATTATAAATCAGAGAGGAAAAGCATGATTCAAAGTGGATTTGCAAACCATTATTTAAAAACCAATAACATGTTTTAGCTGTTGCAGAAGAGATAATTTTCCTGGCTTTCAATTCTTACTGTTTTCCTGCATGATCTGCAGGGACAGAGCATACTTTAGTGAATTAAACCATGATTTCATTTGTTTCTTTAATCTTCATTAAAAACAGAAATCTTGATTAGTACTACTTAAGCATTATGTGCTAGATATTCAAATTTAGTAATTTTAAAATTAAAATTTAGTAACCGGTTAATATGACAGGCCGGGGGTTATTGCTAACACTTTGGACGATAGAGGGATTTTGGCAGATTTGAATATTGGGCCATAGCAAACAAAATATAGGGTTTACTGCCTGAGCAGGGGGTAGGACTAGATGACCTCCAAGGTCCCTTCCAACTCATTATTATTATTATTATTATTATTATTATTATTATTATTATTATTATTAATGCAGTTCAGTGGTAAGGAAGGTAAGATCCTGCACTTAGGTAGAATGTGTGTCCTAGTGAACCATCACTTGAATATGAGCGAATGGTGATGCTGCAGCTGCCAAAATGTACAATGCAGTCCTAAGCTGCATTAACATGAGAGATAGCATCAAGATCGGGAGAAATGATAGTACCACTAGTGATATCATGTTTGGGAATACTATGTCCAAGTTCTGATCACCAAGATAGCTGTACGTTATGTGAAAAGCAGACATTGCTGCTTCCTTGTTGGCAGTCTTAAGCCCCATCCCTTATTTCTCAGAAAACGGCCATATAAGTAAAGGTAAGCATAAGTCCTCATGGATTAATTGCTATTATTCTAATTGTGTGGCATGTTTCCTTTGCAGGCTTGTAAAAGCTGGAACTGAACTTACATGGGATTATGGTTATAAAGCTGGAAGTATGCCTGAGACAGAGACTGCCTGCCAATGTGGGAGTCTGAAGTGTCAGAAAAAAATCTTGTAGAGTTTTTGTATGTATTAATCTAGAACCTGATGAAATGGGCAGTATATAAAGAATGTATATTTTTTTAAAAAAAAGGATTGATACGCACAACCTTTTTGAATCAAGGCACAGGTACTTCCTCTGTGTTTCTTGGAGAGCATAGAATAGAAGGGGAACTCATCAGATTTGCAGATGACACCAAACTGTCAGGAGCAGGCAACACCCCAGAAGACAAACTCAGGATCCCAAAAGATCTTGACAAACTTGATCAATGGGCCCTATCCAACAAAATTATTTTTAATGGGGAGAAAAGCTAAGTTTTACATTTAGGCAGGAAAAATCAAAGGCATAAGTGCAACTTAGGGAAAACCTGGCTCAAAAACAGTAACTGTGAGGGGGACCTTGGAGTCCTAGTGGATGATCATTTGAATATGAACCAGCAGTGTGCAGCAGCAACAAAAAAGCTAATATAATCCTGGGTTGTATAAACAGGCATAGAATCAAGATCACACAAAGTATTAGTACCGCTTTATAAAACCCTATTAAGACCACACCTGGAATACTGCAACCAATTTTGATCACCATACTACAAAAAAGATGTTGACGCTTTGGAAAAAGTTCAGAGAAGAGCAACTAAGATGATCAAAGGCCTGGAGACTAAAACATGAACAGCTGCAGGAGTTGGGTTTTGCTAGTCTAAAGAAAAGAAGAAATAGGGGAGACATGATAGCAATATTTCAGTATTTGAGAGGCTGCCACAAAGGAGGATGTCAAATTATTCTCCAAAGCACCAGAAACAGTGGTCGGAGGCTAATCAAGGAGAGAAACAACCTGGAAACTTCATTCCCACTTCCGGTTTGCCGACGCCAATGCCGCAGAAGGTGAGTTCCATCTTCCACGTCTGATTTCACATCACTGGGGGACCCTGGAAAGGGTCAAAAGTCACCCTGGGCAACCAGCAAGGAGGGGATCTCCGCTTGATCAGGGGAGGGTGGTAGCCCTTCCATCCAATCCAGCGCAGCCCTCCAAACCGGCGGATGAAAGACCGGTGATAGAAATATGGCTCGTCACTAGGCCTCAGACAGCCGAAGTCAAACTTACCACCAGGCATCTATAAAGCAGCACGGATGAGACTGGGTGAGATCTGAACCTCTCTTCAATCCTATTTTTTCCACCTGTATAAGCTGCCCAAAGTATTTTTCCCCCTGTAGAGAGGGAAGGGAAACTATCCCACTCTCTAAAAATAGTGGTGACTGGCTATCCAGGGAAGTTTAAAATGTTGAAACAATAACCTGATTTTAATTGGATTTTTATTTTTTTATTGATTTAAATAGGATTTCCTATTTTTATTGAAGATTTGGGTTTTTACTTATAAAAAAGATGTAAAATTGGAAAAAGGACTATAAAAATCTTGGCTTTTAAAAAAAATTCTAAACGGTATGGACGACATCTTGTGGCTCAACCTGATACTACAACCTGTTATTGTTTAAAAGAGACTTGGCTTGAAGCCCAGATAAGATTTGTAACCTTGACAATCAGCTGTGAGTAGCCCAGATTTTATTTACGGTATGTTAAAAGCAATTCATGAAACTATTCTTAATGGTGAAATAAGAGGCTACAAAAAAGAACAAGATATACCTAGATATACAAACCCAAACTTTGATCACAACCAAAGAATTAACTACACAGAATAGAGGTGGAGCAATTAAATACTATAATAGAAGATTCAACTGACCAACAAACACAGTTAACGGAAAACCCAGAAAAGGGATTGACAACTTTGAAAATGGAAAAGTCTTTTTATACAAATCAGAAGAAACCTGAGGACCAAGAAGAACAGACCAAAGGGAAGATAAACATTTCAGGACAACTGCGTCAAGAGAGAAAAATAGAGAGACGACTTGTTAGCCCCTTCAAAAAAATGGTGACTGGACGGCCGTTCTTACTTCAAACAATATATATAATAACAGAGGGAGATCTATACAATGATTTAAAAGCACGGCTATGGAAGGCAGATTGGCAAATAAAGAAAGCTAAAATAAGGCTGAAGAAAATTGGGGCCTTGATTTATTAGTAAGGATTAAAAAAAGAATATACTCGATTTGACAAGATATGTATTTTGGATATTAGATTATGTGATAAACTGAGATAAAGAAAAGTTTGGTTATTTTAAAATTTGGAAATATAAATACTAAAAGTTAAATATGAATATTGATTTTTTATAAAGGTTGAATGTAAAGCTATTTAAGATATATATAAGTTAAAATATATTGATAAAAGTAACAAACATGTTTTTACTTAGCTGATATAATAGGAAAAAATTAATGTAGTAGATTGAGATTTATATTAAAGATATAAATAAATAACATAAATCTATGTTATTGTGTTATCGATTAACCCAGCCGCCATGTTGCTTTTTAAATACTGAAATGTAAAACTAAAAAATCAATAAAACTTTATTTTAAAAAAGGAGAAACTTCCTAACAGGACAATTTACCAGTAGAACAGCTTGCCTTCAGAAATCGTGGGCACTCCATCACTGGAGGTTTTTACGAAGTGACTGGACAGTCTCTTGTCTGAAATGGTATAGGGTCTCCTGCTTGAGCAGGGGGCTGGACTAGAAGACCTCCAAGGTCCCTTCCAGCTCTATTCAAAGCCAAGGATGGGTCACAAGCTAGGTCAGGGGTAGGCAACCTTGGCTCTTTTATGACTCGGGGACTTCAACTCCCAGAATTCCTGAGCCAGCATGGCTGTAATAATAATAATAATGCCGCTTGGGGTGTGTGTGAAAGCCCTAATAAGCAGGCATATACATAGAATGAAGGCTACTGCTAAGCTTGTAAGCCGCCCTGAGTCTTCGGAGAAGGGCGGGATATAAATGGGATTAAAATAAAAATAAAAAATAAATAAACGAATGGTTGTAGTTAGCAATTTTGATTGATCAGGAACATCTCTGTCCTATCTACATTAATATTATGCATCTCATTCCAGCCTAGGGCTGATTTCCGTAGCCGCTTTGAGTTTTGAACAGCTTCCTTGGATTTCAATTTTCAGTGATTTGAGATACAGGTAATCCTCGAGTTATGACAGTTCACTTAGTGATGATTCAAAGTTACTAACCCTAACCCCCCCCCCCAAGTACTTAAGACAGTCCCGAAGTTGTGAATGTTGGAGCCCCATGGCAGTCATTCACCTTTATGAATGACCACAGAGGCACTGAAACATTTGCCCTCCCACTGAAACATTTCTCTCTCTCTCCTCTCTCTCTCTCTCTCTCTCTCTCTCTCTCTCTCTCTCTCTCTCTCTCTCTCTCACACACACACACACACACACACACACACACACACTGGGTCTCCACAGACACTGGGCCTGTGAATACTCACCTTGCAAAGATCTAGCGAGCCTTTGCTTTCTTGGCCTCCTTCAAAGCTTCAGGACTTCGATGCGTTTGCAAAGAATGGAGGCCTAAAGTACTGTTAAGATCACGCGAGAAAAGGTGATCTCATGGTACTTTAGGCCTCTATTCTCTCCAAATGGAGGCCTGGATGAGATGTGTGGCAAAAGGCTTTGCAAACAGAGGGAAGGCCTGAAGCAGTGAAACCTTCCCTCCATCTGCAAAGCCTTTTGCCATCTTTGCAGAAAGCCTTTACCGCAAAGGAGGGCTTCGGTGTACAGTAGGTGTGGGTGCTGTGGTTCCAGGGGATTGTGTGAGGCTGGGGCTTGAGGGGCTGTTTTGTCGGTGTTGCAGTGTCCTCCTTTCATCTGGGTCAGGTGTTGCCCTGCCCCCACTACCAGTCTCCTGCCTGGAGCAGGGCTGCCCCTGTGACCCTCTGGTAGCCCTCCTGGATGGTTGCGTTAATGACTCCTCATCAGGCCCCAGATTGTCCCCCAAAACCCTTTCAGGAGCCATTTTTCTTAACTGGTCCAGATGCCTTCTCCATAGTAGTCCCCCCTCCACCCTTACATTGTAGGATAGGGGGCCTGTTTGGTCCAGTATTTCCTCTGGCACCCATGGGTGACCTGAGCTATAGTTCCTTGCCCAGATGGTATCGCCTGTGTTGAAAAATTTTGATATTTGGGGTCCCGACATCTGCTGCTACCCTGTCTGGGTGGAGCCTGTCCAGTGTTGTTATCAGGCGTCTACCCCATCTGAGTTCTGGGCTTTTCCCTGTTGCAGAGCAGGGCGTTGAGTGTTGGTGAAGAAGGAAGGTGGCCAGACGTTGCTTCCATTCCCCTTGGACTATGCGCTTGAGGGCGTCTTTAGTGGTGCGTACAAATCGTTTGGCCAACCCATTACTGGCCAGATGGAAGGGGGCTGAGGTGGCGTGTCTAATCCCCAAGGTCCTCAGGAACACCTGAAAATCCGATGAGGTAAATTGCGTTCCATTATCCGACACAATCACATCAGGAAGTCCATGGGTTGCGAACAGACCTCTTAGTGCCTGAATGGTTCCTGCTGAGGTCATGTTGCCCACAGGCACCACCTCCAACCATTTAGAATGGCTGTCTACCACTACTAGGAATGTGTGGCCCTGGAATGGTCCCGCATAGTCTACGTGCATTCTGGACCGTGGGGTGTGTGTCTCCTCCCATTTGTGCACTGGTGCATGTGGTTGTTTGGGGTGTGACCTCTGGCACGTGTAGCACCCTGCTACTAACCCCTCTATTTCCTTGTCTAACCCCGGCCACCAGAGGTAGCTCCTTGCCAGTGCCTTCATCCTTACTACCCCTGGGTGGCCCTCGTGCAGTGACTGAAGGACCCTTTCTCTTAGGCCTTGTGGTATTATGACCCTACTTCCCCATAACAGGCACCCCTTGTGGGTTGAAAGCTCATGTCTCCTGGTGAAATAAGCAATGAACTCTTGACCTGGCGATTTGTCCTGCCACCCAGTGCTTACCCATGATTGCACCCGGCTCAGGATTTTGTCTTTGGGGGTCTCTGTGGCCACGTCTTTGGCGTTGAGGGGGCATTCTGGCAGCTCTTGGATTGCCAGTATTTGGGCAGCAGGTGCTGGGTCTGGCTCAGCATCCCTTAAGGGGAGTCTGCTGAGGCCATCTGCATGCCCCATCTCTCTGCCTGGCCTGTGAACCAATTTGCAGGAGTATGCTGACAGAAAAATAGACCAGCGTAGCATCCTGGGTGACAGAATTTGCGGTGTCTGTTTATCAGTGGTGAACAAGCCTAATAGTGGTTTATGGTCTGTGTATATTAGGAAGTCCCTACCATACAGGTAATCATGGAACTTCTTTACTCCTGCGACCACTGCCTCCTTATCTATCTGGGCATAATTCCTCTCGGCAGCTGACAAGGTCCTGGAGTAGTATGCAATGGGGGCTTGAGTTCCATCCTCCTCTAAATGGCTGAGCACGGCCCCAATCCCATAAGGGGACGCATCGCAAGCAATGCAGATTGGCTTGTTTTCCCTGAAATGTGTAACTGTGGCATTTCCTGCTAACAGGTTTTTTAGTGCGTTGAATGCGTTAGTGTGTGTGGCAGACCAGTTCCAGGGTGATTGCTTGTCTAGCAGCCTGTGTAAGGGCTCTGCTATCGTTGCTTTGTGTGGCAGGAAGGTGTGGTAGAAGTTGAGCAGGCCCAGGAATGCCTGTAACTCTGCCTTATTTTTGTGGAATTGGGACCTCTTTGATTGCCCTGACCTTGGATGCCGAGGGATGGATGCCTTGAGCATCTATCCTGAAACCTAGGAACTCTGTTTCTGTCACCCCAATCCTGCACTTGTCCCTTTTGAGTTTTAATCCTGCAGCCCTAAACCTTTCCAACACAGCTTGCAGGCGGTCTGCCAAGACGTCCTCAGAGTTACCTGCAATTAGGACGTCATCAAAGTATGGGCAAACCCCTGGTATGCCCTTGAGGGTTTTTTCCATGACCTCTTGGAAAATTCCAGGAGCCACACTTACTTCGAACTGCAGCCGGTCTACCCGGAACGCCCCCTTGTGTGTGACTATCGTTTGCGCTTTAGCAGCCTTCGGGTCTGCTGGCAGCTGCTGATAAGCCTGAGCAAGATCCAGCTTTGCAAACACTGACCTGCCTTGCAGGGATGCGAGGATGCTACTGACTGCGGGTACCGGGTAGCAGTGGGCGCTCAGGGCTCGGTTGATTGTCCCCTTATAGTCTGCGCAGATACGGACCTCGCCATTCGCTTTGAGGGGTGTCACGATGGGAGTTTCCCATTCTGCTCCATCGACCGGAGTTAACACCCCCTGGTCTACCAGCTTGTCTAGTTCCCGCTCTATTTTGTGCTTTAAAGCAAACGGGACTCTCCTAGCCTTCATTCTGATGGGCTGGACCTGTGGGTTTAACTTAAAGGAAATTGGGGAACCTGTGTATTTCCCCAGCTGTTCATCAAAGACATCTGCAAACTCTTCGCAGACAGTTTCAAGTGAATGGCAGCTTCGCGTCTGGTGAATCCCGGTGATTCCAATGCCCAGCGCTTTGAACCACCCCAACCCCACGAGGCTGGTTCGCTGCCCTTCAACAAACAACACATTCAATTTGCCCAAGAACCTCTTGTACTGCACCATCACTGATGCCTCCCCCTGAACATTTATCGGTGAATTTTGGAAGTCAGAGAGGGTCAGTCTGGATGACCTCAAGAGAACCCGCTGGCCGCTCCGCTCGCAGATTGCTTTAAAAGTTCTGGTGGAGATGATGGAGACGGCCGACCCCGAGTCCAGTTCCATCGTGCATGGGACCCCTTAATTTTATTTTCGGGGTGTCTGCGGACCCCCCGTTGAGCAGACAGCCGCCCGTCCCTTCGTGTGGCTGACCGTCAGTCTCTGCAACCGCTCCCCGGTACCTGTGGCAGACTGGAACTCCGCTTCCACCTCGTGCAGGCTGTCCCGTTGCTTGCTCCTGCACACCGACGCGATGTGCCCAGTCTTCCCGCACGCTCAACACTTTGCTGATTTGAAACGGCAGGTTGACCGGGGATGTTGTCCTCCGCAGCTTGCGCAGCGGGTAGACCGGGGGCTGTTTGCGCCGCAGCTGGAACACTGGATAGACCGGGGTTGTCCGCAGCCGCCGTGCTGGGTAGACCGGGACCCGCAGCCACAGTGCTGGGTAGACCGGGGCCGGTTCACGCCGCAACCAGGGAACTGGGTAGACCAGGGGGCGTTCGCTCCACACCTGCATTCCTGGTACTTCTGATCCGCCGCGGCCGGTCTTGCTTCCCTCGACTTGTCTCGGTTAGTGGCAAAGGGCCGAGGGGTTCGGTTTATGGCGTCCACTTTGGATACTGACCCTTCCTCCCCGCTGCAGCCGCTCAGTTGGTGGATGGTTCCACTTGCCCACGTGTCGGACTCCTCTGCTGCGTCCCAGGCTAGGAATTCCTCCTGGACGTCTCTCAGGGTCAGTTTTTGTTTGGCGAATAGCTTCTGCCGCAGTTTCCGCTCCCTCAGGCCGCAGACGATGCAATCCCGTAGCCTGATTTCTAAGTTTTCATAATTGCAGAGACGGGCTACCTGCCTTAGGGCAGCCATGTACTGTTTGGCGGACTCACCCGGACGCTGGTCCCGCTTCTCAAAACGATACCGCCACGCGATCTCGGATGTGTCCAGTCGGAAATGCTCGGTCAGCTTGGCCAGCAGTTTGTTGTAGCTGATGGTGTTGATGTCGTCCGGTGAGCAGAGACCGACCGCCAGCTGGTAGGTCTCCATCCCGCAGCTGCACAGTAGCGCCGCCGCTTTCTGGCGGTCATCCTTGACCCCGTTCGCCCGGAGGTAGCACTCCAGCTATCCCACGAAAGCCTCCCACTCTTCGGGATGGGTACTATTAAAGAGGGGATACTGACCCAGCTGTGCCATTTCGCTGTCTCGGGTCGTCCTGCGTCCTGCTCTGGTGCTGCCGCTTCTCGGTTGCTGCTGCCGATGGGGCTTCCTCCGCGGCTAGCAGTGTCCAGGGCAGGATCCCATCCTCGTTGCCAGTGTAAAGTAGCGTGGTCGCACACAGAGACGGACACTCAGCTGGGTGAAGACTTCTTTATTGAGGTCAGGAACGAAGCTGGGGAGAAGGGTTTACCTGGCGTACCTTTATACCTGCCCAGGTGAATTCCAACCAATCCATTCAAACCTGGGCTTCCCGCCAGTGCAGGTGACCAATAGATTTAAACCTTGGTTTCCCGCCAGAGCTGTCTATAGCCCGGGGCTGTCAAGCTCGTTTAAACTAGGCTTTCCCGCCAAATGCGGTTATAGTCTGGAGCTGTCCAGCCCCCTGCTGTGCTGACAGCCTGTGTATGCTTCAGCCACATACACTACACTGGGATGGACGCATGCACCCCTCCCGGCCTCTGTTCTCAGCAGCAAAGGCCTGTGAGGGACCTGTGCACCCCTCCTGGCCTCCATTCTCAGCAGCAAAGGCTTTTTACAAAATTGACCAGAGCCTATAGGGATGCAATTTCTCATCCCCGCAAGCGAGTCTTTGCTCAAGGCAAAACCGCAGCAGAGAGGCTGGAGAGGAGACAGCTCTCTTGATCATCGAGGTCTATGTAAGGTAAGTGACCCCATCAGGCAGGATGGGGGGAGAGGGAAGCATGAGATATCTCAGGGTCGGGGAGGCCTTGGGTGGTCAGTTGCACTCCCCCCCCCCAGCCTTCCCCACCCTGAGATACCTCTTGCACTTAACGACCCACACATTGGATTAGCGAATGTGTGGGCGAAAGCTGGGAGTGATCATGTTCATGTTACGTGATTCACTCCTGTGAATCCTCAGGTTACGAATGTAGTTGCAAAGATATTTTTTTGGATCTCAACTTTACCAACCAAAAAGGAATTGGTAAACCAGATACACTGGTTCTTCAAGGTCAGGTCTAAGAACTGCTGCTGAGAATTTCCAGTATACTATACACAATACTGCATTAAATGTATGAAGTACTGAGTCACATGGACTAACACACTAATAAAGTAACAGCAGTTTCCTATAGTCATATTTGGAAAGATGGAATTTTTTAAAGCAAGCCATTGGCTGTTGTGTGAAAAGGTAGTAATAAAAATATCCAATAGAATAACAAAAGATTGACTGGTATGTAATAGCAGTACACAAATGTGAATATCGTACAATACAGAGTTGCCTCTTCCACTCAAGTTCCTGTGGACCCTCATAAGCAAGAAGACCAGACTTGGCTTGGAGTGGCACACTGAAAATTGAGGAAAGGTTAGGACAAACAAGTGGTTCTAAAAGACAATAGCTGAAATGCGCTTATTGTATTTAATTAACTATATGTATGTTATTTTAATATGACTCAGTCGATATTTAATAATCTTATTTGTTGTATATTAAAGCTTTACAATTCAGTACCAATTTTTGCAGGAGTCCTAACAGCTTTCACTTTCTTAGTTGTATGACATATTTATCATAAGTCAATTCTTGTGTACACAATTTTGTGTGCTGTAACCTCCTATTATTTAATTACCTGATTACTGTGATAAAGAGTATTGACTTTCCTGTCATTCTTACTTTGCACTTTACTTGTATGTCAAAGTCCCAAAAGCTCTGGCCAGCTAACAAAGAAAGAAATATCTTAATTATGTTATATCAGAAGTGTATTCCAATGGGCTTTTGATAGTATATTGCCTATGTAAGAATGGTTTTAATTCCTCTACTTCTCTTCACTTTCAGACTTAGTTCTAGATGTGCCAATAGAAAAATTGGCATTTGCTCATCAAACTTCAAAAAAGTTGCAACTTCAGCTATTATAATATATTGAATTAATATCTCCACTGATCACGTTATAACATAACCTCTCATTTGCTATTAAGAAGATAGAAAATTTTCTAATGTTATCTGTATTCGCTGCCTTGAATTGTGTGTAAAAATAATAAAAGGTGATAAATAAATAATTAAATAAAAAGGTCCATCTCATCTATGAACCTTAACTATCAGTAACTTCCATGCGTCTCCCTACATGGACATATAGGTGGTCTTCAATTTAACAACTGCAATTGAGCCCGGAATCTTGGTCATTGAGTAAAGCAATTGTTAAGTGAGATGTCACATGACTGCCTCACTCATCAGTTGCAATCATAGACCTTCTGGTTGCAGTCATTAAATGGACAGAGTCCCAGGTAAGAAGTGCAGGTGTTGGGGAAAGACCTAGGTCCTAGGAGGTTCCACTCAGTAGCTGAAAATCCTCCCTTCTGAAATCCATACATAATTTTCAGCCCTGGAGGGAGAGACACGAACACACAGCCTGTGCAGGACCTCCCTGAAGTACCCCCACGCACTGTTTATCACTTTGCCTCTCTGCTCTCTGTTTGGACTTTGGCTCCCTCTTGCCTCGGGGTGGGGGTGGGGGGCTGGCTGACCGCACTGCTTGCCAAAGGATACCATCTCTTCTCCATGCATGGAAAGGTATGCCTTTGGCATTTCTGTGCATGGAAGGGAATTCCTTCTGTGCACTGCAGAAATGGAGCTTAAATCATCAGGATCAGAACTCCGTTTCTGCACCCAGTGGAAGAAGGCCATCTCTCTTCTGCTTGTGGAAGGGAACTCCATCCACATGGGGTGCAGAAACAGAGCAAAGATTAAGTTCTCGGCTCCAGTTCTCCACTCCTTAAGAGGATGTCATCCCTTCTCCACACACAGAAGGGAACTTGTGTGGGGATGCAGAAACTGAGCTTGAATCATCAGGATCGGAGATCCATTTCTCCACCCCACCTAAAGAATTCAGCTTCCCTCCACAATCAGCTCTTTCAACCAGTCCCAGAGGCAAGAAGGAGGCCTCTTGGCAGATAGCAGAAGCTTTTCAACCTTCCCTGTAAACATCTCCATTGACTTTCTGGGCAAGCCAGCAGAGAAGAGTGCAAATGGTGATCACATGAAGGCACCAGTTGGCAATTGGTTATAAGTGAAAACAAGTTGCCAAGCACCCAGATTATGATCATGTGTCAGGGGGGGCATGTTTTACAAGAGCTGAAAGTGCTTTACAGGCCACAAAGCACTCTCAGGCTATCGTAAACAACCAGTTGTAAGTTGAGGACTACCTGTATAAAAGGATGTTTCTATATAGCAAAGCATGTGGCAGTCCCCTGAACCATAGTTCTGGATTGATTATGGCAATTATTATTACTGAATCGGTTAGCATAAAATGTACAGTAGAATAAAAAAGAAGCAGTCCATTTTTTCCATTAACCATATTTTGCCTTTATTTTCTTTGGGTCCATATTTCCAGTAGCCTTTTGGAAAAACAAACGAAGTTAATTTCTTGACTCTGCTTTTATATATATATATATGTATATGTATAAGTATAGGTATATACTTTACTTAGAAAATACATTTCTAAGAGAGCAAGATCGTATATCACTGGGTCATCTGCTAGCAACAAAATACATTTTATTTTTAGGAGGTGAGATGAGGAAATTTGAACATTTAGAATTTAGCTGTTTTATATTTTTATGCTGAAAAACCATTTTAAATTTTTTGTCTATGGTTTTGTTTCCATTTGGCAAAGTTTCTAATTTGTATCTGTCTTAATTATATTTAAGAGAAAACTTTGAACTCTCATTAATTAACCATCTATTTTAGTTCAGAAAAAATGTTTTCACTACAATTCTGCTTATTCCTGGCTTTTAACCATTACAAAAACCTTCTCTGGAATGCTGAAGCCAACTTTTCACTAAGCTTATATTGATAACGTTAGTGTGTTCAATTAGGGGACTGGAGAATAAAACAGATAAAGAACGGTTGCTGGAATTGGGTATGTCTAATTTAATGAAGAGATGGACTAGGGGTGACATGATAGCAGTGTTCCAATATATCAGGGGTTGCCACAAAGAAGAGGCAGTCAAGCTATTTTTCCAAACCACCTCAAGCCAGGACAAGAACCAATGAGTGGAAACTAACCAAAGAGAGAAGCAGCCTAGAACTAAGGAGAAATTTCCTGACAGAACAATTAATCGGTGGAAGGAACAACCTGCCTCCAGAAGTTGTGAATGCTCCAACACTGGAAGGTTTTGAGAAGACAACCATTTGTCTTTGCAAAAAGCCTTTACTCCAGATGAGGGAAGCGGGAGGGGCTAGATCAGGGCTTTTCAACCAGTGGTATGCTACCGCCTGTGGTACTTTGCCATGTGGCAAGTGGTACTGACTGCTAGCCAAGTGTAGCAGGGGAGGGGAATGAGCCAAAGTGACCCAAGCCTGCGGGGTGGGGGGGGAGGCAGCTGCAGCTGCAGGACTGTCTGGGTTTGACAGAATTCCAGGAATTGGCAGGGCTCCAGCTAGAGGGGAACTGAAGAAAAAGTGGGGGGAGGAGAGGCTATAAAAGGAGGTGGTTTGGGTGGGAAAGGGGAAAAAAAGACAACAGGGGAAGGTTTAATCCATTTAAACAAACGTAATTAGTTTGTTTAGCAAGTTTTCTTTGAAGGTAAACAGGCTTCATGTAAAGCTAAAGCTTTTTGCAATTGCTGGAGCCTTTCAGTCTCAGGTTGCAAATTGTGACACGTGAGATGCCTGAAGCAGCTTGAAGGGGAAAAAAAACAGTGTGTACCCGTTTCTTTATTTTGTGAGCCTTTCTTGCTTTGCACGATTCCTGTGTCTTTAAGGGTATAGGGAAGGGAGGTTTTTTTTTTGGGGGGGGATTGTGGAAAGAGTTCAGAAGGGAGAGAGGAAGAAAGGCCGACCAGCTAGCTCAGGGGTCTATAAACTCAGCAACTTTAAACCTGTGGACTTCAACTCCCAGAATTCCTCAACCAGCCATGATGGGTGAGGAATTCTGGGAGTTGAAGTCCACAAGTCTTAAAAGTGCCAAGTTTGAAGACCCCTGAGCTAGCTGGTAGTGGTGCATATTAATAAACATGGATAAATTCATCATACATTTGTCAGTGCAAAGGGAAAGTGATTCAGCAAAGCAGCCACCAAAGAAATTAAAACTGATACTTTTCTTCTTTTTTTCTACATTGTAATATTTTATTAGATTATAGAATAAAATACAAAAATACAAAAGCAAATAGTAGGACACAGTGGGGAGAGAAAAGGGGGGCAAAGTGAGGGGAAGAAGGGAAAAAGAACAGAGTTCCTCTCTTGCAGTAGAAGGAAGCATTAACATTGAACCTCAACTTTTTACTTTTCCATAATATTATAAACCCGCCATTTCTCTAACAACAAATGAATCTAATCAGTAAAACCCAAAATCCCCCAATTTTTTTTAGTCATCAAATTTTTGACACCTTGCTAAGCACTGGTGGTACTCAAATATTGTCATGTCCTAAAAGTGGTACAATCTGTGAAAAGGTTGAAAAGCCCTGGACTACATTGTGCTGACCAAAGAAAATGTTTCTGTTACTTTAAACTGTGCTGTTCCAAGACATCGAGAAAGCCCAGCTAAGAATCTGCAACGCTTACTTCCTTTTTCCACCCCCTTTTTCTCCTTGGCTCATAAAAGTATGTTTTGTCTTGCTCTTCTGCCCAGTCTCAGCAAGAATAGTGTAACAAAGTTTTTAGGCTGATTGCCAACGCTTGTGTGTATTCAAAAATGAAATCAATGCAACTGAGCCAGGATAGATGAGAAGATTCAAACGAAAGAAAATCTTTGGATGTTAGTGTGTGAATGTTAGTAGCTATAAAAAGGAAAAAATGTTTTGATTTGTGTGTGCTCTTTCCCCTCTGTCTGACTGCATTTGAGAGACAGGAGAGAGACACCACAGCTTCTCTTTGATCAAAGAAATAAAGCTGTTTTTCCAATTGCCTCATGTTCAGAGTCTCATCGGGGATTTATTAGGATTCTGAGCTGAAAACACATCAGGAAGAGGGGCCATGTAGAGATGGAGGTCAAGGATATGAAGGGACCCTGCGTAGCAAACTGCCTGCCTTAGTATCTTGTTATTCACATGCTCTATGAGCTCATTCCAATTAGCCTTGCCAAGGACTGCAAAAAACCAGCTAGATAATGAGAGACTCTGCCCTGGCTTGGGATGTTCGGATGTTCTTTAAGATTGACTAGTGCAGGGGTAGGCAACCTCGGCTCTTTTATGACTCGTGGACTTCAACTCCCAGAATTCCTGAGCCAGCATGGCTGACTCAGGTATTCTGGGAGTTGAAGTCCATGAGTCATAAAAGAGCCGAGGTTGCCTACCCCTGGACTAGTGAGTACACCAATAAACAATGCTTTTGCTGTGCTTTATTTCCTGCTTGTTAAAACTGTATAAATACAATAAACTCTGCGTAGGCAGGCAGGCAGACATTTTGGGACACCCTGCGATGAGTGGTCTCTGAATCCCACAGGGCCAGCCTCGTTTTCAGCGCTGTCCTGGTTCAAGATGCCACTTGTTCTTTGCTAAGGCTGTCACGTAGCCTTCCGGGAATTTTAGGGCAAGGAGAAGCTGCCCAAAGGGAAAACCTTTAAGAACAGAAGTCAGCAAAATGAAGGTTTTTTTTTCCACAAAACGGGGATTCCCTGACTAAAACTAGCAACGGATCTCCAAGGTCCCTTCCAACCCTACGTTTTATTTTTTTTTTAATTTTTTTACACGAAAGAAATAAGGTTAAACTCACGAGGTGTCAAAATAGATCGTTATTATCCCAAGGGATAATAAACCGAGCGGAGCTGGCTTTGCATTTAGCCCGAGAGCAAGGTCCCTCTTTCCGACGCTCAGTCCTGAGGGAGACGGCTCTGCTCCGACCCCGCGCGGGAAAGCTGCCCTTGTGAGCAATCGCTCTCGCTCCGCTTCGCTGGAGAGTTTCCGAAGCTTCGGTTCCCTTGCCCGGCCCTACGTTGTTCACCTTGGCCGTCTCGTCTCTTGCACACAGTGACTGCACCGCCACCCCTTTGGTGCCAGGTGCTCCCACTTCGCTAGCAGACTTTTCAAACCTTGCCACGCACCGCTCTTCTTCCACCGCGGTCTTTTCCCTGCCGCCGCCGCCGCCGCCGCCTCTCCCCTCAGGTCACAGGGGTCTTCAAACTTGGCCCTTTTATGACTTGTGGACTTCAACTCCCAGAATTCCTCAGCCAGCGTGCCTGGCTGAGGAATTCTGGGAGTTGAAGTCCACAAGTCATAAAAGGGCCAAGTTTGAAGACCTCTGCCTCAGGAGATGCAAACGCAACCGCCCACGTGTCCGCGGAGGTTAGAAGCGAGCAACGCCCCCGGCTCTCCTGAAGGCGTCGGCTCGGCTCTGCTCTGCTCCGCGGCTTCTTCAAATCGCAACGAAAGCTCCCGCTAAGCCAGAGCTGCCGGGAAGCCCCTCGGCTCTAGCAAAGCACCGGCCGGTCCCTGGAAGCGTCGTCCCTGCCCGCTCTCTCGTCCAGGCGCTCGAAAGGATGAGTCGGGACAGCGGCTGCCCCGGGCTCTCCCCTACTTCCGCGGTAAGTCCGGCGCGGCTGTCACGTAGAAGCGAAAGAAGGCCGGGCCTCTGGCTGGGAGCGTTCCCCTCCGGAAGCGGCTCTACTCCGGAGCGAGGATGCGGGCCCTCCCGCCGGGGTCGCTGGGCGAGCGGAGAGGCCGGAGCTGCTCCCTCCCGGGGAACCGCGAGATCGCCGCTCCTCTTGCTTTGCGCCTCAGATGACGGCAAGGGGCCGGAGAATGAAGGCGGCACGCTGGGCGTCCCTTAGCGGAGCATTTCCTTCCTCCCCTGGCGCCGGTAAAAGGCTGAAATCTGCCGCTCCTGGCTTTGTGCCGGTCTTTGGGGGTCTCGTTTAACCGTTCGCTCCTGGCTTAGTGCTGGCTTCTTGCTAGCTGCCCACCTCAGCAAGTGACTGAAGGAGGTACATCGTCTAAGTCAGGGGTCTTCAAACTTGGCCCTTTTATGACTTGTGGACTTCAACTCCCAGAATTCCTCAGCCAGCAAAGCTGGCTGAGGAATTCTGGGAGTTGAAGTCCACAAGTCATTAAAGGGCCAAGTTTGAAGACCCCTGGTCTAAGTTATGTTAGCCCAGGCCTAGACATTTGCTTGGCTGTATTGTTGGCATAGTATTTTTTATTTTTATTTTTAATCCCATTTATTGCTGGGAGAGAGAAGGATGAGACCTTTGTGAAAGAGCGAGCTCGCCACCTGGAGCGAAGAGATTATTTTGTCCCTCCTGGCATCCAGAGTTTTGGTGCTTACTTGGGAAGGAAGGTTAAGACGGCCCCACCCTCTCCTTAAGTTTTGTGTTTGTTTTTTTAAAAAGGAAACTGAAAGCAAGCAGATCACTGGGTGCGGCAGGAGGTCAAGTTAAGCAGACAGCAGAAATTTGGGGAAACGAAACTACCACCCGAAGACAAACAGTACAGGTAGCAGCAAGAGAAAATTTCTCTTGGAGCTGATGGTACCCATTTCTGTGTCTTTATTTCAAGCCATAGAGCAGGGGTCTTCAAACCTGGCCCTTTTATGACTTGTGGACTTCAACTCCCAGAATTCCTCAGCCAGCTTTGCTGGCTGAGGAATTCTGGGGGTTGAAGTTCACAAGTCATAAAAGGGCCAAGTTTGAAGACCCCTGCCATAGAGAATAGGCAGCGGCCTGCTTGAATTGGTGCCTGAAGGCTGTGAGAAACTGGTTGGAATGGAACCAGCTTAGGCTGAATCTGTGAGAAACACAAGTCAGCTTCCAAGAATTTGACAGTCATTAAGTGAAGCAGCAAGCAGTTTATTGAAAAATACTGTGGGAAGTCAGCTCCCCAGAGAAGGAAATATTAAAGGGGCAGAATATATCTCCCTAAAGGATTTTAAAAGCAGAAAGCAACCCTTGCCCCCAAGTCTCTCTGTCCCAAGCACAAACCAAGTCTGCAGGAATGCAGAGGTGATAATCTTATCAGGAAACTGGGATTAGGAAGAAAGATCTCTAGAGTCAACATCAGCCCCAGCCCCAGGGAAGCAGGGGACATAATAGGACAGACAACCAGCAAGAATCCTAGAGGGGCACACCTAGGCTCAGGACAGAATATGTGACAAAGGAAATACAAAGCTTGAAACAGGAAATAACTCCAGACAATAGAGTCCAGGGTGTATAAAAACCCACTACCCACATGGGGTCAGTCTCTCCTAATTTTTCTGTTGGATCCATCTTTCTGTCTGGCTTTCCTCTGCCATAAACTACAACCTTCTTCCCAAAGCAGTTGCCATGTTTATTCCCCGCTTGGAGGAACCATGATGAAGATTTTTCTTCCTACAATATGTTCTTGCAAGAGCGGGTGGCTAGCAAGTGGGCACACACCAAAATAGATTTCAGCAGCATTTATTCCCTCTGCCTGAAGTGCAACTCCCCCCCCCATGTAATCCCATGTGATGAGGACCACACAGTTCACAATCTTTTCAGAATGCCTAGTTCCCCCATGTGAATCCCCTACCCATGTTCCCCATTTGCTTTTGTCCTTTCTAAGTGAGTTTGCCTACCACACAGGTCCTGTTTCTAGGATCCCATCTGCATAGGCATAAGCAGTTAGCTTCATTATTATGTGTAAGCTTTTGTGGTTAAGACTGCAGACAGTTCTTGCTCTTTTAACCTTTGCTTTTTCTTGCTATTCTAAGCCCCATTGTATTTCTGAGCACTGGTCCCTTCAAATGTATGATTCCTGCAAAAACATTTAGCTATTATTGCTTTTCTTACAAATCTAAAAAAGCTGGTGCTGTTTCTGCAGAAATCATCAGATGACTGAGTAAATGAGTTTGCTTCAAAGGTATCTTAAAAATATTTTGGAAGCTCATAAAATGCTGCATGCTGACAGGTGAAAGCTGGGACAAGAAAAAGCAGCCTTACGGGCCAAGGTCACATGAAGTATTAGTACCGCTTTATAAAACCCTAATGACACCACACCTGGAATATTGCTGTCAGGTTTCCGATGTATGGGCTTTTCAAGTGACTCTGAGGCATTGTTTACCTTAAAAGTCCTTTATTAGCCTAAAAGTCCTTTATTAGCCTAATACACCGGCAAATGCTTGCTTGAAGGAAGCTGGAATCTGAAATCTCCGCCCCTTGCACTATATATTAAAACACAATTCTCCATCTTTCTAATTTTGTCATTAATCATATTCTCCAATTAATTTAAAGAATCAGTTTCCCTTCCATTAGAAAACCCGCCAAGGTCTTATCTTCTTTAGTTAGAGATGGCCTTGAAAGTGCAATCCTACTCGTCCCCCCTCCCAACCTTAAACTTAATGTCTTAAAGCAATACACAATTTTAACATATGAAATGACTACTTCACCTCTTGTCAAGCAATAACATTCGATGTTAGCAGCGTTGACAACTGCAGCCAATTTTGATCACCATACTACAAAAAAGATGTTGAGATTTTGGGAAAAGTTTAGAGAAGAGCAACTAAAATGATCAAAGGCCTGGAGACTAAAACATAAGAAGAACGACTGCAGGTCTTGGGTTTGGCTAGTCTAAAGAAAAGAAGAAATAGGGGCGATGTGATAGCAGTATTCCAGTATATAAAGGGCTGCCGCAAAGAAGAGGGTGTCAAACTATTCTCCAAAGTACCAGAGGGCAGGCCAAGAAACAATGGATGGAAACTGATCAAAGAGAGAAGCAGCCTGGAATTAAGGAGAAACTTCCTTACAGTGAGGACAATTAACCAGTGGAACAGATTGCCTCCAGAAATCGTGGGCGCTCCATCACTGGAGATTTTCAAGAAGAGGCTAGACAGTCACTTGTTTGAAATAGTATACAGTAGGTTCTCCTGATCAAGCAGGGAGCTGGACTAGAAGACCTCCAAGGTCCCTTCCAGCTTCTGTTCTGTTCTGTTCTGTTCTGTTCTATTCTTCTACTGATGGTGCTGTTTGTCAGCTGTAAAGTCCCATATAGTTTGCTCATTACTTCAGGGCCCATATGTTCCTTGTAGAATATACCTGTCCAATACATGGTATAGATTCCTTCTTTCCAGATGTGAAAGAGGTGGGGCTCCAGAAGGAAATTTTTTCCATTGTACATGCTTTGCTGTGGAACACTTTATCCAATAGGATCATAATAGTTACTTATCTACAGGTAGTCCTTGCTTAATGACAATTCTGGGAATCAGAATTTCTGTCCCTAAGTGATGCAGGCATAAAGTGCAACATTACAAGATCCCATCATTTAGCAATAGCAATCCCAGCCGTCTTAGTTGCTATTGTTAAGTAAAGATCGTGGATTGTTAAGTGAGAACCTCACATGACCATGTCTTGTGACTTCCCACTGGCTTCCAACAAGCAAAGTCAACGGTGAAGCCTGCAGAAAGTTGCAAGTCCCAACAAGTAGGCTGGCAAATGAGTGCTATGGGATGTAACTGAGTGGGGGAGGGCGTGCTGCAGCATTACAAAACTGGGTAGTAGGAAGGGACACTAGGACACTGGACAAGTGCAGGAAGGGACATTGCAGTGCTGCATGAATGGAGTTCTGTTTGCATGCACTAAGGAGTGTGGGCAGGGGCTGTTGTGGGCATGCACATCTATAGAATACAAGGTCTTACATAGTGGATACCTTGGAGAAAAATTGGCAGGAGTCACTTGAGACCTTTGCCAGCTTGAGTTTGCTTGTGGGAAATTGGAAGGGAAGGTTGCAAAAGGCAATCATGTAACCACAGAATGTGACAACCATTGTAAGTATGAGACAGTTGCAAAACACCCTGATCATGATCACATGATAATAGGGTTGCTAGGACACTCATAGTTTCATGGAGTGGTTATAAGTCTCACTTGTTTCACTGCCATCACAACTTCAAATATTCATTAAATGAATGGTTGGTAAGTAAGGGCTGTTTGTATTGCTATTTCAGAAGATCTTTAAGATCTCAAAGAGCCTTTGGGACAGAGCTGCCTCTTGATGAGAAACAAGGGGCGATTATCTTGGGACAAGATAATTTTTAACACTTGTAAAGAAGTTTTAACTGTGTTTTTTTGTGCCATTGGATATAAATTGTCTAGAATCTAAGATGAATTGGTGGTCCAGAACTCTCGTAAATAAATAAAGCAAAATCATCACTGAAGCAATATAAGTATGTATATAGGAATACTTTCCAAATTTCCTTAAGGTTTTAAATTGATAAAGCTTTTGTGAAATTATGAAATACTCTGCATGCAAACCATGGCACATTAAATTTAATGTATTTGTTTTATTGAGAGAAACATAATACAAAGAGCCACTATAAATAGCTGCTTTTTTAAAGAAAGCAAACCAAAATAAGGATTTGCTCAACAGAGATAATAAAAAACGTTTGTCATTTCCAAACTACACTTCAGACTACAGATTTATCCACAATAACACTGCTGAGCTTTCATCATTTCATGAGTAAACCACATTAAAAAAAAGAGAAACAGGTAAAATGTGGGGCATAAATGAGTGGATTCCATATTCTTCCAAGGGTATTAATTTTAAAACATTACACGATGACTTTTGACTATCAAAGTATCTTGAATTTGCAGCTACATGTTTTTGAAGCATTCTTTATATAGGGAATATAGTCCTATACACACACACACTTAAATTTAGAACATTTAATATATTTTGTAAGTATTCCCTATTTTGCAAGACCCATTTCATCCAACCACCAGATGTTTATGAATGTCCAAACTCAAATTTAAAAAAGAAGTGTATCAAAGGTCAATAGGCTTGAGAGAATCAGAATTGAATAATAATAATAAAAATAAATAGTTTTGCTTTAGGAAATGTGCTGAGCAATGTGTAAAGACCAACAAGGGATTAATAAACATTGTATATATTTATGTATTTACATGTTTTCCCACTGATTCTATAGATTTTCCAATCCCTACAAGTCCATTTGGAAGGATCTCAAACTAGCTGACTGATCATTGCAAAAACTGTGCATTTAGGAATATAAAGTAGAAATACACAGAATGAAAACTGCATTGCAATAGGTGCCCAGGTGCTTCTTTAAAAAGCTTATCTAAATTGTCTGGAAGCAGTTTAGAATTTGATGTTGTTTCCCACCACTTTTGTACTGTAAAATTTAAAATGAGATTGGCTAGCTATACTGGTAAGTTGGGTATTATCTAACATCGAAAGTTCCTTGAGACAACTCTGTGTATTTAACTGGTAATGGATAACACAGACATCTTTCTTTCCAATATTAATATTGTTACTCTTATGAAATTCTGTGTCTGTGTGTTTCAAATTTGAATTAATTCTTTGAAGTGGATTACTCATTTTAATTTCTAACATTGTTCTTTATTTTTGTGCTTTAACTCATGTACCGGTCTTTTACCGGTCTACCATAGAGAGCGTCCTCTCATATGGTATTGTGGTTTGGTATGCTGGTCTGACAGCCGCAGATAGGAAAGTATTACAGAGGGTAGTGAGCACAGCACAAGACATTGTGGGCTGTTCCCTGACACCACTGGATGACATCGCCAGGGCTCGTTGCCTTGGAAGAGTGAGGAAGATTCTCAGGGATGACTCACACCCTGGACGGTATCTCTTTACTCTCCTACCATCCGGTAGGAGATATAGGAATATAGCCAGCCGTACCAACAGGCTGAAGAATAGCTTTTATCCGTGGGCTGTTAGGCTTTTGAATGGGATGTAATCTTATGCAGAGTTGACTTGGGAGGCCGGTGTGTGGTGTAGTGGGTTCACATAGTGTGGTGGGATGGAGGGTTTGTTGTCACTGTGTGTTGGGGGGAGAGAGCACGGGGGGGAGGCTCAGCTAATCTCAATGTACACATGTTGTACTTTGACAATAAAGGTTTATTATTTATTATTATTATGTACAGTACCCATTTCACAAACAGGACTGAGAGCATCCTTCTGAGGTATTAGACCAAAAATACTATCTAGGATTTTATAACTGAAGATGCTAGAAAGTGCATCTTGAATATTCTGCAAGGAAAATGTTTTTTTTTATTATAACCAAGTAATGATCTCTCTTCTTATCTTATGAAACCACACATTCTTAAAGAATTTTAGAGGGCCTGGTTGGAGTTCACAGACAGATTTAAACATTTTTTTAATTTTTGAGTCCCATGTCAAGATATTCAAAGCAGAATATCAACAGTGCTGGAGGATACTAACTTGTGAATTGTAGTAATGCATTTTTAATGTATTATTTAGAGTCATGGGGTGATATTAATAGTGTTTTAATCTCTAAAATATTTTTCTAAGGTGAGTCCAGCAGTGGCAAAGATGGTAAGAAGAAAGTGTGCATTTTGTCAAGATGATGTAGCGTGTGCGATTATGTACATCGCTGAAGATAAGAATCTCGCAGTTCATCAGAATTGTTTGGTGAGGTTTGCTAATGACATTCAAACTTTGTCCATAACTGATTGGAAAATGAAAAAAGATCTGAAGCGCTCTTGTGAGGCAATTCATAATTGATAACACCTATTTTTTATGCCATGTGTACTCTACTTTTATAGGCATGCACTACAGTTTCAAGAGTTAAAATTTAAATACTTTCCTGGATTAAAGTAGATTGGAGTACAAGAAGACCATAACTATTATAATTAGTATTTTTATAGTGGTACGTTAAAATCCAGCAGAGATTGTTTAGGAGCAAAAATGACCAGTCTCCTGGCAATTGCTATAATAAATCACGAGTCCATTCCTCTATTTCTCTGTCCCTTTCCTTATGCCTTTCTTTATGTAATCCGCATTTTGCAGACTTGGATGGCACTATGCTTTAATTAATTAACATCCTGCCTTTATTATTTTTATAAATAATTCAAGGTGGCTAACGTATCTAATACTCCTTTCTCCTCCTACTGTCCCCACAACAACTACCCTGTTATGTGGGTTGGGCTGAGAGTGACGCTCAAAGTCACCCAGCTGGTTTTCATGGCTAAGATAGGACTAAAAACTCATGGGTTTCCCAGTTCCTAGCCTGGTGCCTTGTGTACATGGATCTTTTTATCTATAGAAAATGAGAGAGCCTTTTCCCCTCACTTTTCTCCCTGAGGATCAAGGCCCAGAGAGCAGGATTTTCAAGGCATCCCGATTACCCTGAATCTATAGCTTCTAGCTTTGCTTCTCTTTTTCCTTTTCCATTGGGAAAATGGATGGCTCCCTAAGAACCTGCCTTTTTTCCTTCCCAATGAAAAAGGTGAGCTGTGACGAGTTCAGGGAGAGGAAGGGAACATGGACAGCTTTGCAGTCAGGTGAGTCAAGAGGGGCTCAAAAAGGTTTTTGAAAGTTTTGGGTGTCCAGGCTAGGAATTTGAGAGGTATAAAGATGTTATACTGGTTGCTCTTTGTATCAAGGTTTTCTAAATATGTATACTTTGAAGAAAAAAGAACCGCATAGAAACACATTAGACTTTATAATACTGTGTCTTTATTCTAGACTTGGATGTTTACATTTTATATTCTGCTATTTAGTGCTGCCTTCCCTCCCTTTCTTTTTTAATTCAAAAAGGCTGCCATCTTCCAATGGAAGGACTGGAGAACTGGAATCCCAGTCCTTACATAGGCAGAAGTAGAAGTGAGAGAATAGGACCAGAAAAAAAGTATTCAATTCATACTCCAGTTGGATTTAGAGATGGGAAATTTAGAGAGGTTATTTCCACAAAAACTTTTCCAAATTATTTTCAAGCAAAGTGGTAAACTTATTATAATTAGGTAAATATGTAAAAAAACAAGAAACGGATTGATCTACTAGTGGGAGAAAGTGGCAAGAAGGTGACAAGCAACAGGGAGAAAGCAGAACTATTTAACTCATTTTTTTGCATCTGTCTTTACACAAAGGGAAAAATAATCCAACCTACCAAAACCAGTGCCATAAAAAACAGATTAGAAACACAAGTTAAGATAGGCAAGAAAATGGTAAGTGAGCACCTGTCCAGCCTAGACGAGTTCAAATCACCAGGACCAGATGGATTACACCCCAAGGTTCTGAAGGAACTGGCAGATGTGATCTCAGAACCACTGAACTATATCTTTCAAAGATCCTGGAGCACTGGGGAACTACCAGAGGACTGGAAAAGAGCCGATGTAGTTCCTATCTTCAAAAAAGGAAATGGATCCAGGAAACTACAGACCTATCAGCCTGACCTCAATACCTGGGAAGATCTTGGAAAAGATAAGCAATGAATTAGTGAACACCTAGAGGCAAAAAAGTTAACCAAAAGCTAACATGGCTTTGTCAAAAACAGATCATGCCAGACAAATATTATTGCATTCTTTGACAAGGTTGTCACAATTAGTGGACCAGAGGAATGCTGTGGCTATAATTTACTTGGATTTCAGTAAGGCATTTGATAAAATACACCACAACCTACTACTTGATAAGATAGAAAAATGTGAGCTAAACAGCATCACCACCAGATGGATTTGTAACTGACTGACAAACCACATTCAACATGTAGTCTTCAATGGAACTGTATCTACACAGAGGGAAGTATGCAGTACCACAAGGCTCTGTTCTGGGCCCAGTGCTCTTCAACATCCTCATCAATGGTTTGAATGAGGGGATAGATGGGGAACTCATAAAATTTGCAGATGACACCAAGCTGGCAGGAATAGCCAACACTCCAGAAGACAGGCTTAAGATACAGAAGGATCTTGACAGACTTGAACAATAAAATGAAATTTAATTATGAAAAAAGTAAAGTTCTACATTTAGGCAAGAAAAACCAAACACACAGGTATAGTATAGATAGGTGGTACCTTGTTTAAGAGTAGTAACTAAGAGGGATCTTGGGATTCTAGTGGACAATCACTTCAATATGAGCCAGCAGTGTGCTGCAGCTGCCAAAACAGCCAACACAGTTCTAGGCTGCATTAACAGGGATAGTATCAAAATCGTGTGAAGTGTTAATACCACTTTATAATATACCACTTTTTTGAAGATGGGAACCACATCAGCAGGAGATTGCTCAGAGGTTCATTGCTGAAAACATTCTTCTCTGGATTAGTCAGTAGAAAAGAATGGGTAACCTGGGTAAGAGGCAGAGGGACAGCACTGTACGCTGTACAAAAGTTGTTTTTGCCAGCCAGAAGCTTTTCATTAATGTTTTGTGCTACCTCCCAATTACCGTATATACTTGAGTATAAGCCGAATTTTTCAGCCCACTTTTTGGGCTGAAAAATTCCACTTCGGCTTATACTCCAGTCAACAAAAAAAACTTACCGAGGACTTGTGCGCGGCCGAGGCTTTGGTGCTTCCGGGATCGCCCGCACCTCTCCCAAGCCACCGCCGTCCGAGACCTGCCGAAGTTTGGGGAGGTTTGGGGAGGTGCGCGCGCACCTCCCCAAACTCCGCGCCTTGCCTGCCTGCTTCTTTCCGCAGCGGAAAGAAGCAGGCAGGCAGGGCGCGGAGGAACGGAGACTTGCCGACGTTTGGGGAGGTTTGGGCGTCTCCCCAAACCTCGGCAGGTCTCCGTTCCTCCGCGCAGACCTGCCGACGTTTGGGGAGGTTTGGGCGCCTCCCCAAACCTCCCCAAACCTCGGCAGGTCTCCGTTCCTCCTGCCGACCTTTGGGGAGGTTTGGGCGCCTCCCCAAACCTCCCCAAACCTCGGCAGGTCTCCGTTCCTCCTGCCGACCTTTGGGGAGGTTTGGGCGCCTCCCCAAACCTCGGCAGGTCTCCGTTCCTCCGCGCAGACCTGCCGACGTTTGGGAAGGTTTGGGCGCCTCCCCAAACCTCCCCAGGTCTCCGTTCCTGTTTGGGGAGGTTTGGGCGCCTCCCCAAACCTCCCCAAACCTCGGCAGGTCTCCGTTCCTGTTTGGGGAGGTTTGGGCGCCTCCCCAAACCTCCCCAAACCTCGGCAGGTCTCCGTTCCTCCGCGCAGACCTGCCGACCTTTGGGGAGGTTTGGGCGCCTCCCCAAACCTCCCCAAACCTCGGCAGGTCTCCGTTCCTCCGCGCAGACCTGCCGACCTTTGGGGAGGTTTGGGCGCCTCCCCAAACGTCCCCAAACCTCGGCAGGTCTCCGTTCCTGTTTGGGGAGGTTTGGGCGCCTCCCCAAACCTCCCCAAACCTCGGCAGGTCTCCGTTCCTCCGCGCAGACCTGCCGACGTTTGGGGAGGTTTGGGCGCCTCCCCAAACGTCCCCAAACCTCGGCAGGTCTCCGTTCCTCCGCGCAGACCTGCCGACCTTTGGGGAGGTTTGGGCGCCTCCCCAAACGTCCCCAAACCTCGGCAGGTCTCCGTTCCTGTTTGGGGAGGTTTGGGCGCCTCCCCAAACGTCCCCAAACCTCGGCAGGTCTCCGTTCCTCCGCGCAGACCTGCCGACCTTTGGGGAGGTTTGGGCGCCTCCCCAAACGTCCCCAAACCTCGGCAGGTCTCCGTTCCTGTTTGGGGAGGTTTGGGCGCCTCCCCAAACGTCCCCAAACCTCGGCAGGTCTCCGTTCCTCCGCGCAGACCTGCCGACCTTTGGGGAGGTTTGGGCGCCTCCCCAAACCTCCCCAAACCTCGGCAGGTCTCCGTTCCTGTTTGGGGAGGTTTGGGCGCCTCCCCAAACCTCCCCAAACCTCGGCAGGTCTCCGTTCCTCCGCGCAGACCTGCCGACCTTTGGGGAGGTTTGGGCGCCTCCCCAAACGTCCCCAAACCTCGGCAGGTCTCCGTTCCTCCGCGCAGACCTGCCGACCTTTGGGGAGGTTTGGGCGCCTCCCCAAACGTCCCCAAACCTCGGCAGGTCTCCGTTCCTGTTTGGGGAGGTTTGGGCGCCTCCCCAAACGTCCCCAAACCTCGGCAGGTCTCCGTTCCTGTTTGGGGAGGTTTGGGCGCCTCCCCAAACCTCGGCAGGTCTCCGTTCCTCCGCGCAGACCTGCCGACCTTTGGGGAGGTTTGGGCGCCTCCCCAAACGTCCCCAAACCTCGGCAGGTCTCCGTTCCTGTTTGGGGAGGTTTGGGCGCCTCCCCAAACGTCCCCAAACCTCGGCAGGTCTCCGTTCCTCCGCGCAGACCTGCCTACCTTTGGGGAGGTTTGGGCGCCTCCCCAAACCTCCCCAAACCTCGGCAGGTCTCCGTTCCTCCGTGCAGACCTGCCGACCTTTGGGGAGGTTTGGGCGCCTCCCCAAACG
This sequence comes from Vipera ursinii, assembly GCF_947247035.1. NCBI lineage: Eukaryota > Metazoa > Chordata > Lepidosauria > Squamata > Viperidae > Vipera > Vipera ursinii. The sequence continues at coordinate 190,338,219 of NC_139512.1, forward strand.
TCCCCAAACCTCGGCAGGTCTCCGTTCCTGTTTGGGGAGGTTTGGGCGCCTCCCCAAACCTCGGCAGGTCTCCGTTCCTCCGCGCAGACCTGCCGACGTTTGGGGAGGTTTGGGCGCCTCCCCAAACCTCCCCAAACCTCGGCAGGTCTCCGTTCCTGTTTGGGGAGGTTTGGGCGCCTCCCCAAACCTCCCCAAACCTCGGCAGGTCTCCGTTCCTCCGTGCAGACCTGCCGACCTTTGGGGAGGTTTGGGCGCCTCCCCAAACGTCCCCAAACCTCGGCAGGTCTCCGTTCCTGTTTGGGGAGGTTTGGGCGCCTCCCCAAACCTCGGCAGGTCTCCGTTCCTCCGCGCAGACCTGCCGACCTTTGGGGAGGTTTGGGCGCCTCCCCAAACCTCCCCAAACCTCGGCAGGTCTCCGTTCCTGTTTGGGGAGGTTTGGGCGCCTCCCCAAACCTCCCCAAACCTCGGCAGGTCTCCGTTCCTCCGTGCAGACCTGCCGACCTTTGGGGAGGTTTGGGCGCCTCCCCAAACGTCCCCAAACCTCGGCAGGTCTCCGTTCCTGTTTGGGGAGGTTTGGGCGCCTCCCCAAACCTCGGCAGGTCTCCGTTCCTCCGCGCAGACCTGCCGACGTTTGGGGAGGTTTGGGCGCCTCCCCAAACCTCCCCAAACCTCGGCAGGTCTCCGTTCCTGTTTGGGGAGGTTTGGGCGCCTCCCCAAACCTCCCCAAACCTCGGCAGGTCTCAGTTCCTCCGTGCAGACCTGCCGACCTTTGGGGAGGTTTGGGCGCCTCCCCAAACGTCCCCAAACCTCGGCAGGTCTCCGTTCCTGTTTGGGGAGGTTTGGGCGCCTCCCCAAACCTCGGCAGGTCTCCGTTCCTCCGCGCAGACCTGCCGACGTTTGGGGAGGTTTGGGCGCCTCCCCAAACCTCCCCAAACCTCGGCAGGTCTCCGTTCCTGTTTGGGGAGGTTTGGGCGCCTCCCCAAACCTCCCCAAACCTCGGCAGGTCTCCGTTCCTCCGCGCAGACCTGCCGACCTTTGGGGAGGTTTGGGCGCCTCCCCAAACCTCCCCAAACCTCGGCAGGTCTCCGTTCTTCCTGCCGACCTTTGGGGAGGTTTGGGCGCCTCCCCAAACCTCCCCAAACCTCGGCAGGTCTCCGTTCCTCCGCGCAGACCTGCCGACCTTTGGGGAGGTTTGGGCGCCTCCCCAAACCTCCCCAAACCTCGGCAGGTCTCCGTTCTTCCTGCCGACCTTTGGGGAGGTTTGGGCGCCTCCCCAAACCTCCCCAAACCTCGGCAGGTCTGCGCGGAGGAACGGAGACCTGCCGAGGTTTGGGGAGGCGCCCAAACCTCCCCAAAGGTCGGCAGGAGGAACGGAGACCTGCCGAGGTTTGGGGAGGTTTGGGGAGGCGCCCAAACCTCCCCAAAGGTCGGCAGGAGGAACGGAGACCTGCCGACGAGCCGCGGCTACACAGGGTATTCCTGTGTATTCAGGCTTGCAAAATGGCGGATCGAGCCTCTGCTGGCGGCAGAGGCTTGCAGAACGGCAGATCGGCTTATACTCGAGTCAATAACTTTTTCCAGTTTTTGGGGGTGAAATTGGGGGTCTCGGCTTATACTCGAGTCGGCTTATACTCAAGTATATACGGTATATTCTCAATGTTCTCGAATTCCCATTTGAGGTCATGGAGGTACCTGCATGCTAGTAACGGCTATTCTTCATATTCTGGCCATATTATTTTATCTGTAAACTTGTAACTTTGTTATGTCAGAAGTGAAGCTGCACATTACTAATATCTCTAGCTCTTAGCAATGGTTGTTTTGGGTGACAGGACCTTATATTAAACGTCTTAGAAGGCTTTAACATTTTTTCTTCATAAAGTCTGTTGAATGTTTTCAAGGAAACTGGAAAGTATGTGGAATAGGCATAGCAGTTCCAGTGGTTAAGTGCTGAGAGTTACATGCTCCCTAATCAGGCAAGCATAGGGAAACTGATACCTAGAACTAAGGAGAAACTTCCTGACAGTTAGAACAATTAACCAGTGGAACAATCTGCCTCCAGAAGCGGTGAATGCTCCAACTCTGGAAGTTTTTAAGAAGAAACTGGACAGCCATTTGCCTGAAATGGTATACAGTAGTTTCCTGCCTGAGCAGGGGGTTGGACTAGATGACCTCCAAGGTCCATCATCATCATCATCATCATCATCATCATCATCATTATTATTATTATTATTATTTCATTCCTTTTTTTGAAAAATACTCATTTACCAATTTGCTGAAGTTTTCCTTAACATCATTTAAGATTCCTTCCCTGTATTAGATATGAGTCCATGGAGCACTCAGAGTGCTAATGGTTGTTTTTGTGAATGAGTAAACTTACAAAAGAAATGGCTAAAACTTTGTAAATTTATGAGGTAGCACTGATCCCCAGCCAATTCTTGCTGCTATTTTTAATATTTTATTTTTGTCATGAACTCTTGTTTTACATCTTACTTTTCTGATTTCATTTCTAGTTATTTTCTTCAGGATTTGTGGAATCAGAAGAACAGAGGCCTGGGGATCTTGATAGAAGGTTTGACGTGGCTTCAGTAGAGAGGGAAATAAAGAGAGGAAGGAGGCTGGTAAGATATTTTTCATGTTTTAAAATTCTATAGCAGATTTACTTAAAACATTTATTTTCACATTTTCACATTATTTTCGCATCTGGAATTTCCTCTTTGAAGGCCTAAAGATAATAATATGAACCAATAGTCTAGGCCCGTGGTGGTGAACCTATGGCATGGGTGCCACATGTGGCACACAGAGCCCTCTCTGTGGGCAAGCGCGCCGTCACCCCAGTCCTAGGCCTTCAGCTGGGTTTTATAAAACCTTTTCACTTTAGGTCTCCGCCGCCATGTGCCAAAAAAAAAAAGGTTCAATCAATCAATTTCAACTTCTTGCGGGGAAAAAAAGATCTCGCAAAGTTGGAATTGATTGATTGAACTTTTTAGTACCACCCAGTCTGCCGTTACCACCCGGCCATGCCCACCCATTGGGCCACGCCCACCCAGCACCCGACGATACATAAGTGGGTTTTGGGTTGCAGTTTGGACACTCGTTCTCTAAAAGGTTCGCCATCACTGGTCTAGGCCCTCTGTCTTATTGACAGAAAGACTTTGATCTTACTACTGTTTTCTCCCCTATTTGAAACACTGGGAGAGTTAAAAGGTCTCTGTGTTAGGGGGGAAGTGACAGAGAAAAGTGAATAAAAATAATATGATCTCATCAGTTAACACCTCCCTGCAGAGGAGCAGTGCTATTTAACTGAACTAGAAAACATAAATCTTTAGGGAACCCCAGTTACATAGGCTGTCATCATGAGTAGCAATTAAAATAAGTTAAAATAAATTAAATAAATAAATTAAATAAATAAATTAAAATAAGCAAATAAAATAAGCCCCTTTCCAATAACAACTATTTGCTATCTAAAAGTGACAAGGCAATACATTTTCTTATTTAATCCATTTCCGGTCAGGATATTAGTAAATACAACTCACATGTGATTTCATATTCTTGTTGCAAAGTGGAGATTACATTCTACTCTACAGTGGTGGCCAAAATTGTGGAAACATTTTGGGAAAAGTATATATTTGAGGTTTGATGGCTAATAACACCACTTTATTTTGGAGAAGTACCATAAAATTATATATCAATGGAAAGATAATTTAATCAAGAATGTAATGCAACAAGGTTTGTTCAATTATCTGTATTCTATGAAATGTTATAGCCAATAACCAGAAAAAGGAAGCACAACTTTCTTAGGTTGATATCAGGTAGCTTTCCTTCATCTGATTGTAGCCAATGAGCATGAGTGTTTAGAGAGCCACTCAGGTGTCATCTTGTTTTGGCAATGAACCAATCAGATCACAGTAGGATTCACTTACTGATGTCATGTACTGAAGCTGAGAGGAGGACATTTGTCAGTGTGTTATGTGATCACTGTCAAGTTGGTTGGGTTTTTTCTGTTCTTTCATTTAGTGACCCTGTAAAACATAATAAAAGTAATGGTGCAAAGAGTTGACTGGTAGACCAGAAAGTGATGTAAAATAGTATTATTAAGTGAACAATGTTACAGTTATAAAGAAACTAGAAGAAAAATTAGTGGAAACTTAACCAAAGGTGGCATTTCTAAGTTTCTGAAGAGGTAATAGGAGACTCAGTCACTACAAAACCACACTGGTAAAGGCAGGAAAAGGTGCACAACAGCAAGTGATGATAGAAGAATTAAGAGACTGTACCTACGTGACAGAAGAAAATCAACTGGGTGTATACAAGATGAAATGGCGCAATGCAATGTGAAGTTGAGTGCAAGGACTGTGGCGCAGACTGCAGGAATTTGGCCTAAAATCTAGAATTCCACAAAAAAAGTCACTTTTATCTCTGTTTCTATGGTGATAATTTTTTCTACGTGTTTCACTTTTTCTACGTGTTTCACTTTTTCTACGTGTTTCACTTTTCTTCTTTATAACTGCTATTCTAATAGCAAATCCTTCATAAAAGTTATTGCATTACATTCTTGATTAAATTTTCATTCCATTGATATATAATTTTATGGTACTATTCCAAAAAAAGGGACGCAGTGGCTCAGTGGGTTAGGACGCTGAGCTTGTCGATCAGAAGTTTGGCAGTTTGGCGAGTCGAATCCCGAGTGCCGAGTAACAGAGTGAGCGCCTGTTACTCGTCCCAGCTTCTGCCAACCTAGCAGTTCAAAAGCACGTAAAAATGCAAGTAGAAAAATAGGGACCACTACGGTGGGAAGGTAACAACGTTCCGTGCGCCTTTGGCATCTAGTCATGCCGGCCACATGACCACGGAGACGTCCTCGGAGAAGCGCTGGCTCTTCGGCTTTGAAACGGAGATGAGCACCGGCCCCTAGAATCGGAAACGACTAGCACATATGTGCGGGGGAACCTTTACCTTTTATTCCAAAAAAAGTGGTGTTATTAGCCATCAAACCTCAAATGCACACTTTTCCCAAAAGGTTTCCACAATTTTGGCCACTGCTGTAAATGGTTTAGTTTAGACAGGATCACAGCACAAAAGCCAGTATGTGATGGGTGATGGAAAAGAAAATGGGTCTAATGCCACTTCCTAATTTTATAAACTGCAGTTCAAAAAGTGGTTTCAATTTGTTTCAATACAGCTGTGTCGTTTATGTCGTAAGAGGGGAGCAACCATTGGCTGTGAGATGCAAACTTGTCGCAAAAGTTACCATTATTTTTGCGCCTTGCATGATGCTGCTTCATTCGAATATGAAGAGTCAGGCCGCTACCGGTATAGAATCAAATGTTTTTTAAAGTCTATTTTAACATACTTTTCAAGAGAATCCTATATAATTCATTTTTGTTTTGAAATTAAGATATGGCAAAATAAGAAAGTAAAAAAGGCTTTATCTAATGGATGTATATTATGTAACCTATACTAGGTTAGGATGAATCTTTTTGTAACTGCCAGAGTGAACATTTATACATACAGAAAAGGGACTTCAGAGTGTGAGAATGTCTAAGCTAGCCTGGTATGAGAAGCTGGGATTGGTTGTTAAATCCCAGTATGGTGAATGCAGGCGAGCTTCCACAACAGATGTCTACTCCCAAAGACTTGAGGGGGGCCCATAGTGACTCATAGGAAATACTTGATAAGTAGAATTGCATTTATCTAATGAAAATAACAGAGTAACTAAATTTTATTTCTAATCAAAGACCAATTCAAAAGCTTGATCAGAATATTATGAAAACATAATAAACAGATATGAGTGGTAAAGGATAAAAAAATACAAACCTGCTCAAACAATATATTGCATTAAGTGATCCAGGCTGTAGATCAGCAATGGGTAGCTATTTCCAAAGCTCCCATTTGGCAATATCAGTAGAGCAGAATTTAGCCATTCATCTGCAGATTTTCAGAGAATAAATCATCTGGTAGAAAAGTACATTCTCCTCATCTATCTAACCATCCTACAAGGATGTTAGATATCAAAAGTATTAAATCAGCCCAGTGAAATGGGGGAGTACAGTGAAATGTGCATGGCTCAGGTCCTCCAAATGGGCAACCTTGAACTGAAGATTTATTATATCTTGCCTCAATAAACATTGGTGGTAAAGCATCAAATCCGGCTAAAGAGAGGTTTCTCTGGCATCTCTCTCTCTCTCTCTCTCTCTCTCTCTCACACACACACACACACACATACTAATAAAGCTAGGATAAAAAGTCTTCTAATCAGACCTTCATTATAACAGTGGGGAATGGAGGTGAGCACTAAAAATACATTGATATATTTTCAGAAAAGTATTATATGTCCCAAATGGGATATTTAAGATCTAATTCTGTGCCTTTTTTAGGATGATGAATTTTTCTACCTGGATCAGAAGGACTAGCAATCATCCATTGAAATTTCCATAGAAATAAATTTCAATTTCATTCATAAATGGAGTGTCAATGCTACAAACATTGACATGTTTGAGGCAGCCTTTTGTTTAAACTGCTTCGCTTTGAATCACAGAAGGGAGGGAAATGTCAAACAGCTATTTTGAGAAGATAAGAAATAGCCACACACAGAAAGAGAAGTGAAACTTCATATGTAAAACTAATTGGATAATATGATTTATGACATGTAAATAAGGGTGGGAATTGTGTATGATACGATGGGCTTAGGGGAGGAGATTTCAGATTCTGGCATCCATCCATGAGTGCAGATGCTGCATTTCATTATTAAGACTTTTTAGATAAAAAAATGCCTGAATTTTGTTTGAACTGTCTCATTAATCAGAACCATGACATGGAGTTTGAGACACACTGGGGAACTAGAATTCCTCTTATAAATGTACATGATATTGTTTCTAAGGATCATAAATCTTTGTAGTTAGAAATAACATAAATAGTCCTATGTTTGTAGTGTAAACAGCTTTAATTTGTTCCTTTCACAGTGCAAATGATGGAAGTATGATTCCAAGTTTTTAAAGGACTTAACTTGTTCTTGATACTTTTATCGTTTATCTTCCAGCAGTGATTACAGCACAAAAAAGCCACTGCTTTTGTTTTGGCATAACCGACAATCAGTTTTTCCTCTCTGCAATGCAGAACAAGGTCTTGAAAGTTTCTCCTTGACCTTAGTAGCATTGTGGAAAGGATAAACTTAGGCATCCTCAACTGATAGGATAGGAAATGAGTTATTCTTCTTGTGTCATCTGCTTATTTATTTATTTACAAAAAAATCCTGATGACTCATTCTTCTTTACTGAATCTTTATAAAAATGAAAATATTTGCTTCTATAAGTTTACTTCTCTTTCTTTTTCTCTATTACCGGTAGTATGTTCTGCAAAAAACACATTCCAGTCAAGACATGCAGTTCTAATGGTATGTATGTACTTAGGGAATTGGTTCAAATCTGCTTCTGCCTTAGCAAGGGTTCTGAAGTACAACCTGAACCTTTTAGAAAAATATAGCCATTGTTGCAACACTCTCTTCCACTCTTCCACAATAATGACCAGAGCGGTTAGGGGGTTGTTGGAATGGAAGCTTAATTTCTTTATTTGTTCAATCACATTTGTATAGCTGCCAATCTTACACAGTGAGTCTGGGCAGTGTACATGGTTATAATAAAGTATCTAAAACCATTAAAAAAGTGAAGTTGAATGAAGATAAAAAGAAACAAAAAATAAAATGGCTGGTGTACCTTTCGCCTAGTCACATAGCAGCAGCCCTGCCTGAGCTTCTCGATGTCCTCTCTGGGTTGGTGATTGAGTTCCCGAAACTTATAGTTTTGGGGGACTTCAATCTACCATCGCTGGGAGGATCATCTGAGTTGGCTCGGGAGTTCATGGCTTCCATGACGGCCATGGACCTGACGCAAGTAATTTCGGGACCGACTCATGAGGGAGGCCACACCCTTGACTTAGTTTTCTTATCTGGACGGTGGTTAGATGATCTTGGTGGGGGCTCTCCAATTGTCATGCCCCTGTCATGGACCGATCATCATCTCCTGCGGCTGGTCTTCCATTTTGCCACCCCCCGCCGTGGGTGTGTGGAACCAATTAAATGGTACCGCCCCAGACGCTTAATGGATCCCCAGAGGTTCCAGGCGGCACTGGGGTCCCCACCCTTGCTCACAGCTCAGCAGACGCCTTAGTGGAAGCCTGGGAAAGGGCAGCCACTGAGGCTCTTGACCGAGTTGTACCCTTGCGGCCCCTGACCCGGTGCAGATCCCGTCGAGCTCCATGGTTCTCCGCGGAGCTCCGGGAGATGAAGCGTCGGAGATGGGGCCTAGAGAGCGGTTGGAGATCCAGCCGGTCCGAATCCAACCGATTGCGACTAAGAACCTATACTAGGTCTTATCTCGCTGCGATAAGGGAGGCGAGGTCTAACCACTTCGCTACCCTTATCGCGTCCGCAGATAATCGCCCGGCCGCCCTGTTTAGGGTGACTCGCTCCCTCCTGAATCAAGAGGTGAGGGAAGAACCCTTGCAGGGTCATGCCGAGGAGTTTAACCAGCATGTCGGACAAAATCGCTCGGATTCGGACCGGTCTGGACTCTGACTGGGCAGAGTCTGTCGAGCAGGACGCGGGCGGTCTTGTCGATATTACCTGGGAGGAGTTTGATTCTGTGACTCCGGAGGAAGTGGACAGGATCATGGGGAGGCTGACCACCACCACATGTTTATTGGACCCGTGCCCTTCCTGGCTGGTCTATGCAGCCCGGGAGAGGACACGCAGCTGGTTCCAGGCAGTTATATCGGCTTCTTTGAACGAGGGTAGCTTCCCCGCCATCTTGAAAGAGGCGGTGGTGAGGCCTCTCCTCAAGAAGCCTGCCCAGCTGTATTGAACAACTTTCGTCCCGTCTCCAACCTTCGCTTTCTTGCGAAGGTTGTTGAGAGTGTGGTGGCTGGTCCTGGATGAAGCGGATTATCTAGACCCGTACCAATCGGGTTTCAGGCCCGGGCACAGCACGGAGACGGCATTGGTCGCGCTGGTGAATGATCTCTGGAGGGCTCGGGACAGGGGACATTCCTCTGTTCTAGTCCTATTAGACCTCTCAGCGGCTTTCGATACCATCGACCATGGTATCTTGCTGCGGCGTCTCAGGGGATTGGGAGTGGTAGGCACGGTCTTACAGTGGTTCTCCTCCTATCTCCAGGGACGTTCGCAGTCGGTGTTGGCAGGAGGGCAGAGGTCGACCGTGAGGTCTCTCGTTTGTGGAGTTCCTCAGGGGTCGGTCCTCTCGCCTCTGTTCAACATCTATATGAAACCGCTGGGTGAGATCATTCGTGGTTTTGGCGTTGGGTATCTTCAGTATGCTGATGATACCCAGCTTTTCCTTTCGACCCCAAACCACCCCAGTGATGCCCCCAACGTGATGTCCCGTTGCCTGGAGGCGGTTCGGGTCTGGATGGGGAGGAACAGACTTCAACTCAACCCCGACAAGACTGATGGCTCTGCATACCTTCATCCCGGGTTTATTCGGACATTCCACCTCTTTCTATGGGGGGTGTACTATTACCCCCCGTAGATAGGGCTCGCAACTTGGGAGTCCTCCTAGATTCACGGCTCACCTTGGAAGACCACATAGGAGCTGTGACTAGGGGGGCTTTTGCCCAGGCTCGCCTGGTGCGCCAGTTGCGGCCCTATCTAAGCTGGGATTATCTATGCACGGTCACTCACGCGCTCGTGACCTCTCGACTAGACTACTGCAATGCTCTCTACATGGGGCTGCCCTTGAGGACCACCCGGAAGCTCCAACTGGTACAGAATGCAGCCGCGAGAGTTGTGTTGGGAGTCTCCCGATACTCCCACGTTACACCGTTGCTCCGTGAGCTGCATTGGTTACCAGTTGCCTTCCGGGTGAGATTCAAGGTACTAGTAATGGTGTTCAAAGCCCTACATGGCAGAGTACCGGAGTACCTTAGGGAACACCTGCTGCCGGCATCGACTTCCCTCCGCCCTGTGCGTTCCCACAGAGAGGGGCTCCTCAGGATGCCACCGGTCAGAGAATGCCGACTGGTGGCCCCCAGGGAGAGATCCTTCTCTGTGGGCGCCCCGGAGCTATGGAATCAGCTACCGGTTGAGCTCCGGATGGCACCCGATCTTCGCTCCTTTCGCCGCGAGCTAAAAACATACTTTTTTGAACAAGCTGGCCTGGCCTGATGAGGGGATTGGGGGGGGGGTTGTTATTGTTATTTTATTGGGGTTTTAAGATGTATTTTAGCATATGGGCATTTATTTAATCATTTTTTAACTTTTGTAATCCTGTATTTTTATTCTTGCCCTGTTCACCGCCCTGAGTCCTTCGGGAGAAGGGCGGTATAGAAATATTAAATTAAATTAAATTAAATTAAATTAAATTAAATTAAATTAAATTAAAATATATGGAGAGTTACTCTTGTACAATCATCTAACAGGCTGTGGTCTAGCATAATTAATACTACTACTAATAATAATAGTCTTTATTCCCCAACCTGCTTTAAATGACTCCATATATTATTTATTGTTCATATATAATGTAGGAAGCCACGGAGACCATCCTCCTAATTGTACAGAGCAGGGCCTGGACATCTAACTAAAGTCCTGACTGAAACCATTATTGACAGCAGTTCCTGCTTGTGACTGTTGGTAATATCAACCATAGCAGGCTACATTTATTTTTATCCCAGTATTTTAGATTTTTGTTCTGTTTATACACATGGAAAACTATTGCCTGCATAGTTTCTTAGATGTACTTGCAAGTACTCTCCTTGCTTCTTGCTTCAGTTTCTTTTTCCATGCCTCAAGCAGTCATTTTGGGAATATGTTTGTCAAGGGAGCCATGAGATGACATCCTTAACAAACATAATTCCAATGTGCTCACATCAGTTAGAACTTAATTTAAGAGTTAAATTCCTGAGATCTCATGGATCTGCTGGAATTTCTTTGATTTTTTTTGTCTTGAAGTATTATGAGAAGTGGTGTGTTAAAATATCTTGTTACTTTTATTTTCTAGGTGAAAACAGTAAGAAGGAAATGCTCCTGATCCCGACAGAATCTTCCTCCACTACAACCAAAATGGTAATGAAGCTGCCTTTTCGGTGTCTCAGTGAGACATTTCTAAAACTTTTACCGTAGGAGGCCACACTTCTTCACCACCTTCCATTGTGACTCAGGCACACATGGCCTCACCTGGTAGGGCATAATTTCAGATTCTTGGAGCATCTCAAATACATTTTGTTTTTATTTTGAACTGTGTCATTTTCTGACTGAGAACTGTCACTGCTGCTACATCACTAGAGACTGTGATATCCTTATTGAATATGGAACTGTTAATCCTACTATTAGACACCCACCCGCTAAATGCTGTTTGATGATTTCTTTTTTGTTTCCGAAATTTTGAAAGAGGAATGTCTTTTCCAACTAATCCGAGAACATGGACGGATCATCACCTCCTGCGGCTGGTCTTCCGTTTTACCACCCCCCGCCGTGGGGATACGGAACCAATTAGATGGTACCGCCCCAGGCGCTTAATGGACCCTGATGGGTTCCAGGCAGTGCTGGGATCCCCACCTGCTTCCGTTGCTCACAACTCGGCGGATGCCTTAGTGGAAGCCTGGGAAAGGGCAGCCACTGAGGCACTGGACCGAGTTGTACCCTTGCGGCCCCTGACCCGGCGCAGATCCCAACGAGCTCCATGGTTCTCCGCGGAGCTCCGGGAGATGAAGCGTCGGAAACGGGGCCTAGAGAGCTGCTGGAGGTCCAGCCGATCCGAATCCGACCGATTGCGGTTAAGAACCTATATTAGGTCTTATCTCGCTGCGATGAGGGTGGCGAGGTGTAATTACTTCTCCACCCTCATCGCGTCCGCAGATAATCGCCCGGCCGCCCTGTTTAGGGTGACTCGCTCACTTCTTAATCAGGAGGTGAGGGGGGATCCCTTACAGGATCGTGCCGAGGAGTTTGGTCAGCATCTGTCGGACAAAATCGCTCGGATTCGGACCGGTTTGGACTCCAGCTGGGCAGAGTCTGACGATCAGGACACGGGCGGTCTTGTCAATGTTATCTGGGAGGAGTTTGATTCTGTGACCCCTGATGAAGTGGACAGGATTATGGGGAGGCTGAGCTCCACCACATGTTTATTGGACCCGTGCCCTTCCTGGCTGGTTTATGCAGCTAGGGAGAGGACACGAGGCTGGTTCCAGGCGGTGATATCTGCTTCTTTGAGTGAGGGTAATTTCCCCACCGTCTTGAAGGAGGCGGTGGTGAGACCCCTCCTCAAGAAGCCTGCCTTGGACCCAGCTGTGTTGAACAACTTTCGTCCAGTCTCCAACCTTCGCTTTCTTGCGAAGGTTGTTGAGAGTGTGGTGGCGCACCAGCTCCCTCTGGTCCTGGATGAAGCGGATTATCTGGACCCGTACCAATCGGGTTTCAGGCCCGGGTACAGCACGGAGACGGCATTGGTCGCTCTGGTGAATGATCTCTGGAGGGCTCGGGATAGGGGATGTTCCTCTGTCCTAGTCCTATTAGACCTCTCAGCGGCTTTCGATACCATCGACCATGGTATCCTGCTGCGGCGTCTCAGGGGATTGGGAGTGGGAGGCACAGTTCTTCGGTGGTTCTCCTCCTATCTCCTGGGACGTTCGCAGTCGGTGTTGGCAGGGGGGCAGAGATCGGCCCCTAGGTCTCTCGTTTGTGGAGTTCCTCAGGGGTCGGTTCTCTCGCCTCTCCTGTTCAACATCTACATGAAACCGCTGGGTGAGATCATTCGTGGTTTTGGAGTTGGGTATCATCAATATGCTGATGATACCCAACTTTTTATTTCTACCCCAAACCACCCCAGTGATGCCCTCGCTGTGATGTCCCGTTGCCTGGAGGCGGTTCGGGTCTGGATGGGGAGGAACAGACTTCAACTCAACCCGGACAAGACTGAGTGGCTGTACATTCCGGCATCCCGGGACATTCAAATTGTTCCATCTCTTTCTATGGGGGGTGAGCTGTTACCCCCCGTGGATAGGGCTCGCAACTTGGGAGTCCTCCTAGATTCACGACTTACCTTGGAAGATCATGTAGCAGCTGTGACTAGGGGGGCTTTCGCCCAGGTTCGCCTGGTGCGCCAGTTGCGGCCCTATCTGGACCGGGATGCCCTGTGTACGGTCACTCATGCGCTCGTGACCTCTCGCCTTGACTACTGTAATGCTCTCTACATGGGGCTTCCCTTGAAGACCACTCGGAAGCTCCAACTGGTACAGAATGCGGCCGCGAGAGTTGTCTTGGGAGTTTCCCGGTACTCCCATGTTACACCTTTGCTCCGCGAGCTACATTGGTTACCAGTTGTCTTCCGGGTGAGGTTCAAGGTCTTAGTGACGGTTTTTAAGTCCCTACATGGCATGGGTCCGGAATACCTCGGGGACCACCTGCTGCCGGCGTCAACCCCCCTCCGCCCTGTGCGTTCCCACAGAGAGGGCCTCCTCAGGGTGCCTCCAGTCAGAGAATGCCGGCTGGTGGCCCCCAGGGGGAGGGCCTTCTCTGTGGGCGCCCCGGCCTTATGGAATGAACTGCCGGTGGAGCTCCGGATGGCACCGGATCTCCGCTCCTTCCGGCGCGGGTTAAAGACCCACCTGTTTGAACAAGCTGGCCTGGCCTGATGGGGAGTTAATTTGGGTTTTTAAATATTTGTATATTTTACTGTTTTATCTTGGGCATTAATTTAATTCTATTTTAACTTTTGTAGTTTTGTACTTTTATTATCTGCCCTGTTCACCGCCCTGAGTCCCTAGGGAGAAGGGCGGTATAAAAATTTAATAAAAACTAAAAAACTAAAACTAAACACAAGTGGATGAGAGAAAGAGGGATGCACTTCAACCCCTACTCTCAATCTAAGAGAAGCTGATGATCTGAGCCATCTCTGAAGACTTAACAGTTTATATCTCTACTTTTTTTACTTGAAGTATTGCTACAGTGTCTTTTTGTTTTACTCTTTGTAGTCTGTATGCTGGTATTGCCATCTTGTGTTGTAGTTTTTAAAACATTCTGTTTTACTATGTGAGCATTTCTGAAGGATTTTTAGTATAAAAGTGGTATCAAAACAATTTAGGATCAAAACTTCAAAAAACATCTAAACGTCTTCTAGAAACAAGACTTACTGTAATTATTTTACTAATAAATGATGTATAAATGATTAAATATAAGTTTAGATTACTTGGGAAGAATTTAATTTAATTCTCTGACTTTATTAAAAATGAACATATAGCGATATGAGTTATATCAGTAATCTGGGCCTTTTATAACTGCTATTTTAAAAAAAATATTGGCAGAATGATGAGACAGTTGGGGAAGAGAAGATGGAAGTCCTCAGTGAAAAACATGACCAACACAAAGGTAAAACATTTGTTATATTTGTCAGTTGTTAGAATTCCTAACATAGGGGTGGTGGTTATTATTTACTTCTATCCTAAGGCAGTTTATACAACTTTCTCACCTGTAGTTAACAAATATAGTTATAGATAGCATCTCCTTTCTTAGAGGCGATCTTCAATTCTCCATTAATGGAGAATTATGGAAATGATGTTCTATCTTCATTCCTGCATGTAAGTCTGTAACATGAAAGAGTTGATCTATTTGGCTCAAGCAGATCAAGCTGAGATGTTTAGATGGGGAGGCTGCTGTTTCTCTGGAAGAAGCATGCCTAAACACACTGGGCTGGACCAGCTTTCTTGTCATTTCAGTTAATGGCTCAAAAGTCTCCTATTAATGGAAAGAAAATTTTCATCTGGGAAGATTTTGCTGGATTCAATCAATAGTTTCAATTTAATTATCTTCTATTCCTAATTGCCTCCTTGTAATAAAAACCTAAAGATCTAAAATATTAAAAGGCATCCTTCAGGTCTGTCTAGAAGAGAGTGTAATCTGCGGGTCCTCGGAGGATGTTATGGTGTCATTCCCTGGAGATTTGTCCTGCCCCAACTTTTTTTGCTTTCTGCAAGATCTTAAAAACCTAGGCTGGTTGGGTAGCTATATTTTTACTTACTTAATAATCTTTTATCTTTTTTTATTTTGTTAGTCGCCCAGAGTCCTATGTTTTGTTTTATTTTGTTTATACATTCATTCATTGAAAAATAAAATAAAACAAAATAAGGAAATAAAATAAGGAAACCAGACATTGTCTTTTGGCTGTTTCATTTAGAAATCAATCTGTTGATCTCTTTGAGAGGAACATTCCTGATGCTTGTTCACCATCTCTCTCTCTCTCTCTCTCTCTCTCACACACACACACACATACACACACACTTTTTTCATAATGTTTTCTGCCTTTATGCCTTGAAAATAATTGTTGTTATTGGACAGTGCTTCACTGTGCCAGATGAACATGAAATTAAAAATATGAATTGTATTTCTTTGTATTTCTTTTTCCACAGAAAGGATAGAATTTTTAAAGAACTGTAAGC
Organism: Vipera ursinii; assembly: GCF_947247035.1. Classification (NCBI taxonomy): domain Eukaryota; kingdom Metazoa; phylum Chordata; class Lepidosauria; order Squamata; family Viperidae; genus Vipera; species Vipera ursinii. Next base: position 190,353,657 of record NC_139512.1, read on the forward strand.
AGGCTGGAATTCTAGATAAAATCTTTGAGGAAATGTTAAATACTCTTCACGTGGCACAGGAAAAGCTGACAAAAGACAATACTTCAGAAGCAGGTATTGTAAAGAATGTGAAATTCTCAATTATCTTGATATCTCATATCCGAGAGGTTTGGTCCCAAGGGTACTGTTCTGTCACCTCACAGTCTTCGCTTCTCAGAGCTAAATGTTTCTGGTCCCTTTGCAATTTCTGTATCATCCTCTTTCTCCCCTGAGTACATCCAGTTTGGTCTAAATAATTCTTACAGAGTTTATTTTACCTGCTAATCATGCATGTGAAAAAGATCTTAGAACAGTGGTTGACTGCAAACTAAATATAAATCAGTGGAGTGACATGGCTTAAAAATGCAAATGCAATTTTAGTTTGCATCAAAATAATTATATTTTCCAAATCATAGGAGTAAATAGTTCTGCTTTATTTTTCATTGGTCAGTTCCCCTTGCTGACCGCAATGAAGATTGCTGGAATTACCATCACACTAAACAGAGTAGTCACATGATGTTTCACTTAACCACCACTTCACTTAGTATTTATTTATTTATTTATTTATTTATTTATTTATTTATTTATTTATTTATTGAGATTTTTATACCGCCCTTCTCCCAAAGGGACTCAGGGCGGTTCACAGGGCATAAATATAAATAACAATACAAACATTAAAAGACAATTAAATCAATGCCCAAGTTAAAACCAGAATAATAAAACAAGCCTATATAAAAAAACCCATGTACCCCCATCAGGCCAGACCCGCTAGTTCAAATAAATGGGTCTTCAACCCGCGACGGAAGGATCGGAGGTCTGATGCCATCCGGAGCTCTACCGGCAGTTGGTTCCATAACGCCGGAGCACCCACAGAGAAGGCCCTCCCCCTGGGGGCCACCAGTCGACATTCCTTGACAGGAGGCACCCTGAGGAGGCCCTCTCTGTGGGCGCGCACAGGGCGGAGGGGAGTCGACGCCGGCAGCAGGTGGTCCTCGAGGTATCGCGGACCCATGCCATGTAGGGACTTAAAGATCATAACCAAAACCTTGAACCTTACCCGGAAGACAACTGGTAACCAATGCAGCTCACGGAGCAAAGGTGGTAATAGTTACTGGTCCCCATTAGGGCTGTTAAATGAGGACCTTCTATCTATTCTTAGTATAAACAGTTAGCCTTTTGTATCTTCTTTGAACAACGTATATGCCAATTCATTTAGTATCCTTTCTGTTGTTCTAGGCCATGGGTGTCAAACTACCAGCCCGCGGGCCGGATGCATCATCCGGAAGCCGCGCCCACCCCATTGCCGGCAATGGCAAAACTGTCCCGATACATTGCGTGACGTCACGAGTTTGACATGTCTGTTCTAGGCTTTCTAGACGTCAGCTTGTTTTTCCTCTCTATTTAAAGCTAGCTATCTACATTACCTGTTTGTATTTCTTGCTGACCAGACCTTCCTGTTTCCTACATAACTTTTGTTTTCAGACTTTCATTAAGGGTTTTCTGTAGACCCATTGGCTTCTTCCACTGCCATGTCACCAGAATGGTTTGAAATCTGTTTTTATTATTTCTTTTTCATACTTCCACAAATCTTGTTTTATTTCTCCTCAGCTTCTCCTACTGTAAACTTAAATGTCACTTTTTTGAAGTGAAAATATATCCTCTTAAAATCAAAGACAGCAACCTCAATTTCAATATTCATGCTATTTCCAGTTCTTCCATTAAGTATTTTCTGTTGGCTAGGGCTAAATTGAGAATAGCTTATTTTCCTATGCCTTCTTTCCTTCTGAAGAATGCTGTCACCAATTTTGTGGAAGGTCCTTCCCTGGCAATTGTGACATTATTCTTCAGAAAATAAAGGGACAAAACAAACTATTCTCAACTTGACATTAGCCAATAGAAAATACTCTGTATTGGCTGATGCCAGGTCTATATAGCTGATAGGGAAGTCTGAATAAGTTTATGAGTAGATCATTCCTCAAATTGTCTGGTCCCCAAACATACATTAGCAAATAGCCTAAGTACTTCTCCTGTGACTTCCTTTATTTTCTGAAGAGTATTGTCACAAATTTTGTGGACGGTCCTGTGTGGCTCTTTGAGAGTTTTTCTTTTAGAAACTATATTGCAATGCTTTGTTTCTGCTCTCTAAATGTTAATATTTTATGTCAGAATCTACTTCTTTCTTAAACAATATTATTCTAATTTATAGATTATTGGTCTGGATTTGATTCTTTCATGTTGCCCTTTTTAGCATGTTTAATGTTGCGTGTTCCATTAAAATTTTCTTATTTGAGTTGCCTTAAAAAAGTGTTTTCCATATAATTATATAAAAAACATTTTATTTAAGGATTAGTTGTACACCTAATAAGGGACGTGGTGGCTCAGTGGGTTAGGACGCTGAGCTTGTCGATCAGAAGGTCGGCAGTTGGGCGGGTTGAATGCCGAGTGCCGTGTATTATTCGTCCCAGCTTCTGCAAACCTAGCAGTTCGAAACACATAAAAATGCAAATAGAAAAATAGGGACCACTACAATGGGAAGGTAGTGTTGTGATTCAGGGTCAGCCTGTGGGTCCGGCAGCCGGGTCGGATGACTCGGATGACTCAGACGAGGGGGAGGAGGAGGGTGTTGAAGACGAACTTGCTGATGATGGCTTGGAGGCTTCGCAGAGCCCTCAGCCAGGCCCCTCTTCTCAGCTGCGTGAGCCCGACAGTGCAGATGAAGAGGACCCACAGCTGGCCCTGTTCAAGGACACCCGACGCAGGAGGCAGACCAGTAGAAGCAAGCAGAGAAAGGCTGTGGGACTCCTCGGAAGGAGGCACAGGGAGGCCACGCCCTGAACTCTAATAAAGGGAGTGTTTGGGGAAGGGCTGGTTGCTGAAAGCAACCGCTCCGTTTGAGGATCAAAGTTCCGGTATCTTGTTTCTTGTTCTGTTGTTTGTTTGTGAATTAAACTTGGCAGACGTTTTCCAGCCTCAGACGCTCTCCAGCCTCTGCCGTTTGTACAGGGGTTGCCTTTCTGCAAGGCCGGTAGCAGGCTGGTACAGAACAGTTTGCTTTCAGCCTCCCACCCCTTACAACTATTATGGAGCAGCTTCGTGCCGAGAATGCTCAGCTCACTCAGCAACTCACTTTGCTGGCAGCTCAGGTGGCTCAACTGCAAGCACAGGTTCATGCTGCACCCCCACCCAGGAGAAAATGCCAGGTAGCAATGCCGGACAAATTTACAGGTATTCCTGAACTGTTTCCTGCTTTCCTGGGACAATGCCAGCTCTTTATCAGCATGAGAGCGGCTGATTTCCCCACTGACCGGGATAAGGTGGGGTTTGTGTTAAGCCTTCTTTCGGGGGATGCAGCTCGTTGGGGCACGCCTCTGCTGGCTCAACCTAGCCCATTGTTGGACAACTTTGTGGGGTTTTGTGACCATATGCGTCTAATGTACGAGGACCCAATTAAGACGCAGACTGCCACCCGACGCCTGAAAGCTCTGAGGCAGGGTCAACGCCCCCTACAGGCCTATATCAGCGACTTCCGGCTGCTTAGCCAGGATTCCGCCTGGAATGAGGCTGCGCTCGTGGATGCCTTTCAGGATGGATTGTCGGAGGAGATGTTGGATGAGCTGGCCCGTGTGGACATTCCCTCAGACCTGAATGGGCTGATCCATCTTTGCCTGCGGATCGATGCCCGGTTGCAGCAGCGAAAGAGTCGCCGTGCCACCCCACAGACCCCTGCCGCCCCTGTTGTGCGTGAGCCCCCAGTCCAAAGGGAGGAGCCAATGGAGCTGGGTGCCGCCAGGTCTCGTCTATCGGTGACGGAAATGAACAGACGACGATTGGGGGGGGGTTGTGTTTTTACTGTGGGGACCCTGGACATTTGGCTGCTTTTTGCCCAAAGAAGCGTCAGCGGGCATCAGTGACCAAGCCTGCCCCGAGAAAGTCCCCTACTTTGCTGTCGGGAAACGCCCTGAGCCCGATCTAGACGGTGTGATAGATCGGGCGTCCCACAACAACAACACCGAGCGACGCCGTTCCGATGGTGCCTGTGAACCTCCACGGCATTTGATTTTGGAGGCACGTCTGATCCTTCCTGGCAAGCCAGAGGGGATTCCAGTCCATGCCTTAATTGACTCTGGGGCTACCACGAACTTTATGGACTCAGCCTTTGTGGCCAAATGGGCTGTTCCCCAGTGTCCGGTGGATCCGCCCATGTTAGTGGAGACTATCGATGGTCGAGTGCTCCTGTCCGGGCCTATTACGGCCGCCACGCAACCAGTATGTATGGCCATCAGTTCCCATGTGGAGGCCATCCAGTTCTACATCACTTCGGATCTGCACTTCCCCGTGGTCTTGGGACTGGCGTGGCTCCGGGCGCATGACCCACAGATCTATTGGTCACAGAACTTGGTCACCTTCCCAAGCTTGCAGTGCGTGGACCACTCCTGCCATATCTGTGCCGGCCAGGTGGAGGGTTCCCCAGGGGTTTCCTTGCCTCCCGAACTGTCCGACTTTGCTGATGTGTTCAGCGAGTCAGAGGCGGATCAATTACCCCCGCACAGGCCCTATGACTGCTCCATTGACTTAGTCCCTGATGCGCCTCTCCCAGTGGGGCGTTTGTACTCCATGTCGGAGCCCGAGTTGGCTGCATTGCGGGACTTCCTGGAGAAGAATTTGGCTCGCGGTTTCATCCGGCCCTCGTCCTCGCCAGTGTCTGCACCCGTGCTCTTCGTCAAAAAGAAGTCGGGCGAATTACGGCTTTGCTGCGACTACCGGAAACTCAACGCCATCACGGTGCGCAACCGTTACCCGCTGCCCCTCATCCCCGAGCTCTTGGACCGACTCCGGGAGGCTAAGATCTTCACGAAACTGGACCTGCGTGGAGCTTATAACCTCGTCAGACTTCGGCCGGGTGATGAGTGGAAGACGGCGTTTGGTACTCGCTATGGACATTTCGAGTACACGGTGATGCCGTTTGGCCTGACTAATGCCCCCGCTGTGTTTCAGCATTTTATGAACGACATCTTCCGGGATTTGTTGGACCAGTTTGTCGTGATCTACCTGGACGACATCCTGATCTACTCCCCGTCGCGTGAAGTGCATCATCAGCATCTCCGTCAGGTCCTGCAGCGCCTTCGAGAAAATCGGCTGTTTGCCAAGTTGGAGAAGTGCCAGTTCTACCAGGCGACCATCGATTTCTTGGGTCACCGCATTTCTCCTGAGGGCATCGCCATGGAGCCGAGTAAGGTGGAGTCGTTGCAGAGTTGGCAACCCCCACGTCGCGTGAAGGATGCTCAGCGACTTCTTGGATTTGCCAACTACTACCGAACATTCATCCCTGGCTTTGCTGCCTTGACAGCCCCCCTCACCCGGCTCCTGCAGAAGAAGACTCGGTTCCAGTGGAACGCACCCGAACAACAGGCGTTCCAGGCTTTGAAGGAAGCCTTCATGAAGGAGCCCATCTTGAAGCATCCTGACCCGCAACGGCCGTTTGTCGTGGAGGCGGACGCCTCCGACATTGCCATTGGGGCAGTGTTACTCCAGGCAACGACGCCCAGTGGTACCCTTTTCCCTTGCGCGTATCACTCTCGGAAATTGAACCCCTCGGAGCACAACTATACCATCTGGGAGAAGGAGCTGCTGGCCATCAAGGCGGCGTTCGAGGCTTGGAGACATCATCTGGAGGGGGCGCGGCATCAAATCGAGGTCCGGACGGACCATAAGAATCTGGAAAGCCTGCAGACCGCTCGGAATTTGAACCAACGCCAGATCCGGTGGTCTCTTTTCTTTGCGAGGTTTGACTTCCGGGTTCGGTACATACCAAGCGGGCACAATCAGAGAGCGGATGCTCTGTCCAGGAAGCCCGAATATACCCGAGTGGAAGACAAGCTTCTGCCCAGGACAGTGATCCCCGTCGAGTCTTTTGCTGCGGTGCAGGAGCCGGTTGATATACGGGCTCGGATCCGGGAGGCGCAGCAGCAGGAGGCGTGGGTGGCTCAGCGGAAGGAGGAGGTGGGGCCAGATTCGCCTTGGACGGTCACGGATGGACTCTTGTATTATCGTGACCGGCTCTATGTTCCGGGAGGGCCACTCAGGGGTCTCGTCCTCAGCCAGTGTCATGATAACCCGGCAGCGGGGCATTTTGGCCTGTTCAAGACTCTGAACCTGGTCTCCCGTACCTTCTGGTGGCCTCGAGTCCGACACGACGTCCAGTCTTATGTCACCTCCTGCATCCCATGCAGGCAGGCCAAGTCAGCGACAGGGGCCCCGCCTGGATTACTGCAGCCTTTGCCAACAGCCAAGAGACCCTGGGGGGCTGTGTCCATGGACTTTCTGACGGATTTACCCCCATCCTCCGGCTTCACGACAGTGGTTGTGGTGGTGGACATGCTGACCAAGATGGCGCACTTCATCCCCTGTCGCGGCTTACCGTCAGCTCGCGCCACTAGTCGTATGTTTATCCAACAGGTGTTTCGGCTGCACGGCCTCCCCGATAGAGTCGTTTCCGATAGGGGGGCCCAGTTTACAGCCCGCTTCTGGCAGGAGTTGATGCGTGCGTTGGACATCAAGGTTTGCCTCTCGTCCGCGCATCATCCTCAAACTGACGGGGGTACCGAGAAGGTCATCGGTATCCTGGAACAGTATCTGCGCTGCTACGTCAACCTGCAGCAGGACAATTGGGTGGACTATCTGGCCATAGCCGAGTTTGCCTTTAACAACTCGCAGCACACCTCCACGCAGATGACACCGTTCTTGGCCAATGTGGGTTATCACCCCCAGTTTTTCCCCCTTTCTCCCGTGGACTCACCGGAGCCGGCAGCGAACGACTTCATGGCAGAGTTACAGGCGATCCATCGATTGGTGCGACGGCAGCTGGAGAAGGCCAAGGCCGATTACAAGAGGTTTGCTGATCGGTCAAGACGGGATACGCCTCCACTATCGGTGGGGGATCGGGTCTGGCTGTCCACCAGGAACCTACCATCCACACGGCCGGCGAGGAAGTTGGATCACCATTACCTAGGACCGTTCCCAGTCGAGGCTGTCATCAATCCGGTCGCCTACCGCTTAACTCTGCCACGTTCCCTGCGCGTGCACCCCGTTTTCCACCGGTCTCTGTTGGTCCCCGAGCAACCGGCTTGTCCACTCCGCCAAGCGGAACCTCCCCCATCAGGACCTCGTGATGGAGGCAGCACCCCCGAGTACGAGGTCGCCAGCATTAGGGATTCCCGTTGGCTGAAAGGTCGTTTTCAGTACCTGATCGAGTGGAAGGGATACGGACCGGAGGACTTCACTTGGGAAGACGCGACCGCCGTTCATGCCCCTGCGTTGGTGACTGCTTTTCACGAACAATTCCCATCCCGACCGCATCCGGATCGGCAGCCCCGGGGGAAGGGCCCTGCGGTGCGGGATAGTGTTGTGATTCAGGGTCAGCCTGTGGGTCCGGCAGCCGGGTCGGATGACTCGGATGACTCAGACGAGGGGGAGGAGGAGGGTGTTGAAGACGAACTTGCTGATGATGGCTTGGAGGCTTCGCAGAGCCCTCAGCCAGGCCCCTCTTCTCAGCTGCGTGAGCCCGACAGTGCAGATGAAGAGGACCCACAGCTGGCCCTGTTCAAGGACGCCCGACGCAGGAGGCAGACCAGTAGAAGCAAGCAGAGAAAGGCTGTGGGACTCCTCGGAAGGAGGCACAGGGAGGCCACGCCCTGAACTCTAATAAAGGGAGTGTTTGGGGAAGGGCTGGTTGCTGAAAGCAACCGCTCCGTTTGAGGATCAAAGTTCCGGTATCTTGTTTCTTGTTCTGTTGTTTGTTTGTGAATTAAACTTGGCAGACGTTTTCCAGCCTCAGACGCTCTCCAGCCTCTGCCGTTTGTACAGGGGTTGCCTTTCTGCAAGGCCGGTAGCAGGCTGGTACAGAACAGGTAACAGCGTTCCGTGTGCCTTTGGCATCTAGTCATGCCGGCCACATGACCACGGAGACGTCCTCAGACAAGCGCTGGCTCTTCAGCTTTGAAACGGAGATGAGCACCGGCCCCTAGAGTTGGAAACGACTAGCACACATGTGCCAGGGAACCTTTACCTTTATAGTACACCTAAAATGTAGTCCTGACATTCCAACTGTTGTAAGAATTGCTGGATTTATGTTTAAAGAACAAATGAATTGTCTACTCTGCTTACCTTTATTGCTTACAGTGTAAATTCTCAATAAATACATATAAACATTTTTAAAAGTCCCTTGCTATATGATGTTTCTTTCACAATAATGTCAAAAGATATAAGAATGTTTTGAATTTAGATGCAACTTCAGGTATGGTAATGATAGGTGATTTTAAAAAATACTTCTGATCATCATCATGCACGTTTTAAAAAAAGCTTGTTTTTGAAATCAGCATTGTTTTGTCTATCCTTAGAATATGAAGAAACAGTCATATCACTTTTTGATTGTGGTCTCTTTGAAAATATTCTTAGAGTGGCTTATTCAGGTATGTATGAAGCAAAATGTAACAATTACAGTTTGTAGAACCAGGACTATTTCTTTTAAACTAGTTAAGAATATAAGTAGGTACAGATAGGAATGCAGTATTATTTTTAGTACTATGTTTCTTTGATCATGTCAGTCATTTGATCTAGAAAAAAACTCAGTAAAGACATCCAAACAATACAGTGAAACCACCATTTAGCAGACTTCAAATGCTATAGTACAGAGATGGCGAACCTTTTAGAGACCACATGCCCAAACTGGAACCCAAAACCCACTTATGTATCGTCGTGTGCTGGGTGTGCATGGCCATTGGGTGGGTGTGGTTGTGGTGGTAGACTGGGTGGGACTAAAAAGTTCAATCAATTCCAACTTTGCGAGATCTTTTTTTTTCCTGCGAGAAGTTGAAATTGATTCATTGATGGAACCTTTTTTTTGCACACAGCGGCGGAGGCATAAAGCGAAAAGGTTTTATAAAACCCAGCTGAAGGAGTTGGACTGGGGTGATGGTGCACGTGCCCACAGAGGGCTCTGCGTGCCACCAGTGGCACACGTGCCATAGGTTCGGAACCACGGCTATAGTACAAACCAATTTTTTTACCGAAAACCTTTCCACAAAATAACAAAACACTACTTTAACTATATGGCTTCAGTGGTAATTTTATAATGATATACAGATAATGCAAATAATGCAATTTGCATGTTTTAATGTCATTTGTATAATAATACAACTGGTGCAAATAGGCATACTGACACAACTTTTATAGACGTTTGATGCTTAATGGATACTTTATTCATGTAAATGATCCAGTAAAACAAAATTTAATGATATTGCTTTGTCTGGGGCAAAGGATGGGGACTATTTTATTGCAAATAAATACTGGTGCTTTATGCCAATTCTGTCTCACTTCAGTTGCAGTCTTAAACCGACTTTATGTGACTTTGTGGAACAGTACTTTTTACTGCTGTACCTGCTTCTACCAATCTGGAGTGGGGAGAAAGCTCTTGGTAGCCTGTGCTTCTCTGCTTAAAGTGCATCTGGTTGTTATTCTTTGAGTTACATAGAGTATCTCTTTTAACACAGTAGTTATACTTTGACAGTTTTTAACAAACAAGCATGTGGGTTTTGTTGTTTCTGTTTTGGGGGCAGATGGAAAGAGGAAGGAAGGAAGGAAGGAAGGAAGGAAGGAAGGAGGGAAAGGTAATAATAGAAGAGGGAGCCTGGCAAAAGTAATGGATGCCTGCCACCACTGTCCACTCAAAGATGCAATGATTGACATTGACATTCTCTGTGAAGGACTGTAGCCCTTATGTTCCCCGAATCTTGTTCCCCTCCTGGCATTGGTCTTCTAAATCTATATACAGTACTTTAATAGTAACATGTCTTGGCATTAATACTTTTTGAGCAATCTCTGCAAATGTAGCTAATCTTAAGAACTGATTTTAATTTGTACAGGAACAGAGAGAAATATTCAAGAACTAATGAATACACGGGAAAGACTGGATACTCAGATTCAACTTTTAAGAAATTTAAAAGAAACACCACTTCTTGTCTCAGAAGACACAGATAATACCTTAAGTATTGTCTCTGAATAACCCACCATGTTTAAAATGATCATTGATTTCTTTTTCAGTTCACTTTGGTATAATGACTTTTATATAGGTTAACTGTTGTAATTGGAATGTATACTTCCAAGATTATAGCTTCAAATACCTTCTACTACAGACATGTCAAACACAAGGCCCGGGGGCCGGATCCGGCCCGCGAAGTGGTTTTATGTGGCCCGCGAAGCCATCCTGGAAACAGTGAGGGAACGGCCCCCACTGACTTGGCCCTGGCCCAGAGACCCTCCTTCTGCCAGAGACACTCAGATCTCTCCCACTCCTGCACAGGCCCCCATAGGCACCCTTGACGCGAACGATGTAGAGCTGGCCACGCCGACCCAGTAGGCCATATGCACTCTAGCCACGGCCACCCAGTAGGCCACGCCCACCCAGGCCATACCCACCCGGCCCCCTGAGGGCAACCGCAATGCTGATGCGGCCCTCAATGAAATTGAGTTTGACACCCCTGTTCTACTAGATGAAAATTCATGGAAGAAAGTGATTGAATTCATCATATGCACTTCATTTGCAATGGTATTAACATACCTCTGTAAATCACTCTGGTTTTGGTTTACGGTTATCTTACAGTAGAGGTATTACATATGGGCTAGGAAGATCACTAGAGGATAGCAAAGTAAGGCCAATACCCAAGACTTTCCTGCCACTTAATGGTCATTCGGGTTTTGCAATTCAGACTCATATCTGAGTGTATATAATATTTCTTACCATATACACTCACTTAACTTCCCAAAGAAACTGCCCTTCCTGCTTCAAGTTTTACTAGACAGATTTTGCATCTATACTTATATGTTTATTGTTAACTATGCTAATGAGGCCAATCTACATAACTTTCAGAAGGTTTTTTTCATGTAAAATATTTCAGCAAACCTGCCTGTCAGGTCCCCAAATCCCTGTTTTCCTTGCATATATACTGTTGTGCTCATTTTGGGGCCTGCCATTCTGCTGGGGGAGGGGGGATATTCGCTTTCACTTGGGATAACTTTCTCTTTCCTGCCTCTGTCCACATGAGAAAGGAATGTGTCTCCCTTATCAGGGAGACGGTTACAGAGAAAGAAAAGCTGGAGAAGATCTTGAGATGTGTGCCAACTGTACCAGTTACCCGCTCATTGTGCCACCTGTGGATTGACTGGATTTAAAATGGACATTATGACTCTGGTGGGAGTTTAACTATACCATTTAAGCAGGATTTTCCCCAGATCTCGCCTTGACTTCCCTACTGTCACTGGCCCCTAATAAAAGTTTCCTTTTGAGACAATGCCTGTTTCAAGAGTTCTGCTTTCTTGGGTGGTTAGCTTACATAAGGTGAGATCTGCATAGTACTCATCCCAGAGAAGCTGCTGCCCTACCAGGGGAGTCGCAACTAAGTTTCAAATGGAAGAAGCCGGACCTTCTCGTGAAGACCGAGGTCGGGAAAAAGGAAGGATGGGAAGAAAAAGCCCTGAAAGTTACTCTTACCCGAGGCGGAGGAAAGAAAAAGGCAAAGAAACAAATCCAGAACCTGCCCCTCCTGATAAAGATGGGGAAAGGGAAGAATCGAAGTTGGAGACGATGGAAATGGTGATGGAGTATGTGAAAAAGACCCTTGATAATGCAGTTGAAAGAACGCCCTGAATCACAGGACAAGTCGGAGGGCGAATCAGAGGAATCGGAGGTCCAAGAGATGGCAGTGGCTGGAGTCCTGGTAAGGCCATCCATCTCAAGGAATCAGAGGCAGACAACCTAAACTGGCCGAGGTGAAGCTGATTCCAATTGGAGTGAAGGCCCGAAGCAATTGGGGTATTTCCTGGCACAAGTGATCACCTAGATGCAAATCTATGGGAGAACACTGCCTACCGATGTTGAGAGGGTTCATGTGGTCACCTTGGCTCTGGAAGGTAGAACAGTTGACTGGATGGTGATCCTGTACAACTGCAATAAACCTGAACTGAGGAATTTCAACCGTTTTATGGCTGCTCTCCACGTATTTTGAAGACCATGGGGGACCATGCAGAGACTCTAGCTTTTATTGGGGCCACAGGGATGGAGTGGCCATTAGTTTAGGGACTGGCTTGGCTAAATAAATGGAATCCCATGATCAACTGGAGGGAAGGATGACTGCTTTCTTGGGTGGTTAGCTGAGGTGGGTCCTTACACTGCCACTTAAACTGTGTTTCAAAGAATATTCCAAAATTGTTTAGCTACTTAATTGCAAGCAATCGTTTAGTAAAAATATTTTGTATTAATGTATACATTTTGAATTGTACGTTTGTGCTCATACATTTACACACTCTTTGGAGAATTTATAAGATTGTACCATTTTGAAAATAAACATGAGCCAAAACACTTAAAAATTTGTATGTGACTGAAATTAAACCATTAGGCATCACAGAACAACACAATCATCAAACCATAGCAATAAAGAAAATAATAGTCCTGTCCAAAAATTTGCACTTTCAAAATTGTGACCCACAAGTGATTGCCTATCAGGCCCTTTAGGAAGGTCTCCTAGAAACTGAGATGTAGATAAATTTGCAACAAAGATAATATACCTCCTTCTGTTCCCATTATGTTTCTGTCTAACTCTGAGCAGATTTGCTTTCTCAACCTTTACTTTTCCAGTATCATTTTTATCAATGATGGAGAATATTGCTTTTGAGAATCTCTCCAGATAGCAACTTTGCTGTGGTGCAGCTCCCAATTCACTGACACACTTAGGCGGCATAACCATCCAGAGTGGACTGAGCAACAGGTGACTTAAAGCCCAGCACCAGTATGTAGTGCATCCCTCCATCATCCATTTTTTCCAGGTTTTATTAAGTAATTGTAAGATGGCAGTGCAGTGATTTAAAAAATAAATTGAATGTTGGACTGCTTCAATAGAGAAAGTGGTAGCCATTTGACTTTAATTCAACTTCTGAAGTATGAGCCAGTTCAGCATACTGCAGTTTTAACATGGACAAATCAGGGTAAGTTCAGAGAAGGACAATAGTAACAGAAGTAGCACAAGAAATACATATTTCCTCCTGCAAACAAGGAAGCATTAAATGTCATGTTACGATAAACAAGAGTTTTAAGAGGCTGAGTGACCCTATTATTAAAATAATCAATTTGTTCTCTGCTGCTCAAAAGCATAAATAGTAACAGCTTCAGATTTTTAAAAAGACATAAATGGCCTTAGAAATAGATGAGCTAATTCCATTTTAATAGAGATTTTTAAACAGGAAGATTGTCAGAAATATATGGCAACAGATATGCACAGCACAGGTTTTACGCATTAGGGTCCTTTCAGCTCATCTGATTCTGGCAAGGTAAGAGGACTGTGTGTGGGGGGGTGAACCTTCAGTCTTTCAAGAAGTGATTTTAGTAAACCACCCATAAATGAGCAGCAGCAAGTGAGAGTCAACCATCAGTCACTCCAAGAAGAGAGAAGCATAACTCATCGGATACAAGAATTGAAAGATCAAACTCTTCTATAGCAAATACTCCGAAAGACTTTATTAATAACATTTCTCATTTATTCATATTTTGGAATTGCTGCACAAATAATTAACATCCTAACTTCATTCCAACTTTTCTAGTGAAAAAAGCAGTCCATCCAGAATACCACAATCTTCAGATAAAGATGATTTAATGCACAATTTTAATAAAGTTTAAAGGTTACAATAGGCAGGCACCCATTTTATTATATAGTTTACACATAATTGCAATGCAAAACAGCTTTCCAAAAGTCAATTGCTTTGAATTATTTAAGTTCACAAAACAAAATAATATTGCTTTTCCAAACATAATACAAGGAAATACAAAAACAATAATTCCAATTTGTTTAGGAAAAATAATTTGGTTCTTCAACATTTCAAGTTATTGTATAACCCAATGTACTTACAGTACAAATTTATTATATCCCACTGAATTCACTGAGACTTATTCCTAGAAAGATTTATAGAGGAATGAAGCATTTTTCACAAATTCTTCTCAAATGACTGGGTGCAAATTTCATTCACATATATACAGAGAGGATGATTCCTTTCTCAAAACTCCCTTTATTCCATACAAGATATTTTGCTTCCAGTTGCTATCAGAGTGCTTCAAAGACCAAGAGGTACCACAATGTGATTACAAACAGATTAACAAACCATCCACATAGAACAATCTCTCACATTATTTTGGCTATTTCTCCTACCCACTCCATCTGTTCTGATTTTCTCAAGAGTTACTTAAAACAGTAAATAGATCCAAATCTTTGGAGTAACAAAACCCAAGTAAAGTGCTTGCTATTTATTTTGGAATCCCCTTAAAAGTGTAGCTGTTGGGCATGTGGTTTTGTACAGCAGGTGATATAATTAATTGGACCTATGAGAAAAAGGCATGAAATCACATCAGCTGTGGCGATATAGTTCCAAACAAACACTTACACCTCTCAGTTCTTAAAGGCTCCATATTTACTGGCTTTAGCAATGAATTCCTTTAGCAGAGAACCATCCATTTGCCAGAAGGCAGCTGTCTGGGTGACTTCAGTCAAGTGATTGATACAAAACTTAAAGCAAAATTCTTCTAAATCCTAGATAGAAAACAAAAAAAAACCCTTTAAACTTATTCAAAACAAGTTTTAAAACATCCAATATTACCAGTGCTGAAGAAATTATTAACAACATACACAACTTTTGTTATTTTCAACTAGATCATTCTGCCACTTGTTTTAGCCACAATAGAAAAAGGAAATATTTTCATTTTACCCATCTTAAAATCTTTTTCCATGTAGGTGGAAACACAATTTGAAGTAGGTATAAATAGGTATAGTAGCTTTAAGTGATCATTTTTAAGTACTTTATTTTCAGGTTCTATTACATTATCTTTCAATTACAAACTACTTCAAGGTGGACTATCTGGATTGAAAAAAACCTTATCACCAAACAAGTAATGTATTTGGTATTAAAGAGAATAAAATTATGATGGGACATTTTTTTATATTCTTAATGCAGCAGAAAAACCACCTTTTAAATAGATAAATCATCCCTAAAACTTCACATATTTTCTCTCATGACACACTTGGAACAATCTGCCATAACACTGGAAATAATTCTTGGGCAGATGTGTCTGTTCTAGCACCTTCTCTTCATTTTCACCACTAAAATGCCTATTATTTGATAATGCATGAAGATAATTGTGATGGCCTCCAATGATGGTTTACTATGTATATAACACATTGTACTTTGGCAATGAGATGCACCCACATCTCCCAGGATATCGTGGAGTGAGCCCTGCAAAAGAGTTTTGTCACTCATTGGGGGTGCACAGCATGAGCTGAATTACATCGTAGGCTCTTATGTAACCTTACATTATGTAAACAGGACTGCATTCCACAGAGCCCAAGACTCAACCCCCTTAGTCTTGAATAATACTATTGCTCCTGAGGTAAAGTCCAACTGGTCAGAAAGTAGTAATATGGCTAGACACTAAGTTGAGTCTCAAATGCTAAATCATGTCTCTGACTTCATATCACCTGGCAGTTCACAGAATGCAAACTGATGAAGATACAAAATTGCCAACAAACCCATTTTTGTCATTCTAATACATTTTGTTACTCATTTCTATCACCCAAGATGACTCTCCAAGTATGTCTTCATATATTCACCTCAAGACATCACCCAAACACTCCCAGGGTAGTACTCTAATTTCCCACCAGTATTCATCCAGTATATATGCATACAGAGATACACCTTCTTCTGACTTTCGCCTCCCCTCTTAAAAGTCATGTTGTGCCTGGGCTGCTTCACTGCTTCCCTAGCAATTCCCAAGGTGCACTGGAGAGGGAAGACTTTAGGGGGCAGCTAATTACCTCTGCATCATAGCGCACTGCTGCAGAGAGCAGCGAGAAAGCATTCTCCACTGTGATTCCTCTTTTGATGAGATGCTGGCACAGTTTTTTCAGTCGGTTTTCACAGTATGATGTAGCTAAATCCAGAAGCCCTGAAATTAAGATTTTAATTAAATTAAGCAGAATCTTATGCACATTGATCATACAGTATAAAAAGGTACATTGAAAATGTAAAGTCTTTACACATCTTAGGAGGCAGAGTTCACCAGAGACAGGCATATACAGTCCACTGTCCCTTTTCACCCGGCTCCGGCAGCTTAATGGAAGGTGGACTGAAGAGGCCTGGCTGATGGTATGTTCTTTTGATCTCTTCCCATTAACTGCTTTGTGCCAGGATGTGGACAGCTCCTACAAGTAATGCACTGAATACAGTCATCTAATGTGCAAAAGCCTGTGAGTTTAATTCCCAGCAGAAGGCCTGAACCCATAAAAGAAACCAGTCTTCTTGTAGTTCCTGGGGTACAACGGAACCTAATATCTAATCAGCAAGGTACAGACACAAATTCAACAAAATAATGACACGTATATATTCACCATTTAAAGAGATGCCATTTTTAACCTAGCATATTCCAGAACCTAGATCGGTTTGTTTGAACATTCTTCCCCCATCAGTTCACCATAGAACAGAACTGCAAACTGAAAAGGCAAGATACAGAGGCACCAAGAGTTGCTAACATCTGTGGTAAGATGATACCATCTCCCTTCTCCCACTAAAAAGTGAAAACAAAAATTTATCCCTGGATACTTAATTTCCCAACATAATTTTGCCAAAGATTCCACTGCTACCTATAGCATCTTCAGGTGGCAAGTCAACATTGTCGGTGTATAAGTACTCAAGAAAAGCACGATACACTGGATAGGAAAACTGATCTACGTCTATCACTTCCTTCTCGTCTTCATTCCAATAGGACTGGAACATAGTACGGAAGTGCTCACATCTGCAAGAAAAAACACTGATAAACTTCCTCCAAATTTTGCACATTACATCAAGAACAGAAGAAATAAAAGCTTAGCAATGGAAGTTCAGTCCCAACTGTGATTATAAGTCGAAGACTACCTGTATACCACAAAAGAAGTGTCGGCATCTTATAGACTAAAAGTGATAGCTTAAACTTCCAAAATATCTTTTTTTTCTGTGGCCTCCGAGTATGGTTGTTTGCTTGCAGACATTTCATTGCCCAACTAGGTAACATCATCAGTGCAGGTGATTTGTTTATATACAGTAGCTTGCTCTGTTAGTTTTGATGGGGATGTGATTTTCTCCCTAGTAGTTCTCCAATTAAAATATTGTTTTTGTTTTGCTTGATGATAATCCCAGTGTTAGCTGCTGGGGAGGATGTGTCTTTGACTTTTTGTTTCCTTCTTAGCTTATTGTCTCTTTTGAATGGTGTATAAATATGGTTTATTTTTATTTGTCTATTGATGGCTGATTTGTCTGAATGCCAAGCTTCCAGAAATTCCTTAGTGTTTTTGGATTTAGCTTGGTCTACCTTTAACTTTTTTCTACATACTGATTTTTCAATCAGCCTAAATTTTGATTTTTATTAATATTAATTTGGGTCAGCTATTCAGTATTAAAAATTCACATCTCTTTTAAAAATACCAGTTCAATCATATTCACAACAGTTAACATCGTGATTCTTCCTAATAGCTATAATTAAAGCCATATTTTTATCGAGTATAACTATAGCCTCAAAATGAAAGATTATCCAGTGCTTTTAATTTTAATCAAATTTAAAGTACCTATTGGAAGTATTAATCTGTTCTTAATCTTATTCCAACATCTATCACATATTAGGCAATTAAAAAGAATGTAAAAATGGCAAGTTCATTAAAGATGCATAACAAAATATAGTAGCTAAATTAGTAAGATGGTCTAGGCATTTCTTAACCATCTGGATGATTAATTATAAACATTACCTGATTTTTAAAACGGCTTTATGCACATAAATGAATTTTCCATCCACTCTAAACTTTAGGTCTGATGTTTCAGGGCTATCAAATTCTCTCTTCAGAGACTCTGTCACTGTTAAAAATTCCTCATGCTCTGTAAAAACAATTATAAAACCAAAAGAACATAAGAGTCAATTCATGCCAGGATTCAACAATTTCACACACAAAAGTTTTTGTTATCTTTATAAGAGCATTCCTGTATTGTATCCCATAAAGGTAAAAACTGATAAAGGATCCAAAACTATATATAGTTTTCATCAACACACTACTTCATTTAGATTTATAATGGAAATATGATGATATCAACCTTATCAAAAAATTGTGTTCCATGTAACTGGGCAGATCTGAAATAATAAAACAAGTCTGATTCTAGAAGGGAGTCCTTAAAAACAGAATAATTAGGCACCTTAAATTTTAACACAACCAATACAGTTTAATATTTGGGGTACTATGGTTCCCATGAGATGCCATGATTCTTTTTTTAAAAAAACTATCAGTATTTTGGTATTTAGGTAGGTAAATCAGATTTGTCATACATTACACCATTCTCCCTACACTTCCAACTGCCTGTATAGGAACAAGCAGCAGCATGTGAAAAGCCCTTTGACTCTTTCACAATGCTTTAGTTCCAATTTTTTATAAAAGTCATAACTTTAATTTTATGGCGAGTTAAATTCACTATATTCCAGCTCCACAAACAGCCTAATTTGATGAGTATTCTGTGAACATTATTTCCTGATCACAAATGTATAAAACCTCAAAAACACAAAAATATTATATGCAATATACCTGCATATAAATTCAGGCAAGTTATAGGCATTTCCCACATCTGTCCAAGAACACTCAAAATGGTTCTAGGAGTGAGGATTGTGTAGGAAAGGTGCTACTGAAAGCCAAAACCGTGAGTATTAATACTACTTTTATTGCAAGATCACAGCCTTTTGCAAGTCTGAAAGCACTTCCCTTCTCCCCAGCCTTTATATATTGGAGAAGAAGGGAGGGTCAATTGTGAGGTGCTTTCTCAAACTCCATTCTTCGTTGAGGCTCAGATTTTATTTAAAAAAACTGTCTAGAGACTGCAGCTCTTCCTCTTTTCTCTCAAAGTTATTGTCACAGGCCATTACAGACCTCTCCCACACAACCATCCATGACTATGAGAAATTTTCACTTCTGCACCTGATATTAAGTGAAACTACTCTCACCTACGGAGAGGAGACGCCACATCACAGCAGGAGTGGAAAAGCAAGCAAATACATCATCTGTGCACGAAAAGTGAGTAACATGGGGCAGGACCACCGACTGCCCCCGACACTGGCCCCACATGTACACTAAGCCACTCTGTGTCTTGGCAGCAGATGTGTGAGTAGAATGGCAAGCAGCAATCTCCACGACCCTACGCAAGGACAAAAGCAAACCCACAAGTATTCAGTTGCAGAGATGTCACATTTGTCCTGTTGTTGTTATGCTGGCCGATCATTTCGTGGCTGATTTTACTTTCACTATCATTTTGTTCCAAAACTCAGTATAGTCTTGAAGGTTAGTTACCTCCCACAGATAATATACTTACTGAGTAAAGAAAATGAAGATGAAAATGTACAACAAATATTAAAATAAAGCAGAATAGAACAGACTAGAATGTGTAACTGAACTGTGAGGTCTTGTACATGGGAATGTACAGTTCTGTGTCTAATAATACAAAAAAGATGCTGTGACCCTAGAAAGTATGCAGAGAAGAACAACACAGATGATAACGGGTCTGGAGGCTGAACTAATTAACAGTTAAGGGCACTATGTTTAGCCTAACAAACGGAAGGTTTGTTTGTCTTCCAGTACTTCCAGTCACAGAAAAGAGGAAAGTCAACTTATTTTCCAAAGCACCTGATAAGACAAGAAGCAGGGGGAGATGCTCATTAAGAGAATTCAAACCTGGAACTAATGTCAAACTTTCTGGTAGTGAGAACAGTTTGTGGATGCTTCATCATTTTTCAAGAGAAGATAGGACACCCATTTGACTTGGATGGTATAATGCTCCTGCCTTGGGCATGGGGTTGAACTAGAAGACCTCCAAGGTCCCTTCCAGCCCTATGATTCTATATTGTGAAGAACTCATTTAAGGACCTCCCTTTCCTTCACCATCTTAATCCTTTCCTCTTCAGATTCAGAGAACAAGTTTTTTCCTATATGTGTGTGCTAATGTTTGTGCTTACAAACAACCCATAAACAGTCACTCAATCGAGTTGGGCAGCTATGGAAATTGAATAAATAAAAAACCCACAAATTTTCTTTATATTTTTCAGATTAAAAAAAATATTTCCCCATCCAGCTGTCTACAATTTATTTAAGCAACTGGTGGGTGATGGTAAGGATTGTGGCTCCATATATCTTTGGACATGTGGGGTGTAAAATAAGTAACTAAGGGGCCCTCGCTTCATTGCACTTGCCAACTTTATCTTTTATTGATTTGATGGCAATTTGTTTGACTGTTGTGAGTCTCCCAGGGTCACCCAAGAAGCCCAGGACAGCTGATAAATAACTTTGGAGATAAACTGTTTCTCAGGGTTCAACTTTTTCTCACAAGAAAAAAAGAAGCTGGTGAGAAAGATTTGAAGAGTGGGGAATTCTAGGTGATTCTAGGCACTCTGAAGCGTTGAAGGTCTGTCCTGTCCAGATGATCCAGGGACAACACTCTTGAAATATCCCCGGGTGGCCCCTAGCTACAGTCCAGAGAGGGTGGAAGTTGGCTGCAAGGGAGAGACAGCCTAAGGGGCAAAGGAAATCAGGTGCCGGCAGCCCAAGAGAAATTGCCTGCTGGCATAATTAAAATCTAGCTCAACTCTATGCAGAAAGAAGATTGTAGGAAAAAACTAACTACATTCCATGAAAAAACTTGTTTCTTTAAATACACAGGCACAATTAATGATAAATCACTGTCACGTTCCTATTCCTATTTAGCTGAAGCAGAGAAGGTAGGTAGGTGTGGGTGGAAGATTTTATGCATGAACTCCCTTAACAAAATATTGCATAAATTGTTTTACAGGCATGAAAACAAAACTAAGAAACTTGCCTTCCTTTGTATTACATGTTTGATTATTCCCCCTGAACCCAAAGCCTTCATTAACAAATTGCATGTACCAATCTGTTTTCCAAAGCCATGAATTGGAGGTAGCTGATAGAACAACCCTATTCCCAGCTCACCAAGCGTTGGCTGCAGTGGCATTTACCTCTCCTTTTCCATCATGATTTGCACTGGGCTGAGATGGTTGCTTTTGTTGCCAGTCCCCAACTGCCCATAAGTATTTGCTCCCCAGGCATACAGTAAACCCTCATCTGTTAGTGCTAGCGTGTGTGCATAGCCACAGACAATCTGCAAATAAGTTTGTAAAGAAGGCAGGAGTTAGTATACAAACCACTCCAGGATAGCAGTGAAAGGAGTTTATTCACTGAAGCATCATACAAGCTGCATGCTTGATGTGCTAGAAGAGAAACCCTTATAGGAGGCACAACAGTTATTATTAAGAGTTTTGTACCATACTTAGGTATCAGTAAGCTAGTCTCTAAAAGCTGATTGGTAATTCTTCAATACAAAATCTATACCACTACCAGGGCTGTGCACACTTCCACAATTATCAGGGGGAAACAATGACCTCTAGCAAACACAGCATCTTTCTGCTCTTCATGAAATAAGCTCAATCTTTTCCAGGCTCCCAGATGAGACTGAAAAAGGATAATTAGAGTCACCTTCATTTTAATGGGTGGATTCCATTAGGTAGCAGCTTCCTTTTACAATCTCAAAATCTGGAAAATGTGGGCTGCTTTAATGAAGAGCAGAGATGAGGCATTCACAGGAGCTCTGCAACACTTGCAGGT
This sequence comes from Vipera ursinii, assembly GCF_947247035.1. Lineage (NCBI taxonomy): Eukaryota > Metazoa > Chordata > Lepidosauria > Squamata > Viperidae > Vipera > Vipera ursinii. The sequence goes on from NC_139512.1 coordinate 190,375,439, forward strand.
AGTTCTTGATTTAGAACTGCAGTTAAATGATCATTCAAAGTTACAATGAACTTGAAAAAAGTTAGTTGCAAACCATCCATGAAGTTATGGCTGCTGCTGCTGCTGTTGCACCACCCTTGCAGTCATATGTTTGCATTTTGGGTGCTTGGCAGCTGGTTTGCATTTATAGCTGTTTGCAGCATCCTGCAGTCATGTGATCCCATTTTGCAACATTTTTATCATTTTGCAGCAAAGATGCCATTGGATAAGCTGGATTTGAACTTATGACTGTGTGAAGCAGTAACTCGCTTAACATCGTAAAAAGTTGTATAGTTGAGTCTGGTCATCTGGTAACTCAATTTACAACTGCAATGACTTACGACCAGCATACCTGGCTCAATTGTAAGTTGAGGACTACCTGTACCCTTAATTGTTTCTGCTAGTGCCTGTTATTACTGAAGCCAAGACAATCAAACATGCTGGAAAAGCTGAAACACACAAAATATTCAAGAATGTGTACACTGAATGCCTGCACCACAGCTCTGATTTTTGTACTTCAGATACTACATGTTGTACATTATGCAGATTCCAAATGCCTTGAACAGCAGTTACGCTGCCAGGCAACAGCACAGACCAATCAATGCTGCGTTTTTGTCACAAATGGCATACTTAAGCCGTAGAAATTCATCAGAGCCATCCATACTGAACAAAAGAGAAGGACAAGATTTCTTCTAGAGTATTATGGGCAAAAGGTAAAGGCCAAGGGACTAACACTGATTTGGCTACACCTGATTTTGTTCAAGCTTTTAGGAAACTTTTCATTTGCTCTAAATATCCCAAGATCATTCTCCAGGATCATCTAAGAATGTAGCTGTCTGCACGGTTTAAAAACAAAACATTTAATGTGCATCACTTCCTATCCACTTATTAAAAATACAGAACTGGAAGAGATTAGTGGGGTAGAGGTTACCCTGCTCTTTTCTCCTTAATGAATCTTCCCAAGATTAGGGACAATATCCCAACAATAATTCAAGATACAGAAAACAAAAATCTCTATACTCACCTGCATTACACACACCCCTTGAAGCGCTGCCACTCGGCATGGAGTTAACTGATTGCCATTATTTCCCAGACCCAGTTGTCCATTGCCATTGTAACCCCAGCCATAGACCTGGAGTGAGAAGAAGGTTAATTAACCATTTACATTATTTGTATCCAGAGCTCCTGTTCTGGGAGAATAGAATAGAGCTGGAAGGGACCTTGGAGGTCTTCTAGTCCAGCCCCCTGCTCAAGCAGGAGAACCTACACTGTTTCAGACAGGTGATTGTCGTCTCTGCTTAAAAATCTCCAGTGATGGAGCACCCACGATTTCTGGGGTACGCTGTTACATTGGTTGATTGTCCTCACTGTCAGGAAGTTTCTCCTTAATTCAGGGTTGCTTCTCTCTTTGTTCAGTTTCCAACCATTGTTTCTCGTCCTTCCCTCTGGTGCTTTGGTGAATAATGTGACCCCATCTTCTTTGTGGCAGCCCCTCAAATGCTGGAATACTGCTATCATGTCTCCCCTATGACTTCTTTTCTTTAGACTACTAGCCAAACCCAAGTTCCACAGCCCTTCTTCGTATGTTTTGGTCTCCAGGCCTTTGATCATCTCAGTTGCTCTTCTCTGAATATTTTCCAAACTCTCAACATCTTTTTTGTGATATGGTGACCAAAATTGGCTGCAGTATTCCAGGTGTGGTCTTACTAGGGTTTTATAAAGCGGTACTAATACTGTGCATGATCTTGATTCTATGCCTCTGCTTATACAACCCAGGATTGTATTAGCTTTTTTGGTTGCTGCTGCACACTGCTGGCTCATAGTCAAGTGATCGTCCACTAGGACTCCAAGGTCCCTCTCACAGTTACTGTTTTTGAGCCAGGTCTCGCCAAATCTGTATTTGTACCTTTGGTTCTTCCTGCTTAAATGTAAGACTTTGCTTTTCTCCACACTGAAACTTATTTTGTTGGATAGGGCCCATTGTTCAAGTTTGTCAAGATCTTTTTGGATCCTGAGTTTGTCTTCTGGGGTGTTGACTACTCCTGTCAGTTTTGTGTCATCTGCAAGTTTGATGAGTTTCCCTTCAATTCCCTCATCTAAGTTGTTGATGAAGGTATTGAAGAGTAGTGGGCCTCAGATGGAAATTTGTGGTACCTCACTGCTTACTTCTCTCCATGTTGATGTAGTGCCATTGAGGACTACATGTTGAGTACAGTTTGTCATCCAGCTACAGATCCATCTGGTGGTGATGTTGTCTATTCCACCTTTTCCTAGCTTACCAAGGAATAGGTTATGGTCTACTTTATCAAATGCCTTACTGAAATCTAAGTACACTACTGCGTTTCTCTGGTGTACTAGTATAGTCACTTTATCGAAGAATGAGATAAGATTGGTTTGGCATGATCTGTTTTTAACAAACGTGTGCTGGCTACTAGTTATGACTTTGTTTGGTTCTAGTTGTTCACAGATCTGTTTTTTGATTATCTTTTCTAGGATCTTCCCAGGTATTGATGTTAAACTGATTGGTCTGTAGTTTCCTGAGTCCGTTTCTCCCCCTTTTTTGAAGATAGGGACCACATCAGCCCTTTTCCAATCCTCAGGTACTTCCCTGGTGCTCCAGGATTCGTGAAAGAAGTGATAAACTAGCAGAAGTTCAAAAACTTTGAAGTATAATGCACTGAAAGAAACCTGATTTTAAAGCAAAGTGTTGTACTATTTCCTTTCTCATTTCCTATGTTCATAAATACTCTATTATTTCAGAGGAGAAATCTTGATTTTATATTTTTTACAAGGGCAGAAAATGTTTCCAATATTTTACAGGTTATTTTTGGGAGGTGTAGAAGATTTCCTATGAAACAGAAGGATTGGATCAATGCTACTCTCCATTGTGGAAGATAAGCAGGTGTTAATAATATGATCTGCTGTCTATTTGCACATATGAGAGAAATATTCTATACCTATGGTTATAAAAGGTTACTGTACTTCAGAAGTGACTGTGCTTTTTACGCAATCACCCCTGTTTCTGAACCTTTTATCTGTGTCACTACTAGTAACAATTAAGATAAAGAGAATTAGCACAGCTTCCTAGTTCAACACATCCAGAGGGGAGGATGAATACTTGCATGTTAGAGACAATACTTCACTTAAGATACCTGGAAGGAAGACAAACTGCTATTGACAAGAAATGTCATTGGGCTGTCTCTAGGTGTTATACTCTACCGACAGTGCCTTACATAAAGTATCTTAGGCAGTAGATCAGCTGGCTAAGTTACGACTCAAGAAGATGGTACGCAGCTTTCAGCCAGTTCCAGCTTGTCCACTATCATTCTGGAAGTTTCTGACAAACTGAAGGAACACAGACAGGACTATTTCCTTTTCATCTGTAACTGAGTATATTGCCGGTAAAACCTGTTGGCATTCATACAAGTTTGATCTTATTGTCACTGAATCCTAGATCTGGTAGCAGCACTTCTTAAATGGAAATTGAAATAAACAAGGCCTGTACTACTTGGAAAACAGCCCTGGGATTTTTGGATAATAAAATTATAGAGCAAAGAATGATAACAGATGTAAGTCAAAAGGCCTCACAGACTGAAGACTAGCCATCTTCTCCCAGATATTACCAAGGTTGCAGAATTTCAGAGAATTTCTCTGAATTGCCCATATCTACCTCTGAAACTATTTTAAATGGACATGTGTTTAAAGAGAACAAAAAGGTAAGGAATCAAGCCAGTCTCCAGACGAGCAAGATCAACATTTGTTTTCATTCTGCAGCTCCTTAGTATATCTCCCTGTATCACTCATTTCTATTTTATTTTTGGATTCACTTCAAATGTACTCTGCCTTTTCACACAATTGGCTGAAATTCAAGGCTTTGAGACAGAAGATTTTCTCACTGAACAGAGATAGACATTTGATGCTTTAAAACTTCATAAATTTTTAAAGCAATCTTTGTATTTTATTTGAAAAATATAATCTTTTTAAGCATTTTTTCCCAAATTTAATTTGAAAAATTTGGAAGGTTTAGGTAATTCAAAAATTCTGTGCCAGTTCATATCTTCCAGAGAATTTTAAAGGATGCAAAGGACAGAAATTGACTGAAAATTGCTCCCCACTTCATATATGCCATTTTCACTGCCACCAGAAAATCCTCCAGAATTATCATCAGAAATAGGCTCGAGTGAGGAAAACAACCTTGTGCAACAAAGTGAAATGTAATCTGACCTGCGGAACAAGTAGATGAGGGATTTTTTCTTAGAAAAAAATTAACAAGACTTTGTTGTACGTTTTCAATGAAAGGCTTATACAGGAGCACTTCTGTCTGCAGAATCAAAGACAAATGCAGAAGGCCACCAGATGCTTACCTCCCCATTATCTATCACCACAACAGAAGAAGTCTGACCGCAGGCAATGCTTACTGCTACCTTAGCCTGTAAACAATTGGAGACTCTGCGAGGAGTTGGCTGATTTGCAGTTGATCCTGACCCAACTTGTCCACAGTTGTTATAGCCCCAGGCATATACCTTTTAATAAAGGACAAAGAGGGAGAGACACCAAGAAAGCATACCACAAACCTTACTACATGATCAGAAACATTTTCCCAAAGCATACATTGTTTAACAGTGCAGGTACCAAAGTAATTCATTTTACAAACCATAGACAAGTAGCATGGCCATTTATTATATACTTCAAAATACTGATGTGATTATTATTCTAATTGCTGGCAACACGAAGCCATTGATATGGGAGTCTCTTCTAACACACTTGGCTAATGAAAGAGTATACATATTACCTTGTAGCATATAATGCTTCTAGGCAAATCTTCAGTTAGAAAGCGAACATTTTTCTGCAGGAAATTAGGGACCCAATCAAGAGGGATCCCATTTGGAATCAATGCCTGCTACTACTTTTTCCCCAAAGACAGAAACTTTGAATACAGTTTTACACGTTAAATGTTCATTCCCTGGATGAAGGAATGGCCCAGATTCACTGGATAAAGGAAAAGGCAGACATCAGCTTTGAATTGTTTGCCTTCCTCCAACATCAGACTGCATTTTTCTTAGCTTCCAGCATTCACTGGTAGAGGATGGACAACACAATCTTCCTCCTCTGATTTTACCTGACTTCCCATTCTAAAGTAGGGCCCAGGCATTAGAGATGGGTTGCCTTTATCCACCAAGTCTTTTCTGCATTTTTCAAAAGGAAAAAAAAATGTATTCTACCTTAAAGAAAGTCCCTAATATGCTTACAGCAACATGAGAGCACATTTTCTTTTCTTCCTAATTCTTCCTCTAACAACAACAAAAGAAAATCTGATAGTACAAGCTTGTGTGCTCATTATTGTTAGATGGTCCAATTCTTATTACTAGAGGAGGAGGAAGACAATAAGAGAACACGCTACACACCACTACGATGAATGAGGAAGGAAGGAAGGAAGGAAGGTCAACTCAGAAAAACAGCCTTCAACTCATGAACAAAGGTAAACTAGCAATAGGATCTATTATCAAAAATTATCTGCTTGGCAAAAGTTATAGCACTTCCATACTAGGCAATTTTCAAAGATTTATATCGGATGTCTTCAAAACTTAACTGTAAACCTTCAAGGCTTGAAATGGAACAATACCCCCTTTGTGCAAAACAACAAACTCTAGTACCTGTCAGGTATGAAATTAAAGAGGCTCAGTCACACAGAAGAGAACCCAATGCTTGACCATGTTATCCCAGAACCAGACACTTTCCTTAAAGGCATACCCACACAATTTAAAGGAGCCAAGTTCCAAATTTCTGCATCAATTTTTCTGAAACTGGCCCTCTTCTTACTAAAACGGGTCTAGTATATCTATACAGTTTATTCTCTCCAGCTGAAAAAATTAGAAATTACAGTATATTATTTTCCAAGCAAAGGGGAAATTCAAGCATCATTATTTCAAGTTTCATTTTTGAATCAGAATCCTATTGGATCAAAAGAAAATAGGTCACTGTCTCACAGGGCACTGCATCAAGGAAGCCCATGCAATCTCTATTTTTATACAGGAAACCTTGTTTTTTTATTGTTGCCACTGAATATTTGCGCAAAATATAAAATCCCCATGAAATCAGGTTGCCAACAGGTAGCTGATTTCCTCTATAAAGATAAGAATGTTTATTGTTAAGATAAAATCTGAAATATTTCACTAAGAGAACACAAATTAATGGTAGTATCAATAGCCTTTCTTCAAGGACAATTTTCAAACATTTACCAAACAAAAGTACATTCTTAACAGCAAAAACCTGAACAGCTAGTTAGAAAAGCAGAACTTACATCTCCATCAGAGGATAATGCAAGAGAATGGTGGGAACCACAAGCTACTTCGGTTACTTTCTTAATGAGCAAATTAGTAGAAATCTGAATAGGCGTCACACCCTGGTTGGTTGTCCCATTCCCAAGCTGACTATATCCATTATGTCCCCAGGCATAAACTTCACCATCTACCCAAGAATAAATAAAAGTAACGACAGTGAAACATGCAATTAGGCAAAATTTGTATACCTACTCAGACAAAACAAGACTGTATTTTAATAGTCACTTTTATTATGCTTGGTCACATAGCCAGTCAGATATGTAGACTAAATTTGGCTTTTTTATCTACCTATTATGATTATTATGGTCATTCCTCTAATAACTTGTTTTATGGGAGGATAAAGCAGTGGTACTAGAGAACTTGAATGAATTGGCATCATTTGACTGGGAAAAAGTTAAACAGCAATTAGCACGCACATTAAACGCACAAACACATTCTTTCCGCAGTGTGAAGAATGTAAATGAGCAATATACTCTCCATTTTAAAGCTTATCACATGCATTTATCCATGTTAAACATTACAGTTATTTTAACCAAGGAACTTCATTATGCAAAGATCTGACTCTCTTGAGAAGTTTATAATACTGCAAAAAATGGAAAGAAAGAAGAAAGAGGATGACCAGAAGCAAGATGGATGGTTGAACTTAGTTGCAACAACAATGGGTGCATGGTTGGAAGATCTGGAGCTAGGTGGGGGACAAATCATCTTACAGGTGGGGGGCAAATCATCTATTGGTTGATAAGAGTTAACAGCAACTTGATGGGATATAATTTATCAATCAACTAAGGGAACTTAAATGAACATAAGTTATCCAGCATGATGGTAAATTAAGCTTCCAACAGGCTTTAAGCATGCACCTTCTTTAGTTTTAAAAACCTAACTTCTAACTACTTGTTGACACAAGGAATGTTGTTACACCATATAATATTTTTTAAAAAATTAAAAAGGAGTGAACATTCAATTTGTGTCTCCTGTGGAGATGTAATTATGCTGCTACCACCCTATGATCCTCGGTCACTGAGAGAAGCTCACCCAAAAAGATGCAGCCCCTGGCTGCAAAAGGTCTGTCCAGCCTAGTTAAGGACAAGAAAAGTAGCAGATGCAATTCACACCGAGATGACGGGGCCCCAGTGACAGTGGCAGACTCCCTCACTACAAGCCTTTTTGCATGTTCCAGTTCCCTAACTAAGAAACATGTGCTTAGATTTGCTTCTCTAATACTGCTCAGAAAAAGATTCCCACCTTCTGTACTAAGGATCACATGAGGTCCACTTCCATAGCTAAGACTGCAGATCCTCTTTCCACATAAACTTTCAAGTTTTTTTGGTACAATAGTACTCTGATTATCTCCAGTTCCCAGACAATTACTGCAGTTTAGTCCAAATACAAAAACCTGGAAAAAGCAAAAGAGCAAAACCAATGAGCTGACATGGATATGTTCATTTATGGCACATTAAAAAAAACCAATCTAAATTGACTTTGTGGTATATAACAGATTTGTAATGAAACCAACATTTATAATAAATACGGAATAATGTATGGATAGAAGATAAATCAGGTTTAAGAGTCTATACATTATTTCAAATTCAGGCAGGCTATTTGGAAGTGTCTTGGGCTTAAAACAGTTTCAAGCTGAAAATGCTTCCAAATGACCAATTGACTTTTTCTCCATTTTACTTTGAATAGTGGTGGATAGATACATAATGACACAAGTGGGTCTGGATATTTATGATCTTCGTATCAAACCCAGGGACCATCAATATTCTATCCCCTCAGAATGAAATGCTTTGTGGACTTCGTTATATATATTAATTCATAAGATTTTAAAGATTACTATACAATTGAAAATAGAGGCTTTGCTTTTGGGACTGATCAATAAACACTTGGGAAAAAGTCATGGAACTTTTTCATACATGATACCTGCAAGGAGATTTATATGCACAAAGGTAGAAAAAAAAAGTCATTATCCACAATGGAGGAATGGATGGCGAAAATGGGACTTGCTGAGATGACCAAACTGACAACTTTAATCAGACAAAAGATATTATCTAAGATTAATGCTGACTAGAAATCCCTTATGTTTTTGCGTGAAAATAAAAGTTTTGATGATTAGAAAATAATACAAAAATGTAAGTCATGCTTTAACCATAGACTAAGAGAGTAACATCTATACTTACAACGGTTATTAAGAAAATCAGGACTTTAACTTCTTTATATTTTCTTGCTTGCTTGCTTTTTGCTCCCCCTTTTTCCTTATTCTAAATACAGTTAGTCCTCAACTTACAACCATAATGGAGCCTATCCATTACGGTCATAAACCATAATGGTTGTTAAATGAGGTGCCCATGTAATGGCCTTGTTTAACAGTCCCAATCCCTGCTCTTCCCTTTACAGTTATTAAGTGGAACACAAGGTGCCTTGGAGACGGGGGGGGGGGGGGAGGCCTGGGAAACCTAGCACAGGCCCAAGGCCCGCACTGCAGCACCTCCCAAGCCCAGTGGATATTGACAAAAAAAGGGACATCCAACCCCACAATTAATATGCTAAAATAAGATTTCACTGAAATAAATAGACAGCATCAATTCAACGGGTTGATGTCAAAAGACTCAGCATATATTTCATGTTTTAATATTTAAAGGAGAGACCAGTGGGAATACTAAAGCTATGGAGGGAAGGGCGGAGGAAGAGGAGGAGGAGGAGGAAAACTGTTGCCAATAACTACGTGGACAGGCCCATCAGGAATTAAGCTTAGTCTACAGAAAGTATATCTATCTGAAGACTTGAATGAAAAAATAAAGAGTCGTTCAGTATGTTAAAAAACCCAGTTCTTTGATGGGTTTGTTTAAAGACCAAACCTTCCATCCAAAGTATTTCATTGCTAATAAAAAGCTTTTTTAAAAAGGTGTACTAAGATGTCACCTTCTACAGTGTAGCTGCAACATATCTTTAATAGGATCAGTTCAAGATTGGGCATCGTGCTTGGAAAAACATGCTCTTTGCCATAACATAGACCCCAATAACATTCAATATCCAGCAAAGTGTGCATGAATGAGATTTTTATTTAACTTATTTGGGGTTGCCACCAGAGTCTCCAACTAATCTTTTACGTGTTTTATGCTTAACTATTTTCTGTGTTTTCACATAGGAAAATGGGTAGCAAAGCAGCTTCCTATAGCAGAGTTCGAAGTACTTTCTTAACCTGCAGTGACTCATAACACTTGGATAATTATTCAATTTAAGATAACTGATCTAATTTTAGTTTTTATTTATTTCAATTTACAGAAAAGAGAGTTCCTGGCTGCTTTCTGATTTGAAACCAGTCAGATCTTGTAAAGTTGCCCTTAATATATGGGGGAGTGACCAAAATATATTTTATTTAACACCTGATGCAGACAGTAATAACAGTCCCCGTACAGACATGTCCTTTTGTTAGAGGACAGAAGTGTATCTCTGTGATTTGTAGTCTAACATGTAAAGCCTTGGTGGAGCAGTGGGCTAATGCCTCCTTAAGTAACACCAGCTGCCTGCAATTAGTGCAGGTTCGAGTCCCACCAGGCTCAAGGTTGACTCAGCCTTCCATCCTTCCGAGGTAGGTAAAATGAGGACCCAGATTGTTGGGGGCAATTAAGCTGACTTTGTAATAATGCCGCTTGGGGGTGTGTGTGAAAGCCCTAATAAGCAGGCATATACATAGAATGAAGGCTACTGCTAAGCTTGTAAGCCGCCCTGAGTCTTCGGAGAAGGGCGGGACATAAATGGAATTAAAATTAAAATTAAAGTAACTTGCTCTTGTCAGGTGTAGATGACCTTGGAGAAGCAATGCAAGAGTCAACAACATGCTTCAAGCCCAAAAAAGAAAGAGAAAGCTTGAAAAGAAACTTAAGCTGACTTAGCCTTAACTCCTTTGGGTATCAGAGGGAGGGAAAAGCAAACACAATGAGGCTTTTCAAGATTCTGTTGCTACTGCCTATCTCAATAAAGTAGAGACTGATCACTCTTGAGCAGACTGTTTCCTGACTTGGCTACCTTGAAGTGCTGACATCAAATGCAGTGGCGGACAATAAGGATATGCAATATGAAGGTTTGGCCACAATAACCTCCAAACTTGTTTTAAAAGAAATAACCTAAGGTGTTAAAAATTGTAATCTTTAATGTGAAAGAGAACATTCTTTTTGTATTAAAAATCATTAAATATATTGAATTATTATATCTAAATAAAACTAAGTCACAATTACTTTTTTGTTCCACTCCTTTTTTCAGATGCAACACCTGGCCTATCACTCAAAATTTAAAGATGCCTTTCTGCACAGAAAAAGATGTGCGCATTGGCCCACTCTCCCATAGCAATGCAAGAGTAAGACAGCTGAACATCCATATTTTGAACTGGGATTGTCTCTCTCTCTCCCTTTCCCTTCCATCTTCTGCAAAGTCATTAATTTTCCAATGCTTCTCAATCCTCCCACTGTCTACCTGAATGGACTCTAGCTTCCTTCTTTATAGTCCCTCCATGCATGGTCTGAATCAGCCTCTGTCTGCTTAAACTCCATGGATTCCTGGAATTAAGCTTCTTAGAACAAGCTATTTCTCTCCCCATCCCACTGCTAAACAAGAAATGTCACACGACTCGGCTTCCGGTGGCGTCGCGGCGCCGAAGACAGCCTTCCCGGGCTGCCCGCGGCTCAGCTGTTTGTTTTTTCGCCCGTAACAGCGCCAAACAGCTGTTCGGGCGAAATTGAAGCCCCCTCCTCGGGAGAAGAGGAGGGGGTGAGGCCCCAGGTAGGGGTTGAGTTCTCCGAGGCCGCCTGAGCTCGGAGCTTGGGCGGCTGAAGGATTGAACTCCCCCGAAGCCTGGGTTGCTCCCAGCTGGCCGGCGTGTCTGCTCTGAACTTTTTGGAGCAGAGCCAGGCGTCTGCGAACCATCCCTGCCTGAAGAAAGGACTATGATTTAAAGGAGCAGGCAGAGCGATACAAGAGATAAAGGTGAAGAGGCTTATTTTATTATACTCTCTAACTACTTGAACTTTTTAAACTCTAAGTGAAAGTGCGTCATATTTGAGGATTAAAAGATGGCGGCGAAACCTCCCCCTAAAACTCTTCGGAGTGGTGGATCCTCGCCAGTGCAACAATCATCTTTACAGGCGTTGCACCCTTCTGAAGCGCTGACAGCGAAGGAGTTTCGAGATGCTGTGGATAAACTTTTGGACTCAATTAATCAATCAATGGCTGACAAATTTGCGCAGATGGAGGAGAAATTGGAGAAACTGGAGGAGAGAATGGAAGAGAGGATGGAACAGAAGCTCAGCGTGATGAAGGTAGACATTTTGTCTTCAGTGCATAAAGTGGCGGAATGTGTGGAAGAATTAGATGAAAAGATGGATGATTTGGCTCAAAGGAATGCTATATTAGAAGTTAAAGTAAGAGAGAATGAAAATGTAAGAGACAAACTGGAGAAGGACTTAAGCTTAGCCCAATTTTACCAGATGCAGTTTGCTGTCAGAATCAGAGGCTTAAAAGAGGATACTAAAGAAGATTTGAAGCAGCTGATCTCTGAGGCTTTTGAAGAAGTATTAAACCTGCCAGCATCTGAAATAAGAGCAGCTATGGATAAAGTGTTTCGGGTGAATTCATGGATTGCCAGACAGAGGAAGTTGCCTAGAGATGTGGTGGTTTATTTTGCAAAAAGAGAGATCAGAGATCAAATTATACAAGCTGCCTATGATGTTAAAGTGGTGATTGCTGAACAAGAAGTTTTGGTTTTAAAAGAAATTCCTCCAAGGATTTTAAGGGGAAGGAAGGATTATACATTCCTCGTGCATGAGCTCAAGCAAAGAGATATAAGGTTCAGATGGGAGATTCCTCAGGGGCTGATGGTGATGCATGAAGGTAAAAGGTACCGGTTGATTACTGTGAAGCAAGCGCGTGATTTCTACAATAATGTCCTAAAAGCAACCCCATTAACGCTCCTGGAAGCTGGAAAAGGATCTGGAGAAGAAGAACAACAAGAGGAGGAAACAGAGGAAAGTGGCGTGGGAGGAGATCAAGTTACAACTTCTTTGGATGATCCTAGAGAGCAAAGAGTGACGCGTGCTGCTTTAAAACGAGCAAAGAAAATAATAGAACAAGATCAGCAAAAGTCTTCAGTTTCTTCGCAACGTACATACAGTCAAGCTGTGGGAGGGGCACGGCCTAAAGAAGTTAGTCCTATCAAGGCTGTGGTCCAAGGGCTTCTGGATGATATGCATGGCAACTAAATTTTTAACTTGGAATGTTAATGGACTAAATTCACCGCAGAAGAGGAAGAAAGTTTTTCAATATTTAAAGCAATTTAAGATAGATGTTATATGCTTGCAAGAAACGCATATTAGAGTTTTGGATCAAAAGTATTTACTGAACTCGAGACTGGGTACGCATTTTGTTGCCTCTGCAGAGAATAAGAAAAATGGAGTAGTTGTTTATGTTAAAAGTGCCTTAACAGCAGACTTAATTGAAGCAGATAAGCATGGAAGATATGTTATGATTGAGCTGCTCTTAGAAGGTAAAAAGATGCTTCTAGTTGGACTATATGCACCTAACCAACAACAAGCTGATTTTTTTAGCTTACTTCATACAAAGCTTACCCAGTTGGATTATAAATCTTTTATTATTATGGGAGATTGGAATGGTGTTCTGGATGTACACTTGGATAAAGCTGGAGCTTTTAAGCGTATTCCAAGCCACGCCAGATTGCCTAAAACTTTTTTTGAATTGAAGGATGATCTTGAATTGCGAGATATCTGGCGGGAGAGGCACCTGCAGGAGAAGGATTATACTTTTTACTCTGACAGACACCAATCTTTCTCAAGGATTGATTTTATTTTGTTGACTAATGATTTCTTTTTGAGAACTAAAAAAGTGAAGATATGTGCAAGAACTATTTCAGACCACAGTCCAGTTTGGTTGGAGATTGATAAGGAGAAAAGAGACAGGCGCTCGTGGCGCGTAAATGAGAACTTGTTTAGAGATCAGAGAAATGTGGAAGAATGTAAACAGCGGATGAAGGATTTTTTTGAGATTAATATGAATAAGGGTACCTCTATGGATATGGTTTGGGATGCTAGTAAGGCCTATATGAGAGGTGTGTTGATATATATGAATAATAGACGTAGACGTGTAGTGGAAACCAGAAGGAAAGAACTGGAGAATGAAATAAAGGAAAAAGAAAGGGCTTTGATTTTGAATCCAGGGGACGTGAAGATTAAAGAGGCTATTAGGCTGTTAAGAGGACAATTTGATAAATTAATGGCAGACCAAGTGGCAACCAATCTGCGGTTTGCTAGGCATAATACTTTTTGCAACGCTAATAAACCAGGCAGATGGTTAGCCTATAGATTGAGGAAGAAACAAAGGGCCTCTAATATAGACAAGATTGAATATAAAGGAAGGGTCGTGTTTCAACAGAATCTTATTAAGGATGCTTTTGTGGATTTTTATTCGAAATTATATACCAAAGAGGAAATTGAGGTAAAAGACATTGATAAATATTTGGAGAATGCTAATATTCCGGTCCTTACGCAAGCACAAAGAGAGGGGATTAACCAACTGATCACAGAAGAAGAAATCCTTACAGCAATTAAGGATTTGAAGGTTGATAAGGCGCCCGGTACAGATGGCTTGTCTGCGGCTTTTTATAAAAATTTACAATTTGAGATGATAAAACCGTTAAAGGAACTGTTCCAGACAATCCAGAGGGGGGGAAAGGTGCCACCGTCTTGGAGAACAGCTTTTATCTCATTGATTCCGAAGGAAGATCAGGATGCTACTCAAGTTAAAAATTATAGACCGATTTCGCTTTTAAATACAGATTATAAGATATTTGCTAAGGTTTTGGCTAATAGACTGATGAGGGTTCTGCAACAGGTGATTCATGGGGATCAAACGGGGTTTATTAGTGGTAGGCAAATGAAAAATAATGTTAGACATATAGTTGATGTGTTAGAGTATTTGGAAAGGCACAACCAGATCTCTGCAGCGCTAATCTTTTTAGATGCTGAAAAGGCTTTTGATCAATTGAATTGGCAATTTCTGTTGAGAATGTTAGATAAAATGGATTTTGGGGAAAATTTCTTACAGCCGATTAGGGCACTATATCAAAAGCAAACTGCCCGAATCATAGTTAACAATAGTCTGACGGCAGTATGTAATATTGAGAAGGGTACAAGGCAAGGATGTCCGTTATCGCCCTTGTTATTTGTATTAACTTTAGAGATATTATTGAACAAGATTCGGAATTCGGAAAAAATTAAGGGGATACAAGTTGGAGATCAGGACTATAGATTGAGAGCATTTGCAGATGATCTGGTTGTTACAGTGACCCAGCCAGAGAACTCTGTTGTGGACCTGATAGAGATAATAACACAATATGGGAAGGTTTCTGGATTTAAAGTAAACATACAGAAAACTAAAATTTTGGCTAGAAACATGACAGTTTCACAGAAGGCCTTCTTGGAAGGATTAACTGGATTTGAGATTGTTAAAAGGGTTAAATATTTGGGGGTAATTTTGTCGCCCTCGAATACAAAGCTATATAAAAATAATTATGAAAAATTGTGGGGGAAAATTCAAAAAGAATTGGAGAGTTGGCAAAAATTACAATTGACTTTGTTGGGACGGATTGCAGCAGTGAAAATGAATGTACTGCCCAAATTTTTATTTTTATTCCAAATGATACCGATTCTTAAGAAAGACTCTAATTTGGAGGAATGGCAGCGTGGTATCAATAAATTTGTGTGGGCAGGGAAAAAGCCACGAGTTAAACTTAAGATTATGCAGGATATTCGTGAGAGAGGTGGCCTTAAATTGCCTAATTTTAAATTATATTATGAAGCTGCTGCATTAGTAGGAATAAGTGATTGGATCAATTTGACGCAATCGAGGTTATTAAATCTTGAGGGCCATGATTTGTTGTTTGGCTGGCATGCATATTTGTTGTATGATAAGAAGGTAGGTACTGTGTTTAGGACGCATATTTTAAGACAGGCATTGCTGAGAGTTTGGAAGAAGTATAGACATAAGCTAAGTTGTAAGATACCATTGTGGGCAATTCCAAAACACGCAATAGAAAATATACATGCTGGTTTCAAACACGATGAGACTACCTACAAGGAAATTTTAAGTTTGGAAAGGAATGTTTGGTGCTTGAAATCATATAGCTTCTTGCGAGAAGAGAAGGTTGTTCAAACATGGTTTCAATATACTCAGTTACGGGCCAGGTGGAAAGAAGACCAGAAAATTGGATTTGCAACGATTGATGAAAATCTGATAAAGCAAATTAGAAATCAGGGACCTGCACATATTAAACGGATATATCTTGCATTGATAGAGATTGATTCAGAAACAGAGCTTGTTAAGGACTGTATGATAAAATGGGCCCAAAATATCCAGGAAGTTATTACAATGGACATGTGGGAGAAGATCTGGGTGAGGAATGTGAAATTTACTCAAGCTCAAAATTTAAGAGAGAATTTTTATAAGATGTTTTATAGATGGCATTTAGATCCTAAAAAGCTTGCAAGTATGTATCCGAATTATCAGCCTAAGTGTTGGAGGTGCGGGGTTGAAGATGCAACATATTTTCACATATGGTGGACATGTAAAAAGGTTAAGGCCTTTTGGATTAAAATTTGGTGGAATATACAGAAGATCTTTAAAAGGAGGATAAAGTTTTGTCCGCAATTTTTTTTGTTGGGAATAATTGTTGATGCTACAGTGGTGGACTCCAAGCTGATGCTGAATTTAGTCACGGCAGCAAGACTTTTGATAGGACAATATTGGAAGAAAGAGGAGCTGCCGACTATAGAAGAATGGACTTTAAAGGTTTCCGACCTGGCAGAGATGGCGAAGATATCGGCTTATTTGAAAGATCACTCGCAAGAACGTTATATTATGGAATGGAGAAAGTGGATTGAGTTTATCCAGAATAAGTATAGGGTTAAGAAGTTTTATCTAGCATTCGAATAAGTCTTCTTTCGGGTTTTTTCTTTTCTTTTCCTATTTTTTTTATATATATTTAATAATGTTAAGTTTTGTTTGTTCTTATATAAGTTAGAGAGTGATGGTTTTTAGAATTTATGGTTGTTAGTATATGGTTGCTTATGATTGCTTTTATATATATATACCTTGTATTTAGCTCTGGGAAGTCCGGGGGGGGAGGGGGGTGGGGGGGAGGGAGGGGAGGGAAGAGGGAGGGGGGAAGGGGGGAGGGAAGGGGGAGGGAAGAGGTAGGGGGGAGGTAGGGAGGGGAGGGTGGAGGGGGATGGGGGTTTTTAATGGAAAATTGTATTGTAAAACTTTTCAATAAAAAAAAAAAAAAAAAAAAAAGAAATGTCACACGACTCAAGCATTAAACAGAGGCTCACAGCTTAAATCCATTGACATTAGTGGCCCCTCATTAGTTTTCTAGGGGACCATCAACACTTTAGGATTTTTGCAGAAAGCAACTCAACTCAAGTGTCTTTTAGTCCCACTCCCACAGTTTCATCCTGTGGTCTCCTGCTGAACTTCTGCTGAATGGAGAGGGAGGAAATCAGTTCTTTTCATGAGAAATTCTTGGGTACCCCCAACGGCCAGAGACAGAAAGCATCAGGTTAATTTCCAGGATGTTAATGTATTGGACCAGTTGCAAATCCAAGGCACTGATCATCTATGCAAACAAACTACACAGACAGGAAATCTAAAAAGTAAAAATCACAGAACAGCCTTCCCAACCTTGATTTCCTCCTGGTATGTCCTAGCTGCAGGCTAGAGTACTTTGTAAAAAAAAAAGTGCAGAAATGGAGATGTGCAGCAAAGAAAGAGCAGCAGTCTGGACTGGACTTCATGGGAGGAATTCATTGCACTAATTACCCTTGGCTTCAGATTCAGAATGGAGTCCTATTGTCTATTCCCTGATGAAGCCCTTCATAGAGATATGAACACAGGGCAGCCTTCTGGGGAAAAAAGGGTTTTGTTTTGGGGTTACAGCATTTTTGTTCTGTAATTGCATAGAGGATATTTGAAAGCAAATAAAAGTAGGAAGGGAATCCTGCCTGTAGCTACTTATTTTATAAAACCTTGTTTTCTGAGGCAAGAGAAGCATATTTGCTCAGTGGAAAGTACTCTATGCTCAGTTCCCCCCCCCCCCCGGTGGGTCACAAATATTAATTTTAGCCTGTAACAAAGAAACTGCAATATTCATCTTCTTTAAACTGAGATTTATGTTTTAAATACTGATAAATTGTACAGGTATGCTATTGCAAACTTAACAGTTTGCTATTTTTATATTACCCACTAGATATCAAAACAATGTTATAGGCAAAACACATCTATGTAAGTACTATTTGCTACTTACCTCATCACTGTGGGTAATATATATAGCTTCATTGGCAGATGTTCCAAATACACATGCTTTTCGAATTGTTGAAATTTCTTGAGGTGAAAGCAATGTAAATATAGGCCACTTCCCGACCTCCATCATAACTTTGCTGGAGGAATATATTATTTTATCTGTCATTTAAAATGATTTCATGGTATTCTCTGAAAAAGAAGGGTATCAATCAAGTATGAATAAAATCCATTTCTGTGGTACGGTCTTTCATGGTGTCATGTTGATCGTAGGGCTGTCCCAAATGTTATTAGAGACATGGTCCAAAGAGTGAGGGGAAATAATTAAAATAAATGTATAAGCAGCTTTACTATCCATTTTTACAAGACAAAAATGAAAACTGGAAATTCAAGGAATACATCTAAAATAAATACTGCATATCATTTTTTAATTTAGAAGGAAAGGATTGCTTTTTAAGGAAACTGAAGATTCAAAATGTGCAACATCAAAAGTTATACAAAATGTGATCTACAGTATTAAATATCTAAATAATAAAACAAAGTTGCAGCTCTCAAAAGTGGAGAGTGCTGCCAAGTTTACAAGAGGGACACAGAGATCTCTATCCTTGGAAACTGCTGCAGGTCACTTTCTGCCAAATTTTGGGCTCTTGTTTTTTTGCTCACTGCTAGAGTTAAAATCTCATGCCTGGAAAGTTTTGCCTACCACATTTTGCATCAATTGGTGCAATATCCTTGTTGTGATTACAGTACAGGTACATAAATTCACAAAGGTAACTCTCAACTACTTATCAATACCCATGACTTTAAATCTATCCCCATTGGTGGGAAAAATGTACAGTATACGCTAGTCAAAATAAGTGGATGTGGTAGAATAATGCATGAAACTCACTGTCAGGCAAAAAGTCTGGAACAAGAGCCAAATTTTGATACTGTTGTGTAAATGTAAGTACTGTATCCTCTATCCTGATCCCACTGACTTGGCATCTCCCTTGCGTTTAACTTCATCTCCTGAAGCACCTTGATCTAGACTAGAAAACAAGCAGCCTCATTTGCCTTACCAGAGGTTCACTGAAGACTACTCACAGAAGGAAATGGATTATAACTGGGAGTTTTGCCAAGAGAAAGTGCTGTATTGCCGCATATGACACCTTATTGAATTTGTCAAAAAGTATACACATTAGGACATTCATTTTGGTAAGTAGCATACATTTGTTTATTCTGTCTGCCCCTTCAAAAAAAATGTCAGGGATTCTTTCACAGCACCAAGACTTTTTTTTAAAAAAAGAGATTGTTACAATCTTTTTCCCAATAGGTGGAAAGAGTTTGGGGTTTGATAATGGGGGATACTAAATCAGGTCATTTTTCCCCGGTCTGAAGATTTCTTGCCCGACTTACAACAAAGTCACCCTTCTGTAATAAAAGAACCTATTCAAGGTGCTGCTGATGACCTATAAAGCCCTAAATGGCATGGGTCTGGATTATCTTCGGGAGCACCTGCTGCCAGCATCAACTTCCCATCGTCCTGTGCGCTCCCACAGGGAGGGCCTCCTCAGGGTGTCACCGGTCAGGGAGTGCCGGCTGGCAGCCCCCAGGGGGAGAGCGTTCTCTGTGGGCGCACCTGCCCTGTGGAATCAGCTGCCTGTGGAACTCCGGATGGCCCCCGACCTTCGCTTGTTTTGCCGGGACCTAAAAACTTGGCTATTCGAGCTTGCCAGCCTGGACTGAGGGTTTTTGGGTTAAGGTTTTAATTTTTAATTATTTGGGGGCTATTTAATTTAATTTAATTTTAACCTGTATATATTGGATTGTTTTAATTTGCCCTGTAAACCGCCCTGAGTCCCTTGGGAAAAAGGCGATATATAAATCGAAATAAATAAATAAATATTAACAATGCCCCTCTCAGAGGAAGCACCTGTGCAAGTGCCATTAATATTCATCTTGAACTAATTTATTTTCTTCCCAATTTATTTGCAGGCTTAATTTTGTTCTTTACATTTGCTGCAGGTATGTCCAATTATCTGAAAAAAGAGCAAGGTTGCCCTCATCACTTGCTGGCAAACAGGAACTCATATCAATGTGTCATTCTCACCTTTTCTTGGTAGCAGCATTTTTTCAAGCTACATTCTAAAAGGTATTACAGTCCTAGATAAATCTCTGAACACTATTGAATCTTTCCAGCATCTAAAGTGCTAATATAAATCACAATGAACCTATTGCAAACAAAGAACAAAATATACAATATGAATATAAAAGACCTAGAAATAACAGAGGACCAACACTATAGAGGTTTCTGAACGCTTAACATAGGAGGAATGGCACTGTCAGAAATAATTTCTCAGCACAATCTACAAGTATTGTGCAGAATAACATTAATAAAATGTATCAGCATATTGAGCAATTGAGCCGTGGAAAAGTTTAAGTCTCATTTAATTATTTTAAGGGATGAATTATGAGATGCTTCTAACTCAGGATGCACAAACAAATCAGCACATCAACAAAAAACTTTGTATGATTTTTTCCCTTTAGAAAGTTACTGTATTATAAGGTTTGTGCTTCGAAGATGTGGCCTAGAATCAAAATGAATTTCTCATTCAGCAGCTCACATAAGTCCCAGCATATTTTGCTTGGTTATAAAGGAAAGCAGTTCCAGGAAACATACGATAAAAACAAATTACATTCTTCCCTAGATTTCCGAGCAAGCTATTAACCACGATGCTCTCTTTTCTCAGTTGAGAGAGATTCAGATGTTCTACTAAAGTCTAGGGAACGCACCCTATTCGCAGTTCATGACTCCAGGGCAGGATTATCAATGCTGGGCTTTTAAATCCAGATCAGTTTTTTTTCTATCCGGGTTTCTAAGGTTTTTTTTTTAACTTTAAAATGTAAGTTGTTCTATACAGTATTTACAATATATTGTACGTATTAAATAGGTAAAAATGATTTAGTTCAAAACTGATTGTGGATTTTTTTAAAAAATCTGGCTCTTTTGCGTAGAACCTAGGTTTGGTTGAACGCGAAATCTTGAACATTTTTTTTTTCTTAAGAAAACCCAGCTGGCGACCGTATCCCGGAGCTCCAAGATTTCCACCCCACCCCGAGGACTCCGAGTCAACCCGGAAGAGCCCGAGGCGTGTGCGGTTTATTTCCCAAACTGCAGCCAACCAAGCCTCCGCCCCCCGCCCTTTTCCCTGTATAGGCAAGAGCCAGACGCTCCCGTTATTCCTCCACTTACATTCGCCACAAGGTAGGAGAAAGGAAAGCCAACCTTTTCCTTCTGTAGGAAGGAAAACGAGGGGGGGGGGCGGAGAGAGGGCTGCCAGTCCTTCTCAAGACACCCTTCCCCCGACTGCTTGCAGGAAAGAAAATCGTCGGAACCAGCTTAGCGCGGGGCAGGGCAGGGGGCAGCTCCGCGAGACGGGGAGGGAAGAAGAAGGCGGGGGCTCCACACCCTTTTCAAACGAGGAAACGGAGCCCCGCCCGGCCGCCCCTCCTCACGCCTCTCCTCACCTGTTGCAGTTTTGGCAAACGCCGACTTTGCCCAGCTGCCCCGGAGCTAGCAGGAAGCGGAGAAGCAAAGGAGTGACCCGCCGCGAGCGCATGCGCCGCGGGCAACGCGTGAGATTTACGATGCTGCCGTCTTTTCTTCTTGCGCGTCTTTCCGCGTCCGCTCTTCCGATTCGCTGCAGCGAGAAAGACGAAGCAGAAGAAGTTAGTTTCGTGCTTTCTTTAGTTTTAGTTGATCCTTTCTTAAAAAGCAAAGTAGGTCGTCATTACGACTAGTAAATCTATGCTACAGCGTTGCGGACAACGCCAGCTGGGCAAAAAAGATGAAGCTTTTGTTATCTTGTTACAATAACTGCCATCTAGCGGTTGCTTGGGACTTTGCAGCCCAGATCTGGTAGCACTCCCTCCTCCCCCGCCCTCTCTCCTTTCTTTCCTTCTGGTGCTTTGGTGACCCCCCTCAGATACTGGAATACTGCTATCATGTCTTCTCTGTTCTTTTCTTTAGACTAGCTAGCCAAACCCAAGTCCCGCAGCCGTTCTTCATATGTTTTAGTCTCCAGACCTTTGGTCGTTTTAGTTGCTCTTCTCTGAATTTTTTCCAAACTCTCAACATCTTTTTTGTAGCATGGTGACCAAAATTGGCTGCAGTATTCTAGGTGTGGTATCACTAGGGTTTTATAAAGCGGTACTAATACTTTGCATGATCTGGATTCTATGCCTCTGTTTATACAACCCAGGATTGTATTAGGTTTTTTGGCTGCTGCTGCACACTGCTGGCTCATAGTCAAGTGATCGTCCACTAGGACTCCAAGGTCCCTCTCACAGTTACTGTGTTTAAGCCAGGTCTTGCCCAATTTGTACTTGTACCTTTGATTTTTCCTACCTAAATATAAAACTTTGCTTTTCTCCACGTTGAAACTCAATTTGTTGGATAGGGCCCATTGTTCAAGTTTGTCAAGATCTTTTTGGATCCTGAGTTTGTCTTCTGGGGTGTTGGCTATTCCTGCCAGTTTGGTGTCATCTGCAAATTTGATGAGTTCCCCTTCAATTCCCTCATCTAAGTTGTTGATGAAGGTATTGAAGAGTAGTGGGCCTAAGATGGAACCTTGTGGAACCCCACTGCTTACTTCTCTCCATGTGGATGTAGTGCCATTGAGGACTACTTGTTGAGTACAGTTTGCCAGCCAGCTACAGATCCATCTGGTGGTGATGTTGTCTATTCCACCTTTTTCTAGCTTACCAAGGAGTAGGTTGTGGTCTACTTTATCAAATGCCTTACTGAAGTTTAAGTATACTACATCCACAGTATTTCATTGATCTCTTTAGTCACTTTGTCGAAGAATGGAATAAGATTGGTTTGGCATGATCTGTATTGATGTTAAACTGATTGGTCTGTAGTTTCCTGGGTCCGTTTCCCCCCCCCCTTTTCTTGAAGATGGGAACCACATCAGCCCTTTTCCAATTCTCAGGTCCCGTGCTCCAGGATTTTTGAAAGATGTGGTACAATGGTTCTGAGATAACATCTGCCAGCTCCTTCAGAACTCTGGGATGTAATCCATCAGGTCCCAGTGATTTATATGCATCAAGGTTGGATAGGTGTTCCCTTACCATTTTCTTGCTTATTTTAATTTTTATTTCTAATTTGTCTTTTGCAGTGTTTTTTTTGGGGGGTATGTTAGGCTATATTTTCTTTTTGTGTGAAGATTGATGCAAAGTATCAGTTAAACAGCTCTGCTTTCTCTCTGTTGCCTGTTATTTCCTTGCCATCTTCTCTAGTGGCAGTTTCCTTGACTTTTTTCTTGTTGTTAATATGTTGGAAGAAACTTTTTTTTTATTATCCATGGTTTCTGTTGCAAGTCTTTGTTCGTTCTGAGCCTTTGCTTTCCTGACATCATCTTTGCATGTTCTGGCTGGCTGCTGATAATCAGCCTTAGTTATGCGTCCCTCTTTCCATTTTTTTCTTTTTTGTCTTTCAGTTTGTCAGAGAGATCTTTGTGCAGCCATGCTGGTTTCTTCTTGAATTTCTTGTTTTTCTTTTTCAGTGGTATTGTGCTGGTCTGGTCTTTTATGCTCACATTTTTCAGAGTTTCCCACACTTCTTCGGTTGCTTTCCCCTTTAGGATTTTCATCCATGGGATTTTTCATAGGTTCTGAGTTTGTTAAAGTCAGCTCTTTTGAAGTTCAAGACACTGGTTGGATTGTTTTATATTGCTAGTGTTTGCATTATATTAAATTCCAGTATGAGGTGGTCACTTTCGCCCAAGGTTCTTGCAACTTCAACTCCCTCTATCGATTATTCTCTATTAGTTAGAATTAAGTCCAGTATGGCTTTATGTCTAGTTCTCTCCTCCACCTTTTGGGTGATAAAGTTGTTGGCTAGGTTGGTTAGGAATCTGTTTGATCTCCCATTCACTGCAGAGTTTGTCTCCCAGTTGATATCTGGATAGTTGAAGTCTCCGATTACTACTGTGGTATGCTTCCTACATACATTTGTTAGCTGGTTGGCAAAGAGTTCATCTATTTCTTCTGATTGGTTGGGTGGCCTGTAATATACCTATGGCAGGGGTAGGCAACCTTGGCTCTTTTATGACTCGTGGACTTCAACTCCCAGAATTCCTGAGCCAGCCATGCTGAGGGAAAAGAAAGAGGTTTCCAAGCTGAGCCATGCTGGCTCAGGAATTCTGGGAGTTGAAGTCCACGAGTCATAAAAGAGCCAAGGTTACCTACCCCTGACCTATGGTAATGTCACTTTTTTTTCTCTTTTATGTTGACCCATATACATCTTGGATCATGTGCATTTGTAATGTTCTCTTACATATAGTGCAACTCCCCATCTTTTTGTAGACCTGTTTCTTTTGAACAATTTGTATACATCCATCAGTCCATTCCATACCATTGATGGGTTTCGTCCCACGAGCTTTCTGTAATGTCAACTATGTGCACTATTGCTTCAAGTTTGCCGGGGTTTTTTTACCAAGCTTTGAGCATTTGTATATATGGTAAGCATTTAAGACTTTTATGCCTGTTCGTGGGCATGTTTCCTGCATCTCCTGATTTGTTTGGGTTTTTCTTTTTTCTCATCTCTGCCTAACTCATTGTTTGTTTTGTTTTCTTGGGATTTATGATTGGTTTGGGGTTCTAGAGATTCTAAAGATTGGTCACCACCCCCATCCCCTAGCCACGTTGTTCTTCTCCTCTAAACATGTTTCAGTTGACAGTGTCCTTAAGTTGTGGTGCCTAAAACCTGATAAATACAGAAGAAAACAAAACAAAAGTTCCTATGATCTGGATATTTTTCTGTAATGTATCTTAAGATTCTGCTAGCTCATTTCAGTTTCTTATTCATTGTAGTAAATGCTTAAGTCCTTTTTGCCTGTTCTGCTCCCAAATCAGGTTTATGTCCTCTTTATACCTGTTCTTAATTCCTGGTATGTAAATCTAAGAGCTCATTTATGTTGAATCTAACATGGATAGCTTTGGGCTACCATGATTATTTTAAGATATTTGAAGCCCGAGTCTTTCTTTGGATTTGTCTATCCCTTCTAGGTTTGATGAATCCTCAGAGCAACAAGCCCACTTTTGCAGTCTCATCTTTGCCGTGATATGGAGCAGCAGGAGCTCCAGGGCAAAACCCAGAAGGACTTTACTCAGCCCTCCTGGCAGGCTGATGCAAAGCCATTTATTTCACAGTTGCTAAGATTGTTTAAGCACTGGTTGACCTACCCAGGACTTGTAATTTTATTGTCTTGTCAACACAAATTAATGGAAAACTTTTAAATGAAATCATAATTTCCCATGATCAATACTTGATTTACTAAAAATAGGCATGGTATATCAATCAGTGCATTACTTTCCTGAGATTAGTAAATGAGTTGAGATTTTATTTTCTCAGGTTCTGTTGTCAGTCTTAATCAGAAACTATCGGCAGCACATTTGTAGTTCATTATGTGACAGGTTTTTTCTGCAGGAAACATAATCCAAGAGATCACTAAAGTTTACATTAGTATGATACACATTTGCTGTTTAGATAAAATTGAACTAATTTTCCCAGCAGAACAGCAAAGAAAGAGGGAATTTTCTCCAGAATATGCCCCAGGTTTTTGGAGTAAATGGATGGAAAAATAAAGTTTCAAGAAGTGAAGTGTTCCATATGCTGTTCCAGTATATCTTTCTAAGAAAGGAATTACTAAAACAATTCTACTTTTTAATATTGCGTTTCAAATCTTTGTATTTAGGATTCAACTTAGAGGAAGTTACAAAGTGTAAATTATCACATTTGGTTGAAGAAACAAAGGTTTATAAAAATAGAAAGAAATATTTTGTCCTTCAATAAGTTATTATTCAAAGGAAAATCCTACTATATAATGTGATTAATTTAATAAATTTATAAATATTTTTCAGTGTTTACTCATTGTCTTCACTGAGATTCAGTAGTTGATCATAACCAATAATTGATTTGCAAGTTTATAGAATTATTGCAACTTCTTGCAGTCAAACATTGCAATCACTTTAATAAAGTGTCTTTTAGCATTTTAAAACTCAGATCTAAGAACTAAAAATTATTGTAATACACTAGTTTGCATTCTTCAACTGAATGCAGCTACCAAATCTGGGCTGCAAATCTCCACTAGAAGGCAGAAAAAAATAGTAAAAACTCTGTCTTAACATTTTGGATTGTTCAGAATGGTCTCGTAGTTTAAGTAAAGAAAACTAGACCCATTGGACATTATGATCTGTTTCCTTTACCTAACTCATAACACATTATATTTATATCTTACCTTTACTCCATAAAAACAAGAATGATGCTGGATCAGAGCACAGGTCTATCTGGTTCTGTTTGCAGAGACCAACAGTCACAGTCGCCACTATTACAAGCAGTTCTCTTAAGAGTAGGTAGCAGTCTTTTGCACTGTACAGTAAGAGGAGCTGGTGGAAATATTATCTACTAGGGCAGATGTCAGACTAATTTTCATTTCTGCACTGTGCTTCAGTCCACTGACTGAATTGAAAGCACCTGAAAGCAAGGCAAGAAGTAACTGATGAAAAATTATCAGAGAGATCCAACCTTAAACTAAGGAGAAATTTCCTGACAGCGAGAACAATTAACCAATGGAACGGCTTGCCATCATTGGAAGCTTCTAAGGGATTGGACAGCCCTTGGTCCAAAAAGTTATGGGGTCTCCTGCTTGAGCAGGGGGTAGAAGCAGAAGAGACCTCCAAGGTCACTTCCAGACTCTGTTATTGTATAATTCCTAGCTTGGAATCGGTTGGGTTATTTTTAAATTCCACCCATACATTTGTGCACTGTCTGCTCCTCTTTACTTCAGATTTTGACTATCCTTCCCCAACTTTGTTCTTTCCACAATCTCGCTTTCGTAACAGGTTGGATTCATAGTTGAAAACATGCAGACAATGAAGCAGCCCTAATTTTTTAAGAGATAAGAACTCTATAACTCTATTAGATGATGTAGAAGACAAGAAACATTTCAGTTTCTATAAAAGAAAACAGATTAACTTTGGATGCTACGTTAGATAAGGAGTCTGTTGAGTCTCACTTTTAAATAACTTATTTAAAACTTTGCAGCCAAAATCTCATAATCAGATCTCAGAAGAGCTTTCTGTTCTTGTATGAAATCCTGCAGAATGCCTGCTAGTATTTTTTTAAAAAAAATTAGAATTGTGGCTCACTCCTGCATTGTACAAAAGTTGCCAATTGAGTAATGAGCGAAGAGGAAAGGTAACTGAACAGTTTCCTTGCTGCAATCGTCTCCTTCTGCTCTCCAGTTCCCGAACAGCAGCACAGTAAGAAGCTCAGTATTGCCCATACAGCTCATGAACATACTGCCCAGTTTTATTCAGTCTTATCTACTTGCAATTCCACATTATTTGGATTTAAAGTGCCTTTTTTATTAGTATACCACATTAATATCATAACTTGTTCATAAAAATGTTTCTCTGTTTGCCCATTTCACAGACCACTATGTTTTCACAGAGACTAATTCGCTTTTAACACTTTGATTCATAGTCTGTGGTATTGTATGATAGATATAATAGATATAAACTGATAACTGCAACACTTGTGACAAATTCAAATTTACCAATGCAAATACCACTTTCTTTGGGACATATGGATTGTTACTATAACATTCAAAAATCTCAACAGTTAAAAAAGCTCATTCCCTCTCCCCAACCAAACGGGAAGGCTACTCACTTGTCATTCTTGCCCCATTTTCTTCCTTTTATTCAGAATATTCCAGAGAGGATTCAAGTAAAAGAAAGCAATTTGCTGTTTAAAATATTCTGGCTATTATCTCGTGTTTTAAACAGAGAATCATTTTGAAAAGGAGTCATTTCCCTTTAAGAACATAACTGTTGTGAAAACACTGGGGTGGGAATGGGGGCTAATAAAGCGAACATTTAAAGCTGCGGGTCTAAGCCTTGATACTGTAAAGGCAATTACTCTGATGGAGATCTGTCTGGGGGGAGGTTGATACCTACAATTTCAGAGACCATCAATTCAGTTTCTTCTTATATTAAATTGTCTTTTCTATCTTTCCACAGTCCTTCATGCTTACTGATTTTCGTAAACTTCTAAATAACTGAAATAGAAAGTTTAATGGACTACACTATAAACAAAACTAAACTCAAATGTTGATGACAAACTCTACATCTCAAGAAAATTTAATGGGCTATATCTACGTATGTCACCAGAACTCTCATCTTGAAGGTGATTTTTACTTTATATCAGCATATTTTAAAATTAGAGCAAATGTAAGAAAACTTGTTCTGTATCTTCTAGTGATTTCAATAGAGCTCAGTTAGATCAGCAACCATGTTGATTTCATACCTATTCCTTCACGGGGTTTTTTTTTTGTGTGTGTATGGTGATGTTAAGGGACATGGTGGCTCAGTGGGTTAGGACGCTGAGCTTGTTGATCAGAAGGTTGGCAGTTTGGCGGGTCGAATGCCGAGTGCCGAGTAGCAGAGTGAGCGCCTGTTACTCGTCCCAGCTTCTGCCAACCTAGCAGTTCAAAAGCACGTAAAAATGCAAGTAGAAAAATAGGGACCACTACGGTGGGAAGGTAACAGCGTTCCGTCCACCTTTGGCGTCTAGTCATGCCGGGCACCTGACCACGGAGACGTCCTCGGACAAGTGCTGGCTCTTCGGCTTTGAAATGGAGATGAGCACTGGCCCCTAGAGTCGGAAACGACTAGCACGCATGTTAACCTTTATCTTTGGTGATGTTACATTAGCCAAGAGACTACAATGCTTAATGCATAATAGTAGTTTGGCTGCCTGTTTACTAGCTATGTTTGGTACATGCTTGTGCACTTCCTAAGATGCGTCACAGGAAAGAGAGCCACTCAGTGCAAGAAAGATGAGGTTTTTTGCAGCAGCATCTGAGGCCTTCTCCCTCTACCAAATTTGCCTCACAAATGGGTGTCACAGCCGTAAAGGTCCAGTGCCAGTGCTAACTGTCCACACGAAGTGCCAGGTTGTCTCCCCACTGAAGTGTACCTATTTATCTACGCTTTTGAACTGCTAGATGGGCAGAAGCTGAGGTGAGTGGTGGGGCTTCACTCTTCCACACAATGCTAGGACTCAAACCGCTGGAGCAGAGAGAGATCATCTCCAGTGTCATTAAGCCACCATACTTCTTTTTTCCTTCAGGTCTAATGTGTTTAATTTTTGTTGAGCTCCTCACAACATACATAAACCAATCACATTCCCTCCATAAAGAAAACCAGCCAATTCTTTTCCAAGTTGGGTCCACAGCCTTTTCCCCACCTTTCACAAGAAAGACCCGGGTTAGTACCTCAAAAGGAACCAATGTTGAAAAGGTAGCAGCTCACTAAACACAAAATTCTTTGGCCACTACTGTCACTTTTCTTAGCTGAGGGGATTGTTCTTAGAAGTTGTATTTTTAGGTCCACATATACCTCATCTTTTTCCAGTCTTGTGGTGCAGCTAGATTATTTTAAATACCGTTCTCAGTGGTCTTCTTTTCTGCATTGTAGGGCCTCAGCATCTTTTTTGAATCATGATGACCAGAACTGGACACAGTTTTCTAAATGTGGCCTTACCAGTGCAGTATAAAGAGGTATCACTTCCTATGATGTTGATGCTATCCCTCTGTTGTTGCAGCCTAGAACTGTGTTGGCTTTTCTGGCAGCTGCAGCATATTGCTGGCTCATACTTCTCAAGTGGTGATCCACTAGGACAAATAGATCCCTCTCACAATTACTACTGTTGAGGTAGGTTCTATCTATTCTGTATCTGTGCATTTGATTTTTCCTACCTAAATGCAGGACCTTACTTTTCTTATCACTGAACTGCAACTTGTTGGATAAAGCCCAAATGCTCAAGCCTGTCAAGATCCTTCTAAATCTTGAGTCTATCTTCCAAGATGCTGGCAAGTCAAACTTCGTGTATTAATCTGGTATTAAGCCAACCCTCTGTGGCTTTAATTTTTACTTTCAGGACTATCTCTTCTGAATAAAGTATAACAGACTGGTGTGTTCTTCCTGGGAGGAAATGTTCTAGTTCCCATCCCATTTGAGGTGAGGTGAGAAGGCTAGGAGCCTGCAGGCAGGCTTGCTCTGTTGCTGGCACTACCCTCTTGAGTTTTAGCAAAGTGGATAAAGCAGTTACTCTGACGTGTATTTGAGCTTTCTGACAGCTGGTTTCATATTTATCTGTAACATAATGGTTGTTTTAATTAGCACATTTTTAAAATCAGGGCTTAATTTTATTATATGTTTTATGTGAGCTAAACTACCTAGAGTAGGCATGTCCAACCCACAGGCTGGTCGTGGCCATGGAAAGCTAGTAATGTGGCCCCACAACTTACATACTGTTTGTAGGTAGTCCTTGACTTACAACAGTTCATTTAATGACCAAAGTTACAACGGCACTGAAGAGTGACTTATAACTATTTTTCACACTTATGACCATTGCAGCATCCCCATGGCCACGTGACCAGAATTCAGACACCTGGCATTTGGTTCATATTTATGATGGTTGCAGTGTCCCAGAGTGATGTAATCACCTTTTGTGAGCTTCTGATAAGCAAAGTCAATGGGGAAGGCAACTTTATTTAACAACCATGTTACTAACCTAATAACTGCAGTGATTCATTTAACAACTGTGGCAAGAAAGGTCATAATTGGGCAAAACTCACTTAAATGTTTCACTTAGCAACATAAATTTTGGGCTCAATTATTGTAAGTCAAGGACTACTTATCTCGTAAAGTTGTTATATACATTGCCTATGTACATTTTACATGCAGCCCAAGACAACCTCTCTTCACTCATTGCAGCTCAGGCAAGCCAAAAGGTTGGACAACTATGTCCTAGAGTCTTAAGACAAGACAGAATGGTATACAAATATCTGATTCAACGATTCAAACATTATTAAACATTATTATTGCAATAATGCTATTTTTTGTTCAAGTAGTGATGTTTAGACAATGGTTCTGTCTTCCACTTCACGCAAAGCACTGAGATAAACTTAGTTAAATTTAAATCTTACCACAGCTTATTGACTTGTAGGGCAAAATGAAAACAATAATAATATAAGAAAAATTTTAAGAAAAAGTATCTGCTATTGTCATTCTAAAATCAACTCAGAGGCTTAAGTAATTTATAATGCATCTAAAAATATATCATCACATAATATATTTTGTTTCCATCAATGGACTCATAATCTTA
Organism: Vipera ursinii; assembly: GCF_947247035.1. Classification (NCBI taxonomy): domain Eukaryota; kingdom Metazoa; phylum Chordata; class Lepidosauria; order Squamata; family Viperidae; genus Vipera; species Vipera ursinii. The sequence goes on from NC_139512.1 coordinate 190,406,372, forward strand.
AGAAGGCGTTGAGCAAAGATCTGGATCAAATATGAAGCTTTCTTTATGATGAGCATGCAAAACTAATGCTCACTTCAATTACTAATTAAAAAAAGTTTAAAAGATTGTATCAGGTCACTGAAGGCATCTTTTAACTCAAATACTACATGTTCAAAGAAATGAAACCCTTCAACAATCTAAACAGTGATGAATTTTCACTGTTTTCAAAATAAGATCTTCCATATTTATAACATTTGATAGCAGCTTTTTATTGGTTATAAAACCTAAGCCCATATACAAAATTAAGAACACATTTAGATGCCTCTGTTGAAGGAACAATTTACTTTGTTAACTGAGAGGTAAAAAAAAACACAATGCAATTTTAATACTTCTGAAAACTTAAAAGTGCAGCAATATACTTTAGCTTGAATATAAAGACCCCATTCCATGGCATTAAATGGAAGAAACTCACATATGGGGTTAGAGATCGTATTGCCCATTCCCACTATCGACATCTCCCATCAAAAGCAGCTTTGGAGGGTCTCTGGCCCCTCTAGCACCACTCTCTGGGGACTGTAGATGGAAGGAGGTGGTAAAGAACAAATGAAAATAAAAACAGCAATTCTCTCAACACAGTTTCAAGTAACTTCTGCTCTTGTGCAGCAGGATAATAAAACCCGAGCCTTCATCCCTTTTTAAAAAATACAAAACGGCTGAATCTCTATCAAGAGCTGATAAGATGATAATGAACTGAGAGAAAGGCAAGTTATTGTTCTGAATTCACTTTCCTATGTTTATAAGTTGATGCACTGAGTGCAAGAAATAAAGTCATTCTTCACAGTAGTGAAAAATCATCAGTCTTATTTTGAGTGAAGTATCTAAGACAAGAATATAGGCATAGAGGATACTGTTTACAAAGAGATTTGTTCACATTATTAACTGCATATCTGCTTCGAAATTCCCAAAATTGACAAAATCTAATTTTGATTTTCTTTTTACTTAATTTTCAGCAAAAACAGCACAATTTCAGGATTTTAGACTAATAGTGTTAATAGGATACAGTTACCAAATTAATTTAATGTCTGGGTAAAGAAAAAAGGCACAATGAACTTCAACTCAATTTTATGTGCACAGGAGTTGAAAAGTTTGAGCCACCTTAAAGAGAAACTGATTTTAAAATTTATAAAATCTATAAATAGAGGCCAAAACACTGTATTAAAACAGATTATCTAGCAAGTAAAAATCTTGCACTTTAAAACACATACTTGTATCCTTTGCGATACAAGATCACTCTTTAAAGTGGCTCTACCTTGGCAGATATAGTAAAAGAATGAACACCTGCAATGTCTTGCTTAATTGTGGAAAAACAGCTGATCAACAAAGCTTTCTTCATGGCATCTGTCTGTATCTTCATCACAGTAAATACAACCCACATCCAATAACTACATTACTTTTACGTTTTGTATCCCTTCACATCAAGGCATTGGGAGCAAAGTACATCCAGTGAACAACAGCAACAATATCAGTTTGTCTGATAGCTTACACAGTTTAAATTTCATGTTTATCCACAGCAATCCTAAATCCTCTGAAGAGCCAGGATGGATAATTTCTCCATTACTCCCAATTTACCAGCTCAAGTAAATCTCTTCATTGTGAGCTGTACATTTATGCTTATGCTGAATAATAGCAGCTTCCACAAAGCCTCACACAACTAGTATGTATTTTAACTATATGAATAAGTTTATAGACTATTTTTTTTCTATAACTCTTCCAATACTCCAAAAAGAAGCTATTATGGTGCTTCTAAAATAGTTGCTAGTTTGTTGCCAACCACATCATCGTAAGCACTGGTAAGTAAAAAAATAGTTTAAGACTAAATTACAGTAAACATGAAAGCTCCACAGTTTAAACCAATATAAATCAACATTATTCAGTTATAAATTTAAACCCAAAATATATTGACTACTGAAAGATGAAAGCAAGATTCTTGTCAACCAATGCTGATTTGGAATAGCTTTGTTACTTTAATGCTGGACTCTTGCTTTCAGCTTAAAACAAAAGTTCAAGTCCAAAGTAGGTGGTAGCTCAGGTAAAATACCATGCACAGCATTTCATTATTTCAAAAAAAGCAGGAACACACAGGCTGAAGAGTGGTCAAGTACAGCTTGCTGTTCTTAGAAATTAGGAATAATGGTCACCTTTTTATTAGTCCAAATACAATGTCCATTCTTCAAGCCCAAGCTTCTAAGGCAGTAATGAACACAATTACTGATATATGTAGTCTGTCTTTAAACCAATCAATTACCAAGTTTTAAAGAAGTTTTTTAAATGTCAGTATCACCAATGAAAATAATTTGACTTCCTTTTCCTTTATTTATCTTCCACATTAAATATATGAAAATATGTTTGTAGAGGACAACAGTTGAGGCTCAAAAAAATTAAAATAGACTGGGCCTCTCAGAAGTCTCCCAAAATCATACTAAAGAGTCTTGATCCATAGCACACTATTTCCATAGAACGCTATTCTTGTGTGGGAAGCCAATGTGCCATCACAAAAAGGTATTCTTAAAACTGTAGACTGCAGTTATCAGCTTGTGGCCTCACGGGAAAAGGAAAAAAAACTCAAGGGAAAGGTAGCAGACTGTTAAAAAAAATAATGAACAGTTTACGAGATCATGCATATGCATTTACAGTCCATGTGACAGGTACTTTTGGCAACTGCAAAATGACTGATATACAACTTGCTTTTAGAAGCATCAGACAAAGGGGCATGTGCTTGGAGCCTGTTTTTCCAATGGTAGATATCTGGTTGTGTATTTTACCGATGCAGGGTAGACAAGCTGCATTGTCGTGAGCTTAAAAATTAAATTCTTTTGTTTGGAGATTGGCCGTTGGATCAAAATTGTAAGTACCTCCTTGTGTTGCTTCAGGAATGAGGCTAGGGTCTTCATCAATCTGCAAAGAAAGTACACTCTGGAGTAATTGTAATCTTCATTATACGAGTAATAAAATTTGCTCATCTAATATCTGGTCCAACTTCACTCAGATCTGGGTATTACAGTGACAATCTCTCTCTTCAAACATATTAAGTGTTGAAATGTCCCCATAGCTTTTCAAAAGCTACAATGACAGTTTTCCCTTATGTTAAATAAGTAATTCTGTGAGATGTATGGAGGAAAAGAGTAAAGTGAGAAATAAAAAAGACAAGTTTTTTTTAAAAAACAACCACCTTATTTTCTATTGCAAATATTCTCGCCCTATAACTAGCAAGAAGGCTAAGATGCTATAAAGAACTATTTATCCTCTAGTAACAGGCTTACACCAACTAGTAAGAAAGAGGTCTTCCAGCATTACGGGAAAAACAAGCAACTCTCTGTGCGTGTCCAAGCTGATACATCTGTTCCACAGTATCATTTAGGCATTTTAAAGGATTTTCTTGAAAGACACGAAGAGGACAGCAGTCATCTCACAATGGCTGGGATTTGCAATTCTCAGACATAAATTTTGCTTTTCTAGATTTGTAGATTTTTGGCCAGATTACTTGCACACTGACTGTGCCTTAGCCTGAAGATGCAGTGTATGGAAAGTTAATATATCTTCAATGGGAATAAAAGGATTTGACTATAGTATAGAAAATTATGCAAAACTTTAGAATTACTGTATACTATTTTATAATATTCTGAAATGTCACAGGTACTTACATCATCACCAGAAAAATACTGATCTATTATCTCAAATGCTAGTTTATAAATGTCTTCATTCTCATGTTGTTGCAGTGCTTCTATTTTTTCTAAACCTAGCAAAGAAAATAAACACACAATTAGCTTTACAAATTATTATTTTTAAGACACTGGTTTTGGCATATGACCTAAGACAGATCAAATATTTTGAATGCAAGTATGAGTATCCATAGTATCTTGCTGCTTTGATCAAATGATGAAATGCTTTGGTCACACTGCAGGCAGCATCCCTTTTGTGTGTGCATATAGGAAATCTTGTGATACTTGAACAAAGGAGTATGGCTCATGGCATGACATTGCTTTTGTTATTTTGAAACAACCCCCCCCCCCCCCGCCGCCAAAGGCACACACACTTCAGATACTGTTGAAAGGCAGTGGGTATGAGGCACCTCTTCACGTTTTTAAAACAACTTCATTTTTTTTTTGCCATGGTTGCTTCGCAAACTGCAGCTGCATGTGGGTGTAGCCAACAGATCCCAATTTCTATGAAGACTTAAAACAAAAATAATCTATGCAGTATTTATGAAATTTAGATATTTGGCTCTACTGATATAGCTAATATGAGGAATTATGCTGAGATTTATGCATTGTAATTTTATCGATTAACAACATGTATTTACACAGTAGTAAAATTTAACAGGGCTGACCCTGATCTAAGAGTGTTTAGGATTGCCCCTCAAATGAGTAAAATCCATTTTAAAAAAGGCAATGGTCAGATAAGAGAAAGCAGGAATGGAATTTGAGAAAATATCTCAAGACTGGACCCTGCCTAGTTTTCTTTAGGGCTCATTGGATCAGTGCAAATAGTGTGTGTACATGTGTGTACTTCAATGACACCAGATTTTTTCTCAGTCCAATCATGTAACATTTTTATCTTTATTACTAAACAACCCACGATCTGTTGGAGAATTGTTTCAGAGATATTTCCTCACCTAAACAGAGAAACAGAATGATCACAGGTGGGCAAGAAAGTGGGACTGACTTCCGACTTCCTGCTGACTTCCCCATTCAGTTTCCTTGTGGGAAGCAGAGAAGGGAGTTTCCTTTCCCCTCCTGCCCTCTTCATTCTTTATTATATGCTGCCCATCTCACTATCCAACACGACTCTGGGTGGCTGACAATGCCATAAACAGAAAAGCTAACAGCAATTAAGTAAAGACTAAAAGCCAAGAGCAATTGGGGGGGGGGGGTTTTTCCCACCAATCACCTCCAACACACTGTGCCCCATTAGGGCCCCAAGGTGCATGGGAGTGTACAGGAGGTATTGCATGGGGGGGGGGAGCAGTGCTGATCAAGGACAACGTGTGAGGTTGTGGAAGTGGCGCTACACAGGTTGAGAAGGCTACGTAGGTTGGGGAGCAGCACAGGTCAGGGAGCACATGCGCCAGAAAGGATGCGCAGGGATTCCTTCCTCCCTTCCTTTCCTGCAGACAGGTTAAGTGGCTGATGCAGGGTGGGGGAGGGAGCAAGAGATTGAGAGAAGCTCTAAAATTTGAAAATTATCATAGTATGCTGAAAATGAAGATTGTGTGACCACAGCAGCAGTGCAGCAGCAGCCAGTAGCACTGAGGCAGCCGCAGCTTTTCCATATTTCATTCCCTTGGGAGTCTTGGGTCCTGGATTTTGGATGCATTCTCTAAGTTAGCTCATTTGAAGTACTTTGCTTCTAAAATTATGATGCACCTTTTCACCCAGTTAAAGTCATGACACTGATAGTTTTACTAGTATACAGATATAATACAGATATAATCATGACAAGGCTATACTCTGCAAAATACACAGCACTTTTGAAAGGATCACTTATTTTTAAATGCAAACTCTTGGGCACGAAGAACAAAATGAGATCCTCTGGGATATTGTAGGCTTTGAACAGGAGTCTCTAAGGGCTACCTAGCATAGGCTTACCAAGATAAGCCAAAATTTCCATATCGTGTTTCCATATACAGTACTTTCTCATAAACTAGTCTATCTAGCTGTCTTGTAGAAAAGATGAGATACTAGTCCAGTCATCACCAAGACTGATGCTGTATTCTAAATTGAGAGGTGGAGCAGAAACAATAAATGAAGATCTACTTTTTACAATAACAATTGTATCTAGAATCTTAAGTGCCTTCAGAACATACAGAACAATGAAGAAATGTCAGATATGCTGACATTTGAGCAATCCCTCAAGGATTTTCATTCTATTCTAGAGGATCCAATAATCACAAAAAGTGATCTAACCATGGCATGCAAATACAAAAACAGATTAAAATAAAAAAGTACATCTCTACTCTCCACTCACAATATTTTCATCAGAATAACATTATCAATTAAATATCACAATAAGTCAATTACGACAGATGTGAGACTACCGCTGGAGACGGGGTCAAAGTCCATCTTACCAAATGAAATCTTACCTCCACATTCTTCTATAATTTCTGCTATTGTGCTTGCCTCATCACCAGCCATTATTAGAATATTTTTTAGGCCATCCAGAACCACCTGCACTACTTGAGAATCTTTCACTGACAACAAGTTACAGAATGGTGGGATTACATTCTGCTGTACAAGATATTCAACCTGAGCAATGCAAAAGATATTTACAATTATTTGTGGCATTAGATATAAATCATTCTAAAAATTCTGCATTAATTTCATAAGATGCACAAACCTGATCTTTTCTACCACTTATCGTTAAATTACTAATTGCCCAGGCAGCTTCTTTCTGAGTGCCAAAGTCACCCTAGACAATATAAAAATGATTTGCATTAGCAACATAATATCTTATCTTAGTTTAACTAAACATAAAAATAGGGAAATCTGGTATGACTGACCTTAGCCAATTGGTGAATTATCATAGGGATAAGTCCAGCATCAATTACAGCTTGAACCTGTTGCTGATTTCCTGCAGTAATATTGGATAAGAACCAAACAGCTTCCTACAATGAAAACAAAAGTTGCTTAAAATACTTGAAACTAACTTAGATGGACCGAGTGTGTCTCTGGAACCTGGAACTTCCATCACTTCCAACCAGGTGTATGGTCTTTCCTAGCTTTAATTTTATTTTACTGTGAACTAGAAAATAAAATACAAAATATTTTAAAAATATTCTGTGCTTTACATCTTTTTGCCTCACTGTATACTACTTAATTATAAAGACCTAGATAAAGTCTCCTAGCAGTTTAAAAGAGACAAGTGAAATTTCTCAGTTACCCTATGGCAGGAGTGTCAAGCTGCCGGCCTGCAGGCTGGATGCGTCACACGGAAGCCGCACCCACCCCATTGCCGGCAATGGCAAAACTGTCCTGATACGTTGCGCGACGTCACGAGTTTGACATGTCTGCCCTATAGGATTTCTCATACCAATACAAGTGAACCCACTATATCACTCTTAGAAAACTTTTAGCAAACACCTGCCCTACCATCTTACCAAAAGGATATTCATAATTGGCTGAAACTGACAACTATACCTATACTATACTATACTATAAATCCCCTCTTACTAGATGTTTACCAATGAAGACTGAACTTATAATTTGTGAATATATAAATAGTACTTGCCTATTGCAATCCTTACACAGTTAATTTTTGACACTGTAAATACCATGTTTTCCCTTTCCATTAATCAAAAAGAGAAATTGACTAGAAGCACAATATTGGTAACTACACTAGGTGTGAAATCTTTGCGCTTCTTTTAGCATTAGGAAAAGAAATATGTTAAATTTGTTACATTATAAAAAATGAAACAAGATTACCAAAAAATTTTGAGCACTCACCTTATTTATCTTCTCTTTAGGATGTGTCAAAAGATTTGGGAAATGGGAGAGGACATCGCAGTTGAGAACAACTTGTGTCTGTTCATCAGTACCCGTTACTATATTGCCAACTGCTCTTAGTGCTGCAGTCTTTAATTTAAGAAATGATACAATTAACATTCTCCTCTGTGCTTTAAAGGGTCTCTATTTCATTCTTAGGGCTAGTTCAAATGTGCTGCAGGTTGAACACATATTGGACTACAGAGATATTCAAATATACATGCCCTTTTTGAAGCTCGCAGACAAAGAACGTTGACTGGCTCTATGCACATATGAGAACTGCCCCTCTCTTTTTTAAATGTTAGTTTTAGATTTGTTAGTACTTAATGCCAAATTCAAATCATATGCACAATGTCAAATCAATAGAAGAACAGATTACTCAAGAAATCTGCTATTAAAATGCCTGGCTCCAGACTTTATGACAATGAAAGATGTGGTATTTAATTTCAAAACTTTCTATGATGTCTACAGGCATCTTACTGAACTGTGACAACTATTTACATGGAAGCTACAATTATTGACTCAGCATAGGTAGAAGTAATGGTGAAAGATACCCAGCAATATATTAAAGAAGTAACAAATCCTACAATGAACTAGATAAAGTTCAAATTATTTTAGTGTGCTACCGCCAAGAAATATATATGTTTGTATTTATATTTTTCATCCAATTAATTACAATTCTTAGAAGTTTCAAAAATGCATGTTTAGAATAAAGAAGCTATTCCGGTACAAATTCATAGAAGAAACTAACAAAGGAACTTTGTGCAGGTAGTCCTCGAGTTACAACCAGAATTGAGCCAAAAATTTATGTTGCTAAGTGAAACATTTGTTAAGTGAGTTTTGCCCCATTTTACAATTTTTCTTGCCAATTTTTTAAAGTGAATCATTGCAGTTGTTAAGTTAGGAATACAGTTGTTAAGTGAATCTGCCTTCCCCATTGACTTTCCTTGTCAGAAGGTCTCAAAAGGGGATGCCAGGACACTGCAACCCTCATAAACATGAAATAGTTGTCAAGCATCCAAGTGTAAATCACATGACCATGGAGATGCTGCAATGGTCTGTGTGTAAAAAATGGTCATAAGTCACATTTTTCAGTGCTGTTGTAACTTTGAACAGTCACTAAATGAACTGTTGTAAGTCGAGAATTACATGTAATTTTACTGCAGTGTAAATTCAGTCCATTGTACTCATTTTGTCAAACTTAACAGCAGCCATTTTGGGATGTCTACTGTACTTTCTTTCAAAACGTAAAGAGATTGGATATCCACTATTTGTTTTAATTGATAAAGATGCTAAACAAGCCTGCTCTATGTAGGAGTGGTTAAAAATATATAGCTTCCACAGCTTATAACAGGCATGTATATTTCTTTTTCCAATTTCAGAAACCTTATTAAAATGTTAGCTAATTAATAACAATAAGTATTTAATATGTATTTTTTAAAAATCTGCAATAAACCAACAAATATTTATGGATGCAGTCTTTCAGTTATTTTGTGTACTCTATAAACATCATGGTACTCAAGTTTTGCCTTAGTATAAAAATAACACTAAAATGCCATAGCACTTCTTTTGTTCAGAAATGGCAACTTATGTGCTTCTTACAAATCTGGCAAGCTCTCATTCCTGCTACCGTATTTCCCCAAAAATAAGACCTAACCAAAAAATAAGCCCTAGCATGATTTTTTACACGTGCGCCTAATATAAGCCCTATCCCCCAAAATAAGAACTAATTAAGAGCCTGCATGTTCAGCCAGCCACCCACTCCTTCCCACAGTCTGGTTGCTCGCAGCTGCAACAAAGCAGGAGGCTGCGCAGCGCTCTGGTGCCACCGCCACGAGGTGAGGGGAGCAGGTGGTAAGGGGGGATGGAGCTGCCCCACACCCACGCACCTCAGGGCCCCCGCAGCCAGTTCACCCATGCCCTGCCACCTGCCTAACAGTGGTGGCACCACCAGCAGCAGCCCCATCCAGCAGGAGCGTGTGTGACCACCTACTCTGTCCCACCAGCTGCTTGCTCGTGGCCACATAGGGGCAGGAGGCCATGTGGCGCATCGGTGCCGCCACAAGGTGATGTGAGGCAGGTGGTGGGAGGTGGAGCTGCGCCACATGCCCTGCACCAGCGCACTATGGGGCCCCTGCAGCCAGGCCACCACCACCACCTGCCTTGCCTCACAGCAGCGGCACTCACTCTCTGCATTGTAACTGGGCTGTCAGTTTCAGCCACCTGGTCCCCTTTGCAGCGCTACCCACACAGCCACAGAAAATTATACCTGGGCTGGTGGCCAGTGTGCTCCAAAGACTCCTCCTAGAGATGTTATGTGGAGAAAGATCCCCCCACCCCGCTTGCCACCGCTTCCTACCACCGGCCTCCAGAGCTGAAATCGTACAATACAGGCAGTGAACCAGATCTGAAATCATACAATACAGGCAGTGAACGGAGAGCAGGCAGCCTGACGTGGCGCCGCAGGACTGAAGCGGCAGGCGGTGGAGGTGGCTGCTGCCGGGCAGGTGATCTGCAGGGGAGGGCAGGGCAGGAGGACTGAGGAAAGCCTCTCCAGCGCGGACGTGACTGATGTACAGTGGTGGTGGATGCCCTGTACAGAGCCACCCCCACCCATCCTCTGTAGTATGGCAGTCTGGCTTGGCAGGGGAGTGAAAAGGAAGAGGTGGTTGGCCATTTACATCATTGAATGGGTGGGGGAGGTTGCTGAGCGGGGAGTAGCCTGATGTGGGGGCCCTAAGGTGTGTGGGTGCTGGACGCATGGGGCAGCTCCACCCCCTGCCACCTGCCTTGTCTCACCTTGTGGTGGCAGCAACAGTGCACTGCGTGGCCTCCTGTCCCATTGTGGCCGCGAGCAACCAGATGGTGTGATGGAATGGGCAGGCAGCCGTGTGGCACATCCAGCGGGGGCCAGCCCAGGGGTAGCAGCGTTCCCACTCATCTGCACTGTGCGTGCTTCACAGCCTGAGTGCACTGGCCAAAGGGCCGGCGGGTTGCAGCTGCTGCTGGATACCTTCGGCCCCCGCATGCTCACCGCCTCCCATAAATGGCAAATACAACATCCGGTCTATTTTCGGGGAAGCACAGTATTTCTGCATTCTTTATCAGACTAAGAGACCCTCTGAATCTTAACCATTTATACAAGAAGAATGTGAAATATTTTTTGAATCTGATAGGAGTTACAGAAAACACTTGAGGTACAGAGTTTATGAAACTACTACTATTTTTTTTTGAATTCTAGATTAAACTACATGAAAAGGAGTAGAAAATACTAAATATTATTGTTCTTATTACAGTACAGGCACTCCTCATTTAGTGACTGAATTCTTTCCCAACAATCAGATCCTTAAGCATAATAGTTGCTAAGTGAATGTGTGTATGTGTGTGTGTGAAAGAGAGAGAAAGAGAAGGGGGAAGAAGGGGGAGGGAGGAAGGGAAGGAGGGAGGGAGGGAGAGAGAGAGAGAGAAAGAGAGAGAAAACCTAGGATCAATGATTGCTGCTGTCTCATTCAGATAGTTTGCTCACATAGCTACACCAGCTGCGCTGACTCCAGCATGCATTGTTACCAGCACACAAAATTTGTTGTAAATGTATGGATTGGTCCCAAATAATTTTTTATTATTGTTTATTATCATCATATTTGTGAACAGTTGCTAGTTGAGGTAATTACTAAACAAGGAATGGCTATAATAATTTGCTAGCAAGCTTTTATGGACTTAACTTTGTACATTCCCCTTCTTTCATTTGGAACAACCATACAGTTACTTATTTTGTACCAACACAGTCCATAAAATATGTAATATGCAATCAGAAAACACCTATGCCTTAAAGAATTTTGTTTGTCTAAAAATGGAGTATGACTTTAATAAACATACATTAACCTGTAAGTTAAAAAAAAGCAGATATAACTCAGCATTAAATGCTTTCCCAGCACCTGGCTGACCTTGATTTGGGCTCAGAACCTAAGCAGGGTTAAGCCTGATTAGCATTGGGATGAGAATCCACCAGGTCATCCCAGAGCAATAGTGATTACCAGAAAGTAAAAAACTATCCTGGAAGAAGACAGTGGCAAATACTGTCAGATTATTGCCATGAAACACTGCATGGAAGTGTCCAATAGATAGCAGAAGCTGAGCTTGAGTCAAGAACATATGTATGCTTATTGAGGAAGCATTTTCAAAACACTCTTCAGTTTTTATTTAATGTATTTGCCTTTAAATAAGTGGATTTGACAGACAAATCAACAAAGATGTTACCCAACAAAGATGTCTGAATTTTTGTCACTGATATAATAATACATTTTTACCACATTGTATTACATTGTACAATACTCAAAGCTTACCTGAACTTTTACTTCCTGATGGCTCAGCAAGGGGACTAAAAATGGTACTACACCTGAATCTATCACCATCTGTATTTGCTCATTCCCACCATCTGTGAGATAGGACAAAGCCCAAACAGTGTCCACAAGAATCTGTGCAAGGAGGACATGTTATATATTAATGTAAGATGGCAATTAACTTCTGAGTCAGATTTTCTATGCACAAGAGCTTCATGTTTATTACAGATTTTATACGTATTCTCTAAATTGTTTTCTATGATTTTCTTTGCTGTTTTTTTTTACTAATCGAGGAATATTAAAAAATTCTACCCCAAAACATTTGAAATAATGGCAATATTACTAACATTTAAAAGAAATCAAGCAAGGAGAAAATATTTAGCCCATCCACTGTAAATTTATTTCTCCTAATTGTTATTATTTTGATCCTTACTTTTGCGTGTGCCCACAACTCAGTAATTCAAACACATGAGCACAAGATGAATTTCTGACATATAAGTATTGTATGAGCCAAACAAAAGCAATAGAAAACAGCATTCTCCACAGTAGGAACCAGCATAGCATCTATTTTATCTACAAGCCGTTTGACTGCATCATAACTTCTATCACGTAAGAACCACTTATAGATCAGCAGCAGCAGAAAATGAACACATAAATAGAAGCACATGCATGCCTGCTCTCACTATGAACAATGAAACTGATTTCCAGGTTAGTGTCTAAAGGTTGCAATATTTATGAAAAAGTAAACATATTTTGCAAGTAATTTTTACAGCAGCAATTTCGGCAAAATGTAAGTAATACAGCTATCTGTTTAATAAATAATCCCCAGGAGAGAGAATATTCTTTTAGGATATACTTACATTTATATCTGTATGGTATATTAGAACACACAAGGCTGGTAAAATCTGTTGAGAAAAAAGGATTATCAAAGGCCATTAATATTTGGAAAGCAAAAATACAATATACCTTTCATACATAGTACAGATAGTCCTTGACCTACAACTATTCATTTAGTGACCATTTGAAGTTACAACGGCACTGAAAAAAATGACTTATGACCATTTTTCACTCTTTCAGCCTTTGCAGCATCCCCTTGGTCATGTGACCAAAGTTCAGATGCTTGGCAACTGACTCATATTTATGACGGCTGCAGTGTCCTGGGGTCATGCGATCACCTTTTTGTGACCTTCTGACAAGCAAAGTCAATGTGGAAGCGAAATTAACTTAACCGTGTTACAAATTAACAACCGCAAGGATTCACCTGTGGAAATAAAAGTCGTAAAATGGAACAAAGCTCACAGTTGTTGTCTTGCTTAGCAACAGAAATGTTGGGTTTACTTGTGGCCGTAAGTAGGGGACTACCTGTATAATCTCCAAAGGACAAGCTAGTGAGGTTATTTTATCTACTGCAGTTAAAGGATATTTCTCAAGTAATATATAAACTATATAGCAGTGGATTAAATTTTTAGAGTTTCCACACTACTATCTTAGGTCCAGACAGACCTGGATTCAAAGCTTGAAAATTTCCACAAGTATTTGCAGTATTTCAGAGATTTCCCTGAATATGCCTTAAAGTCAGTATTTTCTTCACTAACAAAATTAGACTTGGAAGTCACAGTTGAATAAAATAGAAAGCAAACCTAATGAATAGCTAGTTATTGAAATGAGGCTCAGATGAATAAGCCTTAAGACAATATATCATATATTATGGGAAAAGGTGACTTGCGGTGCAGCTGAGCTGCAAAAGTACACACTGGTAGTTCTTTATTTACCTCCTGAACTGTCTCCATAGGTGGTGGGGGATCCTTATTCCTGCAGAGATTTACAATGACCCATGTGACGTTCCGGAGAAAAGTGATGGGAATGGAGGGATTGATGAAGGATAGAAGCGGTTTGACAACTCCCAGTGATATGACATAATCTCTACACTGAGGACCATCACCTACAGAAGTGAAAATTAAAAAAAATTATATTCATAATGGCAAATCCTTGGAATGTATGCAGTGACATGTACGGGCACTGATGTTCTGTGACACAGATTCTATGTTTCTCCATTAGAAACTGCTCAGCAAAAATCTAATTGCACAATTTTGCATTTGTTTATGACAAGTTAAGCTAAATTCTCCAAAACATATTTTTTCTTTAAATATGCTGCAGTAGTAAAAAAAACATACTTGGAGAAACATAGTTTCATCAGGTAATGCCAATGTATAAGATTAGAGTTTAAAGCCTTCAATGCCTATGAATTTATTTTTAGAAAATACTATTACTTACCAATAATATTCCCAAGGGCCCAAACAGCTTGTTCACAAACATTTTGATGCGGTGAATGGAGCAATCTTAAGAAAAGAGGTACTGCATCTGTAATAGAGGGATGCTTCAGTGAAATGTGATCTTCAAGACACACCTTGCATTTTGGTACTTAACAGAAACAAAAATAACACAAAAGTAATAGTTGAAATTCATCTAATATTAACTGGGAACTAGATTGCCTGCTATTTCAGGAGGAAAATGAGTGAATTTTTATAGTAAGATATAAGCTACTTTAACCATCCAGAAATAATTCTTTGCTCTACAACACAAGAGATTATGCTTTGCAAAAAAGAAAGAAAAGCCCTGTCAGAATCCATTTATATCATATTCATAAATGTATGTTTCAAACATTATTCCATGGATTCTGCCATCTCCCAAAGAGGAGGGAATGGATGTGTATTGAACTGGTATTAGGCATTTCAAAGGAAAAGAGAAGCCTTTTGAACTGGGGAAACAAAAGGGGGGGCTAGCATCTGGCTTGTGTCACGGAAGAGAGCAATAAACATAAAAGGTCCTAAGTTCCTTTTTCCCACGAGAGGGATGATACGAGGTAAATGATGGGGGACTGACCAAATGGGGTTAAGGGGGGTTAAACCGGGAACTCTTTATAAGGGTTTAGTTCGTGGGACAATATTAAGTCCTGTCTTGTATTCCTACAACCAAGCATGTCATAGTAAAGATTCTTTTTGGACTAGATTTGACTCCAAGAGTTTTGTCTTCCTAAGACGTGGTTTGGTGTGGGTCCTGACAAGCCCACTCTTATTTATGGAGGATACTTTCCAAAACCTTCTCCTTGAAATGGACTGAAAGATAATATAAACATTTGCAACCTTCCTAGAGTAATAATTTCTGACTCACTATACACTTTTTCATTTTCTGTCACTAGATGGAGAGGATGGGAATTGCACATTTAAAATATTTCAGTTTCACCTAAGCTAGGAGCTACTTTCAAGGTTGTGAGAACATTAATTAATATTTGTATTTACATTTTCTCTGTTGGTATAATATCAGTCATTCATAGTTGACATTTCTGCAAGGCATCAATGTCTACCTTAGCATCAGAGCTATGCCTTAATTTATAGGAATGGCCTCATTATCTAGCTATCATTCTGACTACTGCTATGGTTGGGAGTAGGATTCGTTTTCTCAATCAGATCTAAACATTATGGGAGCAAAGATAAAGAAACACCATAATTGAGGTATATAGAAAAGCTTGTATATAATGATGGAGGTCTTTAACATAATCATATCTGAAATTATTTAAAACAGGCAGCAGCATCCCATTCCCCAAAGAAGTATTAATGACTCCATGGACCCACTAAATGGCACCTTCCAGGATGCCTTAACCAGGAGGAACATGGATCGAAAACATAAATGGTTCAGTTCACAATTCCAAAGTTTCTTTCCATCAGAACCAATATGTCATGCAAAAATTATATACAGTACATGCCATATATGCACATAGAGGAAATTATATATGTTTATTATATTGTTAAAAGGTATTTCATGTCAATATTAAATATTTAAAACACTTACTAGACTGTACAACAGCTTGAGTCTGTAAAGAAGTGCCTGATGCTATGTTAGTCAAGGCCCAAGCAGCTTCAAACTGTAAGGAAGGACTGTTTATAAAAAGACAAAAATACAATATAGTAGCAATAATATCTACAAAATGCAGCAAAGAGGTTCTCAGTTATTATGAAAGCATTAATTCACTACTCTATAATTAAATTTTACTATATCCATTCCTTATGCGTGCTTACAATATCACTGAAAAGCTGACCTATTTTAATGATAATTTCAGAAATTATGAGCACAAATATAATGCACAAATGTTTATTTTGGCAGAACATCAATGCATATTAAATTCCTGACATGATTTTTTGTTTGACAGCTGCCTTTTTATTTCCTGGATTTTCTAACAGTTTTCTAATAGTGAAACCTGTTGCAGCACTTTGGATCCAATCTGAACTATTCAATAATTTGAATATGGGTCAAAAAATTCTTGATGGTCTTTAGCACAGCTGTGCACTGATGTATAGTGCACAGATCATTTTGCACAGTTGTAGTCTATTTATCACAAAGGTGATTTTCCTGTACATACCAAATAAGTTCATCCTATCTTCTCTAAAAGTAACTTTTGTAACCCACTCCAGAGGATTAATAGATTTACATTTCAAAACTCCTTCTGTCCTGGGGTGGGTAATCGTGAAAACCAGGGACATTTTTTGAGAAAGTAAGAATGCATGGCAAGAATGCAAAATGGGGAGGGTTTGGATTTTCCATTGTTTCCCCTCAATTTTATCTCCTTTTGGAGGACGTTATTTTTGAAGATAAATTAAGCTTACTCTGTTTGCACTAAAGTTTTCGTGTATTTCAAAATGAAGATAATCTTGCTGCCTATTTGGGTCATTATGGCGGTATGGGACTCCCAGACAACAGTCACCACCACCACCAAGTGTATGAGGATTTCACGAAGTTTTGGGATCTCAAGTTTACCAACCCTGTTTCACTGCATACAGGTGAAGTCAAGAGTTCAATGCTGAAGCTGTTTTTCAAGTTAATCGCTATGCTCTACATGTAAGAATATAATACGAACCATGCTTAAAGCCCTATTTAAAATGACCTAAGTAGGAAGCCATCACCACAAAATGTGATAGCAAATTCCATATCAGCTCACTGCACAATCTCAAATGTAATAAAGAAAAATGTCTTTCAGTGGAGGCATTCAAGTCTTTTCAAATCTTTTGGTTGTTTGTCTTCTGATCCTGGCCTATAATATACTTTTCCTGGCCTATAATATACTTTTAGAGATGTAACGATAAGAACTATAAACAATATTCTAAATGGTTACACCTTACATATCTTACATAAAGGCATTACATAACCTTAATCCTGAAGATGGTGACGAGACCTTTCATAAGATCTTATCAGAAAGGCAGATTCAATTTGGAGAAGGTAGTCATGGAAATATCTAGGACCTGAGGCATGTAGGACTTTCAAAGTGATGACCGGTACCTTAGGTTGCATTCAAAAGGTGGCAGCCAATGAAGCTCCCACAGTAGTGATGTTACATGGGGGAACTTTAGTGCATCATAAGTACTTGGACTGCTGAATGATGCACCAGCTGAACGTTCTGGATAATCTTCAAGACAGCCCCATGAACAGTACACTGCAATAATCTGCTGATGAGATGACAAGAGCATGAGTAACTTGACTGAGGCCGCCTGACTAGGAAAGGTCACAAAAAGCTGACAATATGTAATTTTTTATTTTTTTAATTTTTATTTTAATTCCATTTATATCCCGCCCTTCTCCGAA
This sequence comes from Vipera ursinii, assembly GCF_947247035.1. Taxonomy (NCBI): domain Eukaryota; kingdom Metazoa; phylum Chordata; class Lepidosauria; order Squamata; family Viperidae; genus Vipera; species Vipera ursinii. The sequence continues at coordinate 190,423,863 of NC_139512.1, forward strand.
GACTCAGGGCGGCTTACAAGCTTAGCAGTAGCCTTCATTCTATGTATATGCCTGCTTATTAGGGCTTTCACACACACACCCCAAGCGGCATTATTACAAAGTCAGCTTAATTGCCCCCAACAATCTGGGTCCTCATTTACCTACCTCGGAAGGATGGAAGGCTGAGTCAACCTTGAGCCTGGTGGGATGCGAACCTGCACTAATTGCAGGCAGCTGGTGTTACTTAAGGAGGCATTAGGCCACTGCTCCACCAAGGCTCTTTGTGCATAAGCCTTTGCATCTTCCGCCTATTTAAGCAGGAACTGTTCAAAAGGACCCTAAAGTTGCAGACAATTTCATCAGAGTAGTGTTACTCTGTCCAAGTCAATGATAGCTGGATTTAGTCAGCTTCCAAATCCACAACCATTCAAATTGGTAAAATTAAGTCTAAGTCTGTTTCATCTCATTCTTAAAATAAATTAAGTCACTTTAAACAATCTTGCTGAATGGTTATCCAGATACAATGAAAGCAAGAGGTAAGCTTTCTTTGCTTCTTTATTGCCACGATATAGACTTGAACCTCTTAACCATGTTTGGTGACATTCATTAACCTAATTAAACTGGCTACCTACTTATTAGATCCCTGCCCCTACTGGTTGGTGAAGGCCACCTGAGGTGGGGAGAAGAAAGTGATATGTAACTGAGTCCATGAAGCACTGCTTGCTTAGTTGGGAGAAATGGTATCATCTGCCTTGCAGGTCCTGCAAGTTGCTGTCTTTTAAAATAACTAGTCCAGAAAGTAGCATCATGGGCAGTTATAGACATGCCACAGTATGCCCATATTATACCTCTGTTTCATGAGCTGCCCTGGTTATCTGTAGACTTCTGGATGCAAAATACTACTTATCGTTTATAAAGTCTTTCATAGGGCCTGGTTATTGGAGAGACTTTCTGTCTTCCATGGTTTCAGCCAATCCTATACAATCCAGTATAGTAGGCATACTCTAGATACCATCAATCAAACAGGGTGGTATGGTGGGACCTAGGAAGAAGCATTCTTGTTTATTAAATAAGTTAGGCCATGATTACCTGGGCCCATAGTCGTCAAAGTGGTTGAGATTTTACAACCTGCCTCTCTCCTCTCCAGAAAGTTAAGTTGAATTCTCAAAGACTGAAAGGTGTAGAGAATGCCAAAACCAACCCTGCGAGTGTCAAACAGACCATCACAAAAACACAGTCCTAACTAAAGAGTATAACGAGGAGGGGGGAAAAACAGTATCCCAAGGATATAAATCAAAGGGGCGGGGGGGGGATTTTCAAAAAGCAAATGGCTTTCCACCAAAATGGCAAGCACTTTCACCTACTAGAATTAGAAGGACAATCTATTATAGGAAACAAAAAGTGACAAGAATAAAAAGAAAACACAGAGAAAGGAATACTGATGACTACATGTAGACTGTGCTGAAAGAGCACAATTTGTGCAGAATTTGTAGAATGACTGTGTAAGGTAACAAATAAAAACAACCATCATAACCAAAAGCTTATTAATGTTAAGATGTGTTTAAACTAGCAAAATAATATTACAATATATTTACAGACAAGTGTTCAAAATAAAAAATATATTAGGAAGAGTAAAGGTTTGGGCTTCTTAATGGCAGTCTTTCAAGAAAAAAAACTTCAATTTATATTATAAACATTTAGGAAAAAAGCACTACTTACTTGTCATCCCTTTCTAGACATTTAACCAATATTGGTAAAATTCCAGATTTTATTAAATCATCAATAGGAGGATTTCTATCACTTGATAATAATTTTCTGTAAAATTAAAACAAAACCAATCAATAAAAAATATAATCTGAGGAAAAGATGAACAATACTTTAGTCTTTCAAATAAAATAAATGCCTACCTTGCAGCTTGAACAGCACTCAGCTGGATAATAGGGTTATCGCTAGTAGCGTTCTACAGCAACAAACAGATTTCAAAAAATTAGATTAAATATTAAAAGAAACCCAGCTGAAAATAATAATAATTGTTATCAACTTACCTGTAATATAGTTTCTAGTGTAACATTTTGCTTAAAAAAGAGAAAGAAACGGTTTAGTTCCAACTTTCATCAGAATTCACTACTCTCAAAAGAATAACCAGCCCACGAACTTTAAAATAATGTTATATCAAAATAATATTATATCAACATTATAGCATTATATAATATTATATAATGAATGTTTCCATTTTCCTTATTAATCATACCCAAAATGAAAGAAACATAAATAGAAGTAAGAGCTTCAATACAACGTAAGTATTAATGACAGTGTAATCTAGACTCAGACATACAAGCTGTGGCCTTGCTGATCACTCTGAATGACAACCACTGTAAGTTTTATTTGGCCAATTGTTAGAATTCAGAGGGTTGTCCAAAACATCTAGCAGGCATCTTGTCAACCTATTTCAATATAAATTAACAAAAAAAGAAATATAAATTAAATATATAATGTATGGGGGGGGAAGGAAATATTACCAATGTGGTCTTTAGTTTGTCTTCCACATATTTTTTCCTCTCTCTTAGGTTTCAAAAAGTTTTCTTTATTCTAGGGAGATTACATCCTCCTTCTCTCAGTGAGAGAAACTGTAGAGAATGTGGTTCATGATTGGCCAGCAATGCTAAACAATGTTATGATATTGGGAAAAATAGTCAAAAGGGGATAAAATCTGGGAGTGGAAAATAGATAGTCCTTGACTTATGACAAAATTGGGACTGAAATTTTGCTTGCTAAGAGCTGTGGTTTTTAAGCAAGTCATCACACAACCGGAACCAATTTTTTGACCATTTTTCCCATGGTCCCTTAAGCGAATCATGTGATCATTAAGTGAATCACACAGTCATTAAGCGAATCTGATTTCTCACATTGATTTTGCCTGTCAGAAGCCAATTGGGGAAGATCACAAATTACAGTTGTGACCTCAAGATGCTGCAACTATAAATACAAGCTAGTTGCCAAATGCGCAAATCGTAATAATGTGACCGTAGGGGTATAATATATTAAACATTATGAAGCAGTGGACAGCATGGAAAAGAGGCAGTGAGATTAATTTAATAAAATTAATATGTTAACATAATTGTATGACTGATCAATTACATAACAGAAATAAGCAAAAGGAAATCCAGCAAGACCAGTTTGAAAGAGTAAAGGAAGGACAATTAGAAACAGTGTTTCCATTAATTAAATAACTTACTGCTTTGAAGTCAGCATCAACATCTGAATCTTCTAAACTTTCTTCTTGGGGCACGTTTCTTTTTTTCAACAGGTGTTCATCTCTTTTGTTCTGAAAAGAATGAACATTTTAATTATTTTTAATGTTTATTTACTCTTCAAAGTAAATTTTAAACAAGCTTTACATGTATTAATATTAGTCATGCAAAATTCTGTAACTGATAAATCCTTTAAATACAAAGGATTATCTATGACTGAAAAGTTACCTATGTAAATAAGGTGAAATATATAAATAAATATTGTGAATGGGTGCATTGATTGATTATGTGCCATCAAGGTGATTTCAATTCTTAGCAACAACATACATAGATTTTCTCCATGACAATCTGTCCCTAGTCTATGATCCAGGGGTGAAAAGGACCAAGGCCCCTTTAAGGAAAAGGTGGAAGAGACAACATCAGAAAAAGGAAAGGAAGCAAGGTTGTCTTGCAGCAATACAAGCTAATTTGAGGACTAATCCACATGGAGCTCCATTTACATCTGTCCTGTTTGTCATTGTTCCCTCCCTAGAGACTAAAATGGACAATCTGAAACTTGAGCTGGTCACAAACAAGGAGTGTATATCAGAGTTGGTGACCCCTTTGAGAGCTGTATGCAACGAAATTTCATTTTGATGTATGCCGATTGGTGTATTCAAAGTGAGAAAAAAGTTGTTGTTGTTGTTGTTATTAACATTGTCCTTCAGGTCTTTCAATGGTGTACCCTTTCCCACTGTCGCTTAGTCCAGGGATCCCCAATCTCTGGGCCGCAGCCCACTAGTGGGCTGTGAGCTGTTTACAACTTGGCTGCAGAAATGGTGGGCAAGCTCGCGGGTACGCATATCCCCACTTGCACAAGCAGCGGGCAAGCTTACACAAAGGGAGCTGCATATGCGTGTGCTTGCCAGCCGCTCCCATGGAACCATCCCCTCCCACCAGTCCGCAAAGCCAGAAAGGCTGGGGAACTTTGGCTTAGTACACCCATCTTTCTACTGGTTATCTTCTTCTCTTTCCTTCCAGCTTTCTCAGCATTAATTTTCTCAAGAAAGCCAGATATTTGCATAATGTGTCTAAACTGGAATATTTTGTGCCTTAAGTGAGAACTCTTGGGTTGATTTGTTCCCTGATCGATTTGTTTTCTTGACTGTCCACCATATTCTCAAGAGTCTTCTTTAAGACAAAAGTTCAAAAGTGTCAATACTCTTCCTATCCTGCATTTTCAATGTCCAACTTTCACTTTCATTGAGTATCACATGAAATACCATTATTTGTACGTTCCGATTTTTGTAGGTAAGAGTATAGAACGTACTTATATCTGAGCATCTTTTCCAAAGCCTTCATTGCTGCTTTACCAAGTGGTAAGTCTGCAGCATATTTCTTGACAAATATTCTGGAGGAGAACTTATATTAGCAGATGCTTGAAATATTACCTTATGTGTACTTTCATACAAGCAGGCAGGAAAAATGTAGATAGTCTGGGATGTTTCTGAATTTAATACAATTTAGTACTCAATTAGAAGCTCTGAATTGAGAGAGAACTCAAAAGATTGTATTACATTAATGTATAAACTATAACTGAAAGAAAACAATGGTCAAGTCCTAAATTAATGTTATCAAAACTATTTCAAGCAATATATTGAATGAAATGAACTACAGATCATAAAGCATATGTGTCCTGTTTCAGTCCATACACCCTCAGGGAAGCCATCACATATGTGTATAAACCAAAATAAAAAGGTTTTTTTCATTTTAGGTCACTGTAACAGTTAATGACAGAAGGAAAAAGTTCTCACTCTTGTACAAAAGTTCTTACTACTCAGTGATCAGAAATAAGGTTCTTATTTACTCCTCTCTTTTATCCCTTGCTGAGATGCTAAAATACCCAAAGGTTTATCTTTACTATCAGATAATAAAGGGTCTTCATCTGCAGATACTAATTCAGTTAAAACAAAGTCTTCTTTAGACATTCATAAACAGTAATGAAATGATTATAATAGATTTAAATGAATTTACAAATAGGAGTATTTCTAAGCTACGTTTGCATTTATTGTAAAGTTATGCAAACAATTATATTTCAAGACTAAATATTCCACAGTTCCAATAAACAATTTCAACTTTCACTAGAACTGACTCAATACTATTGTACCTTTATCACAAGTGTTCCAATCTTGAAATAATCCAACAGATTTTACAGGGCTGTTCTAAGATCAAAATCATTCTAACTAGGGCTACAATGGTTTTAGCGAGGCTACAAACACCCGTTTTGTGTCTGAACAGTTTGTACTCTGAATGTTTTGCTCTTCTACTTAATTCTAAACATATTTTAACACACTTATATTTTTAATATACTGAGCATAAGCAACAGCTGCTACTTAAAACAGCAGTTGGCTACTTCATGTTTTTTACTATTTCTGTACAAAACTCTAAATACATTACTTAGAAATAAGTATCTGAGTTCAATAGGGTTTACTTCTAAGAGCTTTTATACAGAATTGTACACTTCAAAATAAAAAAACCAAGCAGTAGTAGATAATGGCAAGAAAATAACCCTTGAAAATGCTGAGGTGGGAACTGTAATTAAACCAATTGCTACTTTAATATTTTTTATAATTCTCTCATCTCAAATTTTAACAATGCATAGAAAATAAAAAAGGGTACCACACTCTTTCTTCTACTATCCCTATTTGATCCTAGCGCTACAAAGGAGATGAAGAAGCACAAAGACAGTTGCTTTTCTTCTTTCCAATCTGGTGTTATGAATGAGGTAAGTAGCACAATTGTAGCTGCTCTAACCCCACCTCATTAACCGTTTTTTCAACTGACTTTTCTTTTCTGCCTAATGGTTGTTATTACAGACTAACTGGCAAAACTGTTAAGTCGATTTTCCCATTCTCCCTCAGCATTTCCCCCCCCCACCTTTTACTTATTTAGGGAAAGGAGCCCTTCCCCTCCACCCTACCAGTAGTGCTTCCACCAAAATTACCATTACCATAAAATTCATGCATTGCTTCACTGGGTTAATCCAGGCACAAAGTTTTTCTCAAAGCTTCTAAGACGAATCTAGAGAACAATGCAGTTCCAACCAAGCATGTTGTCTCCACTCCAACTGAACTTACAAGCTGTTTGATATTGGGAAGCAAGGCCATTCTAGGCCTAGGTTTTTCTGATTCTCTTAGCTATAGCTTTGACTTACAGATGGCTGCTATCTCATAGTTTTGCTCCCTTAATTTATTTTGTGCTCACACAAATATTATCAGATCAGATTATTCATACAATACCTCATCCTTTTCTACTCTTGACATTAAATTCCTTAGTTTAACAAAATGTTTCTACTTACACTTCATCTATATCATCAGATCAGGTTAGCAGTTCAAATTTTATTCATAAGATTATTAATGTTTTCAGAGAAATAATGTGTTTCAGATCAGAGTTTTGAAAAGAGTTAGTGAAAAGCAATAAGCAATAGGAACCTAATTTTCACAGTTCCCTAGCAGAAATATTGGTAGTGTGAAAAGAAATGTTGAAAAAAGCAAATTCCATGAGTCACCAGAACAATCACTGATTGGTGCGGTAAACTTTGGACAATGATCCCATTAGTAACTTTATGGATACCACTAAGGCATGGGAATAAAATGCTCACAGAAGGGAGTAAAAAGCAGAATTAGAATAAACAGCAACACTATCATATAGTTAAAAAATGCTGCAGTTAAATGTACCAATAGTGACTCCTCAAAAAACTGTAATTAAAACCCACAGAAAATAAAACTATTTTTTGAGGAGACACTACTGATATTCTCAGCACCACTGGGGATAAATATGAAGGAATTTCCTTGCCCTATTTCTCCAGTAACCTCAAATGATGAGCTAAGGCTCTGCCCATATTAAGAGCTGTGTGAACAACTTTAGTTAAGTGGAAAATAACCCATGATTAGAAAAATCAATGCTATCTGTGAGTTATTTCTATAATTTAATGATGATTTAACACAGAGGTCCCCAACCTTTTGGCACCAGGGACCAGTTCCGTGGAGAGAGATTTTTCCGCGGACCGGAGGGTGCGTGGTTTTGTGTGCTGCCTGCATCCTGCAGATGGGGCTTTGCTTGTTTATGCAGGCCGGTTGCTGGCATGCCACAGACCGGTACCGGTCCATGGACCGGGGGTTGGGGACCCCTGATTTAACATAACATGAAAATGCACTCAGTGTAGAAATTATTATATACTTACTTTTCTAAGTTCAATTGTCACTTCATTTCTATGTCTTCGCATGGTCTGGAAAAGAAAACTAACATGAAATACAGAAATTAAATGCATTTGTATGTTTGTTATATTTGTAAACCACCAGGTGGGAGCCAGTTTGATGTAGTGATTAAGGCATCAGGCTAGAAAACTTGAGACTGAGTTCTATTCCTACCTTGGCACAAAGCCTGCTTGCGTGACCTTGGGCCAGCCCCTCTCTCATAGCCCTAGAAAGTATGGAAATCACTTCCAAAAATCTTGCCAAGCAGGCAGTCTCTGAGAATTGGACACTATTGCACAGAAAAAAACCCCACCAGATAGAGAAAATGTCTCCTAGTGATTTATATCAAAAAACATGAAACACTTAAAAAAACTAAAATCAAGATAAAGCACAAATGTACCACAATACAACAGGCATGATGATGGCTATTCACTGTCCAACAGCTCTCAGAAGCAGCTCTGTGTGTATTAACTTCCATAAGGCCAATATCTGACATAATCCTTCAGACTCATAAGATATGGATTACTCAATTTAATCCTTTGGAAACGTTAGAACATTCACAATTACATTACACATTATGGAACTACATGCTATAGGTCTGTTGATTTTCTTGAGTGGTGGAATGGAAAATCATTTAAAGTGCAGATCCTCCACTCTGTTTCATGGGACTCTAAGGTATACCAAGAACCTGATAAGATTCCATGAGAACTAAGCCCTCTCCCTCAAAAAGGTTCACTCAAAGATAGCCAATTTTCAATCAGCAGAGTTTTCCTTCTTGATTGTGGGTTCCATGGTTCTTTTAACAACAGATTCTGCACTCTGGAAGTTTCAAAACTCCTGCTCTATTCTATAAAGATACTCCTTGAACTTCTGCTTGTTTAATAATGATCCAAAATTATGACAGCCATGGAATGGGTGCTTTACAGCCTATAAAGCACTCCTGGCCATCGCAAAACATTGCACCACAACCCCCATAGTCACACTCAGGTGAGCTGAGTACTTGGCAACCTGTTCTCACTTATGACCAGCTGCCAAGCCATTTGCAATTGTGTGATTACTATTGGCAATCTTTCCAATCGGCTTCCCCAGAAATTCAACAGGGAAGTCAGCAAGGAAGACAGCAAACTGTTGTTACCTACCACAGAAGTGAAATTCTGTCAAGACAGGCGTCTCTTTGAGAGCAACAAGGAGGAAGGAAATTTCAGCCAGGAGGTAATCTCAGTTCTCAAGTTGAATGAGATTCTCCTTCCTCACAAGGAGCCCTTTAAGAGCAAATGAGCTGCCCACTGAGCTACAGAAACAGCAGTCAGATTCCAAGATCTGACCTCCATGCCTGCAGCCCTATAGCCGAATTCCCTTCTGAACATGAAGGGGAGCTGAACCTGGCAGGCAACTCTTTCATTCCTTCCACTTAAGACCCAGGAGACGGCTGAACAACCATAATCAGGAGTGCTGGAATTGAGGTTGTTGAGCTAAGCAGTCATGTGGGTGTCTCACGTAGCAACTGCTTTGCTGAATGACAAAGATTCTGGTCCCAATTGTGGTCATAAGACAAAAACTACCTATATTTCTCTCTCCAGAAACACCTTAGAAAAATTGTTCTGACAAAGAACCAACAATACATGCAGACCTGACTCCCTAACAAAGATAAAAGAACTGTTTTGAGAAAAGAAGTACAAAGCTACTCAAGCAATGACATGTACTTACTGCACAAAACCTGATGGAAACAGCAGCCTGTATTTTAAACACTCATTTTGGCAGTGCAACTTTAAGTTGAGATCTGTATTATATTTACAACTACAGGAAACAACATAAAAATATACCTACACAATGGGAAGCAAAGAAAATTATGGGAGTGTAATTCTGACACAATATTTGTGTGTAATTCTGAGATTCCTGCTGACCATGAATGCATTCTATTCCTTCTTCTATTCACTTGTAAAACAGACTAAATTCTTGTTGCCAGCATGTTCCAGTTCAGTAATGAAAAATAAGCCATTATTCTGACTATACAGATATGACAAAGTATCAATTTTTTTAAAAGAAACTGGCAATGTATATATTATTACTGTCTTATGTTACCTCTGAAATTCTCAGTCACTATTTAACTTATTTTATAATACCGGTTGTCCTCACTTATCAATGACATATGAGCCCAGACTTTAGGTCATAATCATTGCAGTTGTTAAGTGGCTCACTATAAGACCTGATACAATTGTATAACCATTTTTACAATGGCCAGAAAGCAAGTCACCATTGTCATTAAGTGAACCATGTGGTTGTTACATGAATACATTCTCCTGAATTGCTATTTTTGTGAGAAACTGGCAAAAAAACGTAAGACATGATCATGTGACTTTGGAATGCTGCAGTCAGTCATAAATGCAAGCCACTTGCCAAATGCCTGAAAATTTTCTTCCAAAAATCATCAGATTAAAATCTGTGATTTTGGAAAACATCAACATATTCTTCTTGATTGAGGGATGGGTAATAGATACCATATACAGATAGTCTTTGACTTAACAAACATTCAAAGTTATGACAGACCCCCCCAAAAAAAGCTCTTACAACTCAGTTTTGAAGTTCTGCTGTTGGATGCCTCTGGCTGTTGTTTGACTACACTTTGGGGAACTCGGCAATCATCCTGTAATTATGGCTGTTTACAGCACCCCACAGTCACATGGCCTTGATTTAAGATGGTTTTGCCAGAAACTGGTGTATACTTCTCTTTCTGGCAAAACCTGGGTTCACTTAACAACCATGATGTTCAATTAATGATCCCCCCAAAAAGGTAAAAACTAGTCCAATCACATCTGTTTTACGACTGTCATGAACATAATTGCCGAGCTCAATTACAAGTACTATCTGCACTTGTATTTTAATCCAAATGCTTTCAACATTCCATCTCCCTTTCTATTGCTATGCTTCTTCCTTGAAGTACACTATAGTTGCTGCATACCTGTCATTGTCCTCATTCTACCGGATATCCTTGTATCTGTTGAAACAGTATCTCTTTTCATGTACTACTAAGACATCTTGTACTCTGAGCAAGCATTATATACACAAGACAATTACTTTTTTTGAATCAATATTTTTTCTTAATTTTCATTGGGGAGATTTAATAGACTTCATACAGCTACTCACATTTTCTTTTACAGTACAAAAAAATTATTTGAAGTTCTTCAAGGTTTTTGTCTCCAGTCCCACAGGATTCAATATAAACTATTGACAGTAAGTGCTTAGGACAGGGGTCTTCAAGCTTGGCTCTTTTCTGACTTGTGGACTTCAACTCCCAGAATTCCTCGGCCAGCGTGCCTGGCTGAGGAATTCTGGGAGTTGAAGTCCACAAGTCAGAAAAGAGCCAAGTTTGAAGACCCCTGGCTTAGGAACACCCACTGAACACATATTATGCAGGAGCTCTTTAAATAAGCCACATCTTTTTCATGCTTGCTGCTGTTTTAATGAATCACATTAATTCTATGGCTCCTTTAAAGATGTGCTGTTTTCATATTCCTGAACATTCTAATGCACTTTGGAATGCACAATCACTTTGAAACATGTATACACATCATATTTTAATTTAAACAAACTGGAACAGGTATAAAGGAATTGGATAAAGGAACTGGATTATGTTTAGCATAGAAAAGGCATCCAACAGCGATCTTCCAAGTATTAAGAAATGTCACATAGATGGCAACCAAGACCTATTTCTACTGTCTTAGAGTATAGAATAATGAACTTCAGTTAACAGGAAAGATGGTTCCAGGTGAATATCAGAAAAAAAATCCTAAAAACAAAAACAGCTTGATAGTGGAGCCAACAATTACTTAGAAATGATGCTCTAGTTTGGATTCTTAGATTGAATTTAAATGGCTCCTTCTAGCTTTACTATGGAGGACTTGTTTTGCCAGTAATTCCTTCAATGATCACTTTTATAGATGTTGTAATTTGTAAATAATCTGCTATGAATTTTCCAATGCCACTTGTTCTGTATTTATTTTGATATAGATTGTTAACTGGTGTGAGAACATTTTTATTTTGTTAAAAAAGTATTAATATTAGGCTACAACTTCAATAAACCATTAAAGTACCTAGAGATCAAGGTAATATATTTGGGATTGTCTTACAAAGATAACTAAAGAGAAATATGCATGCATTTCATTAGTACTATTTTATATAACGGCATTCTGAAGGGGCTTCTGCATCCTGCAATACTAGAATTAAATAAGATCTATATGACATCATGTTCCAGACTGACAAGAAGATGTAATTCTTCAAGCAACACATAATTAATCTACAAAATTCACTGTCACAAAAGCCAATACTAGGCACTAGCTCAGCATGTTGCAATGTAAATGTGCTCTTCTATAGAATATGGTATTCCAATTTCATTTATTCCCCTCCACCCTCAAAAAAGTCAGCACTTTGTGATAACTGGACACGCTCTGCTTTTCTTGAGTTATCCTGAAACTCTTCTATGGCAAGAGGTCCAGTGAATTTGGTGTTATTTTCCTCTTTGAATTTAAACAAAATAAAGACTGCTACTCACAGCAATGAGTGGTTATATTACTTTAGTATAGCTAGCCAAATGTTTACTTCGATCTTGAATTAGTCACAAATGGTGTAAACTTAATTTTATGAAAAAGCGTACAGTTCATGTGAAATGTTACAATATTTATTGTATTATCACTTGTATACATGTTTTACAACAAAGGAAGTCCTCTTTGAGTCAATTAGTCAAGTTCTGTATATTCAGTCTAGTGCTTATACTAAGTCCAGTTTTGGTCATGATACAAAAAAGATGCTGAGACTTTGGAAAGAGTGCAGAGAAGAAGAACAAAGATGATTCTGGGGCCAGATGCTAAGGGGGCTGGATGCTAAACCGTATGGTGAAGTTGTGGCAACTGGGAATGTCTAGTCTAATGAAGAGAAAGAATGTAGGTAACAGGACAGCAGTCTTCCAATATCTGAAGGACTATCACAGAGAGGAAAGGGGTCAAACTATTCTTCAAAGCATCTGAGAACAAGACAAGAAGTAATGGATGAAAGCTTAACAAACTGAGATCCAACCCAGAATTAAGGAGAAATTTCCTATCGTGAGAACAATTAATCAGTGGAACAGCTTGCCACCAGAAGGTGGTGCTCCATCACTGGAGGTTTTTAAGAAGAGATTGGCAAACCATTTGTCCGGAATGGTATAGGTTCTTATGCTCTGTTGTTCTGTATTTTATTGGGGCTGAATGCACTCAATTTGAATGCATTAAGCCACAGTAGAATACAGATTTACATAATATTTTTGGCGGGGAGGGTAGAGATGCAAACTTCAGGGATGCTGCACACCTGCTGATCTCTCTATCTTGTGAATAGGAAGGTTGTATCAATTTGGTGATATACAAAACAATTTTTGTCACTGCTATTGTAATAACTGAGGTTAAGTTTTAAGAGCCAAAAAACCAAATGTCAGGATCAAAAATATTGGGATCTAAATCTCTGCTTTAACACGTCTTACTTCATGAGGATATATCTATTGTTATTATTTCTGAACATTCAAGAGTGTAATCAGTCTGTATATAATTAATGGAGCATAACCCTTCTGCATGCAAGTAAGTCCTGAATCTGATGCTGCAGGAAGTCTAAAGAAGAAATTTAAGTACCCTGAAGTAAGATAGATTTGCTATTAAAACTGCTTCAGACCCATCTCATGATTAACAATGTTAGCAATAGAGGTGCATTAATAAAGTATACTGGGAAATTATTATGTACTATTTTCTCAGCCTAATTCTCAATGTGGAAATAAATGGGCTAGCGTTCTTGAAACTGGTACTCTCAAGATGTTTTATGATTTCAGTTCCAAAATATTAAGCTGGTTGGTATTCAGCCTAACCCATCTATCAGACATAAGGAAGGGAGGCTACTGGAAAATGTTGTAAACTGTAATTTCAGCTTGTATGTATGTATATGTATATGTATACGTGTATGTGTGTGTATACACACACAAACATACACACACACATACATACACACATGCACACCTACACATGCACCTATACAGCATATTCACAAAAATGCAGCAATACTGCAGAACTTAAGCTGCAGTTCATAACTATCATAATCCATTTATTTTTTTAAGTGATAGGATCTTCCAACTTGCAATATGGTAATAATGAATTATATTTGCTTCAGATTTTCTCCTCTCTTCTGAAACATGCCATTTTCAAATTTATTTATCACAGCCCTGGGGTCAGAAACAGACAAGATATTAAATAAAAGAAGTATTCCATCATATGTGTATAAGAGAAACAGAATAAGTAAAATGGAGTCTAAAAATAAAAATTAAGAATATTATTGATAAAATAGAGCCAAATAACATACTATTATCAGAAGTCCAAAGTAACGAAAACACATTTACTAAACTTTAGGAGTTTGCTAAGTTTGTTAAAACTTGTATATAGGGTGGATGTAGCCAATGAACTATATTACATAATAACACTCAAAGAAATGTATTGTAATTAAAATATGCTGATGAAGATGACAAGTTTAACTGGACACATTCCTAGACAATAAATCAGTCATTTTAAGTATGGAAGTTAAATGAAAGATCCAGAGGCCAAGCACAAAGGACAAATGGGAGAAGGCCAATATTTTCATATTTTTCTTATTAGATATTTTTAAAATTTTGCCTTTATTACTTTTATAAGTAACTCAAGGCAGCAAACAAACATACTAGTCCTTCCTCCTATTTTCCCAACAGCAACCTTGTGAGTTTGGTTGGGCTGAGAGAGTGTGACTGGCTCAAAGTCACCCAGTTGGCTTTCATGCCTAAGGTGAGACTCGTTTCCTGGTGTCTTATGTATCAACGACTATTTTATTGAGGTTTTCAAAGATTCCTTCTGAATAGGCACGCTGCAGTGTAAACTTTACTGTGATGAGGGAAACCAAAGATTGGGCAGGACTGATCAAAATCAGTTCTGATTGTTTACAGTAATGAAATATTGACCCAGCTAGGATTGGTTATCGCTTTAACTGCACTAAAAAGGTGACTACTTTTTCACAATGGTACATCACATGTTGGATAACCTTCTTTATGAAACAAATGAAATGACGACTACACATTTAGGAGTTTTTTCATTCATTTTTTTCATTTCATTCCCTTTACATACATCATTAGGACTCACATTTGCAGAGATGAAGCTGTCAATGTACTGACCCAGTATCTGCAGGCTGTGCAGATCTAAACGGGGAAGAATAGACTGACTCAATTCTGACAAGACTGTAGCTATGGCTGTTTGATCTCCCTGAGGTGGGGATATTTTTATCATTGGTCTTGGATGGGGTTGTACTTTCCAATTCAAGATTGCAACTATGAGATCTTCCTGGACAAGCAACTCCTGCTTGGAAATATACCAACTGTGCTCTATTCTCAACTGATAGTTGCTCATGCCCTCATCTTCTTCACAATTGGACTATCACAATGGTCTACATATCACACTGCCCTTGAAGATCATTTGGAAGCTACAGCTGCTACAAATTACAGTGGTGTGAACAGTATATAACAGACACTTCATATTATGCATTGCTAAGTGCACTAGATGAGCTGCATGGATTGCCAGTAGGCTTCCAGGTGCAATTCAAGGTGAAAGTCATCATCTATAAGGCCCTTCAGGTACACTTCAGGCCCCCTTTATCAAATGTTGCCAGCTATTGGGGGCAAAGGAAGTATGTCTCCTGTCACTGCCTCTGCCTTCTGGAACAGTGTTCCCCACCTCCCAAAATACAAATAGTATCCACTTTCCTTGATATGTTTGTGGTCTCCAGTCATAATCTGTATGGTTTATTATTTTGGTTTTATTCTGCTCGTTTATGTGTACTTAATCATTTGTATTATTTCTGGATTTTTTAAGCCACCCAGAGTCTAATGCAGGGGTGTCAAACTTAATTTCATTGAGGGCCGCATCAGCATTGCGGTTGCCTTCAGGGGGCCGGGTGGGTGTGGCCTGGGTGGGCGTGGCCTACTGGGTGGGCATGGCTAGAGTGCGTATGGCCTACTGGGTGGGCGTGGCCAGCTCTACATCGTTGGCATCAAGGGTGCCTATGGGGGCCTGGGCAGGAGTGGGACAGATCTGAGGGTCTCTGGCAGAAGGAGGGTCTCTGGGCCAGGGCCAAGGGGGCCGTTCCCTCACTGTTTCCAGAATGGCTTCGCGGGCCACATGAAATCACTTCGCGGGCCGGATCCGGCCCCCGGGCCTTGTGTTTGACATGTCTGGTCTAATGGAATGAGTGGCCGTAACAAATATAATTATTTAAATTAAACAGAGTGCTTATATAATGAACATCACTGAAAACTACCAGTATGTCATTTAAATCACTCTGCACAGACTGCAATAAGAAATTAATTTCTATATTTTCTATGCTTCCTGTCATTTTCCCCCCTCCAAGACAATATTTGATTTGTTTCAGGCTTTCTTGTTACCGTTTTCTTTAACATCATTACCTAACACTGGTTTAGAGTTTAAAGAGATCTATTTTTTAATTTTTTTTTATTCCATTTATATCCCGCCCTTCTCCGAAGACTCAGGGCGGCTTACAAGCTTAGCAGTAGCCTTCATTCTATGTATATGCCTGCTTGTTAGGGCTTTCACACACACACACACACACACACACAAGCGGCATTATTACAAAGTCAGCTTATTGCCCCCAACAATCTGGGTCCTCATTTTGCCTACCTCGGAAGGATGGAAGGCTGAGTCAACCTTGAGCCTGGTGGGAGTCAAACCTGCACTAATTGCAGGCAGCTGGTGTTACTTAAGGAGGCATTAGCCCACTGCTCCAACAAGGCTTTTACCATGGACTGCCTATTACAATCTCATCACTGATATATTATTAAAATCTTGGGAGAGGAGAAATCTCAGTGGGTTAAAAGAATCAAGATTTTTACATTTTAAGCCCACAAAGTATTGAATCATACAAAACAAGAGTGATACAATAAGAAAAAAGCATTTACCAAATGCCTAAGTAGTATGAAACACTATCAATGAAGATATATGATTTACTGCTGTCACTACAGCACTAGGAACATTACTGATACACCTTTCTTTTTTATGCCAATATTCTTCAGTCTGCTACTATTTTGGAGATAAACACTTCTAGCTTCTCCTTTTATCTTGACTGTTAGCTGTCAAGCTTTTTGAATGAAATGGGGACATAAATGTTTTAAGCACATAACATTAAGTGGAATAGCACCATCTAGTTGTCCTAGTGAAATTTGACTTGGGAAAGAAAGGACCATTGACTGGTCAGGCTACAGCTCTCACCTGAAATATAAAGTCTTTATAGTCTTGAAATATAGTTTTCTACTTCCAGATCATAGTTATAAAGGCTTTATAGATGGGGATTTAATGTCACTATTTAATCATGCACGTGGTAAAATCTATGGATCTAAACATACTCTTAACCTTTGCAGTGTGAACAATATAAGCATATAAACATGCCACATTTCAGTAGAGTATTTGCAAATACAATAATTTATTTTATTTATTTATTAATTTAATTTATATACCGCCCTTCTCCCGGAGGACTCAGGGCGGTGAACAGGGCAATACATAAAAAACTAGATACAAAAATTAAAAATTATTAAAACGTGATTAAACAATGCCCATAAATTAATACAAATTAAAATTGAAGTTCATTTATAAAAATCCCACCCCGTCCCATCAGGCCAGGCCAGCTTGTTTAAAGAGATGGGTTTTAAGATCGCGCCGGAAGGAGCGGAGAACGGGCGCCATCCGGAGCTCGACCGGAAGATGGTTCCATAAATCCGGTGCACCCACAGAGAACGCCCTCCCCCTGGGGGCCACCAGTCGGCATTCTTTGACCGGTGGCACCCTGAGGAGGCCCTCTCTGTGGGAGCGTACTGGGCGGAGGGAAGTTGACGCCGGCTGCAGGTGCTCCCCAAGGTATTCCGGACCCATGCCATGAAGGGCTTTGTAGGGCATTACCAACACCTTGAACCTCACCCGGAAGACAACTGGTAGCCAATGCAGCTCGCGGAGCAAAGATGTGACATGGGAGTATCGGGAAACTCCCAATACAACTCTCGCGGCTGCATTCTGTACCAGTTGGAGCCTCCGAGTGGTCTTCAAGGGTAGCCCCATGTAGAGAGCGTTGCAGTAATCAAGACGAGAGGTCACGAGCGCATGAGTGACCGTACGTAAGGCATCCCGGTCTAGATAGGGCCGCAACTGGCGCACCAGGCGAACCTGGGCGAAGGCCCCCCTAGTCACAGCTACAATATGGTCTTCTAAGGAGAGCTGTGAATCTAGGAGGACTCCCAAGTTGCGAGCCCTATCTACAGGAGGTAATGACTCACCCCCCATAGTGAGGGGTGGGATATCCTGAATATCCCGAGATGCCGGTACACACAGCCACTCAGTCTTGTCAGGGTTGAGTCGAAGCCTGTTCCTCCCCATCCAGACCCGGACCGCCTCCAGGCACCGGGACATCACGTCGAGGGCATCACTGGGGTGGTTTGGGGTCGAAATGAAAAGTTGGGTATCATCAGCATACTGATGATACCCAACTCCAAAACCACGAATGATCTCACCCAGCGGTTTCATGTAGATGTTGAACAGGAGAGGCGAGAGGACCGACCCCTGAGGGACTCCACAAACGAGAGGCCTCGCGGTCGACCTCTGCCCCCCTGCCAACACCGACTGCGAGCGTCCCAGGAGATAGGAGGAGAACCACTGAAGAACCGTGCCTCCCACTCCCAATCCCCTGAGACGCCGCAGCAGGATACCATGGTCGATGGTATCGAAAGCCGCTGAGAGGTCTAATAGGACTAGGACAGAGGAATATCCCTTGTCCCGAGCCCTCCAGAGATCATTCACCAGCTCGACCAATGCCGTCTCCGTGCTGTACCCGGGCCTGAAGCCCGATTGGTACGGGTCTAGATAATCCGCTTCATCCAGGACCAGAGGGAGCTGATGCGCCACCACACTCTCAACAACCTTCGCAAGAAAGCGAAGGTTGGAGACCGGACGAAAGTTATTCAACACAGCCGGGTCCAAGGCAGGCTTCTTGAGGAGAGGTCTCACCACCGCCTCTTTCAAGGCGGCGGGAAAACTACCCTCACTCAAAGAGGCAGATATAACCGCCTGGAACCAGCCTCGTGTCCCCTCCCGGGCTGCATAAACCAGCCAGGAAGGGCACGGGTCCAATAAACATGTGGTGGAGCTCAGCCTCCCCATGATCCTGTCCACTTCCTCCGGAGTTACAGGATCGAACTCCTCCCAGGTAACATTGACAAGACCGCTCGTGTCCTGATCGTCCGATACTGCCCAGTCGGAGTCCAAACTGGTCCGAATCCGAGCGATTTTGTCCGACAGATGTTGACTAAATTCCTCGGCACGCCCCTGCAAGGGTTCCTCACTCACCTCCTGATTAAGAAAATACAATACATTTTATATATATATATATATATATATATATATATATATATATATATATATATATATATATATATATATGTGTGTGTGTGTGTGTGTGTGTGTGTGTGTGTGTGTGCGCGCGAGCAACACATATCAGTATGAAACAGAATTTTGCTTCCTTTTTAATGAAAATGCAATAATTTCTTTAAAGGTTTGATTAGTTAGCCACCACAACTCTAACTAAAAAAAATAAAAACTTTACATATGGTTATCAGAGCCCAAGAAAAAATACTGATCAACCAATATTACATCTGAAGTTACCAAATAATGAAAGGAAAGGGGTATTCTGATCTCTGAAACATGTAATTACTTATTTTGATACTAAAATCATTAACTATTATAGGAACCCATAATTTCCAAATCAGGGAGATTCAGAATTGATAAGTATGAGAAATATCTACTAACCGGAGACCTTGCAAATAATTATCTCTGAAGGATTGGGTGAATGATCTCCAAGGCAGCTAGTTTGTAAGATGAAGTATAAAATCAAAAATATGTATTACGCTTGTGTAAAAAAAGAACTGAATTGTATGGATTCCAGGTGTACTGCCATACACTACTGTATGGCAGAGCTATAAAGCCTAACAAATCAGCTATAATTAAAAAATATAGTCTCTTACATTTATTATTAGATTTATATCCTACCTGTACCTGCACAACTCAAGGCAGTGTACATAATGCTCCTGCCATGGTTAGTTTCATCCTAATTTTTAAAATTGACCAGCTACTATATTAAGCTATAACCTACGGTTATTTGTGCCTAAACTAAGTCAAAACCAAACAACTCAGCCCAAGATTATATTACCATATTCCATATTCCTCAAGCTATTCTCATCACTTCCTATCTTTAAATCTGAATATAGTCTCAGAAAATTGAACTCATGGAGAACTTGAATTTTATTCTTCCTTCTTACATTTGTAGTTGTGAGACACTGCTACCAGGTAAAATTACAAAGGCTTACTTTTGTGAAGGGGCAAGTGATATCACCAACGTAAAATGGTGTTCTGTGACTCATACCTCGAATTAAGCATTTGTTTAGGGCAGGGGTAGGCAACCTCGGCTCTTTTATGACTCGTGGACTTCAACTCCCAGAATTCCTGAGCCAGCACAGCTGGCTCAGGAATTCTGGGAGTTGAAGTCCACGAGTCATAAAAGAGCCGAGGTTGCCTACCCCTGGTTTAGGGGGTTAAAATTAAGTTTTGTTCAAAAAATAAGCAATGCCCCAAACCAATTCTGCGGACTATATACACGTATCCAAAGCTGCAATACACTGGAGCAAACTTAATAGGAATTCCGCGGAGATTTCTAGTAGGGTGCATCAGAAGTAATTACGAAAGCAGAGAGACATTGTAAATCTCTTCCCAAAGCCTCATTAAATAAGGAAGCTAAAGAAGCGACAGAAATAGGCTGTCAGAGCTCTCCCGAGTATCTTGGTCGGAATCCACCGAGTACACACTATTCTGGGGGGGGGGATGATAAAGGACAAAGAAGAGCGGCCAAGTCCCACATTTGCAGCGTCCTTGGTGAAGGATCAGAAGAAAGATTACGACCTGCTTCCCCACTACCAGAAGGCGAGCCAGACTGATGATGGGACGAATCATCCTCTCGCCACGCCGGCATGATTATTGGATCTCCTGGACCAGGGGTCGGCAACCTCGGCTCTTTTATGACTCGTGGACTTCAACTCCCAGAATTCCTGAGCCAGCATAGCTGGCTCAGGAATTCTGGGAGTTGAAGTCCACGAGTCATAAAAGAGCCGAGGTTGCCGACCCCTGTCCTGGACCAACAATCCAAAGCGAGCCCGGTCAAAGCTCAGGCTCCCTTTCAAGTCTGGGGAAAGAGCCGAATCACAAAGGGGACCTGATAAAAAAAAACCCCGCCCCCTTGAGGGCTGCATTCCCCCATGCCGGCCCGGCCGAGGTGGGTAAGAGGGAACCAGGCCAGGCCCAGCAGCAGATGGCGGAGGCGGTACGTGTGTCGGCGCGTCCGCCTACCCGGTCCCACCACCGGGCGCAGAGCTACCCGCCTCCCGCGGGCTGAGAAAGTAAAACCCGGCCACTCCCCCAGCAGACGGAAAGGGACCGTCCCAGGCCGGCACAGACCTCCACGTCGCGGCCCTTATTCTTGAAGCTCTTGAAGCGGTGGTTCTCCAGGCCGGCGGCGGCGGCGTTGTCAGCCATGACGACGGCGGCGACGGCAGCAGCAGCGGCTCTAGGGCTGAAGCAGCGACGACAGCGCGCGCGCGCGAAAGGGGCGGCGGAGGGGGAGGGAGGGAGGGAGGAGGAGAGGCGGAACGAGCGGACAGACGCTCAGTGACGAAACAAACGGGAAACGGCGGAGGACGGCGCATGCGCCCAGCCGGCAGGACTGTGGCAGGAGCAGAGAGTAATCCGAAGCTCCGGTGGGTGGGGAGGAGATTGAGGCTGCCTTGGCGGTAGGGTTGAAGGCATTTCCACGGGCTTTTCGGAGCGGAAATGACAGCTGCCCACGTGCGGCACAGACGTCGAGGGTTGGGGGCAGCCGGAATGAGCGGGAAAGTAGAAGCCGAAGGAAAAGTGGTTGCTCAGTTTTCCCCGAACCCGGCTGAAGTCCGCTAATCCCTGGGAATTGCTTAGCGAACAGCCACCGTAAAGGGACGGGCGGTGGGCTTTTGGGATCAGCCGAAAGGATGCGTTTGCCCAGAGTGCGAAGCAAATATGTGGCCTTGGTGAATCTAGTCCAGCGTTTCCCAACCTTAGGAACTTGAAGATGCGTGGACTTCAACTCCCAGAATTCCCCAGCCAGCATAGCTGGCTGGGGAATTCTGGGAGTTGAAGTCCACGCATCTTCAAGTTCCTAAGGTTGGGAAACGCTGATCTAGTCATTATGTCTTAGAAGTCAAGGGCAATCATTTGTCGCCAGGTAGGAATCCAACGAATTTTCTCTTATTGAAGAAACTGGCTTAAACAAACATAGTTGACGTTTCTTGTTAAACTTGCCATATAAAGCAACAGTTAAACGCTCACTGCAAGTAATACTGTGCTCACCTACAAAATTTGTAAGACTTGTTTTTTTTTTTTCATGAACATTCAGTAGAGCTTCCTGCTGGAAATTGAATTAGTCTTTGCCCCACATATTGGGGTACCTGGCAATATTAGGAAGCCTGTTAAAGAATCCCATGGGTCAACAGCCGTCTGATCATTTCAAAACCTACCTTGAGAACAACCACAAGGTGGATAAATTCATCCTTCATGCTCTGGCGTGAGGCTGCCCAATACGACAACCATCTCTGAGATACAACTGGCGGACTTATTATGGTTCTGATGTTTGCAATAAAACAGGAAAATGCAAAAATTTGCTCTGACCCAAATACCATTGTAAGACCATTTTTTTTTACTGCAAGTTAGATTTTAATACTTTGTACAAATGGAGGATGAGTTAGGACAATTCATCCTTGGAAACTGGTAGATCCTGAGGGATTTCTGAAATTCTAGAAGTTTTCCAATTGTTGGTCCTAGCTGGTATATGAAATGCAGAAATTCCAATGGATAGTTAATATCACGCAAGTATTTTCTAACAAAGCCCGCAGTTGGCTTTATGAGTTAGTGGAGAATAAACAGATAAACGACAGATGGAATGCAAGGTAAAAAAAATATCTCCAAGTTTGATCAGAAGCAAGTCTGTTGATTTAATGGCAGTGATATTAGTATCCTCAAAGTGTGATTTTTCTTTCTTCTTTGCATGATTTAATATCAACGCTTTCAAAGTCCTGCTAAGAGATATTTGTCACTGAATAAAATTACTATCTTAAAATGCTGCACTTCAAACAGTTTAAAATATATTTTAATTTATATAACTGCCCATCTCAAAACAGTAAGTATGGGTGACTAACAGCAGTTAAAAACACAAAAAGTAATAATCAACTACCAAGATAAAAGAGCAATCAACCTATGGGACCATTCTCTTCCTGGGCGCCCTTAAGATGACATTCTTGATGGGACCAGTTCATTCTGCCAAATTAGGTAAGGTCAGTAGAGATACCTGGGGAGAGGTGGTCCATCAAAATCTGTAATTTTTTCAGATGTTCAACTATTCTACACAAAAACAAGGCTCCCTCATCTGTATAGCCACCACTCACATAGCCATGGGATGGCAGTAAGAGATATAGAAAACTACACCAAAGATGTGTAAGGTTCTTTGAAGGAAAATTACATTTTAATGATTGCTGTTCTTTTAGGCTAATGTTGTTGTTAGCTGCGAAGTCGTGTCTGACCCATTGCGACCCCATGTACAATGTTCCTCCAGGCCTTCCTGTCCTCTACCATCTTCTGGAGTCCATTTAAGCTCACGCCTACTGCTTCAGTGACTCCATCCAGCCACCTCATTCTCTGTCGTCCCCTTCTTCTCTTGCCCTCAACCTTTCCCAGCATTAGGCTCTTCTCCAGTGAGTCCTTCCTTCTCATTAGGTGGCCAAAGTATTTGAGTTTTAGCTTCAGGATCTGGCCTTCTAAAGAGCAGTCAGGGTTGATCGCCTTGCAGTCCAAGGGACTTGCAGGAGTCTTCTCCAGCACCATAGTTCAAAGGCCTCAATTCTTTGGCGCTCAGCCTTTCTTATGGTCCAACTTTCACAGCCATACATTGCAACTGGGAAGACCATAGCCTTGACTATACGCACTTTTGTTGGCAGGGTGATGTCTCTGCTTTTTAGTGTGCTGTCTAGATTTGCCATGGCTTTCCTCCCGAGGAGCAAGCGTCTTTTAATTTCTTGGCTACAGTCCCCATCTGCAGTGATCTTGGAACACAGGAAAATAAAATCTGTCACTATCTCCATTTCTTCCCCATCTGTTTGCCAGGAATTGAGAGGGCCAGATGCCATGATCTTGGTTTTCTTAATGTTAAGTTTCAACCCAACTTTTGCACTCTCCTTCTTCACCTGCAACAAGAGGCTCTTTAGTTCTTCTTCACTTTCTGCCATTAGAGTGGTATCATCTGCATATCTTAAGTTGTTGATATTTGTCCCGGCAATCTTAATTCCAACTTTTGATTCATCTAGCCCTGCCTTTCTCATGATGTGCTCTGCATATAAGTTAAATAGGCAGGGCAACAGTATACAGCCTTGTCGGACTCCTTTCCCAATTTTGAACCAATCAGTGGTTCCGTGTCCAGTTCTCACTGTTGCTTCTTGACCCGCATATAGGTTTCTCAAGAGACAAATAAGATGGTCTGGTACACCCATCTCTTTAAGAACTTGCCACAGTTTCTTGTGATCCACACAATCAAAGGCTTTAGCAGTTCTACAGACTTTTTAAGCTCATTTTATTAGAGAGTACATAAGCAACAATTTATTTTGAAAACCTACATTCAGAAAATGTGATGGGTGGTTTGTAAAAACTTTAATATTGACAGATAATATATGAAATGTTCAATAAATATGCTATTGAAGATACAGAAGATACAGAATAGGTTAAATCCCAAATCAGACTTTCAGTAACATAATGGAGGAAGATCTGTTTTGACTTGAGGATCATATTCATATTTACGTAGTGTTTGAAGAGCACAAGAGTAAACATGGTTGAACAAAAACTAGACTAGAGGTCAAAATATTAAAACGGTAGAGATTAAATTCATATTTAATGTTATAAATAAAATATACTATCTCTGCTGCAGCCAAACAGATGCTTTTAAGAGGAGAAGGAAAAGAGCATAAAATAAAATTATACAGGATAGCATATATTAAAATTTGGGAATGTATTTTAAATCAAATTCAGTTCTAAAACTACTTTAGATTTATTTTCTCAAGTACACCTTTTTCATCTTTTCAAATGCCCTATAATAACCAAAAGAGATGTTCTTTACACATACGTTAAGATAAGGGTTAGAGCTAGAATAATCTATCTTTAATTTTAAGAGGGTCAAATGGGCAACTGTAGCTAAAATATACCTAGGCATACATACTGTTTGCTACTATTACCCGTTTTATCCCTTGTTGACACAGTTCCCAGAAATTTTGGTAACTGTAGTAAATTGGGTTAAATGCATGACTTTATAGTAGCATAGTAAGCATTTTATACATATCTTTCCAAGCGTGGATTTTGGAGTTCCAGAATATTTGCCAATAGCACTAACTGAATTCATATGTGTATTTGTAACTGGCTGTTGGAAAAGAATTTCCTACAAGACCTGAAAAAGGACACCTCCCTGAGGAATAATAAAGGTAATAGGTAAGTTTTTCTAACATTAGTATATTATCAAGAATGCACATTCCTTCAATCTCTTAAGACTACAAAGCCTATATAACAAAATAGAGCAAATCACTTTTTCACTTATTTGCCATGGTATAGTTAAATGTATGAAATGTGACAACAGAATCTCAAAGTTATTTCCACTCCTTACCTCTCAACAAAATACAAGGACAAAGGCTTATAATTCTGATATAGCAATTTCCTTACAGCAGGTTTCATAGTTCTGGATGTACAAGAATGCTGTACATATTTTCTCAGTGCACAAGAAAAGCAATTTAAAATAACCATAAAAATGAATAGAAGAGCAGTCTGTACATTTTATATTTTTGGAGAACTCCAAAAATGTAATAAAGAATTTAAAAAATAAAGTTTTATCACAACAAGCAACAGGCTATTCAGTACTACTTTGTTCCATTGACAGCTTTTGTACAATAGATCAGCAGACTGGCTTTTAACAGTCAGCAATTTATTCTAATTTTAACACAAATACTCAGGAATAAACATCAGAACCCCAGTGCTTAAAAAGTATAACAGGTATCAATGTTTTCATTGTTGTTATCCTCAAAATACTTGTAATTACTTTCTCTAATTACTATATATATTGGAGAAACATTGTTGAATAACCATTAGACTCTGCTATATTATGGAAATGCGACATTTACAAAACCATTTTACTGTAATATGTATAGCATATTATATAGCATTCTTAAGAGTCCATGGTCACTAAATACTGTCAGCTTTATCCCTTTTCATCAAATACAAATATTATCCATATCACAAACAGTAGGTAAATCTAAACCAGCAACATAAGTTTCCAGATAAATTGATATTTTCCCAAACATTAAACAGACTAATCAAATGCAACATTAATATTCTGGGAATAATGTGAAGTTTGAAAGAATGGGTTGTAAAAAGTGCTAGTTAATCAATCTGCAGCAGGAACCTTCAGAAAATCTGCTGTTCAAAGAGTATCTTTTCAAAACCTGCAGGAGGAGCATGACAGAAATCGCTGAACTGACAATCCAAAATGGCACTATCATCAACTGTAAGGGGAAAAAAAAGAGAAGACATATGTATCACATTCAAATGCTCTTTATTACTGCAAGCCTCATTGGGTGTTCAGGCTTTCTATCAGATGAAGTATGTTGCAGAGACATTGCAATTCCTGCCCTCTGAAATGATCTCCCCACAGAAGTTTTTCTGCTCCCCCCCACCCCTTTGTGTTATTCAGATTGTTTCCACAGGCCTTGGGGACAGGCTGATTATGGAGCCCCTTTGATTTTGGTTTGATCTGTTTTGGTTTTGTTTTGTTATGATGTTCTACTGATCAGCTGTATTCTTTTATAGGTGTTTTTTTAGCTGTTAAGACACAGAATCATTTAGCAATCTATGATAAGTAAGCAGTTTACTAACCGTGACTTTTCTGCTGCATTGTCAGTGACACAGCTATATCTTTTACATTTTTAGGCTTTTATGCTGAAATAAGTGACATACAGAAATTTAACAGGCAGATAAGAAGTATTCACTAGAGGTAGTAGTTAACAGGGAATAGAGTGGTAAAGATGACAATTTAGCCCAATTACCCAATTCAGTTTTTGAATGAGTAGGTAGCTGAACCCAGGTCAAGTGTAACATTTCACTCACTAAACTAGATTGTAAGAATGTCTCCTTACCATAGACCGCAGGGAAGACTGTTCCTCTGATTCCTGAGGCTGGACAGTGCATATTTTTTCCATTTAAATAAACATTTAGTTCTACATGGTCATATGTAATTCCCTGTAAGACAGATATGAATTTTATATATAAACGTTCATCCTTTTTGTTTTAATTGGATATACACAATTGAATATACACAAATATACACATACATACCTACACATGTATACATACATACATTCATACATTTTATTCTGAACATTTTAGGCAGATATTTAACACATTTTTATCCTGCCTTTATAAGTAACTTTAAATGTACACAATACTCCTTTTTCCTCCTTTTTCCCCACAATATGAAATTATTCGCTGCCATTTGAAGCAATGCTAGTCTCAGAAAACAATACAATTAAAATTATCACAATAACAAATACTAAGCAGTCAAGAAAGATTAAGAAATAGAAAACTCTTGCCCTGTACTATCAAGACATAAGGAAACATTAAGAAGGATACTCTTGAAGCAAAACATCACAACTTCAACCCTACTTTGGATTTCTAACAATGCTCCACATAAACTGCTAAATCACACTTAGATGGGCAAAAAATGTAGGTGACTACAATTCCCTATTTTGGAAGTCAGTCTGTTTCCCTACCATACTATGCTGTCAAAATTCCAAACACAGAGCTACAACTGGCAGGAACACTAAAAAACAGTGACTACATCATCCTGAAATTTGCAATTATAAGGACTCTGAAAACTCAATTAGTTATACCTTGAAATTTAAAATACTTAGTCTGAAAAAAATACAGAGAAAGAATTTAACAGGATCCAAATGTAGAACACAAAAAGCCTTCCAAGCGGAAATGGAAGGCATAATAGAAGCAAGAATAATGATACTTTATCCGAGTACTGAAAATCAAATTCAGCCATATATATATCACTGCTTCTGAATGTGACAGAGGAAGAAGCACCTGTGTATTTAAATTGATTAGAATATTAGCTAATTACAGAAAATATTTACAAAAAAACATTTGGTCATGGTTTTGTTTTTATAAACAAAGCAAAAATATATGAGAAAGAAGAACTAACAACTAATTTGACAGAGGTTCTTTACTTATTATTGGAATCCATGGAAGCAGGAAGGACCATAAAATGAGGAGAGTTAATAAAATCCTTATCGGATTCTTAGGTAGATGTCTAGAAAGTAACAAAAATTCTATCTATATTATTGATTTTACCATTTTAAACCTATCCTAAGAAACTAAACATTGACAATGATGCTTCAGACAAAAATATTTTACAATTTGATCAAAACAAATGTTATCTATTGATGAGTTTCGATGAAACATGCAATATGAAGGTTTATTTATTTAGGAACAATATAAGACAACCTGTGCCTGATCCACATTATATTTATTTTATTTTAATCCCATTTATATCCCGCCCTTTTCCGAAGACTCAGGGCGGCTTACAATTTAAGCACAAACCAATGTGCTTAGCAATATAATACCTATTAAGCAATACAGGCATTACTTACGAACTTTTGCCAATATAAACAAACCTGTCTGCAACTCCAGTCTAGAAGGTCTCAGAAGTCAAGAGGAGGTTAATGTACACTTGGATTTACAAATAAAATGGACTTGTGAACAGCCTCTTGGAATGTAATCTGTAAGTAAAGTACTGCTTGTAATGTTTAAACTCTGCTACTAAAATGTTTTTGTCAATGCTGTGCTGTGTTGAACTAATATTTTTCTACAATTTTTGCCTCTTATCTTTTATTAGAATTATATTTCAGTGAAAAGGGAATGACTTTAGTATACTGTAAATACTTCGCCTGTTTCAGTACAGATGCATGTTGCCAGTTTTTCAAACACATGCGTGTTAAATTTTTTGTAAGCTAATGTTTTAACCAAACCAGACATAAAAAGACATATAAAGGTATGTTTTGATATGGAGCAATTGCTGGTATGAGATTTCAGCAATAGGCCACATTCTTTTCAGGTACTTTGATAATGAAAAAAAATCAAAACTCACCACAACATCACCCTCCTGTGGCAGACTATTTGCTGGCAATCTGTTTTTTTCTTCATTGTTGTAGTAAAGAGTCCCATCATTTCTCAGAACTAGACTATTCACATCATTTCCAAGAGGAATTTGATTCAAGTTGACTTTCTGAGTTGCAACTCCAACACCCCAGATTCCTGAAATCACAGTAGAGGCAAAAAAAATGGAATGGTATAATCATAAGATAAAAAACAGGGAAAATAAGTCCAAGTTTTCTCCTTTGCCACACTAAGAAGCAATTTTAAATTGTCTCCAATGAAGATAATGAACCTTAATATTTCATTGCTGTGAGAAAACATTCATAAATGAAAGCTGATAATTATAACAGCTGAAATTTGCATATGCAATTATATAGCTGAACTTTTCCTAACTGAATGATCATTGAAAAACAGCAATAAGTGAATGAAGATATACTTTCATTATGGTTCTACTTATTAAGTTATGTGAGGATTAGAAATCTTCAAACAGCCATTACAACACTATTCATAGTATTTATTATATATCTCCATTACAGATATTTTGATTCTATACGAGTAACACGAAATTAATTCTTGAAAAAGCTACTTTTTTACTGACCTGTAGATTGGATTTTAAACTCAAAATAGCTCTTGTTCTGATGCAAAGGAGCATTAGCTAAGCAACCCCCTGTACCGCATACTCGTCGTCCGTTTTTAACGACGACGACATCTGTTCCTGCAGAATATAAAATATCAACAAGCAAAAAACACTTTAAACTATGTTGAAGACTTACAATTTTTATGCAGACAATCCACACTGACTTCAGTGAAATTCATTGCCAAGGAACTGTAACAAATTTTATTTGTTTTTCATCTCTATACCTTGTCCCACCTGCCAATGTTTTTTTTAACAGAAAACCTATAGCACTCTACAGAATGTGTGGCGAAGTAATATTGCATGCAGAGTTGGAGGGTTTAACCCCTTGTCCAAGGGAACTTGGGTAAATACGTTGTTTCAAAAGCAGGCATTCCATTCACATGACAAGAGGGTGGGAGTGGAACCTAAGAGAGCATGCAGGCAGATCAGCAGGCTCTCTTCCTATGCCCCACTGACCAGTCAGCTGTTTGTGTTTTTGACACAAAAACTCCATTTCCCCCCCCAGTAGTATATATCAGAGGCAATAACAAAGCAACCATGTGAAATCCATTCTTCTCAGGACCAATGAAATTCATTACATGTTAACTGAACAAAAGGTTGTATAATTTCTTTTTCTAGAAAATGCAAGGCAAGGATGACAAAGCATCTGTTTCCAATATGCATTTAGAAAGAAAGGGCAAAATTTCAACTTTTTCAAACAGACTTTTGAAAAAATATATTTTGCACATAAAAACAATTTAACCAAGAATCAATGCAATTAACTAAAAAGGATGCTAGCACATTCTACAGTAATATTTTCCAACTATCTTATTCTTTCTGAAAAGGACTTTAAAACATTTTGGTTTCAATGTATTTTTGCTTTAGATGGGGAAATACGGCTGTATATGAACCTTAAAGGTCATCACCAGCACCTTGAATCACACCTAGAATCCAACAATAACTTTTGTAGGTCTCAAAATAGTGGTGTTATCCAGATAAAACAAGGTGTACCCATAATTACTGAAGTCATTTTATTCTGGACTTGCTGTATCTTTTGAACAGTCTTCAAGGCCAGCCCCATGTAGACAATACATGATAATAGTCTGTGTAGGGCACAGGTCGGCAACCTGCGGCTCCGGAGCCACATGCGGCTCTTTGAGCCGTCTCTTGCGGCTCCCAGCCGCCCGGTGCGCGCGCACCTCTTCCAACGGGCAGCGGTGCGCGCGCACCTCTCCAAATGGAGAGTGGCACCGCCCGTTTGGAGAGGTGCACGCGCACCTCCCCGAATGGGCGGAGGTGCGCGCGCACCTCCCCAAACCTTTGGAGAGGTGCGCGCGTACCTCCGCGCGAATGGGCAGCGGTGCCGCTCTTTGAGGAAGCTGCCGCGGCCCGTCTGTGAAGCTGCCGAAAGCGGCAGCTTAGCAGACGGGCCGCGGCAGCTTCCGCAAAGAGCGGCGCCGCTGCCCCTTCGCACGGAGGTACGCGCGCACCTCCCCAAAGGTTTGGGGAGGTGCGCGCGCACCTCCGGTCGTTCGGAGAGGTGCGCGCGCACCTCTCGGAATGGGCAGGGGCGCCGCTCTTTGCGGAAGCTGCCGCGGCCCGTCTGCTAAGCTGCCGCTTTCGGCAGCTTCACAGACGGGCCGCGGCGGGCTTCCTGAAAGAGCGGCACCGCTGCCCATTCGCGCGGAGGTACGCGCGCACCTCCGGTCGTTCGGAGAGGTGCGCGCGCACCTCTCGGAATGGGCAGGGGCGCCGCTCTTTGAGGAAGCTGCCACGGCCCGTCTGCAAAGCTGCCGAAAGCGGCAGCTTTGCAGACGGGCCGTCGCCATCGGGCAACCGGGAACCGGTTCCATCTCATTTTTAAAAAAATGGCAGCCGCGTGCGTCCGCGCATGCGCAAAAAACCTTTTTGCGCATGCGCGTGCATGGACACACGCACGCGGCTCCCTCTTTTTTTAATTTGTGATGGAACCGGTTCCCAGTGGCTCTTTTTCTTTTTTAGGTTGCCGACCCCTGGTGTAGGGTAACCAAAGCATTCTGGTGACTATGAACTGCACCTTTTTTTTCAGGAATGGAAGTAACACCAGATGAACTTGTGCAAAAGACTGCTTGGCCACAGATGCCTCTAAGCAGGAGCTGTGAGTCTAAGTAGACCTTCAAAATTATGAAACAGTTCAGAATAAAGGTGTTAATCCCATCCAAAATCTAATATGAAATAATCTGGTGTCAGTTGGTCTCCAAATCAAAAGCCATTCAATCTTGCAGAAATTAAGTCTCAGTTGGGTACTGGAATAGCAGCTCAGCTGCATCTTCTGTTTGGCCCAGTTTGAGATACTGTATACAACTGTGTGTCACCTGCATACTGATGACTCCTGACCTCCACTGTTGAGCTCCAGAGTGATTTCATATAGAATAAGAGGAAGGGACCACAAAAGACAGAAAATCCATCGTGTTCCCACTTACCCACCAGTTTTCCTTGCTATAAAGTCTCCCAAATGTACGTACTTCAACCTCATAATTTCTCTTCACATGTTCTGCCCATTTTACAATTTTAAGGAACAAACATCAGAACTATAGTCAATTTTCTAAGTATTGGTCTTTCACAGATTTAGGGGATTAAAAATTGGCAGTTTCATTTTGAATCTGTTCTTAAATAACATGTGAAAGCCACATATTTAAATAGGGAAGAGGAAGAAGACTAGGTGCTGCCTCCATATTAATCGTATAGATCAATTTTGTTAACGAATATTTTGTTCACATTTCTAAGGTTAACTCGTAAACAACTTTAGCCAAAGTAGAGTGCATCAGTATAATCACGATAAAATATATATAACAGATTTGTAGTTTCCTTGGTACCGTATATGTAAGAATGCACTTTGAAATCATTTATTAAAACAGTAAATTAAAGAGATACTACCACCTTTTACTCATTTTTTTCCTAGCGCAAAACAAGCCTTCTTTGACGGGGGGGGGAACAGAAGCATGGAAAATTTACACTTTTCCAATTTAAAATTTTACAAACATAGAAACTGAAATTTGAACGTATTGTTTCGTTAACGGCACAAGTTCAATGTAGATTTGGAAACGAACAGGGCGCGTTTCGAGTTCTTTAACGGTGCAGTTTCTAGGGGGATTTATCCCTGCGCGCCAATCCTGCGAGAGCGGCTGCCCTTACCCATCTGTTGCGTGTCCAGCAGCACCGACGGCATCTCCTTGAGAGGGATGTGCCCGGCGCTGCCTTCTCCACAGCAAGCCCAGCGCAGGCAACACCACACGGAGCCCGAGGTCGCCCCTGCCGACGCCGCCATGGTTGCTCGGCCTCTCTAGCTTCAAGAGGAGGCGGCTTCAGCTGTTCTCTATACACTTTCGGTTCCTGATTGGTGAAGGCCTTCATGTGCGGGGTAGGCGCCCCAGCAACAAATCCACGCAAACTAACCAGGCTGAGTTTCTCCTTTACTGGGAAGGAAGGCCTGCTCTTCGTAGAACGGCTCAAGCCATTCGCAGGCAAAGAGGAGCTACTGGCCCTTCCTTCTGAAATGTTGCAGAAGAAGCAGACTTTGAACAGGTGTTTGGGGTTTTTTAACCAGCGTCTTTTAAAATCGCAATTGAACAATGCACAATACGAGCGGCGCTATTTCTTTGGTTATGTTTTAATACAGAATTATTGGCTGTCTCCCTTGTGACTTGCAAAAAACCCAAAACATCCGCTTAAGAAGCCGCTTAAAATGGACAGAAAAAAGGAGGCCCCGGGAGACTTGACTTGTCTCTCCCTGGAAATCTGCCTTGGGAGCCGGGCTTTGTCGATGCATGATTTCCACCCCTATCTTGTGTCCAAGGATAAGGAATTATCTATTTTCTCTAACAGAGAAAGTGGTAATCCTGTGTATTCTTTTTATAGGATTCTTTTCTTTGGACGACCACCAGGAGGCAGAATGTAACTAGTTCCATCTACATTTGAAATCATCAGATTTACATAGTCAGATCTTTTTCTATGGGGTCTAAACCCACCGGAAATTGAATTTATGCATCATTGTGGTTTGAGAGATTATATACAGTAAATTAGGTTTAGGAATTATCTACGTCCTGCTGCTCAACAATGTTGTAGAAAAGGATGTACAGGTAGTGCCTGGTTTATAAATGGTAATTGGGACTGGAATTTCTACATTAAGTGATATGGTCATAGAGTGAAACATCACGACTTCATTCCTTAGTGACATATCTCAGCAGCTGATGTTCCCATTGTTAACCAAATTCCAACTGATTTGCTAGGCAGGGACCCTTTCCTCATTCATAAATTATAAGCTCTATTGAAAATAATCCTCTCTGGAAGGGTTTTTTTCCCCCTGTTCAGTCGTGTCCAATTCTCAGAGAATGCCTGAAAAGGCCCTGTAGTTTGGTTAGCAAAGTTTTTCAGAAGTGTTTTGCTCAGTTAAGGTACCATATCCAATAGCATATATGAGAAGCTGAACAGTAATGATGTTTTGACCCCAAATCCAGGCTTGAAAGACTGAATAATGTTTTTAAAAGTTGCCAATTTTTAAGATGTGGGACTTCATGCTGGCTGGGGAATTCTGATAATTGAAGTCCACATAGTTACCAAGTTTGAAAATCACTGGAAGAGTCAGTGTTTCTAGTGAAAGCAACCATTATGGGTAAATGAAAACCGAATCCGGTGCTTCCTTTCCTGCAAATATTTCCTAGCTAATTTTTTAGCTCCCGCCTCCAGTTTCAGCCAACAGAGAAGACGAGGCGAGGAAAAAGCCATTTCGAACCTGATTGGAGAAGAGGAAGAAACCCAAGCCCCGCCCGTCTACGTCATGACGTCAAGGCGTATCTTCAAGCACGTGAAAATGGCCTTTCTGGGCAGATGTTGTCTGTGGCCAAGCGGAAAAGGAGAGAGAACGGAAGTCCCGCCCCACCGGATCCCAGTTTGGATCTAGAGAGGACAGGAAAGGGATCCTCCGCGGTAGAACTTGCCTTCTCGCGTGGCCTCTTAGGAACCATGGGCGGGGCCCGCTGAAGGCGATCTACAGGTGAGCTGGGCTTCGACTGGCAGCGGCGTCGTGCGGGCCTTCTTCTTTTGACGCTCCCTGCGGAAGGGAAGGAACGAGCCGGACGGCGCTGCCACCGCAGCCCTGAGGATGGCATCCGTTGGACCCGCCCACTGCGCTGTACCGTAAGCGTCTGTCGCAGGTGAGGCTGAAGGCCTCTGCTCCGTTCCCGGCAGTCGGAGAGGCGTCTGGTGTGGATTGAGATAGCGCAGGGGTCGGCAACCTCGGCTCTTTTATGACTCGTGGACTTCAACTCCCAGAATTCCTGAGCCAGCTATGCTGGCTCAGGAATTCTGGGAGTTGAAGTCCACGAGTCATAAAAGAGCCGAGGTTGCCGACCCCTGAGATAGCGAATTCCCAGGCGCTCTGGCGCCTTCGGGCTGCGTTTTGCACGGCCACGCCAGCCATCCAGGCCAGGTTCTTAACACACAAAAAAATTACGTCCGCTTTGTCCACTTGCATTTCGACGTCAGGTGCCTTGACAAAACTCTCGAAGCCCATTTCAGTGTAATCTGTGCTGTCTCCTGGTGACGGCGCTGCGGTTTTCTTTCCAAGGTTTTTCAGAAGTGGTTTTGCCTTTGCCTTTCCTAGGTCTGAGAGAGACCGACCCAAAAGTCACCCAGCTGCCTGTTTAAGGCGACTAGAACTCAAAGCTCCTAGTTTCTAACCTGATGCCTTAACCCAGGGGTAGGCAACCTCGGCTCTTTTATGACTCATGGACTTCAACTCCCAGAATTCCTGAGTCAGCTATGCTGACTCAGGAATTCTGGGAGTTGAAGTCCATGAGTCATAAAAGAGCCGAGGTTGCCTACCCCTGCCTTAACCATTACTTCATACTGGCATTCATAAACCATAAACTAGCTGGTCATATATTAGACTTGTATATTGTGCGAACCAGCCTCTGGTTGGCTTTCGTTTTAGTATATTGTGTAAACTCAGAGAATGGGGCCTATTTAATAACCGGCAAGTGTTGTGAATATATAGCTTTTTTTTAAAAAAAAAGTGGCTGAAAATTGCAATGGAATGAGTGAAGGCCTCTTACCTGCTTTTTATAAGAAAGAAAGAAAGTGCTGTGGGAACGCAAATAGGAAAAACGAAAGAAAACTATAGGTCAGTAAATGTCTATGGAGATTCTCAGTCATCCAGGTCATAGTTATCCCCAAAATGCTTTTTCACGATTCAACTGAACTGCTGAATCTTGTCCTGATGGTTTGAATCGTAGGAGAGCAAATGCATCAGGACAAGATTCAGCAGTCCATCTGCATTTAAAAGACAAAGGGCACTCTTTCGAAGACAGCAAAGTCCACAGTTTGGACAGAGAGGACAGCTGGTTTGAAAAAGGGGTCAAAGAGGCCATCTATGTCAAAACTGAACAGCCCTTTCTCAACAGAGGGAGAGGGATAGACATCATCTATCTCCAGTCTACAACACAGTCCTTTCAACAGTTCCAAGAAGGCTCCACTCCCATTTGCACTACTCAGGTGACCCTGAAGACACAGATGGTAGCACTAATAACTTGCTAAAAGAATCCAAATGACCATCTGTCTGCAAGGTGTATTCCCCACCATCCAGTCAGAGCTAAAGAAGCTTCTTTGATGAGAAGCAAAATGTCTTCAAAGAAAAAGTCCAGTTGCCTCGTGGAAAAGCATCTTTGGGATAGCTATAGGTCAGTAGTTCCTAAAGGTTGTCTGGGGAACCCTGGGAGTCCCCAAGATCCTTTCAGAGGATCTGCAAACACAAGTATTTTAAACTTATTCAGTTTTAATTTCTAATATAGTAAAGATCAGTAGATATAACCCTCGTAAACCAAAACTCTTAAGAATGTAAAAGGGATCCCAAAACCAAAAATTTGATAATTACTCTGAGTAAAGGTCATATCATGGCATGGGGACAGTGCTTGGGAAAATCTTATATCTTGAGAGAGTAGCATTAGCTTACTGCTTTGAATTATCATATGGTATTAATGGTCATTGGCAGGGGCTACTGGAATTTTCTGAAGCTGTTGTGGAACAATTGCTTTTCTAATCAAAGAAGTTAGGGAAAAACCTCAGCAACTGATAATAGCAAAACACTTTTATATTCTTGGCAAGAGAATTACATGGACATATCTATAAACCATCAGGGGCAGAGTTCACCCTAAGGAATTACTGTTCAGACTATGTTGTACCTGCAGAACCCTTGAAAATCCCTTCTCTCTTGTGTTACATGGAACTACATTATTCCACTTCTGCAACTGTTCATTCCAGCACCAAGGGCATCAGGCCTTATGGACTGTTACTTATGTTCCTTATCCATTTTTATTTTTATTTGAAGAAGGGTTAGTCACAGAATAACATTTTCCACCTTTTCTTATTCATTTGCAATGTTGAAATTCTTGCCCATTTTATGGATCTGGTAAGTAAATTCACCAAACTTCTTGTTATGTTCTTTTGCAAAGTAGTTTTATGTAGAAATGCAGGCAAGAATTTCAATTTCTTAAGAGTATTAGTTGCTCATATTTTTTATCTCTCTTTGTTATAGAGAAGAATGGAGCTCCTTGAAGAAGACCTTACATGTCCCATTTGTTGTGGTTTGTTTGATGATCCACGGGCATTACCTTGTTCACATAACTTCTGTAGGAAATGTTTGGAAGGGATCTTAGAGGGAAATACTCGGAATGTGATTTGGAGACCATCACCTTTTAAATGTCCCACATGTCGAAAGGAAACTACAGTAACAGGGGTTAACAATCTCCAAGTTAACTATTCACTAAAAGGCATTGTGGAAAAATATAATAAGATTAAAATATCAACAAAAATGCCTGTCTGTAAAGTGCACAGTGGTCAGCCTCTTAATATTTTTTGCCAGACAGACACACAGCTGATATGTGGCATTTGTGCCACTCGAGGAGATCACATAAAACATCTCTTTTGCTCTATTGAGGATGCTTACTGTCAAGAAAAACGTGCTTTTGAGACACTGTTCCAAGTATTTGAAGCGTGGCACTGTGGAGATGCACTTTCTCGACTAGGAACTTTGGAAACCAGTAAACGAAAAGCTCTCCAGATGTTGACAAAGGATTATGACAGAGTAAAAGATTTTTTTGAGAAATTACAGCATACCTTGGAACAAAAGAAGAATGAGATCCTCTCAGACTTTGAAACCATGAAGCTTGCAGTTATGCAGGCCTATGATCCAGAAATCAACAAACTGAACACCATCATACAAGAGCAGCAAACTGCATTTAATATTGCAGAAACATTTAAGGATGTATCTGAACCCATTTTGTTTTTACAACAGATGCAAGATTTTAGAGAGAAAATCAAAGTGATAAAGGAAACTAGATTGCCTTGTGTTACGGTAGACATCAAATCTACAATTAAGGATGTTGATACTAGTCAGTGGGAACAATTTAAGCTAGCAGATGTGGATAAACTTTCACTACCTCAAGAAAAAAGCTCTTTCAGTTGGGTGACAAATTCGTTCCTTTCACCATGTATTTTTGTAACTGCTTTGTTTTGTTTGCTGATTGTTGTTACTCAAGTATGTGTTACAGATTTTTGGGGCAATGCTTTTCAGCATTGGAAAACTTTTGTCTCTGCATTTGGCGCAGGTTATCTGACAGACCCATCAGAGATGGCAGATCATGCTATTCTGTACTGGGAAAAAGTAGCAGATAGTGCTGCTGTTCTAAGTGAAAAATGTGTAAATTATATCCACGTGTTGTTGAATAATGTTGCCCAATTTGTGTGCATGTATAAACTTCCATAAATCTATTCACATTCAGGAAGTATATTTTCAAAATCGGTGTTAGATTTTTTTTAAAAAAAAAATTAAATATTTTTGATATTTGAAATGGTCTTGATAGTTCATACATTGAACTATTCTGCAATTCTCATGCTAAAAGCTGACTACCTTTCTATTGTTTTCTGAAAGTAAAACTACATGACTTGATTTTTTTAGAAAGTAATATGCTTAGTGGAACATATAAATCTTTTTGATTTATAAAATATGGTTGAGTTTCAGATTGGAGTATAAGTTGGAAAGATATTTGCATGGAAATATAATACATAAATAATATTGTATATTACTATCATAAGTCCTGGTCCTTCAGAAATGTTGCATATTTTGTAATTTGTTATAGTATATGTGAGCATAGGAAGTAACAAACTATTAACTTTTGTATGCTTATAAGCAACTCACTACAAAATAAAACTATGGAACATCTTGGGCTTGTAAATCACAAGTATTTTTACAACTAACAATTACAGTAACATACTGTAAGTTGTATAGACTTGTCAATGGCCAAATCTATGGAATGTTAGACATGTTTGTGTTGTTAGGGGGGGATGTGAGAGTGTCTTTTGGGAGGGAATTTTGTAGTCATATGTGGGTCCTGCACAAATGAGCATAGAAAGTTCACTTTGGGCATTATTTACATGATGGAGGCATTGCGGTTTCAGTGGTCAGCCTTACCAGGTAGACTAGGACACATAGCCAGGTATGCTAGTTCTACTTCATTGTAAAGTACATTAGGAGAGTTTTGCAAGTCTAAAAGTACAGTCCTCTCACCATCACTTTTACAGCCTCATATCTTGGGGAGGTGTCCTTCCTGAGCCCCTTGTTCTGATTACTATGCCCCTGTGGACTGTGCTCCCTCTTATTGGACATTTGCTAGGTAGCATTACTTTGCCCAGTCTCCCAAGATAATTCCACATACTACTGCAACAATACAGGTCTTTGTGTACAACTTGAATCAGGACCAGCAACTCTGCCACTAAGTGAAGTGGTCATTAAATGGGAAATCACATGTCTACAACTCTGCTTTCCAGCTGGAAAGAGACAAGACTACAGGTAGTCCACTCATTCAGTAATGATTATGGCTGGTCCTCAAAGTGCTTGTCCCAAAATCTTCATAATCATGTGATCACAATCTGGATACTAGCAAGTGGCTCAGCTGATGGTTGCAGCATCTCACGGTAACATGTTTTCAT
Organism: Vipera ursinii; assembly: GCF_947247035.1. Lineage (NCBI taxonomy): Eukaryota > Metazoa > Chordata > Lepidosauria > Squamata > Viperidae > Vipera > Vipera ursinii. Next base: position 190,463,371 of record NC_139512.1, read on the forward strand.
TTTGCAACCTAACCTCCCAGCTTCCCACAATGGAGAAGCCAGCAGGGAAAGATGTTGAGACTTTGGGGAAAAGTGCAAAAAAGAGCAACTAAGATGATTAAAGTCCAGGAGACTAAAACATAAAAAATGTTTGCAGGATTTGGGGATGGCCAGTTTAGAGAAAAGAAGGACTAGGGGGGACATGATAGCAGTGTTCCAGTATTTGAGGGGCTGCCACAAAGAAGAGGGGGTCAATTTATTTTCCAAAGCACCAGAAGGCAAGACAAGAAACAAAGGATGGAAACTAATCAAGGAGAAAAGCAATCTGGAATTAAGGAGAAACTTCCTAACAGTGAGGACAATCAACCAGCGGAACAGCTTGCTTTCAGACATGGGTGCTTCATCACTCAAAAGTTTTTAAGAAGAGACTGGACAGTCACTTGTATGAAATGATATAGGGTCTCCTGCTTGAGCAGGGGGATGGACTAGAAGGGCTCCAACATCCCTTTCAGCTCGCAAGTTGCTCAGTTAAGTCTACTCGCTTGTGCACTCTACCTGGATGGCTGAGCATCTTCACTGACCTATTATCATTCTCATTGCCTCACAATAAATACATGTGTTGCTGGATCCAGATAGTTTAAGGTTATTGAATCATATGTATATTCTAATTTGTGTACCACTATATTGCATATTGGATACCACCTTTTTAGGTTTTATTTATTGCCTCCATTATTGTAATAAACAGTTCGTGCTTTAGTGAAAGAGTGTTTAATTGAACCCTTTTATAACAAAATTTGTGGGAAATTGATGAGAGAAATCTCTTACACTGTACCTCAATATATTTGGCTTCCATTATTTTTTTTTCTTTTAACAACAAAGTAGATTATAGTAATCCAGAGGTCTGAGCCTCTCTTAATGAGCTTTACTATTGAGTGGAATATGAACCTTCATCTCAATTAGATTTTAACATCCTTAATCACAATAATTGCTCCCTAAACTAACTAGGAAACGGATTGTGCACAAATACAGAGTGTACACCTAGATTAGTATGTCTGCTGTAGCATTTATACTGTAGTTCAACTGTTGAAATACACATTGTCAAATTATTATTTTTTATATTTAATGTAATGTAATATAATACATTTATATTAAATGTATCCTTTGGCAAATCAATTTGTTCAGAATTTAAGATGAATCATTGAATCTGAATTGAATTTCCAAGTCAAATCTTTGCCTTAATGCAGGGGTATCAAACTGCTGGCCTGTGGGCCGGATGCATCATAGCGAAACCGTGCCCACCCCATTGCCGGCAATGGCAAAAAAGCCATGATACATCACATGACGTTCTGAGTTTGACACCCCTGCCTTAATGGATAACAAATAGCTATCAGGTTCAAGAAACAAAGATATTGTTTATAGTATTGTTTAAATAGTTTAAAATGCAATCACTATTCCTATATTATGAAACTTCCGCCCTGAATTTTAAAAGCATGATCATTTGTTTTTAGTTAAAGATCAGTACAATGTATAGAATTGTGATTCTTGTAGAATAACAAGAATAAGATTATTTGTGTTTAGAAAGTAATCAAGAAAAGATCCAGAAATTCAGCAAGTAAATACATTTTTAAAGATCTCCACAGTCATGAGGTATCTGGACTGTGGGAAGAAGTATAGATTAAGGTTGAATTTTCATTTTTTTTTTAGTATCTTCCAGTCAGTGTATGTAGGGAAAAGAATTCAGACCCGGGTCGATAGAGATGCTCTGAACCAGCCAGGCAGCCTCGTCTCTCCAAAAAAGCTCCCTGAGCAACTGCCCGCTGAACTTTTATTCACCTCCCCTTTCTGAATACCAAATACAACATTACATAAACCACATCAATCTCAAAAAATAGGATACATAGTGATAATTGGATACTTAGTGAGAACTACTCAGGTGCCTATGAGATCATTACAAAAACAAGATACTAAAAGATATATGTGAAAGCTTTATCATAGCGTTTCCCAAACCTCCCACATGCCATCCTGTGCGAACCAGGAGAGTGTGCTCATCACTGTAATTCACGTAGAGGTCGATAAGAAACATTTGGGAAAGCTGAAGGTTGAGAGGCCAAAAAATGGCCGTTCCCACAAGTGTAGACTCTTGATGCCTGTCTGGACAAGTCCCTGCAGTTTTCCTCATAAGATTTCAGAAGTGGTTTGCCATTGCCTTTTTCCTAGGGCTCAGGAAGGATGACCGGCCAAAGGTCACCTGGCTGGCTTTGTGCCTAAGGTAGGACTAGAACTATCTCCCAGTTTCTAGCTTTTTCCCTTAAGCATTACGCCAAGGCTACGCCAAGATAACTTTTGTCAGGGGGGAAATAAACATTATAGACAGGCAAATCTCTAACAACTTCCTGAAATATGAGTTGTGAGACTTCTGCTGTCTTTTTAAACAGTTTAATTACAAAGTGCCCAGGAGACCAATCCTGTAAACAATGTGATGTGTACATATGTTGTTTTTGTTGCTGGGCAATCCTATGCTTGTGAAGTTCTACTTTAAGTGTAAGCAGAAGCTGATTTAGGTTTGGGGGTTTTTTGCATAAATTTTTATAATATTGGGGTATATCTACTGCCAACTCAATTTTCCTGTGAAGAGGATGAGTAGTCAAGATGTAATTGTTTTAAATGTGGGTGGGCTTAAATTTACCACAAGGCCTTCTACACTAAAAAGGTTTCCTGAGTCAAGATTGGCAAGAATGTTGAATGGCAATGACCCTGAATTTAAGTTGCTAAATGGCCAGTATTTTGTGGACCGTGATGGAGTTCTCTTCGGCTATATTTTGGATAGCTTAAGAACGTTCCAGCTTGCCCTGCCCAGTGACTTTACAGATTATAAGAGATTGCAGAGAGAAGCTGACTTCTATGAACTTTATTCTGTGGCTGATCTCCTACATCAGGAAAATTTGCTGAAACCCAAGCCAGAGATCTTAGAAATACGATTCTTGCTCCAGGAAATGCAGGGCTTTTTCCGTATATTTGGTTCCCGCAGCATAACTATTGATGAGCTAGCTGATCGGATCACCACCTTTGCAGAAAATGTTATAGGAATGAGCTGGAAAAACCATCATGTCCCTTCTCAGCAGTCACTGACTCCCCTTTCTTTGGAGAGGCCTTCTCATCATGATCTTGTCTTCCAGTGTGGCATCACCTACAGTGATCAATCTGTTGCAAGGTATTTTTGAAATTATTTTTGTGTGCCACCATAGAAATATTTTATAGGTTTTTGGTTCTCAATGGAAAAGACAGAATTACATAGAAGTAGTTATTACAAGTACCTGAATTTAAAATTAGTTGTTGATAACTTAGATATTGTTCTTGGTTAAAATATTATATTACAATATATTATATTATATTATTATATTATATTATATTATATTATATTATATTATATTATATTATATTATATTATATTATATTATATTATATTATATTATTATATTATATTATATTATATTATATTATATTAAAATATATTATATTATATTATTATATTACAAACCACTTCAAGAATATAAGAGAGAATAAGAGAGAATGCAGTACTGTATAACACAATGGTAGAAAATCACGAGGAGCTTGAAAGAAGTTATTATTTACATTGAATAATATAATAAAAACCAACAAAATTACCCATCCGAAAGTAGGTTAAAAATTAACAATTTAAATAAGACTTCTTTAAATATAATTAAATTTTTCATATCCTGTTATCATTATGAAACCCTAAAACCAGCTGGGATAAATAAAAAACGAGGGTCCATCACTAAGAATACCTTTGCTCTCAGAATCCAAAACAAAAATGATGTCAGAAGAGTACAGAGTTTATTGCCAATCACCTTGGACAAAAAGGTATTCCCAGCTATAGTAGTTCTAAATAATTATGGGCTGCATATTTTATCTATTACCATCATGAATTATATCAAGTGAAGAACTCCTGCATATTATGGAATGCAGTGATTTATTTCGTTCAGAAAAGCTACTGCATTGTATAGCTGAAAATAGCTCAAAGTAAAACAAAACGGTACTATGGACTTGAAAAGACAGAGCCATGAATGACAGCCACTGTTACATACATGGATGAAATGGTTAATCTCTGTGGGTGCGCCTGACCTTTGGAACCGTTTACCGGTTGAGCTCCGAATGGCTCCCGACCTTCACTCCTTCCGACGTGATCTAAAAACCTATTTGTTTGAACAAGCCGGCCTGGACTGATGGGTTTGGGTTTTAATTATTGTTTTAATATAATTTATTTTTACATTTGGGCACTAAGGTTTAATTTGTTTTTAATTTTGTATTTTGGTTATTTTGGTATTTATGGCCCTGTTCACCGCCCTGAGTCCTTCGGGAGAAGGGCGGTATACAAATAAAATAAAATAAATAAATAAATAAATAACCTGAGATTCCAGCTGAGTCAGTAGATTCAAGAAGCAATTTGCAAGATGGAGGGAAAGGAATATCTTCTACAGTGGAAATTCAAGTAATTTTTTAAATATCTTCTGTGAATTTCTAAAGCTTGGGAATTTTCAAATCCTTACTTTAAATGACAAGTAATTACTGACAAATTCTGAGGGTAAATAGGAATTCAGGGAACAGAAAGCTTGCTGACAAATATATAATGGAATCTTACCCAAACTGTAAAAATCATTTTCAAATCAAGCAATCTTAGAGGTAGCAGAAATCAAACCAAAATTTGCACCCATCTGAAGTTCTCTAAAAGTAGAAGAGGTCTTCTAACATGATACTGGAACTTAAGGCCCAGGACATATATATGTTATCAGCTCTTATTCTCCTTTACAATGAAAAGATGGCAACTCATTCCCAAGAGATATTTGCTTCCCAAGGGCCCCTAATGCCACATCAGAGAAGCCTTATCAGTGTTTGTAAAGTCAGTGTAACAGTGGAGGAATCAGTATACTTCTAGAGATAGAGAAAAGGGGCAAAACGTTTCTGATAACAGTCTTGTTAGGAGCAGGAGGAAAAGAAAGAGAATAAATTTAATCCTAGATGCGAAAAAGAAGTTTTGCACATGTTTTGCATGTGAGAGAATTCATTTCCATCATTTTTTTTCTATTTCAAAATATGCAAAATGTTTCTGTATGATTAAGGTCATGTTGACCATACTATGAAGTTAAGTGTAGTAGCCACTTTTCTTTCCTTCTCTAATAACATTGACATAATAGTGAATCAAGATTCTTATATTTCTGTGAACAAATTTAATATTTCCACACAGCTATCACTATGTTGTCCTTCCACTCATATGAGCAGGTAAACAAATCAATAAATTCTGACTACTATCTACTAAACAACTTAATAAACCAGCTACTTGTCAGATTAAGTTTAAGGAAGTTATTCTTTACTTATATACATGTGAAAGAAAAGAAAAATTTGTCCTGTAAAAATAGCAAAAAGGAATTAAATAGGTCTGCCATAATAGAATTTGTCAAAAGCCACATTTGGATGGGGTGTATTACAGGCAATGCAGAGGCAAACAGGATTGCAGCCAAAAGTAAGGGAGGATGTTATCTCTCTTAAGCAGGCTCTAAGAGGAAGACATAGGACTTATCAGAAGGGTGTTTTGAATGAGGGTTTCGAAACTAGGAGCTGGAGATTTGCAAATTCTCCATCTCTGATGGATAAATGCCATTACTGTAGATTCCTCATTATTTCTTTTTGACTACGGTATATTATCACTGAGACCATAAACACCAATATCCCGTAAAGTCACTGTGACTAGATGCAAGATATTAGAACTTTGCCTGTTCTAAAAAACTTGCTATAGTAAATAATAGGTTTTGTATATATCATCCAATTAAGAGAAATAATATATGGAAAAGCAATAGCAAATCCCAGGACTCTTTCAGATGGAAAATGGAACTAGTGAGCTTTCAACCTCAACTATAAACCTTTAGCGAAGTGTCAGTGATTGTAAGATAAAACATTTTATGGAAGAACCTCTGGTACTTGCATTTAAGAAGCCCAGCAAAATCTGTGCACCTTTCACAATCTCCCAAAAACCTTTTATTACTGCAGGCCATTGAAGTTAACTTGTCTTCTCCTGCACTTAAATCTTCCGTCAATCTTTAAAAATAAAGTCTATTTCAGTTTAGTTTGAACACATGGCATATATCATTTTGGCAATATAGATCTGGCAATGTGTTTTGCAAATATATATTTTTAGCAATAGACTTGGGATTTCTTAGAAGACTCATAAAAAGAATCTCACGTTGCTTAATTTTTCAGTAGCAGCCAAGGTCAAGTAGAAGCTGCCTAGTTCGCCTTGAAAAATTGAACTGTTTAAAAATTTAATAAAAAGTAAGTGCATTGAAAGTGCTTAATAAATTAATACTAACGTATTTATCTTTTTTCCTTCTACAGATATGTTTCTATAAAACCTGATAAGAGGAAGCTGTTTAATGGAGCTAATGTCCTTGGACTACTGATTGATATCTTACTGGAAGATGGATTTCGTTTACTAAGTTCTAGGACAGTTTCAGCTGAGGAAAAAATTGAGTGTTATTGTTTTGAAAGAATGAGATCACCAGGTGTATTTACCCTCAATATCAGACAAACACAAAGAGCTACTACTATGCAACCATCAAAACAAATTCAGATGAACAAGTCCAAATGATATAATATTCTAAGAAGGATTGTATAAAGTATAAAGTTGTATGTCATCCTGTCATTTCTTGGGCATGTGGAGGCCATATAAATGTGATAAATAAGCAGTTATGATTGAAAAAGAACACAATTTTTGCATGCAGCATAGGGTTATTAGATTTCTTTTCATGAAATGAAAAGGAAATTAAGCAATTAAAATTGAAAGACAGCAAAATTCTTGCTTGGAGCTTAGTTTTTATTATATTGAAGGGATTTTATTATGCTTATGATTTTATTATGTGTAAGCTTGATATTAGTAGTGGTATTTTGTAATCATTTATATTGATATTGGTAGTGATATTTTGTAATCATTTATATCTATCTATCTATCTATCTATCTATCTATCTATCTATCTATCTATCTATCTATCTGTTTTTGTGTGTAAGCAGCTTTGTGGGTGCCTTATATTGGGAAATTGTTTCTATGGAATCCAATGTCTCATGCTTTGTGTACAGGTGATTTCTTACATAAAAGGAGAAAAATGAAATTCAATGGTTCAGGAAAGAGGGATGGGGGAAGGTGAGCTAGCCTGGATTGATATATATGAGTCACTAACTTGGAATTTGTTTTTCTGTACCTTCTTTCTCCTGATACTGAGACTTGAGCCTCTTTGTTCTGAAGGGGTATAAAAAGTGGAAGAAATATTTTTTGTGTGTCCCTTCATCCCTTTTTAAGCAGCCATGAAAGGGAAAGACGACACCCGACTCTGTTTTGATCAAATGAAAGTGTTTGCTTGCTGAAACCTCAGCTCAGGAGTTTCTTTGGCTCTTTAAAATTCCTTAGTGCAGGGAAATTTGTGAGGTTAAGAGGAAAACCTTACATCCTGGCACCCAACGTCAGGTTTTCTTGAATGGGAAGAAGCCACAATGGCCCCCACATCCGGAGACCCTTGTTAAGGTCCTGGCGAGCCTTGGCAGGACGAAACCAACGGCGACTGAAGCGTGAGTCTTAGAGCACTCCTAGGTGTTTGACCTGGAAGACTTCTGCACTTCGGCAGCGGGATCCATGTCCAAGAAATCTGTATGCCTGAATTCAATGAGGTTTCATGCTTCTCCACTGACAAGAGAAATTACAACAGGCGTTTTGGTGAGTAGAGTTTTTATAATCCTGGAATAAGGCGGAGAAGGGGTGATCTCCCTGACCAGCCTTTATTTGAAGGGGCCAAGAAACCACTTTGTAATACAGAAATGGGGAATTGTCAGAGTAATTTAGACAATGAAATTAAGCTAAAATGTACTCCTTTGAAGCTAAAATGTACTCCTTTGCAATGTATTTTGAATAATTGGGATGTTTTGAAACCTCAAGTGGCCAGTGGCGTAGCGTGGGGGGTGCAGGGGGGGCCGGCCGCACCGGCCGCAACATCTGGGGGGGCGCCCATTAAGCTCGCCAGAGGGGGACAATTCCGCTTCGCCGAGGGTCGGAGGAGCGAGCGAGCGATCGGGCGTAGCGTAGAAAGCAACCGCCTTCGCTGCGCCCAGCCAGAGCGGGATCCCGTCCTCTCGCGGCTACGGATCGCCTTTCTCGGGTGGGGGTGGGGAGGCTTGGCGGCGTCTTGCCTCCCTCTCTTTCTCCCGCCGCGGCTCTCCTCCGCTTGGCTCTCAACCTGCAAGCCCTGCCCCCCTGACCCAGCTCCCGCCCCGTCTCCTCCTTTCCCGGAGGTAAAGGTAACAACTGCAGCCGCCGCACCTGTGGCTGCTTGCTGCTCCTCCTCCTCCTCCTGCCGTATTGACTCTCTGCGGCCACTTGGTTCCCCCTGCAGGAGGCGATCGGGACCGCCCCCCCGACACACGTCGCCAGCAGCGAGAGTTTCCAGCCAGGCCGGTGAATCTTTGGGGCGAGGTGCCAAAGAGAAGGAGGCGGCTTGGCTTGGATAAGCAGCGTCTGGGCAGAAAATAGGTCGGGCGCTGCAGCAAGTATGAACTCTTGGGGTTCAGCCTAAGCAGGCAAAGCTGCAGGGTGGGTTGGTTGGCTTTTCCGGCTTTGGAATAACCTTGGGAAACTGAGGCATTGTAAGTTGGAAGTTTTTGTTTGTCGCCTAACATGACATAACATGACATGACATGACATAACAAGATGGAGAAAACTAACCAATTGTGGGATCATAAATCTTGATGAAGCCCATCATCGCTCCATGTGATGTATGCACTCAATCTACAAATGTAGTCCAAGCCTATTCACATCTGTTGTAAGGTCATTCTCTCGTGGGGTTTATCTTGACGTCCACTAAGAGTGGAACAAACATGCCCCATTAACCATTTTCAATGCCATGTCCTCTCTTTGTCTCATCCTCAATCACAGCTGAGGCACCTTAAAGTTGCCTTGTTTCAGTTTTAAACTAGCATTTTCCCTCTTCTCCAGAGACCCTTTTTTGCCTTGAACCTAACTCAGGGGTAGGCAACCTTGGCTCTTTTATGACTCATGGACTTCAACTCCCAGAATTCCTGAGCTAGTGGAAGAGACTTGAGTGCTAAAATCCACAGGTTAGGGGGCGCAAATTACTTGCCTTGCCCCGGGTGCTGACAACCCACGCTACGCCACTGCAAGTGGCTGTTAAGTTTAACTTTGTCAGACAACGTCTGGTGGTGCTTTGTGTTGATGTGTGGCAGTAAAAACAATCTTCAAGAAGGCAATGTTGAAAAACTTTGTAAACCTCCGTTTAGCTAGGTTATCTGATAACAACTAAAGCCATGGAAGAAAAGAAAAAGAAAAGAACTGAAAGCAAGATTTTTTTCCCTTTTTCCTTTAATCTGGCTCTTTGGACTATTCATTTCTTCTTTGTCAGATGAGAGGGGGGAGCTGCTAGTTTTCCCCTCCCTCTTCATACCTGCAAAAGGCCCCAAGTTCAATATTCCTTTTAGTCCTTCCACACTGTATTTTGAAGTTGTTGAAAAAAATTGGAAGCAACCCCTCCCTTTTAATTAAAAAGGGAGGCCTATTTTGGCCTCAAACCCCAAATAGATGTGTTTTTTTTACATATTTGGCCATCCAGAACATTAAGCTTGGACTTGGAATGGTGAGAAAAATAGGAGATGGTTAAAGGGTCCTATAAAAACCACATGTTTGGTTGGAATCACCTCATGATTTTTCTTCTTGCAGGACAAGCTACATGTCTTTAAAAAAAAGTTGTCTTAATAGTATCTGTGTATGTGTGTATACATATGTGTGTGTGTGTGTGTTCTGTGTTATTTCCAAGACTTGGAAGAGGGTCAAAACCCTCTCTGATAACAACAAAAAAAGGTCTTACTTAAAAATAAATGGTTTGCCTGGAGAAAGTATGAAATGAAATATTTGTGTGTGAAATTGTTTATGCAAGCAGTTAGAATGGAAGTGAATGAGTTAATTTGCTGATATGTAAATGTGTGTGTGTGTATCAGCCCTCAAGTTTCCAGGCTGTGGAAGAAACAGAAATTGCATATTTTGTTGTTTTTGTAGTTGTTGTGAGAGATTTCATAGAAAATGCATGTGAAGGAGAGAAAACTATTTTCTTAGTGATGAGATTTTTGTAAATTTTTCTCTTTCTCCTGTTTCCTTTTTCACTGGCTTTCCTACCTTAAGAGTGAAAGGGGGCAGATCTGCTCGTTTTAACTACTGTATTTTCCGGCATATAAGACGACTGGGTGTATAAGACGACCCCCTACATTTCCTGTTAAATTATAGGGTTTGGGCTATACTCGCCGTATAAGACTACCCCTCTTCCAACGCACACCAAATAAAAATTAAAAACATCAGATTTGATTTTAATATGGTAATTTTAATTCAAATGCTTATGACATGCAGGTACTTAGTAGGAAAACTGTCACTTATAAACATAAGGCTGTTTGTCATCAAACATGTAAACATAAAACAGTGCAAGTGGATTAAACTTTTCCTAATTCACTCTAAAGCTTTCTCTGCGCAGAGCCTTAAGTAACACTAGCTGCCTGCAATTAGTGCAGGTTCGCATCCCACAAGGCTCAAGGTTGACTCAGCCTTCCATCCTTCCAAAGTAGGTAAAATGAGGACCCAGATTGTTGGGGGCAATAAGCTGACTTTGTAATAATGCTGCTTGGGGGGGGGAAGCCCTAATAAGCAGGCATATACATAGAATGAAGGCTATTGCTAAGCACATTGATTTGTGCTTTAAATTGTAAGCCTCCCTGAGTCTTTGGAGAAGGGTGGGATATAAATAGGATTAAAAAAAAAAGACCAAATGGGAGATCCGCTCCAGGTTTTCCAGCAAGCCCGCCCAGTTCCTAAGTCAAATGTGTCCTTAGAGCTAAGCAGCTGCTCTGACTGCTGCATTCCCCACCTGCCTTTCAAGTTGGGATAGACTACAGCTGCTCTTCAACTTTAGAAGGAAAGACGCCCAGACCCCAGCCTGTAAAAAATCACAGACTGCAGCTTCTTCTCCAATTGGTCCCGCTTTCCCTGCACAGACAAAATGGGAGATCCGCTCCAGGTTTTCCAGCCAGCCCTGTCCCTAAAGTTTCAGACGACCCCTGACTTTTGAGAAGATTTTTCATGGGTTAAAAAGTCGTCTTATACGCTGGAAAATACGGTATTTTTTCCCCTCTGCTTAGAATTCTGGTCTGAGGAAGGGGGTGGATGTGAAATTTAATGCCCACTTTTGCAGTTTCAGCTTGCAATTTTTTTTCTGGAAAGAGGCAGTAGTTGTTGAACAAAGGAAGTTTTAGTTGATCCATCAACCAAAAGAAATGACTCTGAATTGTTTTGCTTAGATTTGTAAATGTTTTAACCTACTTAATGGAAATTTGTTTCCATCTCAATGGAATCTGATTAAATTGGAATTTGACTAAATATATTAAAAGCAAAGAATTTATACTAGGTTTTGATACAAAACTTTAGCTTTTGTAATAGCCTAGTGGCTTATTTCAGTAACTCAGAATATCTTATTAAGCTTGTTTATTTTTTGTGAAGTTAAAATGAAGAAGTTGAGAAAATTTTGGGGATTATAAATAGCTATGCTGTTTTGACTAAAGATTTGTATGCAAAACTGTTAGAAAAAGAGCCTATGTTAAACGCAGCAGAGTTTGGTGAGCGCTCCTTTGTTGGTTCTTCACTAGGTAATTTGTTTGTACATACAGACAAAGTAATGGCTTGGGGAGTTTGACCCAAATGTGCGAGGGGAGGGGAAGGTAGCTAGTGGCATTTTTGTCTAAAAATTGACATTTGGGGAAGTCTTGGTGGTTAGCATTTCTTATCTAGAGTGGATAATTTTAAAACAGAAAGCCAAAAGGAGGTAAACACGTATTCATAGATGACCTTATGCCTTACGGCAGGCTCTGAGGTTGTTAATAAGGGAGAAGGAGAATATATATACTGACTCGAAGTATGCTTTATAACAATGATGGCGAACCTTTTAGAGACCGAGTGCCCAAACTGTGATCCAAAACCCATTTATATATTGTCTGGTGCGAAGTGGGCGTGGCCCATTGGGTGAGTGTGGCTACGGTGGTAACGGCAGACTGGGTGGGACTAAAAAGTTCAATCAATTAATTCCAACTTTGCGAGATCTTTTTTTTTCCCCGCGATAAGTTGAAATTGATTGAACTTTTTTTTTTGCACATGGCGACAGAGGCCTAAAGCGAAAAGGATTTACAAAAGCCAGCTAAAGGCCTAGGACTGGGGCGACGGCACGTGTGCCCACAGAGAGGGCTCTGCAGACCACCTGTGCAACGCGTCCCATAGGTTCACAACCATGGACTTAGGGTTAGGTCACCATAAACTCAGAGAGCAAAATGGACATCACCAACAAACTCGGAGTGCTTGGGTATGGCTAGGAGGGCACTTACTTTTCTAGGCTGCCCTATCTACATGGACATCGCTATTTATATTTTTTGCACACAGTGGCAGAGGCCTAATGCGAAAAGTTTTTATAAAACCCAGTTGAAGGCCTAGGACTGGGGCGACGGTGCTCGTGCCAACAGAGAGGGTTCTGCGTGTCACCTGTGGCATGCGCGCCATAGGTTCACCACCATGGCTTTACAGAGTCTTGAATACCTTTGGAGAAAAGTAAGAGGATTGATTAATAGTAAAAGGGGAAGGAGTTGGCTCATGTAAAGTTGATAGAAGATGTACTTGTGGCCAAAGTGATGGAAGGGAAGGAATGGATAATAGAAGAAAGAAGTAGGAAGACTGCCATTAACGTAGTGAGTTCAAATGTGTAAATTGCATGCCTTAACACAAGCCCTTAGAACAGGGGTGTCAAACTCAATTTCATTGAGGGCCGCATCAGCATTGTGGTTGCCTTCAGGGGGCCGGGTGGGTATGGCCAGGGTGGGCGTGGCCTACTGGGTGGGCGTGGCTAGAGTGCTTATGGCCTACTGGTTGGGTGTGGCCAGCTCTACATCGTTTGCATTAAGGGTGCCTATGGGGGCCTGGGCAGGAGTGGGAGAGATCTACCAAAGCTCTACAACATTTAGTGGTGAGGGCATTTCAATATACGCCTCAATCGGAAAGCTGTGTTTGTCCCTTGAAATGATGTATGGGAGGCTTTTGTTACATGAAGGTTTAAGAATGTCAATGAAGAGAAGTAAGTTACACAATATTTGCATAATCTGGCACAGGTTTTGTCTTCTATTTCAGTACAGGCCCAGGCTACACTACCACCTGTCTTGGAGTGGGTTCAGTTGAAAAGAACTGTCACCTAGAAATACCAGTCCTGAGTGGTCCCAACCATGCCAAGTTCTCCTGATCTAAGGAATCAAGGTGTGAGTCCATGGAAAGTCCCATCATTCCCTCTCCAGTGACAAGCTCTGCAGTTGGACGGACTGAAAATGAAATTTCAACCTGCCTCACCTGTTGAACTGTTTCCATCTAAGTAGGAGAAAAACCTCAATGGTTTGGACTACCCTGGATATCGTGTTCCTAGAACCCGGACTATGTATTGTAATATTTTTTATTCTGCTATTGTTGTTTCCCTCATACCTTCTTTGGTAGAAGGAAGGACCATGGGCCCAATACTTTAAGGAACAAAAGGGAGTTGTGTTTATAACAAGACTACGTATTCCACTTGCAAAGAGGCAATAGGGTCACTTGTTATGCTCCTGTCAATACAGTAAAGCTTTACCAACAACTTCAAATTTGGACATGTGGAGGGACATACAGACATTATCTTTTGGGGAAGAATAACACGAGACTTATGGATAAGCACCAGAATCTTCTTTGATGCATGTAAAGCTACTGACTATAATCAAGCTAAATGGACTAAGTGTGGAGACAGGCCTATTCATTTAACGCCAAATATGTTTGCACATCCTACCCAACCTGGCACGATCAAAGGATTCCTGCAACCCGGTGTGCTTCAAGATAAAAAGACCAATGGATTTCTCAGCTTCATTTGGACTAGCTACAAATATGAGTTCAAGTAGATTTTCATGAACTGGAGACCACAGCTGAGATTCCCTCGGCATCAATCTTTTTATTGATCTGGCCCAAAAGAATTGTTTCATTTTTAAATGTGAAGCTCGAGAAATTCAATTGGAGAACATCACTTCTCATTTTAATTTGACTTGAAAAGAAAAGGACCGTCCAATCAAATGGGCCCTCTATTTTGTCATTGTGCCTTTAAATTGCATTATTAGACCCCAGTCCGACATTACATATAAGGAATATGTCAAAGAAATCACTGACAGAATGAGAAAGTTAACTCATGTCCCTGTCCATGGACAGGAGCACTGGATGTTGGAGGCTGGTTTTTGGGAATGTTTGATAATTGGAAAAGGATATTGTTCATTGTGGTCTTGGCCTTAGAAGGGTTGTTGTGTTTACCATGCCTTATCCCACTTGTTAAGAGAATTGTTAGATCCACTATATCCGGACTAAATTTTGCTGCCACTCCTATCTATAATGATAAACCAGCTAAAGCAATGATTTTAAGACCTTTACCTTTTGACTACACTCCCCTAAACCTATTCGGCTTTTATATTAAAAAGTGAGGATTGAAGGGATTTTATTATGTTTATGATTTTATTATGTTTAAGCTTGATATTAGTAGTGGTGTTTTGCATTTTATATTGATATTAGCAGTGATATTTTGTAATCCTTTTAATATATAGATATATGTGTTTTTGTTTGTGTGTAAGCAGCTGTCATGGTTCCGACAGATGAAACTCTTCAAAGAACTTTGAGGCACTGTTTACCTTAAAGAATCTTTTTTTCCCCCTTAAAGAATCTTTTTGAGTAGCATAGCATCGGCACATCCATAGTCGAAGCCAAAATCTGAATTTATTTATTTATTTGTTTTTATTTGTTTTATTTGTCCCCTCCCTTTAGCACATAGTATCAAACACAATTCCCTCCTCTAATTTACAGTCATAAATCACATTCTCCAGTTAGTTTGAAATGCAGGCTTTCCCTCCTGTTCTCCAACCCGCCATTTCTTATCATCTCTTATTTCAAAAGCCCTGAGTTCACACAGTATTACAATATTGTTATGTCTAACTAACTCCCTTCACATTCCTCCTCCTCCCCCAGTATCATCTACGGTAATTCCAAGAGTAAAGCATAGGAAAGAAAAAGGCTGCATCTCCATGTTGTCAAAGCAAGAACATCCGATGTTAGCAGCGTTGACAGCAGCTTTGTGGGTGCCTTAAATTGGGAAATTGTTGAAGCCAATGTCTCATGCTTTATGTACAGGTGATTGCTTACATGAAAGGAGAAAAATGAAATTCAATGGTTCAGGAAAGAGGGAGAGGGGAAGCTGAGCTAGCCTGGATTGATGTGTATGAGTCACTACCTTGGCATTTGTTTTTCTGTACCTTCTTCCTCCTGATACTTGAGCCTCTTTGTTCTGAAGCACAACTGGAATACTGAATCCAATTTTGGTCACCACATTACAAAAAGATGTTGAAACTTTGGAAAAAGTGCAAAGAACTGCTAAGATGATTAAGGGCCTGGAGACTAAAACATATGAAGAACAGTTGCAGGATTCCCTTTTTTGCCTTTTCCAGTATATTTCAACATACAGATATTTTATCATTTTGTCAATACTGATAAAAGGGAAATAGTATAGCAAATATAATGCATCAACTACATTTTGTAATTCATTAATTTAAATAAACATAAATCTAAATTTCACACATCAAAAAAGCAAGCACCCCCTACATTTTTCACTTACTTCAAATACCTAAATTTAGAATCAGGTGTACAAGATCAGATGCAAATTATTATAGAGGATCTGGGAGGAACCTGTCTTATTAAAACCTTAGACTTTTAGTCTGAAGTGCTCGTTGTTGAAGTATGTGTTATCACCATGCTCCCTGATGCCTTCTGAAAAAGATTATAGATGCTATGAGTCTGGGAAGGGATTTAAAAAGATCCCAACGGGACATCAATCATTCCACTTTCTGGAAGTTTCTATGAGTGAAGATTTCAATCAACTTCCAACTTGGGGAGACTGGGCCATCCCAGCAAGTTCCACTCCAGAAGAGAACACAAGATGCTGAAAGAAATCTCTAAAACCCCCAGAATTTCATCACACGACTTATACCACTATTGATGTTAAAATGCACAAGTCCAACATCAGAAAAAAGCTACATAAATTCGATTTACATAGCAGGTGTGCCAGGAGACCTTTGATGTCCAGGAAGATCAGGGCAAGACTAAAATTTGCTCATAAATCCTAGGCAAAGATCAAGACTTCTGGACCAATGAGCTCTTGGCAGATGAGGCAAAGACAGGTGCAGCATTTGTCTATAATACCAGAAAACATGTTTGGTAAAAACCAAAGACAGCATTTCACCTGATACCATGATGGTGGAAATGTTCTTTGCTGAATCAAGGCCTAGACAATTCACCACATTATCCACTATTAATTCATCACTGTGCCAGAGTGCTTGAGGATAATTTGAGTCCATCTGTCAGTAGACTGAAATTCAATCAAAAGTGAATCTTGCAACATGACAATGACCCTCAACATTCCAGTAGATCCACCAACAAATGGCAAAAAAAGAATCCTTCCAATCAATGTGAGACTGGCAGACAGTTATAAGAAATACCTACTGGTACTTTGCTTCTGTCCAAGCAGGCAATACTAGGTATTAGAGTTAAGGGT
Organism: Vipera ursinii; assembly: GCF_947247035.1. NCBI lineage: Eukaryota > Metazoa > Chordata > Lepidosauria > Squamata > Viperidae > Vipera > Vipera ursinii. The sequence continues at coordinate 190,480,095 of NC_139512.1, forward strand.
TACTTTTTTTCTAAAAAAGAAGTGGCTGTTAATTTGTTGAATAAAGGTTTGCAAAGAAATGTTCAGTGTCCTTGTTCAATTGTATCATCTAAATAAGGTTGAATTAAGATATAATACTGAGGTGTACACATGTTAGAAAAGAAACAACTTTACACGGAGCTACTTACTTTTTCACCAGACTGTAGCTAACGGAGGACTACAACATGGCATGTCATCAATTTGATGCGAGAGGTTTCAGAAATACCCAGGGTCCGTTTTATAACAGAGGCGAGTAAACACAAAGACAGAAATGTCGTATCGCCGGGACACAACTAAGGAATCTAAAGAGGGCAAGAAGCCAGGGGCTTCTTTGCAAAAAAAACAGATGAAAAGCGCGAAGCCTCCAGTCTGTTGGGTTGGGCGGGAGCAGGGCTGCGGCTCCGCTGACTGAATCTGCTTGTCAAGCCTGCAAGGAGAAGGCAGCGCATCGAAAGGGACAGCGAAGAAAATTCCTTCCGAAGCTTACTCGCCCGAATGCGATTTTGGAGGGAAATATTCGGCTCAGCTGTGAAATAAAGATTAAGTACTGGAGGCAGGAGAATTCCTCAGGGAAGAAAAGAAGCACCTGAAAGAGATCATCCATGTGACCGGACTTTCCCCCAAGAACAAAATATCTCCCATTCCTCTTCCATCTCCTACTGGCGAATTCCTAAATCAAAAGGAGCGCAGTACTTCCCCTGTTCGAAAAGGGCGCGGAAAACTCTTTATTCAAATCGACTGGGGCAGCTCATTCTCCCTCAAAGCATGATGGGAAGTGAGGATAGTCTGAGTAAAAGGTCTGAAAAGCGGGCGTGAAATTTAGCGGATTCTTTGCGGTTAAAGTATTGTGAGGGTTGATATTCGGACCTCTAAAACAGACGGACTCCTCTCCCAAAGTCACCCAGCTGGTTTAAATTTAAATTTACCGCTGCTTCATTTAAGACCATTCAGATTTTTTAATTAATAAACATTTAAAAATACAAATGAATAAGAATGTATAATTATGAATCTAATATTTGGTAACATTTAATTCCATAATTTATTACTTAGGAAGACTTTCCTAATTCCCTTTATGGGTTGTATTAATATTTGACCACAGCTAGTTGTTTTTGTTATGAGCATAGGCATGAATCAAACCACGAAAGAGGATAAGGAAAATGGGAGAGTTGTTTTTCATCACAGACGGGGAGGATAAAATCAATTTTTACAGGGCATAACCCAAATGTTACTCTCGTCCTTGCAGCAAGTTTCAGGGATTGGGGAACGCTGCTACAAATTAATCCTAGAAGATCGCTCTACGCGTGCTTGCACGTTCTTTCGCTAATAAGAAACCATTTCTATATAAAATGGGATCCCAGAAAATTTTATAACGGCGTCTTTCATCTTTCAAAGCCATTAGCTGCTATAAGTTTAATTTCGGGATACAGACAGCGCTTTCCCCACCACATCTGCAAGCCTCCAGCCAGGCTGACTTTTTTCCATCACAGCAGAGCAATTGCGTCGCCAGATTGCCATGGGTACGAGCGACACTGAAGCGGACGGATACAGTCCAATCTCCTTTGGAAGGAAAAAAAGCATAAGGGACAATGAGCCCCCATTTTCATTATGTTTTTAATTTGGCAAAAGTGCTTCCTTCTGCCGTTTGTGATCACCAAAGCGCTAACTGGAGCCTTCAGACAAGAAAGCTGGAAGGAACTATTTTTTTTTTTCCTGGCGGAGGGAAATGATCGTTGGTTTGGCGCACCACTGCCCGTGAATTTGGGCCGTGGCCGGGCAACGAAGCGGACTCTGCCCCCGGGACGGGGATGGGAGAAGGGTATGGAGGTGGCGGGGAACGGCGTGGGTCCTTTCCATCTGGGACCGTTGACATCTACGCCTATAGAGTCATCTGCCCCGAGCCTCCTCACAAGGGTGAGTGGAGTTGTATCGTAAACTGAGTAGTTGGAAACTAGAGGGCAAAGGGAAACGCCCACTGAGCTAATGTAATTTAGGAGTTGAACCGAGACCTTCAAAATTAACCTCGTGGCCAGGATTCAAGAATATCCTTCCAGAAAGGCGGACTATAAATGAGAGATCTCCAAAAATTAAGTAGTACCGGGCTTAGTTAGAGACTTCTACGGCTTGGCGCATCGTATTGCTGCAGTGGTAAAGGATATGGTCCCCGACAAAACCGTACGGATATTGCCACAAACACATTAAGAGTCTACTTTAGCTTCAGAAAGACGTTTTAGCGTAATAACACGTTGACCACCACGCTAAGCTCACCTAAGACTGTTTCCAGCCACAAGCAACCCAATTGTTTTTATATAGCTCGACGGGCAGGCAACCCTGGCTCTTTTATGAGTCGTGGACTTCCAACTCCCAGAATTCCTGAGCCAGTGTCTGCTTAATTAAGTGGTTTGTCCACTAACGACTGCTAGTGGAGTTTGAGATTAAATTAAACATCTGGCCATCCCAGAGTGTGATTCTATATAGAAGTTGACATACCTGAAACCATTAATGTCAATGAATTCAAGAATTTTAGGAACATGAGAGTTTGTTACTTCACAGCATTTTTAGTGAAATCAATAGAATGTATTCCTTGAGAAATTTGTATTCAGTTGGGAGTTATACAGCATGATAATTCAGAAATAAGCAAGCAGTTGTGTATGAATTCTGTTCTTACAGTTTATGAATTATCCTGGCTAGTTATGGTTTATTCAGTAAAACCTAATTAACTTAATTTATACATTTAATTTATACATAATACATAATATACATTATACATAATTTAGTGTTATGCATAATAAGACTGCTAACTTTTGCTAAGAAGATTAATGGTGAGAGCAACTTTTTCCTCATAAAGCTAGAATATCAGATTAATTTCAAACAGCTCTTCATTTGCCTTAAGGCAGGGCTTTTCAACCTTTTCACCCATTGTACCACTTTTAGGATATAGCAACATCCGAGTACCACCAGTCGCCTAGCAAGGTGTCAAAAACTTGATGACCCTGGGACACTGTGACCATAAATATGAATCAGTTGCCAAGCATCTGAATGTAAATCACAAGACCCTGGGGATGCTGCAACATTCCAGCTGATCAGTGCTTCTTCTGGGCTCAGCAGAAGCGCCAGGATCAGCGCTGAGCTCCAGCTGGAGCCTGGTGCTGATCCTGGCATTTCCACTGAGCCCTGACAGCCCTTGCAGCTCCAGCCGTCTCTCAGTCAGGCTTGTGCAGTGCTGCCACCGGTTCAGCTCATTCCCCTCCCCTGCTACCACTTTTCTAGGATGGTCGTGTACCACCTACCAGGTGCCAATGTACCACAGGTGGTACCCGTACCACTGGTTGAAAAGCCCTGCCTTAAGGCCCCAGGTACTCCATGTCCTAATCTTAAAGCAAAACAAATAAACACCTACCCCCAACAAAACCACCCACCATGACACTTCAGTGTCCCTGAGCCCCTTAATTGGTAGCAAGTCTCCAAAAGTCATTATAAACCACAGTGACTAGTCCAAAACCAAGCAAATTACAAAGCTATCTTCACAGGACATGCCTATCTGTAGCTAATTTGACTGGTTTGTGGCACTTACTCAGATTTTTGGGGTTCTTGTGAGACATTGAAATATAAACTACCCAGACTGTGAGTGGGCATGATATCCTCAAGATACTATTTTTTAGGTTTGTTGTTCATTGTGTTGTGAACACAGCATAAGCCTGAGAATGATACCATATTAAATTAATGTTTTATTTTGGCGTATTTGTACTGTAGTGTGTTAATAAGATGTAAGAGTTAGGATATAAATACCACCTAATGTGTGTATGCAGGCATATTCAACACATATATAATCATATAAGGTGAATTTTAAATAAAATATCCTTATTCAAGGTCTCTGAACAACATCTCAAGATTATGTATTATTTTTCTTTTTTTTTCGTAATGTTTAGTTTACCTGGAGTTTTTCTTTTTTTCTGCCTAGTCTTTAGTTTATTCAAGTATATGTAGTACACATACTTGTGTGTGTAGCCTTTAATAGTTTAAATGTAATTTATAAGTTTTTATATATTGTTTTATAAACTCAACAAAATTATTTTTTAAAATGGCCTGTACTTCAACAATAATATTATACCGAGAGGCAAGCAAATTCTACTGTTTACAAACCATATTTTATGTACAATTAAGAGGAGCTGATAGCCACATTCTAACTTGGTGCAGAGTTTCTCAAACTTAATGGTATCATGAATCTCTAAAATGATAAGTGAAAATGTATGTTTCCTTCCACAAAGCTTTAGTAATGAAAATAAAGGGACACAGTGGTGAAAAAAGGAACTTAAATATACAGAAGACTAAATTAATGACAAGAATTACAGCAACTAGTGTTAGAACTGTTACAGTAAAGATATTAATGGACACTTTCTTCTTTAGAGTCTACTCTCAACAGTAAAAGAAACAGCAGTATGCATACACAAAAAGTATTGTTGGTTTTGAACCTGTTGGAAAAGACTGCCAAGAATACCAGGGGTAGCCAAGCAAATAAACAAATAGATCATCAAACAAATCAGTCCAGAGGAGGAATAAATGATCAGTCTCAAATGATCATAATTGGGCCGCATGTGAAAATATAGCTCACTTGAGATGTCTATAATACTGAGGAAGGTGAAAAGAAAAAGGGAAGAAAGGACATCTACAACAAAGTGGATGGGCTCAGTTTTAATGTGAATGGGTGCATCATTGGAAGACCTGAAGGACCAGATTGCAGCTTAGACAGAGAAGTCAAATTTATATCTGAAAAGAAGCTGTTCAAATCACATTATTATTGTTGCCAAGTAAACAACATGGACATAATCAGTGTAAATAACAGACATTGACTTCAACTTTACTACTATTAGTACCACTTGAGTTTATGGTGAGGGTGGGGGGATTATTGTACTTGCAGTGCCTGGAGGAGTGGAACCTCAACTCTTTCCCCACTCTTTGTCCTAGAAGGAGCACTGAATGGCTCATAGTCATCATTGTATGTTCCTAGATTTCTAGTTTAGCAGAAGTGAAGTTATTGCAGATTGGCTTCAAACTGTTAAAGCTGAGATACAAAAATTTCCAAAAATTTATGTGATTCTTTTCCAGCCATAGCAGAGATTGGTTTACTCAGTGTCTAGATCTTTACACAAGCAGGAACTGAGAAAATAGAATATTAAGTGCCTTTTTATTTTCTTTTAAGAAAGCCTTTTGTGTTTAGTTCTTTTATATGTACCTTGCATGCTTCACATTGCAGAATTTAGAAAGTTGCTGAACATTTTTGAAATTTTCATTGACCTATGGGGAAGAGAGAAGTGAATGGAAGTAATTGCAGTGTAGAAGCATTTGCTGCAGGTGGTTTGCTAAATGCCTATTCTATAATACACTCTTTAAAAAACTTGTTTTTTTAAATGTATTGTTTTTCAGACTGACTCCTTGTCATCTGAAAATAGTGAAAGTTCAGAAGAAGACTGGCTCATAAAAGTTCATTGTCCGGGAGCAAGGCATCGATACAGTAAACGAGCTCATGCAAAAAAGGTTATTATTACAATATTATTAATTAACTATTAATTAAATTAATTAAACATGGTTAAAGTTTGCTAAGGGTAGTACAGTAGTTTTAATGTAAAACCTATATATCCAGCTACTCAATTGATCAAGGAAAGAATTTTGTGGAAGTTCTTATTCTATTTCTGTTTTTCACTTCCCACCTTAAATAAATTAATCATATGGCATGAATACTCCACATGTAGAGAAGATGCAGAATTATTTCCTGCTATATTTTCGTAATTTACTTGTGACACCAGTTCAGGATAGAAGATGAATATACCGTAATATGCAATGTACTTGTGACATCAGTTCAGGATGGAAGATGAATATAATATGCAATGGTACATATTTATGCACATCCAAAAAGTATTTCACAGCATCTAAAAACTTTTAGAGACCCATCCCAGTTTTGCTGGCAAAAATTAAAATAGTGAAAAAGACTTTTCCAGTCTAAATTGCAGGACTAAAACATGAGGGCATAGTTAGGATTTCTTAGACAAGAAATGTCTTATTTTACTAAAATTATTTGAATATTATGCATACTTGGGAACATTAAAAACCTAGATTAGGAGAAGAATCCCAGCAACCAGGCAAACACTAGTTACTTCAACAGAAATTTGTCTTCATGTTCAGAGGTAGTATAAAACTGAATTTAAGCTGTTTAAGGGACTCTGTTTCCATACTCCTTATGTAGAGTTCACACCCACCCCTCATTTATATGACAAATATTCAGTGAACTCTGGACACAATAGAGGTAAAATTAGTGCCATTTCATTTTATATGATGCATAAATCTTAAAAAGCTCGGACAACTTTGGATTATACGTTTTTTGGATCATATTCTCCATATGTTTAATTAGTATAAGAATTATGCTACTTTTTAAATCAACATCACTTTTTGTAAGTTGAATCTTTCCTTCTGTTAATAGACCATAGTTACCCATTTTGTGTGCAGCCATTTCCTAGAAACAGGCCTCCTTTTTCATATCATAATAAAATTCATTGCAAATTTTCTCTTCTTTAAGCAATTATTTATGATCAGAATAACTTCTAATTAAGTCATGTTACATTTAAGCTCTTTCCCTTCCCCCCAGTCCTGCTGTGCTGCCTCATCACGGTGCAGAAGGGTATTCGGGAGAAGGGCGGTATACAAATAAAATTATTATTATTATTATTATTCCTGGGAGGGGTGAACAAAGAGCATTGGGCTTGTATATCTAGAGTATATATTGGGCAGCAGCATTATAAGAAAATGTCAGAGGCAAATGATCGCATTATTGACAATGACATGGTAATTCATAGTGCATGGGGCAAGGCAGTGGTAAACCATTTCTCTATTTTTATCAAGAAAGCAGATGTACAGAAAATACAAAATGATTGAGGATATAGTACCAAATAATGAGTCCCTCACTCAATATTTTATTTAATCAACTTCTGTAGTTGCCCTTCTCAATCAAGTGACTCAGTGGCTTATAGTTCTAAAACTACAAAAATAAATAATAATAAAACAATTAAAGCAACAAACAATAAAAACATCAAAATAATAAGTACATATAGCTGCCAGGGTAGTTAACCAACTAAAAGTCAAGCCAAAAAATGGCATCGTTAACATATTGGCCAGGTATATAGCCAAGTTTTTAAACCCTTATGAGGCCAATAGGGTTGGGATAATTCTAATTTCTGAGTGGAGAGTATTCCACAAAGCGGGAGTGTAGCAGAGAGAGCCCATCTTCTAGTTTCTGCCAGTCAACACTTTAGCTGATAGGGTGTGCAGCATGCCTAATCTGATGGAACAAACTTTACAGATAGAAACTCTTGAGAAAAAATGGTCCCTCGGGTAGTCTTCTAATGGAAAAGAGCTGAGAAACGTTTTGGAGTACTAAAGGTGTTTATGATATGGCTAGATTAAAACCTTTGGGACATCTAGTTGGTGATGTTGCCATACTGGAAAAGAAAATATGAAGCTGCAAATACAGAATTACAGTAGGAACATGGAACGTAAGAAGCAGGGACAAAGGAAAGCTCAACATTGTGAAAGATGAAACAATTGCAAAGTGATCTCTTAGGAATCAGCAAATTGATATGGAGTAGGATTGGGCATTTTTTTGTTGGAAGGTTACACTTTTTAGTACTTTAGACATGAAAAATGAAGGAATGGCATTGTTTTCATAATTAGGAAGAATGTAGCAAGAACAGTACTTGCTACAATGCAATTAATGAGCAAATAATATTGATTAGATTTTATGAACAATCCTTAATATGATGACCGCTTAAATTTATGCTCTAATCACCAATGCAGAAGAAGAGGGAGTTGATGAGTTCTACAGTCAAGTTCAGTTTGAAATTGACAGAACATGCAAGCAAGATATGCTGCTTGTGATTTGAGACTGGAATGCTATAGCTGGAAACATGAAAGAAGAAAATATAGTTGGCTTAAGAAACTGGAATAAAGCAGGAGATGGACTTATCCATTTCAGCCACTTCAATGATTTCTTCATAGATAACAGTATCTTCAGACAAAATAATGCATGGACCATCAGATGGAGTATATAGAAATCAATTTGATATATTGTTGCTAAAAGCAGGTGGAGGAGCTTAGCGGTAGCATTAGAGCAGACATGTCAAACACAAGGCCCGGGGGCTGGATCTGGCCCATGACGTGGTTTCATGTGGCCTGCGAAGCCATCCTGGAAACAGTGAGGGAACGGCCCCCTCTGCCTTGGCCCTGGCCCAGAGACCCTCCTTCTGCCAGAGACCCTCAGATCTGTCCCACTCCTGCCCAGGCCCCCATAGGCACCCTTGATGCGAACAATGTAGAGCTGGCCATGCCCACCCAGTAGGCCATACACACTCTAGCCACGCCCACCCAGTAGGCCACACCCACCCTGGCCATACCCACCCGGCCCCCTGAGGGCAACCGCAATGCTGATACGGCCCTCAATGAAATTGAGTTTGACACCCCTGCATTAGAGACATGGCAAGATGCTGACTGGAATAGATCATGAACTGATTATGTGCAAGCTCTGAGTAAAGCTAAAGAAGAAGTGTAAAACCAATTAATTTCTACAACATGATCTGAACATTTGCCCACCATTTTCAAGGAAAACATCAGGGACCGTTTTGAAGTCCTCAACCTTGCTGAAAGAGAAGCGGAGTAATTATGGAATGAGCTTCATGAAGATAAATGTGAAAAGAGATTGTCAAAAATGAAGAAAGAGAAGAAAGCATGTTATGAACCAACTATGGTAATTGCTAAGAAGAGGAGAGAAGCCAAAGCCAAGAAAGGCAAAAATCTCAGGAATTTTACAGAGTTTCAGAAAGCTGTTAAAAAAGAAAAGAAGTAATATTGCAATATTATTGATTGATTAATTGATTGATTGATTGATTTGGATTTATATATCGCCCCTATCCAAAGGGACTCCGGGCGGTGTACAGGGCAATTAAAACACTATGAACAACACATAATATACAAAAATTAAAATGAAATTAAACCAAATAGCCCTAAACAATAAAAAACATTCTAAAATTTAAATTTTTTAAAATTTTAAAGATATTGAAGATTGTAACAGACATGGAAAAACAAGTCATTCAAAAGATTTCTGAGTCCACAAGAAAGTTCCAACATTTAATTACTATGCTAAAGGATGCGAAAGGACAGATAGTAACCAATTCAAATGAGTTCAAAGGAAAATGGAAGGAGTATACTGAAACATTGTATAGTAGAGATGTCAAAATCCAAGATACCTTAGAAGATATTCCCAATTTACTGTAATCTCTGGTACTAGAAGATGAAGTTTCATGAGCACTCTGGTTATTACCAAGTCAAAAGGCTACAGGAACAGGTATAATTATTGATTAAAATATGACAAGCAACAGAAAAAGAATCAGTTTAATCAAGCTATACCAGAGAATCTGGAGAACACAGTAGCACCTCATTAGAAAAGGTCAATCTTTCATTGCCAAAAAAGAAAAAAAGGAATCTTAATAGAGTGTGCAAACTATCATATAATATACTAAATTCCTCATGCTAGGAAAATAATGCTTAAGATCATCCTATGCAGATTAGAGTCACACATAGAAAAACAGATGTGAGATGTTCAAGATGGCTTTAGAAAAGGTCAAAGAACGCAATACTTTATTGCTGATGCATGCTGGATAATTGAGAAAGCCAAAGAAAACCAAAAGGAAGTTAATATGTTGTTTAATTATAGAAAGCTTTTAATTATGCTAAAACAGAGACTCCAATTTGGCACAGAGTGGGACAAGGTTGTACCCCCCCTTATTTATTCAACCCATATGCTGAATATATATATTAAGGGAAGCTTGATTGTAAGAAGATGAGTGTGGTTTTAAAATTGGAGGAAGAAACATCAGTAACTTGTGCTTTGCTGATGACACTACCCTGATAGCTGAAAATGTAAAGGATCTGCAAGTCTTGCTAAAAGCCAGAGGAATGAAAAAACAACAAATTACACATAAACCTAAAGAATACCAAACTAATAACAACAGGTTGAATAACCAGCCTTAGAATTGCCATACTGAAATGGTAAATAGCGTTTGCTTTTTAGGATTAATCATCAACAATAAAAATACAAGCAATCAAGAAATGTGCCACACTACCATTTGATACAGCAGTCAGGAAGGTTTTGGAAAAGATCTTCAAGTGTCATGATGGGTCTACCTATAAAGATCATCATGCATGCCATGGTATTCCCTTTCACACTCTATGGAAACAAAAATTGGACTTCAAAAAAGCAGGATAGAAAGAGTATGCTTTTGAACTTTGATGTTGGGCAGGACCCCTGGGATTACTGTTGACAGCCAAGAAAAACTAATGGATGATCGAATAAATCAACCCAGAATTCTCACTTGAGTTACAAATGACCAAGCTCAAATTATCCTATTTAGGACACAGTGTGTGAACACCTAACTATAATGCTAGAAAAGGTGGATATTATTGATGAAAATGAGATTTTATATAAAATTATCCAACATATAGAAGGACACATTTTACTGAAGAAGAATCAATATTGTTTATGCAAACCATAACTAATTTACTTTCTTGCTTTTTCCTTAAAAATGTTTTGTTTCTCATCCAAGAAGCTTCTTCATTTCTGATTGAGAATCTCCATAGACATAAAGCAATGTCAGAAAATACTTAATAAAACATTTTGAACTTTTATAGCTGTCCTTCATTTATTATTGTATTTTGCTTTTTTTTCAAAAATAGGAGTCAAATAAAATGTTATTGGCTCTTGTTGGTGTTCTTCTGGAGATAAACAATATGAACATGGAAGTGCATACCAATCTTATTTAATAGAAAGTTTATATTCACATACCCTTGTGAAAGTAAATTATTTGTAAATAACATATTTGTTCAAAACCATTATTTAACATTTAATATGAAAAAGCAAATCAAGTATATAAATGAGTTATGCATTCTACATTTTTAAATACAGATATTCCTCAATTTATAACCACAATTGGGATCAGAAAATTCATCGCTAAGCTGAGAATTGTTAAGTGACATCACGTGACTACACCCAAGTTTATGATCTTTTTTGCCATGGTTGTTAAGTGAATTGCCATGGTCATTAAGCAAGACATTTCTTAGTAGAACTGTAGTTCTTTGAACATATAAAACTACTTTGAAAATCTTATACAGTAATGTTTCACTATCTTTAATGCTAATTATAGAGTTATGATAAAGATAGAAAAAAGACATTTAGGCAAGTTATCTTACTAGAAAAATTCTTAAAAATATGGTTTATAAGGGTCCTTTAATTAAGAAAACAGAAAATTAGAATTTAAAATCAATATGGCTAATCTTGATCTAATCTGATCTTGGGTTGGATTGATTTAGTTGTTGATGTGATATATCTCCATATAAGTAAAGAAATAATGTCTTTCCCTAATTTAACAGAGCATATCATCACGGTCCACAAAAACTGGAGACTCAAGCATTCTAGACAAAAAAGATGACTTCACAGAGAAAACAGAATTGACGCCTACTACATCTTACCAGGTATATGGATTAAACATTTTATTTCAGATCTCAAAGTAACTATCTTGGGGGGAAAAACTTTACCAGTACAATGGAGTGAAACATTGCTTAACTCACATAAATCAAAGATTTCAGGCTATCTCAATGGATTTTTAACACATTACAATATAGGTAGTCTTTGGGTTACTACCATTCATTCAGCAGCTATTCAAAGTTACGATTGTATTTACCATGGGTGGTATTTACTATGGGTCTCATAGTTCTGGCCATTGCATTGTCACCGTCATTACAATTTTGCAGTGGGCAAGATCATATTTCCAACATTCATTGCTGACTTCCTGCAAGCAAAATCAATGGGGAAGATGGTATCAGGTCCTTGCTTAATAACACCATGCTTCTCACTTAACAATGGCGTGGGATTGCAAGAATTAGCATCACTAAGCAGTGTGGTCGTGTGACATCACAGTTTATACCATGTCATTTAGTAATTGGCAGTTCTGGTCCCAATTGCCATTATAAGCCTATAGTTAATTGATGAGGTTCTTACAATCTATCTCATGTAACCGCCTCGTAACATATAACCAACCATTTTTAAAATGCTCATTTGCAGTGATAAAAAAAAACTTTTTTTCTTTCAATAAAATCTGCTCTTTTAATAATAGTGTGCTGTTTAAATTTCATCTGCCACATTTGGGGAAAAAATATGGCCACCCCCAAAGACACTTCAAAAATAATTATTTTATAGAAAATTGCCTTTTCCTGTTGAATAAATGCCATTTATATAGTTATTTTTTCTGATTTCTTAGCTTGGTGTTAATAGCTGTTGTATTAGCTTTCAACATATTTTTCCTTTTTTTTAGTAGACCACATCATTTTACAATGTATCACAATACTAGTTATGACATAACACTGGCAAAGTTCTTTCTGTGCACATCACCATTCTGGTAACCCACACCATTTATTTTCAGTGTGTTACTGAAAGTTGATACAGATTGGTAACTTTTGTATGAAACTAGAGAGAGCCAGTATACTTCTTAAATCTGCTGAAGATTATTTTCTGAGAACACAAAGCAACAAACAACCTATTTTAACATTCTAATATTAGGACTATACAAGAGTGCCAAGGCAGGAGAGTACAGACTTGGAGTGGCTAATAAGACTTCGTTGCCCAAGAGCTCAAATGGAACAATTGATGCCAGATCTGAAGCAAGTAAGTTTGGATGTGAATATGTCAATATTTTACAATGCAATATCATCATATAAGTATTTTAATGATGGAAATTTACAACAGTAAAAGCGGAGTTTTGTCATAGTTATGTTTTTAAAAATCTAGTTAATAATCATAAAAGATCTAATACATGATATTAATATTTCTAATACATATGTTTTCATTTTAAGTGAAATACATTTTCATTTTTAAATGGTCTTCCTCTTCCTAATCAATTCATTCATCATATTTGTGTTTTGTAATTTCATCCTTATTCATTCTCTCTATGACCAAATTATGTCAACATATACTTTACTTACTTTTACTTTTATTAAATTTGTATACTGCCCTTCTCCCGAAGGACTCAGGGCGGTTAACAGGGCATATATAAATAACAATACAAAAATTAAAAGGAATTAAACAAGTGCCCAATTAAAAATTACAATAACAATAAAAGACCCATTAAAAACCCTAACGTTCCCCATCAGGCCAGACCAGCTAGTTCAAATAAGTGGGTTTTCAGACCGCGCCGGAAGGAGCGAAGGTCTGATGCCATCCGGAGCTAAAACAGGAGTTGGTTCCATAGCACCGGAGCGCCCACAGAGAAGGCCCTCCCCCTGGGGGCCACCAGTCGACATTCCCTGACCGGAGGCACCCTGAGGAGGCCCTCTCTGTGGGAACGCACAGGGCGGAGGGGAGTTGATGCCGGCAGCAGGTGGTCCTCGAGGTACCCCGGACCCATGCTATGTAAGGACTTGAAGATCATAACCAAAACCTTGAATCTCACCCGGAAGACAACTGGTAACCAATGTAGCTCGCGGAGCAAAGGTGTAACATGGGAGTACCAGGAAACTCCCAAGACAACTCTCGCAGCCGCATTTTGTACCAGTTGGAGCCTCCGAGTGGTCTTCAAGGGAAGCCCCATGTAAAGAGCATTGCAGTAGTCCAGGCGAGAGGTCACGAGCGCATGAGTGACCGTACACAGGGCATCCCAGTCCAGATAGGGCCGCAACTGGAGCACCAGGCGAACCTGGGCGAAAGCCCCCCTAGTCACGGCCACTATATGGTCTTCCAAAGTAAGCCGTGAATCTAGGAGGACTCCCAAGTTGCGAGCCCTATCCACGGGGGTAAGGACACACCCCCCATAAGAAGAGGTGGAATATTTTGAATGTCCCGGGATGCCGGAATGCACAGCCACTCAGTCTTGTCAGGGTTGAGCTGAAGTCTGTTCCTCCCCATCCAGGCCCGAACCGCCTCCAGGCAACGGGACATCACATCGAGGGCATCACTGGGGTGGTTTGGGGTCGAAATGAAAAGTTGGGTATCATCGGCATACTGATGATACCCAACTCCAAAACCACGAATGATCTCACCCAGCGGTTTCATGTAGATGTTGAACAGGAGAGGCGAGAGGACCGACCCCTGAGGAACTCCACAAACGAGAGTCCTAGGGGTCGACCTCTGCCCCCCTGCCAACACCGACTGCGAGCGTCCCAGGAGATAGGAGGAGAACCACTGAATATAGTACTTTTCTCATTCCTGTCTTTTGCTTTTATGTTCAGTCAACATTCATTCAGCATCCTTTCATTCTTAATCCTGCCTTGTCTTTCCTTATCACATGGATTTCTCAAATTATTCCTACTATATTCTATTTACTTTTATCTCTCCTTGACATATTGATTCTCACTTCCTTAAAACAAAGTGGGCACAAGCTGATTTGACATTCATTCCTTATTGCAAACCATGTACAATCCACTGCTAGCTTTCTATTTCTATTTAAACATCCATTTTCTCCTTTTCTTTCTATTAAGTTATACAAATTCATTCATTTGCTATAAGTTTTCACATTCTATTATAATTTGCAGTTGTTAATTCATTGATTCTTGATATACTAATTTTCAGATCCGTGTTTTCAGCATATATTATTGTTTATCTGACATTCACTACAAAGCATTTGGTCCTTAACCAATAAAATGGCATTTTCTGCATAATAAAAATATGTGCATGTTCACATCCCTCCAACCAAAATACCTTTAATACCACCACAAACATTCCTTATCCATTTGTCTATAAATATATTAAGCAACTAAGAAGTCCTCACCCATCTCTGTCTTACTCCTTGCTCAGTATCCAAGTACATGCTGAGTATGTCATTTATTTTTATGCTTGCTCTTCTTCCGTTATGAGCAGGAATTATTTGATTATCCACATATGCTGCTTTTCATTTTAAGGATTTTCTAAAAGGATCTATGAGAGAAATTAAATAGAACCCACAATATATTGTAGTTTCCTAATTTAGACTAATATTTGAAAGTAAAATAAATACTTTCCTACTGTGATATCCTTTGTATAGTTAAGTTTGATATTTTTTTTTTGGTAGTTAAAAGTTTAGTTCATTCACTTGGTTTCTTTTCATGTTTCAAATAAGTCTTTTCCAGGAGTGACTAGATTCCTGAGTAAATCGCAGAGCAAGGTTTGCGGAATTAATCAATCTGAAAAAACAAAAACTTCAGAGAGTTGGCTAACACAGAAGCACTTGTCCGTTGCACAGGTACCAATGTATTGGGGGCACTGAATAGAGGCAAAAACCAATAACTAGTGATGTTTTGCTCCCTCATAGCAAAGTGCACATTTCAAAAGGCCTTAGAAGGCAGATCCATTCTTTGAGTTCCATGCAGTTTATTGAATGTGTTTGTTGGCGATTAGAACAAATTGAATTCCTGTCTGCTCTTACCACAAAAGGGTTGTCACATAATCAAAATGCAACCACAGTCTCTCTCTCTCAAACTGTAGTTGCATTTTGATTATCTTACAACACTTTTTAAATTACGTAATTGATTTGAATATATATAAGCCTGAAAGTAAGATTTAACAGATCAATTCTAGCATGCAGATCCACAGACATGGCCTATGTCTCTACAGAAAGGAGCTTTGCTTGTGATGGGATATGTCTTTCACAGAGACCCCAGTGAAACGCTTAATGTGAAATGCTTCATAACCTCTTCCTCATATGGCTTTGCCTCAGCAACAGATCCCCAGTGGACTGCGGAAGATTCTTTCCTTCTTTGTCGTAGACAATAATAAAAGACCCAGTAATGGGCTCCTCCCACTCATAGCCTTTCATAATCACTTGGTTAATCTGCTTCGAATAATTATTTGCTCTGAATATGATGAGCAATAGCCATCAAGCTCCTATTCACCCTTACTGGTTTTTTTCAATACTGCCTTCAATGTCCTCAACTCACAATCAAAACTAAGATTGGTTCATTTGGCTTTTTGAAGAAAAGTGAAGATTATTTTTCTCAGTTTGATCTTTATAGTTGTAGACTGGTTTTCATATTGTTTTAATATTAAATATTATTTTAAATATTTAAGCATTTCAGTATGAATATTGTTTAATCAGTTTATTAGATTTAAAATCAGTGATAAATATAGAAAATTGTATATTATTAATAAAGAGTAAGGAAAAGTTATATTGAGGCAGATTTTCTAATTATTACCTTCTTATCTTTACATATGTAAAGCATAATAGAGTATTTAATTGTTCTCTGGAAAATTATACTGAATTTGCTAGGTTTACGGCAACAGATTATTAAAACTTTTATTGCAAAACATGAATGTTCTATGTATTCCAAATTATTTCAGGGATTCTAAAGCATTTTAAATTGCCATCTCCAATCATCAAAATCAAATCTTTTTTTAAATATTGCTACAGTTCAGGTAGTAATAATAATGGAAACTGTCATCACTTTCATTATACTGAAATTCAAAATCCACTTAGGGTTCTAATCCACCTGTGCTTCTTCAGATGTTTATTTTTTAATTAGATTTTAATCCCTCTTTTCCTTCAAGAGTACAAGGCAGTATATATCATTTTTCCCCTGCAGCAGCAACCATATAATTCAGCCCATTGGTTGGACTGAAAGACAAATCTAGTGAGCTGTTGTAGTTGAAGATGGATTTGAATCTGGGACTCATGTTATGTTCCCAGTCTAATATCTTAATCACCAGACCACACTGGATCTCTGAAAAACTAGCTTGGTCTGTGTGTTGGTACTTGGGACTTGTAGTGGATCAACATCTGAAGAAACACAGTTTGCCATCCTTATGATATAGTAGCACCATTGATGTACCAACTCAACTTTCAAAGAAGACTTTTCGTGTAATTTTATTTTGTGTTTCTTCTCAGTGGCATGGAATTCATTGTATCTTATAGAGCTGATCTGTTTATAAAATTATTTTTCATAAGTATGTTTAATGCAGTAGTTCTTTCACAGATTTAACTGATATTTTATTAGGCTTTAGTTAATGAAAGCCAGGATGTTATTGGTCCCATTCAATTGCTGCTGGAAAAAGAAAGCTGTTTTATAAGGGTAAGAAATAAACATTGCTTGCAATGTAACTTTCTGACTATTGAGAAAGATATAAAAATACTTGGAGCAGGAGTCCATACCTGTGACCCTCATTCATAAAGAGAAGATCGTTTTTCAACTTTTGAAATCTTATTGTCAAATAACAATTTTCTATAAAAATAAGTACCGTAATAGAAACATCAGTGTTAAGTTTCCCCTTCCCCCACTATTTGTCCTTTCTTGACAAAAATCACACAAATGAAAAAGTTTGTAAAAGATCTTGTTCCTAGTCATTAAAAAAACTTGTTATAAGCTTAAATTTTCAGTACATCTGATCGTTTACTTTTCAGCTATAAGTAAGCTTTCCCAAGGAATAGTGGTGTGTTGCTGATCATTCTGGCTTGCAGTGCTGATAACTGTATGGCATCATAGCTGGAGGGTTTTAAATTAGGGAAGGATGATGTGGATTTTATAACTATTAAGTTATTATTTAGGTTAGTTGAAGCTTGCGAGCTGGTTTTAAAAAGAAAAGGGGGAAAATAGATAAAAATTGGGTAAAAATTAAAAAAAAGATGGGTACTGAAGTTATCTATGTCCCTCTCCAGTAAAGTGGGGTTTTCCATTGGAAAACAATATAATCTATGCAAACATCCTGATTCTTATGGAAGAGGAGCCAGAAGGAGATCAGTGATCTCCGAGGTTTATGCAAGACTGCCGCCTCCTAGTTAGGCATGGGGCTTGGCATTTCTCTGGTTGGTGTATTGATATTAGAGAAAGCAAAATTTGCCTGAAAACCAAAGGGACTGTTTTGCCCAGGAAATACCAATTTCATAGAAGTTGTTCCATGAGGTTGATATTCCTATTTGTATCCAAAAGAAGTTAACCTCATCGTTTGTCCTCATTCTGGACCCTACATTTGCATCCTGTTATCAACATGCAACGCTACTGTTGCTTCTCCAAACAGCTTCTCTGATCCATGAAGGAAGACACATCACTAGTGGTGAGATGAAAAGTCCAATCTTGCTATCTATCATTCAGTAGATATATTTTTATGACACTTTTATCTAGGAAAGCCATCTCTCTGCATTGTCCTCTCTGTATTATTTATTTATTTATTTGCATTCTGCCCTCATTTTTTTCAAATAAGTCTGATACTTTTCCTCCTCCTGTTTTCTACTCAACAGCCCTGTGAGTTGTGTTAGGCTGCCAGAGAGTGACTGGCCCCCAGGTTACCCAGCTGGTTTTCATGGCGACTTTCTCCTGCTTTCTAGTTTGGTGCCTTAACTGCAAGATTCTGTTTTTATTTTTTTATTTATTATTTTTATTATTTCCCTTTGGGATAGATTAGTCTTAGCTTTTCCAAATTTGCCTTGACATAGCTAATAGGGGTCACATAAATCTTTAGTATTAGAGATCATGAGAGCTAGTTTGGTATAGTGATTAAAAATCCCGGTCTAGAAACCAGGAGACTGAGTTCCAATCCTGCCTTAGGCACAAAGCCAGCTGCGTGACCTTGGGCTAGTCTTTTTTTTTCCTCAGCTTTGAGAAGAAGGCAAGGTCAAATCAGTTCTGAAACACCTTGCCAAGATAACTGCAGGGACTTATCTAGGCAGTCTTCAAGAATTGGACATGATTGAATGAAGTAAATATATATTACAGATTTCATATTCAAACAGTTGAAAGTGAGTCGTGTTTCTAGGGTAGTAACTAGGGAATACAATGCATAATTTTGAGAAATATTAAACATAGGAGTGGGAAATCTGTAGCCCTGCAGGAACTCCTGAAATACAATTCCCAGGAGCAACAGCTAACATACCAACAACACCTGTAGTGCTACAGATCACCTATCTCAAGTAGCCCCGAGGAATAAACTCATATTTATTTGATTTTTTTTTTCTATTATGACAAATGGCAACCTTATCTAAAGAAAAAAGAGGTGAGAAAAGTTAGAATCTCATAGGTATATCAACAGCCATTAACACTAAATATAGTAGAGGTTTGGCTGATAATCTGTATGTTTTATATCCCTTAAATAGTTTAATACAGTATACTAGTGTTTCTTGTCAGGGTAAATATAACATGATTTTAGATAAGAAGACTCAAGCCTGTACCTGGCTTCTTTATATATTTAAAAAGTCCAACAGATAAATTATGTATTTGTAGCAGATAAGATGTAATCTATATATTCAAGTATCACATAATTGGTTTCGTGTGGCAATCACATGAAATTGCAGTGGCTTATAGGCACTAGCAATACATATTTTATATATGCAAGTGTTGTCTTTGGGGGAATGTTATAAAGTGTGAAGTATTTATTAATTACTAGTCTTTCTCAATTTCTACGAATTATTTATAGTCAGCTTTGTTTTAAAAGTCCACAATGTATTTATTCAAAAACTACCTTTCTTAATAATAGTTTCTCTGTCAATTAGGAAGTAGACAGGTATTTGAAGCACAATGATTTCTTAGCTCTAAGGAGAAGGGAAATGCTGTACAAGAAATGGTTTGAAAGTGTTTCAAGACCTCTGCTTCAGAAAATTCAGGACAAAGTTGACAGCCAGTCAAGCAAAGAAATAGAAGAGAGGAAGCGAAAACAGCTCTCCCTTTATCTAAACTATTGTAATGAGAAGGTATCGGAAAAGAAAATGTGTTATTACTACAAGACATTGGGATGATGTTTGCAAAACCTTTGGACTTGTGATTTAGATGAAAATGGAAATTATTACTAGTTCTTTATAAAGTTATAATTATTTTAATAGCAATGTGTGAGGGAAAATGTGTTGTTTATTGTGCCAGTTTAGAAGAACATTTAGAATTTCATTTATTTTATGTTTTTAATTTCAGTAAATAGAGCAGTGGTGGTAGACCATTTTGGCCTAGGTATCAAAATTGGGAAAATGCTTACCTTGTCTTTTCTGGTGTCTCAATCAAAAAGAAACAATTCTCTATCTCCCTCGACCCCATCTAGGCCACACTCAAAAGTGGCACATTGAGGCTGGGAAGCAGAGGCCTTGGCCTCACGTTCAGCCCTAATGCCACTGCTGCCATTCAAAAAAGGCCACCGTGCACCATTCCCCAAGGACATAAGCCTTGGCATAATTGTCCCCACTGCATGGCATTCCCCAGGATCTGCTGCACGCTGCTTATGTTCAAGTGGTGCTCTCTTTCTATTGACAGGGCCCTGTAGCCTATCTGAGGCTGCTCCAAGTTGCAAAAGGCCTTCGTTCTTGAAGCAACTTTGGAGAATGCTCTTCCATGGACTCTACAGCCTCTGGAAACTGTAAAAACACACTTCCTTCTCATACAATTTTCAGACACTCTGGGGGCTCTATGAGAGCACAGCCCTTTTGTAAGACTTCTGAAGGATTCAGAAGCCATGTGAGAGCACACCTCATTCTCATGCAGTCTCCACAGCCTCTAAATTTCTGCAAGAATGGGGCATGCTTTCCACAATTATTGTTGTCAGGTGTTGGTGAAGCCAAAAGGTCATGGTGTGTCATTGACACACATTGTAGGTTTGCCATCACTGAAATGGGTCTAAGACAACTTGGCACAGCCAGCTCAGCGCAGCCAGCTCATGGTCAGCTTGCCACCGCTAAGTTACCTCTTCCAACTCACCGCCGCCAAGTTGCCACAGGACAACTCCACACGGCCAACTCACTGTGGGGACAACTTGCTGTAGGTGGATGGAGGGAGAGCTAAGTGGGCAGGTGGGCAGAGCACAGAGTGGTAATGGAGGCTGGGGGGGTGTCCCATTTTCACACTTCCTGCTGCCACTGCCACCACACTGAGCTGCAGGCTGAAGAGGCTGGGGACAGTGGCAGTGTGTGTGTGTGTCTTTGTGTTTGGAACGTGGCTCAAGATCCAAAACAAAACAAACTCACTTGGAATTCCAGCAACAAAGTTTTATTTCAAAAGAAGCGTTTGCAAAGGCTTGGTGGACTGAAACACACACAGGAGTTCAGCCACACCTTACAGAGCTGTTTGACACATTTTTATATCCTATCCCTGACGCAGATTCCCACTCACCTATCGCACTTAACGCCCCTTCCCTAATCATCCAATAAACTTTCCGGACCGCCTAAAACCACTGTCCTTCCCATGTTCCAGGAAGCCCCTTTGTACACATCCTGTCTATCACCATCTAATTTTCTGTTACCACAGTCCAACTCCTATAGTTGTTTCGATATTTCCTCTTACAATTTGTAACTTCTGCTTTTCACATTTGTACCTGTCAATACTTAGATAAAATATTATTTCTTATCTTCAGTTGGCTTCTGCTTCAACCTTTAGACTCATTAGAAATTTCTGAATAATACTTTTATTCCTTTCATTTGTGTGAGAAAATAGGATGCCACCAGCCTCCATCGCCTCTCCGCCACCCATCCTGCCCATCGCTGCTGCCACCATCCCTGGCCTCTTTGGCTCAGGGTGGCAGCAGCGGCAGGGGTTGGGAAAATGGGAAGCTCCCGGCCACCACTCTGCACTCTGTCCACCTGATCGCTTTCTCACCTGCCCACCCAGGATACTCTTCCTCTGGCTGCCCAAAGCGAGTTGTCTCTGTGACAAGGTGACCCTGTGGAGTTGTCCTATTGTGACTTAGCAGTGGTGAGTTGGCATCGGCGACTTGTTGGTTCTCGGATGGCCACATTGAGCTGGCTGCACCAAGTTGTCCCATTCCACACTGAAACAGAGTAACATGCTTGTTTAAAGTGAGGCATAGCTCATTGGAAATGGAGGAAATGAGGCCTGCACAGAGAGGGTCATTGTATATAATATATTCTGAGAATTCACTGAGCTCTGGTGATGCCTTCAGGTGAAACACCTTCAGTATTACCTGGGTTGAATTGACAAATGTAGGACCAACTAATCAAAAGAGTGTTTTCTTGTGAACAGAAGATGATCTGGTTTTATTTTGTCACTTAGAGTGAAACAAGGTACCTGTGTGCAGGAACATAACAATGCAAACAGTAAAGTTTGGCAGCCTGTCCTCGTCTTTCACTTGTTTTGGTACTATAATGATGAAAATCTTGCCCCTTAATAGTTGCCTATTTCTTGTCAGTTGCTGCACTTCAGGGTGAGCCTGGGACTCTGCTATGTTTCATTTTTTCCTGTAGATAGATGGAAAATGGGGAAGGGAAAAATAGAATATTTTTTCCTCTATAAGATCTGTTTTAGAGAAAAACAATTACTTCCTCTGATACATATTTTAATGTATTTTAGTCAAGTTACTAATTTCCTTTTAGGTTCATCAAGATGGATGGTTGATTTCCCCCCCTTGAAATAATTGAATCTCTGTGCCATAGACTTTATATGCCAAGCTGTGAAAATGTAGTGGCAAGATTAGTGTGAAGGCAGCCATCTACAGTATCTGTGAAAAGAAGACAAGCTGCCTGCTTGTAAGACAAGACAAGGGAGCATAACGTGCAGAGCAAACCCAGAGGGATTATTGACTCTAATCCACAACATCAATGAAATGCATGGAACTCATAACTGAAGAATTGTGTGTGGGGGGGGAAGACCAGTTGTAAGACTTGAATCAGCACATACAAAAAGTTGCATTTAAGTTCCCCTCATGGACTCATTGCCGAGCTTTGAACATAAAGTACAGGTAGTCCTCAACTTACAACCATTCATTTAGTGACTGTTCGAAGTTACAACAGCACTGAAAAAAGTGACTTCTGCATTTTTCACACTTACGACCGTTGCATCATCCCCATGGTCATGAGATCAAAATTTGGATGCTTGGCATGTATTTATGATGGTTGCAGTGTCCCTGGATCACCTGATCGCCTTAAAATTAACCTGATGAGCAAAGTCAATGGGGAAGCCAGATTCACTTAATATCTGGAGTGATTCACATAACATTTTGTGGCAAGAAAGTAAAATGGGGCAAAACCCACTTAATAACTGCCTTGCTTAGCAACTTATCAATTTTGGGCTCGTGGTCATAAAAGTCAAAACTAGTCAGTCTCAAAGACAGTATCAGTGAGTAAATTTAATACCTTCATTTTAGAAGAGAAAAAAATCCTCAAAAGGCAAACATAGAGATTTGCAAGTATGAAATACGATTATGATGATTAGAAAGTGTGTACCATTTCTATATATATGCATCATAATTAACACGTGATTGGATTTGCATATAAAAGTGCA
Source organism: Vipera ursinii (assembly GCF_947247035.1). Lineage (NCBI taxonomy): Eukaryota > Metazoa > Chordata > Lepidosauria > Squamata > Viperidae > Vipera > Vipera ursinii. Next base: position 190,503,372 of record NC_139512.1, read on the forward strand.
TTCTGTCATTTTAAAGTTTGTTAGTTCAGTCTTAACTGCCATTGAGAGTAAGAAAGAATGAAACTTGTCTTTGACTTTCTGTTATTATCTAGTATATTTTAACATTCTATGCTTTTCTGCTCATATATTTGTTTTCTGCTTTCCTTGTATTTTTCCTTCTACTAGGCTTCTTCTGCTCCAGGATCCTCCGTCTCATTATGTGTGCTCCTTCCTCCATTTCATCCCCTTTTTGAGTCCCAGAGTCCTCCCTATAGTTCTTATTTCCCTTCTTTTCTTCCTCCATTTCCCTTCTCTCTCCTTTCCATTTCTCCATCTGCCTCCCCTCCAATTATCATTCTCCCCTCAGTCTTACTTCCTCCATCTGTTCCATCTCATTTCTTTCATTTGCTTCCTCCATTTCCCCCTTATCTCCATTCACCTTCTATTTTTTTCCCTTCACCCTTCCTACAGCTGTCCCCCACAGAACTGGTCAGTTCTCCAAATGCTTTGCCATCTCTCCCAGAATATGTAGCCCCCCCTACCTCATCTCCTGTCCTTCAGTCACCTGCTCTTTCAGCCACGGATACCTCTTTGGCCTCACAAAATCCTCCAGTTTCCGAACCAAAATACGGTCAGGACTTCAGTGCTTATCATTCCCATAACCCTTTCTTCCTCCCCGTACTTCTGCCTATCCAGTCTCAGAGGAGGTATCAAGCCCGGCAGAAGAATAGTGACAGTGTTAAATATCCCTGAAGACAGAAGATGCTTTGGGTTTCTTCGGTGCTCTGGTCCATAAATAAAAGCCACTTTTCTACAGTAGAGCAGATTCAAATGTTTGTGGTGGTAATGCTTCCCAAATGTACAGTAAAAATGACGGACGGCTTAGGAGAAAGTTTCTTCAGGATTCACTGCTAATTGTATTTTAAGCACCATGGAGTGAAGAAGAAGAACTAAGACATTGTGTAATTATGGAGTTTATGTATTGTCTGCCCACATAATATTGTTATTTCCCTTAATGTTTGTAATAGGTATATCATACACACTCTTTGAAGCTGGAATATATGCTATATTTTTTGTTTGGTGCAATATAGTTCTTGTAAATCTATATAAAGCATAACATAAAATTTTTACCAGGGATTAAAGGTACCCAGCTGTATGGGAAAGATCATCACTGCCAATGGATTTGGCTTCAAGGTCATTTATAATGTAAATATATTGTATAATAGGCAAAAAAAATAAAATGAGGCTGTCTCATGTTTTGTAATGGAGAGTGCTAGCTAGCCCATCCCTAGAAGTGCAGTTTGCAAGACTCCTTACTTCAGATATTGAAATATGACTTACAAATGAACTTAGATCAAATAAAAACTCATTTGAAATGTGGCCTACATCTTACTCTAAAATGAAACCATCATTCCCCAGCTTATGTGTTGTATTTAAATTCATTTCAAAAGCTTGCTTTGTCATGGTAACTTCTTTTTCAGAATAAGAAGTTAAGCTTTGCCTTATTAGTATCAGAACTATGGCATATATATATATATGAAGGGAAAGATTAAACACTTCCTTCATCTGCTGAAAATAGCCCTACTCTAAACAAACACATATATTTTGTTTTTGTTTGAAACCATTTTCTGCAGTGTGGCAGAAATGACAGGAAGAAAGGATGGAGTGGAAATGGTCATTAAAATCCATGAAGCTCCTTTTTCAGGAGGGGAAACGGTCTCTAGTGATTAAAATAAGGCCCTCTAAAATATGCTTTGTGGGAAGTGTAATTTGGTCCTTAATGTCTTGAATAACTAAAATTTCTTCTAAAAAGGTCCATTAATTTATAGGTAAAGGGCAATTGCCATCTCAAAATGTCAACCTCGGTAATGCTGAAAAGGTGTTGGGGCTTCATTTAATACAATTTGTATAGCAACTGAAATACTTGGTTTTTGTATTGGCTTGAATGAATTAACTTTCATATAAAGTGGATAGAAATATCCTGATTCAGTGGTGTTGATTCACATGGGTGATAAAAATAAACTCATTTTATGGTAAGAAGATGTTACGAAAATTGGGACTATAAGAGTAATTTGTGTAAAATATTTGTATTAGATATTATTTAAGCTATCAAACAGGAAATATTAACTCTCTACTCTGAAGTAATAATATGTGATGGCCACAGATTCACCGAGTGCTCTTTCTGCTCACTCAGGGAGGTGCATCTTTAGAAAGTTATAGTCCGTCATCTTACGATCCTTTCTTCCTGAAGACTTCTCCAGATTTGTGGAAGGTGAGAGGCTGTGCGCTCCCATTTTCCTGATGAGCTCCTGTTGACTTCTTTTTCTTAGCCTTCTGTGAAAGACGGGCTTGGGTTAGAGATTTTAAAAGAAGAGGTGGAAAATACCTCACAGGTATTTGTGGGTAGTTGTGGGATTGGCCTCCTGGCTACTGAAACCTAAATAAGGACACCTCACGGCAGAGCTGGCCTTGCCTTTCCTGTGAAGATTCTCACCTTTCCCCCTTCCCACGTTTGAGAGCATGTGCAGTTTTTGTAGTTCCCAGTTTCTAGCTGCTTAAATAGAACGGAGTTGTAATTTCTAAGAATATAGGAGGGAAGAACCATGAAGACAAAAAATATACACACTCGAAATGGATATTGCTTGTAACTGCTGGAGCATAATTTACATGGTCTTACAGAGCAGTTACAGAACTAGTTTCATCTTGTTTGCCTCTCTTTGTGTAAGTCTTTTAAATGATGGTGAAAATAAAGTGATAAAATATTCAAGGTAATGCTCACATCACACATAAAAGATTAATTGGTGTAGTTACTCCTATATTATAGATTAGGGAGTGAAAATACAAAAAGGTTAGCTTGCTGAATGCTATCCAAGATGTTCCTGGTTGAGCTGAAGATGGAGCAGTCAGTCAGAGGGTTTATCTAGTACCTGACTCAGTTGCCTTGGCCAGAAACCAGATCTTTTTCAGGGAGCCCTTTGTTTGCCAGTGGACAAGAAAAAAGAAGGGGCCAGCTTTACCTTCAACCTTAATCCTTACTTGGCATTTGGGTCTAGCTAAAAATAATTCAAAGTTGAATTGTGGGATGGAGGAATTGGCCATGGCCAAGAATAGGAAGACAGAAATTCAGTATCTAAACTCCACCAGTCGTGAACCAAGTAGGTTTGGTATCTTCTTGCAGAGTGACATGACTGCACTTTTCTTTCAAGGTTCGGTATTCAAGCTTCTCAATGCTCCTTGGTGTGTATAGCAACTGAACTACAGGTAGTCCTCAACTTACAACAGTTCATTTAGTGATCATTTGAAGTTACAATGGCACTGAAAAAAGGGGACTTATGACCGTTTTTCACACGACCACTGAAGCATCCCCATGGTCATGTGATCAAAATTCAGACACTTGGCAACTGAATCGTTGCAGTGTCCCAGGACCATGTGGTCACCATTTGCGACCTTCTGACAAACAAAGTCAATGAAGAAGCCAGATTCACTTTACAACTGTGTTATAACTTAACAACTGCAGTGATGCACTTAACAACTGTGGAAAGAAAGCTTGTAAAATAGAGCAAAACTCACTTAACAACCATCTTAGCAACAGAAAGTTTGGGCTCAATTGTCATAAATCGAGGACTATTTGTATAGGTCTGACTAATTTGATGTCATGAAGTACTGAAATATTAATACTAGCTGTTTTCTCACTCTAGGCATCTGTTCCTCCTTTAGACGACCCCTTGTTAAAGGAAGTAGAAGGACGATACATTGAAGCCAGCATTATGCGGCAATGTGAAACAGGTTCTGTAATATTTCTCTTTGCTTCTGATACTCTTCAGGTTTAATGTCTCTTTAGAGATCCTAGACCAGGTTTTGAATTATTCTTTCATCTTTCCCTATTGCATTAATCTTAAAATACCAATTTGAAAATATTGGAAACCGTTTCCACGATGTGATATATACAACAGATGATATGTTTGTAACTTGGGATTGGGGCGGGGGCGGGAAGATTGGATTTGGCTGAATACTGTACAGGTTTTGTTTTTTCATCAGAAAGTTTGCCTAATGAGGAGGAAAAAGCCTTTTTTCTATATTCCTTGCAACTTTCCACAGGAAAATTATATTCCTCTAAAGATGTTCATGAACTACGTAAGACTGAGTTACCACCACTTCCTTTGGGTCGGCAACAGATGAACCCCATAGAGTGGCTGAAAATCCCATTCCAGTATATGGAAAGTGACGTCCGTCAAAAATGCCGGTAAAGTTTGAGAAACCTTTACATTTTAAAATTCATTCTCTTTTGAATAGCAATCAAATATAAAAGTTGATTATAAAGGGTATAATGATGACATTCTGTGAACCCTTTGGAATACAAACTTTACCATTTTGTTATATAAATGACTATATGTTTCTAAATTACCTATAATTAGCACTAGCCAAGATTTGTAATTAACAAAATATAGCCTGTAATCTTTTCTAGCAGGGGATATTAATAGAAACCAGAGTGCAAAACCACTGAAGCCATTCTACCCTTTCTTGAGGATATGGTTGATTCCTAGCTGCTGTAACAATTCATTTGGCATGCTGGTTTTGTCAATTTATTCTCTCTCTCCCCCCCCCCCCCGTTCTATATTTCTCTATTATTCTTTTTTATTGAAACTCCTATTTAGAATTCCCACTATTCAGTTTTGATTCACCCCAGTTTTTTCCTTAACTCAATTTATCTATTGAGTTTGCATTTATTCCTACAAAAAGAATCTTCAACAAAGTTGAAATAAGTGTGCGTGACTAGTGAGGTCCGTAGTGGAATTGAACCTTTGCTAGTTCCAGTTTGGTAACATGGGAGCCATTAGATTACAATATGCAGTTTTCCTTTATTCCACTACTTCAGAAAAAAAGCATTCTCATTTTCCACAGCTGTTGTATCTTCTTAAACTGTTATATTTCTGAGATCCTTCAGTATAACTCATTTGTTTTGCTCATTGAAGGGCAGTTTACTACAGGGCTCGTTTTTTGTGGAATTGTAGTTGAGAATAATAGAATCCCTTCTCGTGATGAGACTCAGTTCTCGTTCTTCCTAATGTTGCTTCCGGTTTCACTTTGTCAGAACAGAATGTAGTTCTTTGCAATAACTTGTATATCCACGTGTCTGCAGCTAGCCACAATGCTGGCAAGATGACATTTGCTTTTTTGTACTTGTACTTCACAGTGCAAGGTCAAAAGGGGTTGTTGATTGTATTGTATGTGTATTTTGCTTCTTTTATCTCTCTCTCCCTCCCACTCCCCACGGATGGTCATATGCCTGCTTGGTTCCTTCTAGGATTATATGACATATATCCCATTTGCCAGAAAAACTATTATATGAAACTGTAGAGGGAGGGGAAAAGTTATTCAAGCCAAAATAAAGTGGTTTCTTGGAGGAGGAATATAATGAGCCATCAGTGAAAATACAAAAAATCTTTCCAGTGTTGCACAGAATAGAACTGAGTATTGTGTAGGACAGCATGCCAGATAATGACATTAGTATATTAGTAATAAAATGAGTTGATTAAAAATCCCAGGATATTTTTTCTAGATATCAATACTAAACAGCAACCACATGTATGAGGTTTGTAAACCAGACGAACGCTTTCTTTTCATTAGTTACAGATTAATCCTTTTGTCTAATCTATTTTCACATAAAAGAGTATAAACTTTATTAGTTTTATCTTGGAAGAAGTCTAATGTACCTCTTTTAATTTTATTTTTTTTAATTTGTGTATCTGCCACCTCGTATTTGTGACTTTGGGCAGTTCCAAGTTAAAAAAAACAATAAAGACAGTAACACAACCAATAAAGAAACACAGGAAAACAGTAAGAAACACAATAGCTAAATAAATACCTAATTGAAACCAACAATCATAAAAAAGCAGGAAAGTGCAAGTCTTGGATCAATAAGTATAACCGTCTAGCAAGCTCCAAACCTTAACCAGTTCAGGATCATTGAGACAAGCATGTCTTTAGAGCCTTTCACATAGCAAGCCAGATCCACCACCAGGGAATGATATTCCCAAGGGCAGGCGCTGGGCCAAGAAAGCCTCTCCCTCCCCCCAAGTCCCATCAGTTGAGACTGTTTCATGGACAGGACTCTTTTAACACAGGCTTTCCGCTAGAACTGATGGGACGGGCAGAGGTAAGTAGAGCGGGGCTTCTCGATATAGAGGGAAACCGTTCTTATACTCTCACTTGAGGCTTCCCCTGATTTATATTCAAGTATGCACAAAGATTCATGATGTATCGGGCTGAGATTTTGTTCTCTAATTTAAAACTGATTTGAGTCATACTCTTCTTTAATTTTTTTAATTTCCACTTTCAGTGGTTCAGGACTAGGCTGTGTGGGATAGTTAGTGACTTGTAGAAAGATAAATCTCTTCTGTGAAGTAGAATTCAGGATACGCTCCTAGGAATCCTTCAGTAAGACCCACCTTCATAAGAATTAGAAATGGAATATGATGATGAATGCAACTGACATTCTAACACATCGCTAACCATCTCTTTTCCAATGCATTGAAGCTATTTAGCAAAATAACTAAATTTTCTTTTTACCGTTTTTAGCATTTGTTTTTCCCTTCCTTCCTTATTAAAGGTCAGTTTTAGAATAAAAAAATCAACACACATACCCACCCACCCCAATCTGATCCATTTAAAATACAATGGCTTTGGTTAAACAGTAAACATTCAGAGTCTGATCTATGTATTTTGGAAGAATAATTGAATTGGGTAGGCAATATTACAGTAATTAGATCCAACAGAGACCTTGAAATTTCAGCTCCAGAAAACAAGAGGAATTGGCTGGAGCAAATCCTTATAACTGATCTCTAAGGAAGTGTGTGGTTCCTGTTCTTATTCTCCTTCTTTTTTGTAGGAAGGCACATATGAGAGCTAGGAAAGGTAAAGAGCAAGAGAAAGCAAGGAAGAAGGAAATAAACTTTCTCCCTAGGTGCTCAACAACCAGGAAAGCCAGGAACCTGCTCTCCAATTCAAAAAAGGAAATGATCTGGGTCTAGCCCCAGGTCTTCCGCCAACATTGTAACAGTCTGCCTTTTAAAGCCAAGGGGGAAGAGGCTTCCCACTGAAGATGATTTGTCTTCTCCCTCACAGAATAATTCCATATTATTCATTTACTGTGCATTTTATATTGTCCGCAGCTCCACCGTTTTCAACAGTAACAAGGTTTGGTTTTATGTGTCACTGAAAGAGAAAGGTGACGTTTGAAAATTGGCCACCTCTTTGAGTGTCAAGCAGCATCAGTTAGCACAGCATGCAACTGGTTCAACAAACACTGGTGCTGAGTAACAGCGGGCAGCATTAACAATCCTAATTTCATTCTGTTAAAAGGCAAAAAATGAGCACAACTAGAAACCAGAGTACTATGGATTTCAAGAGCTGGGGTGACTCGGCCTGGCCTCCACTGAAGAAGAGATGCCCCTCTGTCAGGAAATCAGAGTTCACCCAAATGGCCAGTCTCTTGTCAAAGCAGATATTTACTGGCTCATCAGTCCAGAAACCAAAAATAAAATCTGCTTTCTATTGATCTTTCTTTGAAACTGATTCCTCGTAAAGGGATAATGCCAAAATTTGGTCCATAAAAGTGTGATCCAATTACTTAGAAGGAATGATTAGGAGCTTCTTTCCGCATCAGGTCCTACTGAGAATAGTAAAACATAGGCTACAGGGATTTTATGCTTAAACGCTGCATAAAATTGTGATTGCATATTGCTGCTTTCAAAAGTATTGGTAAGCAGCTGCTTCATATTTTCTTACAGGGGAAAATCACAGAATGTGGCTATATAAGTACATTTTACTTAGAAGCGTAAGCGGAATAGGGTTAGACGGTGGGTGCTTCAGATAACAGAAATAAAAAGATGTTTTGGGGCACACAGGGATATGCTCTTAAAAGCAGCTGCGTTTTTTCCCCAGCAAGTGTGTGCACTTGTTGTTGCTGGAAAAAATACATTTGGCTTAAGAAGTTGCAGTCTGATACTAGGAGAGTGCCTGGCATGCTCGAAAGCATCTTTTGTCTTTAAATCCAAGGCTCTGCTAATGCCAGTTGAATTGTCCTAAAAGACTGAACAACAGACTCTTATAAATTTAGCATGAATATGGCTTTTGCTGTTTCCCTAAATTGTTTTTCTGTTCAGATACAAAGCAAGATTAACAGCCTGTCCACAAAGCAGCTAAAAAAAATATTCAGTTACTTCATTTCTAAAGGCTCATTGAGAGATTAGTGATTCTGCTCTTGGTGCAATATAGATTTTTAACATTCCTTTAAAGTAAGGAATCTTCAATAGAGTTAAAAGTTCACTCAAGAGTTTATTAATCTTTAAAGCTCAGAGATGAGCTTTAATTCTCCTCTGTCACCAGAAATGAAATGTTCTTTATCCATGTAACTTAGTGTCTTTAGCTTCATTTGATGCAATTTTATGGCATTGTCTTTTTGGACAAGTACTGAAATTATAAAACCTAGATAATGTGCAGGAACAAAGATAGAGTTAGTGTTAGCTTACAGGAAAATACAGTTTTTTCAAATAAAAACATTATTTTTCCAAGTTTCATTTTTAGAGACTGAAGTGGAAGTAATTTCAAGCCAATTGCCTAGTCCTACATTGTTTATTGTTATGAACTGTTAAAATATACCTGATAATAAAAAGTATAGTCTTCTTTGGTTAGAAATAATCTCTTGAGGTAAAGTGAAAAATCTCATAGGAATAGGAGGAGTTGACGCCCAATTATTCAAAGGCACAGAAAGTAATGTGCACTCTTGATTTCAGGATACACTTACGTGCACCGTGCACATGTGAGCAAGTAGAAAAGAACCAGAAATGCATTGTGTATTGTTAGCAGGCAGATTACTTTTCCTGATGTGTTCTGGGAAGGAATGGACGTTATGAACAATTGAATGAGAACTTCTGCTTGGAAGAATTTTTTTAACATTGACATTTCCTCTTTTTCTGTTGGCCTGAAGCATATCAGTTGCAAATAAAAAAGAAACAAACCAAAAATTTAAATGCTCTAAAATTGTGACAAAATTGTCTTTGTAGCACTCTTTAGAGCTATGTTTACTTTCTCTATACCCAAGAAATATACTTGTGTGTATGAATACATGAATTTCAAGATAAATTGTATATCCTCACAGTACCATCAGAATTATTTCTTTTAAAATGTTTTAACTGTTTTAAATGTAATTGTTTTCTTATGGTATAAACCTGGACTCCCCCCCCCCCTCTTTATTGTATTGGAGTTTTTAAACTGCAATTTGGCTTATGTAAACTTGGAATAGTGCGTGTTTCTTTTCCACATGCCCAGAAATGACTGTCATACAGAAGTTTATACAATGTGTTTAATTTCAATTAATTGAATATATACTTTGGGAACAAACGTTTTTTATTTCATATTAATAAAAATGCATTTCAGAAAACTGTTTCTCGGGTTTGCAGTTCACTTAGCTATATGGAAAGGCAGCACTTAAGGCATACATCTTCATTCATTGTTTTAAATTAAAAGTAATACATATATCTGAGATGCATATTCAAAATATACAGCTCTTACTCAACCCTTACATTCTATAAAGAGGAACGCTCCACAATAAAGAGCATGGCTCAATAGCAGCACATTTTTAAAAAAAACTGCAAATAAATAAACACTAGCTAGGCTCTATTAGTAAAGCCATACCAGAGGAATTTGGATGGATACTCTTGACCTGAACATTAAATTCCATAAAATCCTATATAGCAATCCCGACAGTAAATTTAAATGGTTTTAAAGCATTGATAATTTTGCATGGTTTCATTCCTAGATTCTTTCTTACTCATTTACATTCCAGAATACAATAAAATTGGCTTAAGAAAAACAATATGCCACGTATTAATATGTAGAGAAATGAACAGTACATTCACCAACTTATTTTATTTCTTATAAAGCCCAAGGTAACATTAACTTCCTCCTCCTTGGAATCTTTGTCTTGGACATGTTTTAGCTGCATGTTTTATTGAGATCTGCAAGAAACTCCACTTTTCAAAACATGATTAGGCCAATCATTTGGAGGCATGGTTCTCTGAAGCCATGGCTTGAGCATTAGGGTGGCTTGGCATGGCTGCTTCAAAAGCCGCTCCCTTACTGTATGGACATGCACACACTTTCCTGGGATGGCTACCGATGGGCCACCTTGAAGAGGATGTGTCTCCTGATGCCTTAAGCAGTGGCTTTAGAGAGTGCTTTGGTTGTTTGTTTCTGCAGATGAGTCACATAGCCCATGTCATGATGTCCCATATTAGACAAAATAATTTCTCTTTACCACCAAAAAAACCTTGGTAAATTTGCAAAATTATTAAAAGAACTGGAGAGAGAGAGAGAGATTTTATTTCCTTTTTTAAAAAACAGAAGCAAGTTTTTAAAAGGCTGCACTTTTTGTCAGTATAGAATCTTGAAAGGATCCTGAAGTGCTGAAACTTCTTTCACAATTATATCCTGAGATACCTGAGATAAGGGTCAATCAGACTCCAGTTTTTGAACCTGAGGAATGATTTTAGCCGAGAACTAAAATATCCTATGGTTCATTGAAATCTAAGCGGAGCTATTTCAAACATTTTAAATTGCCAGATTCCTTGGTAATGCTTAAAAGGAATCTGAAATAAACACTGGCATTTACTTTAAATTTACTTTCAATAAAGAAAGGCACTGTCTTATATTATCTCATATACAGTATATTGCATAGATTGCCACCAACACAGGAGTGCAAAGCACAGAGCTAAATAATATATACTTGGAGAAACAAAGTCCGTGTGACTAGGCAAAATGAATTTGCAGCAGTATATATTAAAATACCACTTGTAAAACATGCCAGTAAAATCAGTTCAATGATCTATGCTGGTCCTGACTGTTATAAATAAAACACATTTTCTTTCTTTAAACAAGTGTTTTCTGGTCAAATAACTGTAAATCAAAGCGTACCCGAACTTCCCCTGTTTGTACTTCATGCAATAGTAAATGTTTAGTTGTAGGTCCCTTGTTTTCTTGCTCTGTCCTGATTTTGGCTACAGGAACTTCAGTGCGACCCAAAAACTCTGCGTAACAACAACAAAATTCCTAAGTCAGATCACCAAATGTGAAACACATTCATGAATAGACAATGAAGAGAGATCTTAAAGAAATAAAGAAAATTAAGCATTATCACAGCATATTCTGGACAATCAAAATCAGTAGAAGTCTGGCTACTTTTTGAGCCTATGCTTCTATTTTCTATTCACTAAAATTGGAAGGAAATTTTAAATATGGTCAAATACAGAATTGCACACATACCATCAGGTGAAAACTGATCCCTGTCAAACATGGTGATGCACAATACATCTTGATAAAGGTCTTTGATGAAGAATTGACAGTTAAAGTTCCATTTGGGGTTCAAGGTATCTGGCAGTGTTCTGGTAGTGTAGCTTTGAGATCCCATGCTAACTTCGCAATATGGATTGCTTTTTCCTTAATTCAAAACAGAAGTGCATCTATTTATTTATATATTAAATTTATATGCCACCCATCTCATCTGCAAAGCAACTCTGGTGCATTACAATTAAAATAATATAAAAATATTGAGAACCTTAAATATGGAAATAAAAACCAAAGGCAAGATTGGTACAGCATTGGCACCATACAGGTAGTCCTCGACTTATAACAGTTCATTTAATGACTGTTCAAAGTTACAAGAGCACTGAAAAAAGTGACATGACCATTTTTCATACTTATGACCCTTGTAGCATCCCCATGGTCATGTGATCAAAATTCAGACTTGGCGACTGACTCATGATGGTTGCAGTGTCCCGGGGTCATGTGATCCCCTTTTGCAACCTTCTGACAAGCAAAGTCAATGGGGAAGCCAGATTCACTTTGCAACCATGGTACTAACTTAACAACTACAGTGATTCACTTAACAATTGTGGCAAGAAAGGTCATAAAATGGGAGAAAACTTATTTAACAACTGTCTCACTTAGCAACATAAATTTTGGGCTCAATTATGGTTGTAGGTCAAGGACTACCTGTACTTATTAGTCCACTAGCCACTCCAACACAAAGCACCAAGCCAACTGGCACAGCCAGGTTTTAACACCTTCCAGAAGGTTGAAAGGGTGCATTCACAACAGCTTCTCCAAAGAATAACTTTATGGTTTTAATATCTGGTTATAAATGTCTTTGATTATTTTCAACATGTTTGTTTATAATGTCCCACCTTTTTTATTTATATATTCATACTATGCAGGGAAAAAATCTTCCCTGCAAGGCTACATATTATATTTTGGAAATACGTGCTTGGCAACCTCTACTTCTAACAGCAAATCTCCCCTCAATTAGTTTAAACTATTTGGCCAGATAGTTGACAACTCATCCCTAAATTGTTACCATTAGGTTTACAGGCTTTTAATTCAGTTGCTTCAATCACATTCACCATCAAGCGTCCTATTCCTGAGCTTTTTTGTGATCGAGCTGAAAAAAAAATAAAAATGAGATGTGAAAAAAGAATTTCAGAACATGCTATCTATTGGCAGATTTACACAAAAGTTATTTCTGTAGTTTGCAAGTTGATCAATTTGTTCTGGATCGTTTCATGAATACTAGGTACTACTCCACAGCAACCAGGTTGTCAATTGGTATTTATGCAGATCTATGAAATTTCTGGAGCTGATACACAATCAGTGTTTTTCTGTTAACACATCTACACCTAAATAAAAAGGAATCTAGCACATCTTTAGAGATGGTACTACTCAACTTATTTAAAACCCAAAGTATCTTTGATGAATACTGCTGTCTTAGAATGTTTGAAAATGTCACCTGGCTAGCAAAAGATATCACTTGACATAAATGCCAAGTCCTTCCAATCTCACAAAAACAGCTGCTACTAAAAGTTACAATCGCAGATCAGCACCTTGGTAAGCCTTTTCATGTTTCTTTTTTTCAGTTTCAATATATTGTTCTGAAGCTCCTTTAATTTTCTGGACCCAGGCAGTTCTACAAGAATGAATAATTTTGTTAAAGGACAATAATATAAACAAATTCCTTGTGAGTCTAATCACATTTGCCCAATAAAGTTCTATTCTGTTCTATTCTATTCTATTCTATTCTATTCTATTCTATTCTATTCTATTCTATTCTATTCTATTCTATTCTATTCTATTCTATTCAAAAACAATTTATTAAGAGATTTGGTTTTATCTGAACACAAATCTGTGAATGTCACATTCTAATGTATTGGCTCCTGAAAACATACGAAATATCCTTGTTAACCAAGAAATCTTTAAATATGGGATATACAGTACATATATAGACGTACTGATCACTATGTTTGTACCCATATAATAAAACAGCAAATTTCTCTATTCTCACTACCATTTATTATAGAATGTTAAAGTTGCAAGAGACTAATTAAGGGATTTTGTATGCCAATCTCCCTTAGGACAATTAGTATTCTCTTTACTTTCATTATATCTGGTTTTTGGGTTCCTACTCCTTAGAAAGATGATGAATCCTACAATTTCTGCAGTTCGTGAAATTACCAATCTATTTTTTATGGATTAAGATACAAAGTAGAGGTATGCAGCCAAATTGTGATACACCTTTGCTTTTGAACACTTTTTTCAATGATTTTCTCCAGAAGTAGCTTTTTGGATATGAATAAAAGATTTACTACAGTCAAAGAATCCAAGAACAAACATAATAACAAAAAAGAAAACAGCATATGTTTTGACATTTCATGGGGAAAAAATTCAGAAAATGTTTTATTTCTTTTTTTACCCAAGAATTTAGAAGCTCACCTCTCATTAATATTGTCTGTTTTCAGGGTGTAGACTCGGTCAATATGGGAGATGTGGAAAATTGGTTCATCGCTAGAAGGGTCAGTTGGCAATTTCACTAGGACTTCATTAAGAAAAATAGGCTGGAAGAAACAGATTTTGATTCAATTAAGTTGAAACGTTTCAACAAAAAGTGACAGACTGATTAGCAAAGAAGGACTGAGAAATTTGCTAATCTGAAGAGGCTTGTTTTGAATAAAATTTTGCATTGAAATTAGAAATGATTTTGAAAGAAGAATCAACTATTCATGCAAGTAACATTTAATTCAGTGCATTAATCTTTAAAAAAGCAAGTTGAAGGAATTTGATAACCACTATCACTGCACCTATTAATTTTCTCTATAAATCTGGCAGACATACTTTTTGAAAAACCTATTGTCCCCATTAATTATAAGAGCCTTGGTGGAGCAGTGGGCTAATGCCTCCTTAAGTAACACCAGCTGCCTGCAATTAGTGCAGGTTCACATCCCACCAGGCTTAAGGTTGACTCAGCCTTCCATCCTTCCCAGGTAGGTAAAATGAGGACCCAGATTGTTGGGGGCAATAAGCTGACTTTGTAATAATGCCGCTTGGGGTGTGTGTGTGAAAGCCCTAACAAGCAGGCATATACATAGAATGAAGGCTACTGCTAAGCTTGTAAGCCGCCCTGAGTCTTCAGAGAAGGGCGGGATATAAATGGAATTAAAATTAAAAAAAAATTACATTTTTTTGTTAAAAAAGAAAAGTGTTAAATATATCTCTATACATCTTAAGCAAGGGTAATAAGTTTAATTTTCATATCAAAGATTCTCTTGGAACTCCTTCCCAAGATGTATATTTGTTGTTTCATATTTTGCAAGGAATGATGACTTTCTTAGATGAGCCAAAGGAATAGATAGGCTTCTCCAGAGAGCTCAACACAGTTGAATAGCCACAGTAAAGATAATCAATGTGCGCATAGCCAAGAAAAAACACGCCTCCAGAAACTCACACAAATTTGAATGCACAAAATTTAACAGCATAAAGATAAAACTCAGCATGACTTCCATAAGTAGTATGGCCATTTAGCTTATCTTAAAAAGGAAAGACAAGTGTTTATCTAACTGTATGCTACTGAAATTAGGCTAAATAATGGATCTGAATGGAGCAACCTTGTTAAAAAAAATGCCCACAATTAAGGTGCGCTGAAGCTCTAACCAATGCTTTGGCAGTTTAGAAAAATCAATCCCATTGGTACAGATAATGACTTTATCTACAATCTGAGTTTTGATCAGTAAATTCAAAATTATTATTGCTAATTAGGTGACATAATACAATTAACCCCAACTGCTGGAAGAAGAAAGTTACAGGTTAAAGAACAATGTATTTCTATTCCTAGAAATCCCATTTCCTCCCAGTTTGAAAGTATCTGAGATTCTTGAATTCACTCACCACTTTGTACATTTTAAACTGAGAATTTGATTTGGGGCTGAACAGTTTATCTGACCCTGTAGAGACGAACTGCTTCACCATGTAGGTGAGAAGCAGGAAGTCACTGAAGAGAAAACCATAGAGTTCTTTGTTGCTTTTCGTCTTATAAAGCTTGCCGCTGTGCAGAAGTTTCCGTGGTCCCAAACAGTTGGTTAGCGAGTTGAAAATCAGTTGCTAGAAGAAAAAGAAAAATGATGCAAAGCACACATATAAATTATTCCACTTAAAAGCCATGTTGCTGATAGCGTGTCTTATTATAATTAGTCCCAGCAAATGATTCAGTTTTCTCAATTTGGAATTTGACATTTTTACATATTTAGTGTCTATGAAATGCTTTTATAATAGGCTTTGAATTTTGCTTTTGTGTTCTGACTGGCTTATAAAGGTAGAGTGATAACAACATTCCTGTGAGCATTTCTAAAACTTGAATTAATTTTAGAAGATGTAAAACATCTTTTTTGTAGCCTTGTGGTTTTGTAGTAAGAGATTTCATTTCTTTTAACATCTTTCCTTTTCTTAAAAGGCATGCTTCTGATTCATCTAGAAACAAATCAATGTCTCAGAATGTATAACTATTTGCAGAAAGCATTATTATGGAGCTGGCCCCAGTATCTCTTGCCATTGTTATGCGGTTGTTCCAAGGGTTCATTAAATTAGTATCTTTTCCCTTTTTTAAAAAAATTTTCTCGTACATCTGGTAAACTCTCTCTACATGCATTGCCTATATAAAGCATGTATGAATGTATCGGGTATGTAATTCAGATATTATCTAAGAATTTACGAGTTATTATCTAACATTTCTTCCTTGCCATAAGAACTGTGCAATAGCAAATTTCAGTTGCATTTCTTGACCACTGAGCCCAAGTCCCAGTTACCTCAACAAGTCCTTCACACTGGACGTGGGACTGTATCCATTCAAGCCTGTCTGAATTCTCCTTCTCACGCACCCCCTCATTCACCTGGGAACACAATTCTTCAGCACGCTCGAGAGCCTGCTTCAGATTATTGTGATCGGGGTGAGTTTCAAGGGTATTCTCCAGAATCTGGTTGCAGAAAAAGAAAAATTAGCTCACAGCAATATTGAGGAAAAACCCGTTCTTATATTTTCATAAATGTATTTGCAATGATGTACTCACCCTTCCACCTGAGGCAGCTTATTCAGATTCAGAAAAAAAGAAACAGGGTACTCACACTCTTGATGAGCAGAGGGTAGCGAGTAATTCTCTGCATCGGTTTCAAGAGGAAGCTGGACAGGGGCATGCCTTTACAGCGGGAATCTGAGGCCAATTTCTACATGTTTAAACAAATTTGAAACAGAAACATACATTACAGAAATAAAGAACACCTCTAGCTTCTGAAAAGTTTATAACAGTTGATTTTCTATGTTTCATAACCAATCACTTGTGCCTCTAACTTACAGAAGAGGCTATCTTAACTTCTGAAAACTACAATAAAGCTACATTTCAGGAAATCTGAGAGTTGGGCAAAATACCAGTCATATTTAATATTGAGATTTTTCATTTTAAATGTAACAAAGGGCACATTGGATAGGTTTTCATAATTCAGAAGCTACATGATTCCCCAGTAGACATATGCACACAAAGAGATAAATAGTAGGATAAAAGTGGGAGTCATGTCAACTGGTTATTAGATTGACAAAAGCTGCAAATGCACAGAATAAAACTACATAATGAGATCTGTAACCTAACTCAAGGAGTCTCAGTTAATTTAACATTTCCTTCAATGTGCTAAGTATTTTTATAAAGGAAATCTAGAAAGAAGGAAGGCAGAGAACTGTTAATTGATCTAAATCTTAGCCCCATCCCAGCACCATCCGCAGGTTATGTATATATGTCAAACCTGTTACATGGCAGATGCAGCATTGCAATCAATGCCCTGCCACTTTTGTACACGCATCAATATGTAATTACAAATTTTGTCCTTCCCCTAATCACTATTGCACTATCCTTGTTAAACTGCTAACAGTTCTACATTTTTACAGTGAAAAAGAAAAATGGCTTGATGTCCAACAGACATCATATTAATTTAAAATGTAATGCTATTGCAAGTTGTACATGTTGTTGTGACCTTCAGCAGGGGCATTTTTGCTTTTTAATTCCATTTTTTTTATTTTGATTCCATTTAGAAAAGATGCCTAGAGAGCTGTTGGAGGTCCAGCGGATCCGAATCTGATCGAACACAGCTAAGAACTTATCTCAAGTCTTACCTAGTGGCGATGGAAGCGGCAAAGCATGTCTACTTTTCCGCTCTCATTGCGTCCGCAGATAACTGCCCTACCGCCCTGTTTAGAGTGACCAGCTCACTGTTTAACCAGGGACCGAGGGATGACCCCTTGCAGGGTAGGGCTGAGGAATTTGTACAGTATCTGCAGGACAAAATCGCTCAGATCCGGACTGGCTTGGACTCCGACTGGGCGGAATCTGGTGGAGTGGAGAGGGCAGGTCTTGATCATACCATTTGGGGTGAGTTTGACCCTGTGACTCTGGATGATCTGGACAGGATCATACATAAACTGAGCACTACAACTTGTTTACTGGACCCATGTTCCTCCTGGTTGGTTTTGGCCACCTGGGAGATGACAGGGGGCTGGCTCCAGGCAGTTGTCAACGCTTCTTTCATGGAGGGTGTCTTCCCCTCCGCCTTAAAAGAGGCAGTGGTGAGGCCCTCCTGTCTCCAACCTTTGCTTTGTAGCGAAGGTTGTTGAGAGTGTGGTGGTGCATCAACTCCCACAATTCCTGGATAAAGCGGACTATCTGGACCCGTACCAGTCCGGTTTCAAACCTGGCTACAGCACGGAAACGGCATTGGTCACACTGGTGGATGATCTCTGGCGGGCCCAAAACAGGGGTTGTTCCTCTGTCCTGGTCCTACTTGACCTCTCAGCGGCTTTTGATACCATCGACCATGGTATCCTGCTGCGACGGCTCGAGGGGTTGGGAGTGGGAGGCACTGTTTTACGGTGGTTCTCCTCCTACCTCTCGGGCCGCTTGCAGTTTGTATTGGCAGGGGGACAGAGATCTACCCCGAGGCCCCTCACGTGGGGTGCCTCAGGGGTCGGTTCTCTCCCCCCTCCTGTTTAACATCTATATGAAGCTGCTGGGTGAGATCATCCATGGCTTTGGGGTGAGGTATCACCAATATGCGGATGATACCCAGTTGTTTATCTCCACCCCGAGCCAGCCCAGTGATGCCCTTCACATGATGTCCCGGTGCCTGGAGGTGGTGCGGGTCTGGATGGGAAGGAACAAGCTCAGGCTTAACCCCTCCAAGACCGAGTGGCTATGGATACCAGCATCTCGTATTGTCCAACAAGTTCCATCTCTTTTCATGGGGGGGTATTGCCCCCCCTCAGAAAGGGCTCGCAACTTGGGTGTCCTCTTGGATTCACAGCTTAATTTGGAAGATCATCTAATGGCTGTGACCAGGGGGGCCTTTGCACAGGTTCGCCTAGTGCGCCAGTTGTGCCCCTTTTTGGAACGAGATGCCCTATGCACTCACGCTCTCGTCACTTCTCGCCTGGATTACTGCAGTGCTCTTTACATGGGGCTGCCCTTGAAGAGCACCCGGAGGCTTCAACTGGTGCAAAATGCGGCTGCGCGGGTGCTTATGGGAGTATCTCGGTACTCCCATGTTACACCACTCCTGAGTGAGCTGCATTGGCTTCCGGTTACCCTCCGAGTGTGATTCAAGGTGCTGGTAATAACTTTTAAAGCCCTACAAGGCTTAGTCCTGGGGTACTTGCAAGACCACCTGCTGCCAT
Organism: Vipera ursinii; assembly: GCF_947247035.1. Lineage (NCBI taxonomy): Eukaryota > Metazoa > Chordata > Lepidosauria > Squamata > Viperidae > Vipera > Vipera ursinii. The sequence goes on from NC_139512.1 coordinate 190,522,441, forward strand.
TGTCAACCTCCCATCGCCTGGTTCACTCTCACAGAGTCGGCCTCCTCAGGGTGCCGTCGGCCAGGCAATGCTGGCTGGTGACCCCCAGGGGGAGAGCCTTCTCTGTGGGCGCGCCGACCCTCTGGAATGAACTACCCCCAGAGCTGCGGATGGCCCCTGACCTTCAGTCCTTCCGCCGTGACCTGAACACCTGGTTGTTCTAACAAGCGGGCCTGGACTGACTATGTTTTTTAATTAGGCCTTTTACTGGGTTAAATTGTCTTGTATTTATTGTATCTATTGTTTACTTCTTTTTTAAATTTTTTACTTTATGTTTTTAAATTTTTATGGTTGTGAGCCGCCCTGAGTCCTCAGGGAGAAGGGCGGCATATAAATTTAATCAAATCAAATCAAATCCAAAGTGAAAAAGGAAAGATAGTGAAGAGAGAGTTACTGAATAATAGCCTACTTTCAAATAATCTTTGAACTCTGGCTCTTCATCTGTTTTTTGCTGTAACAAGGCAGCTCCATTAAGCTGGCAGCTACAGAATCGAATATAAGCTTGCATATGAGATAACTGAGCAGCCAAGATGTCACCAATCATCTGTACTGGCATCTTTTCCCCCCCAGTCTTCTTACGCACCCGAAGGGCTCTGAAAAAAAAACACACGGGAAAACAGACTGACTCCAGAAATTCAAGAAAGATGAAGCTATAGAAGGCCTTGCAAACAAGTCTTTCTGTTTCATGGGACACTGTGGGAAATAGAAGAGCTGTCGATCTGGCAGGCACATGAAATATGTAAAATTCAGTCTCTCATTACTTGACAACTTGGAATTTGAAAACTTTGCAAACTGGCTGCCTTGGTGGGCTTGACAGTACACAAAGCTTTCACTTAGAACACTGACAAGGTTGCTTTCCAGCACCTCCTAAAGCCTTCTAGGCCTAGGGCATTACTAATCAATGAATCAATTCCATCACTCACTCAATCTTATTTACAACCAAAAGGCCCAAAAGTAAGTTACAAATATAATCTAAACTTAGCATTAGATGTCAATTATCTCAGCTTATCTCAATGTCCAAACAAAACACTGGATTACCATTTTTATATTGTAATAATGCTTCTGGAATCTTTGAGCCCCAGAAAAATTCTGAGAAACTTACGCTTAAGGCTCACACTGCTTCAGTATTTATTTAATTCAAAAAAATCTAAGATAAAATCAGGGAATGAAGCCTGAAATGTGCCAAAGGAGGTATCTATGAGCACCCTGGAATTCCCAGTGCCTCAACTAGGTACACAGGCTGTAGCTTACCCTACATATGATAAGCATCTCTTCCTAGTTTAGGACCTCTCAAATAATGGAAAGGAGTGAAGGAGGCAATCAAAAGTAGGGTCCAATAAGTGGAGCCCTGGAAATGCAATCAAATGAGACTGTTAATACTAGCCATCTTCTCTCTTCAAACTCATATCAAATCAGGCAATAGATGGCAGACAAAACAACGAAATAACCTTAAGAAAGAAAGCAAGGAGGCATTTAACAGCACTAAAATTAACAAAACAGTAACAGCACTTACTTCAATAACTTTGTATTACACAATATGAGCTCTTTCCAGTTGACAAAGATTAATCCCATTTCAGCTTCTGAGAGACAGCCTGCTTCAGTCATTTGTTTCTGGAAAACCTACAGGAAGCAGGAAGAACAATATTAGTGATAGTCGTGACTTAAATCACAATTGACTCAATAAGTAATAATTTATGAAATATTTTATTCTTTCTATTGCACATAAAGCTGTTTGATGATGAATTTCCCCCCCCCCAAATATTGTTGAATTACAGTGTAAAGAGGACTATCGTCTTGCTCTTCAGTTTATCAATTTTGAGAAAGAACACAACTACAGAGTCTTTCTCTGCAACACTGTGGTAGTAGATACTAAACTCCTTTCTGGAAATTCTGAACTCCGTTTTCTATTTCACCTGATGAAAAAAATGGGTTCTTTCAAATTTGTCTATTTTTTCTGTGGGAGATGAACTGATTTTAGCCATTCTTCCACCAAGGGGATCTAACATTCTTCCTTGATCTGACTGAATCATTATATTTCCAACAAAATTCAGAAAATGAACTATATATTTTAGCAAATGTATATGCCAGCAAATAAAATACATTAATTTTCTCCAAGTATGATATGTAAATTTGATCCTCCTTCCATTAAAATTCCCATTCTTGCATATCTATCATTATATCTAATTTTGCGTTCATATACAGTCTTTTAACTTGTCATATTTCTGAGTCATATTTCAGCAACCATAGATAAAACCCAGCATTGCTCCCAATTTAATACTGTAAGGCCTTCAAATTCAGTCAAATCTCTAAGTTTTTCTTTTGTTTCTGCAGTTCTTTTAATACAATACTATGATTTGCAATATTAAAACCAATGTGGCAGATGAGGCTATTACAAGAGTAAAAGTCTTAAGAGATTGTCCTATCAATAATATCTTTAGTTATATAAATAATTTCTCTCCTCTGTGCTTTCTGCTTTCCTTTTCATAAAAATAAACATTTAAGACAAAGCAAGAGATAACAAATCTGGACCAATTCTTTTAGTATTTATCCAAAAACTCAGTATGTTACTCTTTATTATTTCTTGTAAGCTGCTTGCTTCTATTTCAATCAATTCAGAGATATTTATGCATACCATCTAGAAGTGCAGCTTCCTCCATAGAGATGTCCAGTCCATAACAAAGTACAATTCAGTCTGTAATCTTCCTTAGAAAACTACCTTGATAATAAAATTAAAGTTTGGAGTTGCCAGTTGTCCTTTCATTTCCTATATAATCTTGAATTTAATCCTTGGCTTGTTTTTAAAACCCATATATCATTTGATAGTTGTTTATACCAGTCATTGGATGTCTTGTTTTCAATAGTTATTTAAATATTGATTTAAATAATGATTTTAAGGGAAACATCATAACTAAGATAATCACATTTTGAACTAAAGATAATTCTCTCTGGAGTCCTTGGTGCTCTCTGACTTGATATTTGCTTGCAGATGTTTCATTACCAAACTAAGTAACATCATCAAGGCTATTGAGTGTGGGTTTGTTCTCTGTTTATATATAGTAGTTTGTCCTGCCAGTGATAGTGGGGATATGGCTTTCTTCTTGGTAGTTCCTTGTTTAGACTATTTTTTTCTGCTAGATTGTTTGTCTGGTATTAATCCCTGATTATCAGGGTGTTGCCTTGATGGAAGGATGCATTTTTGGTCTTTTTTTCCTTTTTTTAAATATTTTTTTGAATGGTGTATAAATGTGGTTTGTATCTATGTATTTATTGATGGTGATTTGTCTGAATGCCAAACAAAGGGTTACATTGCATATGCAAAAGATTAATGTGTGTTTTTTACTGTATAAAGTATGGAAATCCTCATAGCTGATGATCCTTACAATACTGTACTAAATGATGAGGTATGCATGCTATTTTATTTATACTATGTGGTCAGTTTTCACCGGACTTTCCAATTTAATTAAAATCAATGAAAACATTTTTATACAGTAACAACTTTTCTTTCCAAACAGATCTTACCTCTAAGACAAGTTGAAGGTCATCCATGTATTTTTCTTCTGTCTGGATCAACTCATGTATATAACCCTGCTTCTTCCTTTCCATGGGTTGCATTGTGTCAAGGCTCTGAAGATCAGCACACCCTGTAAAATTAAGTGGTCTTAATCATTTTGAGCTTATTTGTTCAATACCAAATAGGCAAAGAAAATTCTCACAATGACTTTTTAAGGAATAAAAAAACCAAAACTGACTCTGAAATAGGTGTATATAGTGGCGTAGCGTGGGTTGTCAGCACCCGGGGCAAGGCAAGTAATTTGCGCCCCCTAACCCGTGGATTTTAGCACTCGAGTCTCTTCCACTAGATTAGTTAAAGAAACCCTTACCCCCTAAGCACATGTATTGCTGCTGCACTGTCCCTCCCCCAGATAGTCCCTCGCTCTCTCTCCACACTGCACCGCACGCCTGGCACCCCCCCTCCACAGTGGGCAGCGACCCGGCGGCTCGGATTTGCACAGCCAGCACTGCAGTGAGAGAGAGTGAGTGAGCCAGGCAGGGGCAGAGAGCTGTGAGTGCGAGCGCGCCCCCCTCAGATGTTGCGCCCGGTGCGGCCGGCCCCCCCCCTGCACCCCCCACGCTACGCCACTGGTATAGAACACACACACACACACACACACACACACACACACACACAGAGAGATCACAAAAATTACAATTACAAATTCTTAGAAGTGATAAATGGCAGTTTTATGCCAATATGGAGGGTTATCAAAAACAAAAATATATCAGAAAAATAAGTCAGAAAAAACAATGATGGTCTGTACTGGATAAAATATATATATATATATATATATATATATATATATATATATATATATATATATATATATATATAGGATATCCCTCCCTCTCTTTCTCCCTCCCTCCCCCTCTCTTTTTATATATATAAAATCATTGATGAAAAACACCAGCTTACATGGTTCTCCCCCACTTTTATATTCACAACAAAGCTATGAGAAATTTCGGTGAGTTAGGGTCACAGTGAGCTTCACTGTAAAGCGTAAATTAAAATCCAACCTACCCATTCTAAATCCAGGACAAAATGTAATGCTAATTTCTCTGAGCAATATAAGGCTGAGATGATTTCCTAAGCATAAGGACCTTTAAAATTGACATCTCTTTAACCACGGAATTCCACAACATTCAGCTTTATTAGCCACATTAGACTCTGATTGAGAATTATGGAATATCACCATCAATCCAAGTGACTAAAGAAATCTCTTTGTGAATTAGCAAATGGACAAAAGGATGTAGGCAGGTCCATTCAACCTATGCTACTGGCCTCCCTAATAACATGATTAGTTGAGAAAGTAGCCTTTAAAAGTGAGAAATGGAACAATTTAAGAAGGAAACTGGGAATCTATAGCACCAGCTAAGAAAGCAAAAATCAGCAATGCATACCATGTTAAAAGACTTGGCTTTGCAGAGATATATGTTTATATTATAAATTTAAAACCAGCCTTGATCTTGTTTAGAGTTCAACTTTTACAAGTTTGATCCCAGTTTAATAGTAATAACTTCGTTCTTACTTTCTGGGGATTCCCTTTTGATGAAGAATTTGAAACTTGTGCTGAATGAACAGGTTTAACCTGATGTTAGAAATAACAATTTCTCCTCTGTCACATACCAACAATTGATTAAAATACACTCTACCTATGTGATCATTTTCCAGAAGATTTTAGTGATTGGTTGGTTACATAATGAAGGAACAAAATAAATGAATAACGTATGAAAACCTGAGAATGGTTAACTGTGCTAAAAAAAATCACACACCAATAAGTATGTTCTCTGTGTGTCTCTTTAATAAAATATTTTGCATAGTTATTTCCAGTGTTCAAAAAACAATGCTCATGCACAGCATAGGCTGTGTTTGTATAGCAAAACACTGATCATTATTCCATTGCTTTAATACTAGAAAGCCTCAAAATACAAATTTCAAAACAGCACACAGCATAGTGATATTTAAGAAATAAACATAATTAATGACAAGAAAGCAGCATTTTGCGGTAGCAGCCCAAAACACCACTACAGCTAGAAGTCTGTCAGCACTGATTGACTTTAATAGAAAAATAATACAAGTCATAGGACATATTTTAGCAAATACTGGTTTGTGCGTTTCTGGCAAATCACACTGGGTAGTACAATTCATTTGTAAAAATAAAAATCAAGAAATCCAGAACTTTTACATTCTTTTTGCAAACAAAAAAAATAGTATTGTCACAGCTATTTTATACCCCATTCAAAATGTCAAGAAATCACAAGCTTTTCTCTAAAACTTTTAAGAAAGCTGAATATTAATTTCTAAGTCAGGAAATCCCTCATTCCTATTTGGAGAACTGCCTATTTCCATTTCTGGAATGGGGACAAATAACATGTTGAAGCAAGTTGCTTCATATACTATAATACTGTTATCTATTTTTGATCATATTAAAAAACCTTAGCCGTCCAAATGAAAAAAAAATAAAGCTATTCAACTGTAAAGCTAAAGAACATAATTTATACAGCCATCTCTGAATGCTTAAAAACTTGTACTCAACTATCATAAGAGTCTCCTTTTTATTTTGAAAATCCATGTGATAAAACTTTTGCAGCTTTTGTAAATTGGGACGTTGAAATTAGGAGAAGAAAATTGTCCCTATTTTATGTGAATTTTGTTTTGATTAAGTTTCTCAGAATCCTAATTTGGAACCCTACTCAATACATTTTTTAAATTACTCCTTTCTGAAACTCACTATAATGATGCACACATTTTATATATGTTTCTGAATTATTGTTTAGCTATGCTATGATCTGCTTGGGTCTAGCTTTCTTAGCCTATTAATATACTAGAAATAAATTTATAAAGAAATGAATTATCAGCAAAACAGAATACTAATAATAAATAATAGCAAAATATTTAGTAACAAAATCCTAAACATATCATTCTTATTAATGCCAATTAATAGTTTGTACCTCTTTTGACCTATATTGTACCACTTACATTAAAACATGTTTTATCTCTGAAAATTCTTAATTACAGACTGTCATAAACATTTTTTTTTACTCACCCTACTGGTACAGTAAACATTTGTAACAGTTGTGCTAAATTAAGTCCAACAAACGAAAGCCAGCACTCTTTACTCTTTTACTAGGAAATCAATCAGACATTATTTGAACTCTCAAATATGGTCAAATTCATTTCTGCAACCAATAAGCAGGGATGAACAAGCTGCAGTCCCCAGTACCCTGAGATTATAGGTAGTCCTCAACTTACAACAGTTCATTTAATGACCATTTGAAGTTACAACAGCAGTGAAAAAGTGAGTTATGAGCATTTTCACACTTATGACCTTTGCAGCATCTCCATGGTCCTGTGATTAAAATTCAGCCGTTTGGCAACTGACTCATATTTATCTTGGTTACAGTGATCTGAGGTCATTTGATCCCCTTTTGTGACTTTCTGACAAGCCAAGTCAATGGGGAAGACAGATTCACTTAACCACCATGTTATTAACTTAACTGCAGTTATTCACTTAACAACTGTGGCAAAAAAGGTTGTAAAATGGGGCAAAATTCACTCAGCAACAGTCTCACTTAGGAACAGAAATTTTGGGCTCAATTGTGGTCGTAAGTTGAGGACTACCTGTATCCAACTGAAATTTAATGGCAAAATAGTTGAGGTTCAGCAGCACAATTTCTACTCCCACTCCCATGAGCACAGAAAGCACAATTTTTCCATTTCTGCCATTAAAACTCCTCAGGCCTCAGAAACGGCCTGAAATTGTACCAAGTTTAGCTTTAGGTTGAAGACTTTTTAAAACGAGCAATAAGCCTCTCAAAGGCTTTCTGCTCACATTCTCATCTTTAAAAAGCCACATAACCAACCACCAAAACTACAAAAATTCTCAGTTCCTGTATTTATTAGCACAGAGGTCCTGCCCAGAAGCAAGGATAAATTTACTGACAGTGAGAACAATAAACAATGGAATAACTTGCCTTTTGGGGCTGTGGATCATTGGAGGTTTTCAAAAATAGACTGGACAGCAATTTGATCAGGATGGTATAACCATTTGAGCAGGGAATTGGATGGGAAGACCCCTGAGGTCTCTTCCAGGCATATGATTCCATATTCTACAATCTTGGGAGTTCTTACATGGCATAAACCTGATATTTACCAGGAGAATGTTATACTTCTTTTTGTTGCTATTTTGGTAAACCTAAAGAGGTGGATAAGCACTCATCTTGCCACGATAAATGGTTGGTGAACTATAACTTTGGCAAGAATTAATTGACAGAATCTAATATTTGGTTTTAATTTGGGATTGAATTGCTACATCTCCTGTATGAGATCTTCTAGTTGGCAGCTGTTAAACCACAACTGTGCTTTGCAAGAAAGGACCATCATGTACCATGATTACCATATTAAATCATACGATAAATATTAGAAAAAGAGAATCATCAACTTAATATTGAGCTATTTGCAGATCTGCTATTGTTAATAATAATATAGAGCTAAGATAAATATTTATGACGATGTAAGTACCCAACTGTTTTATTTGGCATGAAAGACCCTCCTACTACAATCCACTACTTTGTATTAGTAATAAAGGCATCAGTGATTTGATAAGCCTGTTATATTCATTTAAATAGCAATTTTCAACACATTTATCTGAGAGTAAGCACCATTGAAGACAATAGCTTATTTCATACCAAATAGGCATAGACTATACTGTGAGGCAATGATGCTAAAAATACTTTGTAGAAAATAAATCACACTGAATGGGATTTAATTAAAGGATTTTAGATTACAACCTTAGAATATTGAAAATAAATGGATATGCACTCCAAATTAAATATCTAATCTTGTACAGAAGAAATGGGGAATTTCTTTCAGTCTAAGGATTGAACTAATTTTCATACTGGGGTCTGTAAACCAACAGGGTGAGGTTTGGGCTGCTCCACACAGGCCCAAATCCCACCTAACATATGCTCACATGGAAATACACTTCCTGAAAACAAGGCAACTAACTCTCACTGCAACACAGCACAACTATACAAGATGTCTAGAACAATTTAGCAGGCAGAACGAGACTACATTTACAAATAGATATGGACTACATCTGGGTCCCCAATCCCCGGTCCCTGGACTAGCACCGGGCCGTGGCATGCCAGCAGTCAGGCCACACAAGCAAGCAAAGCCCATCCACGGGATGCAGGGCAGTTGCTGAAACCACGCCCCCTCAGGTCTGTGGGAAAACCTCTCTCCACGGAACCAGTCCCTGTTGCCCAAAGGTTGGGGGCCACTGGACTACATGGGGGGGAGGAGGAAAGCTTGATTGTGGCCAAAAAGGCACCATGAAGTGAGGTGATAATGGTGAACGTTAGCAAATGTTAAATTGCTACAGAATGAGAAAAAAATTAACCAAAAGATTTGGTTAAATGTAAAAAATGGTTTGTTAACTAAGAAATTCCCAGAAAGCCATGCAGCAGTAAAAACATTTAATAAAGTTGTTGGGAATTAAAAAAATGCTTTAGTTTTTTAAAAAATGTGTCTGTAAAAATGGGGCAGGGGAGGGGAACTGTAGAGTCTATTTAGCTACTTGGTTTCCTCAATATCATGTTGGTAGCAAATATCTAATTTTCAATGGTGTGTTTTCTTATATTTTCTTGAAAACAAACCTAAAATATTATCTAATATATCCAAATAATAAGGGGGGAAAGCCAAAAATGTCAGCCTTGCCCGCTACATTATGACCGGTATCCAGGGCTTTTTTTCCTCATAGAACGCTCAGAACGGAGTTCCGGCACCTTTTTTGGATGGAACCTTGTAGGGTAGGCAAGGTGGTTTGTATGACATGTGTGAGTTCCGGCACCTTTTTCTTTTACAAAAAAAAGCACTGCCGGTATCATCCTGTCATAATATAGTGTTCGTTTGAAGATTTTTTTAAAGTTCAGCCCTAGGCACAAACCACTCGAAACGTATCTGGCCTCCAAAAGGTTTGTTTTAATTTTGAAAGACCCACAATACCATGTCCTGCTCCTCTCTTGCAACCAGCTCCTTTCCCTCACAATCAGGATCTGAAATGCTCTGGGAAGGTGATAATGCCAGGAGCACTGAGATACTTCCCTTAAGTCTCCCAGAGTTAAAAAAGCTCTCTTTGATGCTCCACTAATCCCACAACAACCTGAAGTATCAGAACCAATGGGAGGGAAGGGACGGGCAGGCGGAAGAGAGAAGCACGTCAAGATTGTTACAGTATTGGGATTTCAAGAAACAGGCTTCTCAGACTTTCAGCAAGGCTCCAAAAGAAGTTTCTCTCAAAAACCAACTTTGTCCAGCTTTCTCAAAAATTGTTACTCTTTCCTTTAACATATTAAGAAGTGTGTATTATTTAGGGCAGAATCTTTCCAATTTCTGTAGCAAAAGCCACCTTATACACTTTTGTTTTAGGTGAAACTAAAGAGCTCTAGTATATAACATATATAGACACAGCAGTGGTATAAAGTACCTTTAAAAACAACACAACAGATTTCATTCTATCTCTGCTCTGTTTTCCCACAATAGCATTGCCACTATTTACAGGATCATACATGAAGTGCATAGTGAGAGATCAACATAGGAAATATATGATGCTAATCATGAGAACACCATTTCCCACGTGACAGTATAAATAGTAGGTCTTTGTGTGCCTAAAGTTGCATTGCGCCAAGAGATATAGCTTGGACTAGCAATCTAATAATTCATTATTGTTCCTAAATAAAGAGAGTAGAGAAAACCAGATTGGAGAGTGCAGAAAGCCACACAAAGACCCACTAATCAGTTTGCATAAATGATTTGTAATTGTACAGCATAGAACAAAACGTGAAGTCTTGGATTTAATACTGAAGCGAAGCAAAGAAATCGTTTCAGAGATCTGAGCAGGCTGTCCACCCTGCCGCCATGCTATAGTCAAACTTGTATAGTGGGTCTCTGAGGTGCTTTCATACTGGAAGACAACAGTAGGTCCTTGAAAAAGAAAAGAAAACAAAATTAGGGATAAATGACTATAGTAGAACTTAGTGAAATGTATAAGAAGCAGTACTGGCTTAATAACCAATATTCTAAAGACAGAATTAATATGTTTTAAAACATTTTTGATAATTTAAAACCACTTGGAAACAGGATACTCTGTATTTAAAACTGTCAGATCGTTTTAAAAATTAAATTAACATAAGGGAAAATAAAATAAAAAAGCAAAGTAATTTCTTAGAATATTCACTGAACTTGTGATAGGTAAATTTTAAAGTTTCAATATTTACACCTGACCTTAAATCAAAAAGTTCAGAAGCAATGCTTATTTGTCAATCCTTCTATCCCACCAGGATTGACGTATCTTCCCAACTGCCTGATTTTGTGCCTCTATCTGTTTTATTCGTCCTATTAGTGTTAATTTTGATGATCCTCATTATTACCTGCATTATATTAATATTATTGTCATGTTATCAATGTATTTTATGCTTTTTACTGATACGTTCAATTTTAGATTATGTGTTTCTATGTAGCGATTTCTGGCCTAAAGGCATAATAAAAGATTTGTTTTTGTGGATTTAAATGCTATTTAAATTCAATATCTGGGTTATATATGTTCAGATTACATAGTACCACTTATCAAGAGCATGAAACCAAATTAAACAATTATCAACAGACATTGCCATATTGATCTACTTCTGTGGGCCAATGAGTTCAACACTTATTTCAAGAGATAAAAAGGACATCAAAATGGCTTAATGAACATTGGTAAAGGTAACATGGAGTTTAACCCTTCATGACTACATGTCCATGTGATTTCCAGAGTTAACAGAATGAAAGTGGTGGGCCATACTGCCATTTCTTTAAGAATGTTTCTTCAGTTTCTCCATCAGCTTGCAAGTACTAATCATGTCTGATTAGATGGTACCGTTTGTTATTGAGAAACACATAATTAAGGTATATGCTAATATCATATTAGGACATCCATCAAATTTGGGAGAAAAGCCAGATTCCAGGAAGCTATCTTGGCACTTCATTTTGAATTATGGCTTTTTTACTAACATAACCTTTTATAAGTAGAATGAGCAGACCTAAAAACAGTAGCATATTGTTTCCAAATGGTGCTATGTTCAGATTTTATTTAATGAGCTATAGTAGATAAAATGAGATGTAATACTCATATTACCATACAGGATGGAAGAAAAACTACACTTATTAAACATGCGTATGCATACGTATATTTATGTGTATGTGTGTGTACATAGGCATCCAATTCATGTCAGCACTCAGGCCTTTGATGCATTAAATATGCTACCAACTCTTTCCATGTTCATATCAGAATATGGAGAAAGAGGAAAAATACAAGCAGTCTAAAGAACTGCAGTGTATCTGGAGTGTATGTGTGTGGGGTAGGTACTGAAATCTTTACTAGAGTAATTACATATTTCTAAGAAACAGGTTTTCATTTTGAAGTAACTGTGATACCAACACTGAAGTTCATACAAGCCAACTCTTATTAGGTTAGAATATAAGTAATTACTAACTTTGCATAATATATACAAACCAGAGGCATTTTGTTTACAGCAGCTTCTTTCTTGGTATATGCATAAAAAACAAACCAAAAACCCAATATTATGATATGGGGATGACTTTTCTTATCAAAAAACTGTCCCTATGTAGACAAATGACATGTTTGCAATTGCTCTAAAGGATAACAATCTGGTCCACCCACAAATATGAGATTGGTCTTCTAGAGTAAGATAAAAATGCCAGGAAATTCTATCTTGTTAATATCCCAACATACAAACATTGGCTTATTCAATTACTATGGTGCAGCCCAATTTGTTACATATGTTAAATCTAAAAGTATGAACTACATTGTTAACTGTGTAAAAGCCAGAAAAATCATTCTAATTATATAGGAAATAATTCAAATTTCATAAATACCTTCAATTAGGCCAAATCACAATCACAAAAGAGAAAATGAGCATTCATGTTTTATTGATCAAATGGTAAGCAAAGCAAAAGTTAGAGGAAACATACAAAACAGTGAATGCTGAAGCCAACACTATTCCAGTTATTCACAAACTGAGACATAAGACTATATGTATAAAAATTAGATTCTACCAGGCACTTTAATTATATTAGGCTACGTATGGAATTATACCTTATTCTTGATCTCCCTTTCTTTAAAAAAATAAAAAATAAAAATAAAATTCTGCTTCAAAACTATCTCTATCCCTTGACAAAACGCAGATTTCTTAACAATTAGAAACCAGAGTAGTGAAAAGTTGGTAATCTCTGTAGTAATAAGAATGATGTCAAGAAATATTATGTAATTGAAGGAGCTGTACACTCTGAAAAATGTCAGAGCTTTAGCTTCAGTACAGAGATAACTCAAAATAACCTCACTTTGATTCTGTTTGGTACTAGGTGGGCAAAGAGAAACTTTGACAAGTTTTCAGGATTGTAATTTTGTTGTTCAGTCTGGTATAGTGGTTAAGGCACCAGGCTAGAAACCTGGAGACTGGATTTTATTTCTATCTTAGGCATGACGTCAGTCAGGTGACCTTAGGCCAGACAAACTCTCTTAGTCCTAGGAAGTAGGTAAGTGCAAACATTGCCAAAAACATTGTTCAAGAAAACTAACTTGATGGCACAAAAGATCAACCCTACAACAATAAGGTAGCATGCTTGTAATCCTTGTAGGGTCTGTTTCCTGACTTGGTCTACCTCAAAGATCTGATGGATCAGATTTGTGAGGTTGGAAGCCTATGTTATAAAACTTCTTTGATGCTTTCTTTTTAAAAAATGAAAGAAGGCAATAATCCATATTTAACTCTATTGAGGAAAGTTGGACTATTATTTTATATGTGCAATTTGCCTGTTTTATTATGCTACTTACATTGTTGTTTTGATTTTATTATATTATTTGTATATTGTTTCTCAATGGTATGAACCACTGAGAATCTTTTTGACTGCACCAGACATAAATTAAATCAGCCTATCACTCTCTTACTCAAATAGCTCACTACCCATAGGAAGAGTTCAGCATAACATAATTTGAGGGATACTTAATTGAGCTTTCCAAACAATTTCCTTAAAAACTACTGCCATGTTCAAAAATGCACGTCCACAGCAATCTATCTGAGTGATTAAATTATTTTAGTCATTATTTTTAGCCCTACAGTTTTAAATAACTCAGCATTTTTCTGTTGCAGAGATGGATGTGACCATACAAATGCACACCTATATTGAATGAAGTATTTGAATTTATTCCATACCAAAGCATGAATACAGAGAAATTCAATCATTACTTAAGCATGTTTTACTTACACTGTTGACTTGGATCAGAGTCTACAGTCATCTTCACATAGTTTGAAGGAAAGAGGCCATAAATGCCATTGATTTCTCCTTGCCACCAATCCATATCATCTTTGTTCAGTACATTTATAAGCTGCCCCTTAGAAAAATTGAGCTCATCTTCATTGTTTGCTGAGTAGTCATACATTGCTATCACTTGACACACTAATAGAAACAAAAAATATGACAAAGGACATGTTCTTCAGGAGCACCAACAATAACTATTTCACTACTTGTAAAAATCCCCATCCTTGCCTAGAAATTTACAAAACTAATTATTTCAGTTTGTGCATGTTACATATTTACATTTAACATCATAGGTAATTCAGAAATAGCAACCATAGTCTCAATGGCCCAGTTCTGCTTCTGAGTTGAACAGTTTTGACTTCTGGATTGATTATCTCAGCAAATGTGGATCTGACCATTCTGCACTCAATTCTTAAAAGAAGCTATCATAAAAGTATAGGGCTGCAAAAAACTGAACTGCAATAAGGTGTCTTTTTTAAAAAAGTAGAGTGTTGGCAAAAAACATTTACTAATATACTTTCAATCTTTAAACATTTGTGAAGGTAAGCTTTGTCAATTATAAATCATTTAAATTTTTATACATAGTTGTCTCTTGCCCACTTATTTATTACTATTAATAAATAGTACAAATTCTTTAGGACATTTAATGGGGAAAATAATGCCCGATTTTTCCCCAGTTAATAAATTCTTTTAGTTAAATGAAATTTGATTAAATTCAGAAACTTAATTTATTTTCCTAAATTTACTTATAGACTGTCTCTCCCAAAGATTCTATTATATTATTTATAATAAATTCAATATATGCCCCCCATTCTGATGCAATTAAATTCAAACATGTATCAATAGAACACACATTTTGCTTTACTTTCTCTTGTGCTAATTTTTTAGACTGCCTCTCAGAATAAAGACTTGTTTTTTTTCTTCTTCATAAAGTACAAAGCCCCAAACTTTATAAAATTCAAATAGTTTGGCTATAATTCATAATCAAGTATTTTATATGATTTTATCAGAACTCTAGATATCAATGATTTTATACAAAATCTGAAGAAAAGCCAGAATATATATATATTCAATATATTTACATATTGAGAAGTCAAAGAAATCAAAGAAAAGAAAGAAATTAACACAATAAATAACTACATTGAAATGATTATCAAGAACAAGCTATAACTACAAACAAAAGAATCAAACCAAAAATAAAACACAAGTTATATGACTTGCACCTAAAACAAGGAGGATCTGTTTTTTGTTAATATATCACAATTCCCATGTGAATCTAAGTCATAAACCATGGGTTACAAATTATAATGGATGAAATCACACAGTATGCTAAGCTCTAAAAGTAACCCTTTGCTATGAACTCAGGCACCAATCAGAAACAAGCTTTAATTGCTCACCTGGATGAACAGTTGGCATAGCCTTTTCATGGCTGGGACCTAACAGTTTCACATGAGTAGCAGGAAACCATCCTTTTTGTCTTTTTTTCCCTCTCGCCTGAAAAACACAATTGGTGATACAAAATCTAATATCTGTTTACATCTGCACTTTTACCTCTGCTCAGATTGGCAGTGAGAGCCTCTTATCTTGTGCTTTCTTGCCCTGTCCTATGAACAAACCATGGTCTCAGATTTAATGCCTTTATTACATTTTGGGACAGCTGGATTAAAAAAAAAATGTGTTCTTTCCTACTATTGGATTCAGAGCTTTTTTTGTCATAGAACGCTCAGAACGGAGTTCCGGCACCTTTTTTGGATGGAACCTTATAGGATAGGCAAGGAGGGTTGTATGACGTGTGAGTTCCGGCACCTTTTTCTTTTACAAAAAAAGCACTGATTGGATTCATATGTGCCAATAAGGAGGAAGAGTGCTAAATTCCTCTCAAGAGCAGATGATGCAAGAGGGATACCAGATCTAGTTTTTGGTAGATAAGTGTTTAATATGTCTATCTGCTTATTCCTTCCTGTTTTAATTTATATTTAACTTCTGAATATTGCTTTTGATTTCAATTGATCAATCAATCAACCAACGGGATCTCCTTTTTAAATAATTTTTTTTCTTGAAAAAATGCATTTTTTTTAGCAGCAAGTATTTTTACAGACATAATTTGCTCATCTAGATAAGGAACCTGATACCCAGTCAGAAAAACCTCTTGATCTATTTACCTGTAGTTCTCCCTGCCACCATCCACTAGAATTTTTCTTCAAAATTACAATCAGCTGTCCAGGAGCAAGACTCAGCTGTTCCGTTCCTGATGCGGTGTAGGATGTTGTAACTTGAGCAATTTCTAATGAGAAATATGTATCAGTGTAAAATGAATGATTATAATATATAATAACATGAAAAAACCAGTAATACTCACCAGGTTTTTTATTTAATGTTCCTGTTTTGCTAGCTGGAGGAGAAGTCTACAAGAAAGAAGAAACAATTGGGAGCCCAAGTTTAATTTTAGTTCTCCCCCTTTTTTTATTGCAAGCACCCATTTTTGAAGTATAGCACAACCTTAGAAAATCTAAAAGCAGAACACTTGGGAAGCAGAACACCTGGGAAGTCTTACCTCATGATCCTTTGGTTTGACATAGTTTGAAGGAAAGATTCCACTTCTATCACCAATTCTTCCAGTCCACCATTCCCCATCTTTCTGACTCACTATTATTTCTTCACCTTCAGTGAAAGTTAAATCACCAGGCTCAGAACTTGAATAAGAATATAGTGCTATATATTCTGAAAAGGCAGAGAAAAATTCAGTCATGTAATAAAGCTGTATATGACTAAAGATTGTAAAACACTGGTTCATGTAATCCCTTCTACTTCAAAATCTTTCACTAATGCTCAGGTAACATCATGCAACAAAGGGAATTATAGATAACCTTTTTTTAATGACAGAAAAATTCAAAGTCAAAATGTAATACTTCAATAGCTTAATCACACACGAACATGTTCCTCTCACATTTAGAACATCTTACACCATTCTTTAGCTATGTGTAGTGTCCCTTCATCTATCTGGGTCTAGCATGGCAGACACTTAAGAGGATATTTTCATATGATTTAAAATATGAAAGAGTAGATTCAACCTACATTTTATATATGAGAAACAATAACTTAGATATTAGAAATATGATACTATATACTGTGATTTGTAAGTGTAGCTTACTAACGGAGGGAAAGACATACCCTCATCACACATATATACACTGCACATTTTGGTATTTGCAAGGATGGCAATTTTATTCTTCACTTAAGTTAATGCTGGTTAACAGATGAGAGTTTGAATGCTATGCTTAGGCTCATTTCTCCGAATCCAGCATGCTGATTTCTTATCATGTGTCATAATTTAACCTGCATTTAACTTTCATTTTTAATTAAATTATTTTATTAACGTATTCAGAGGAAAAGTACATGCCTCAGGTAAAATATATGGAGACCAGAATAAAAGGCTTTTCTATCTTTCTTATTCCAATATTTATCTCAGAACATTTATAGTATTGGACAGATAAACAATGTTAGTGTTCTAGCATGGGTGTCTGAGACACTGTGCAGTGCTATGCATGTTCTTTATTCCTTCAGACAAATACACTCATTCAAAGACTTAAGAATCAGAGTGCTTAAATGCAGTTCTTACTCTCACCTGAAACACAAGTTGATGTGGAAGGATTCTTATTTATAACTGAATAAACAGCTTCTGGTCTGAAAAAGAAATAATTAAGTTAAAGTTATTTTTCCACACTCAATGAGTCAAACTTAGAGATGCTTAGAAATAAGGGAAAGAATTCATCAAGTCATGTTAAATATGATGAGATGCTGCCTCATCTCTTTCTCTTCTCATATATCCCTCCCCATCCTATCCTTGGGTTGGATTCAAAATGAAGTTTCTTTTTCACAGTAGCTGTACTTCAGTATGCTATGGTTAATATTAATTCTGCTAAAATAAGCCATCCTTGGAATCCATGGTTTAAAGTTGGGTGATTTCCTACAAACCTATCAGCAGAAGGCACTAATAAGAACACAAATGTAAGAAAGGAAGGGAGATGAGAATTCTGTGTGGATATTGTGTTTATTAAGATAAAACCGCTACATCTGGTAAAAGGTTTCTTCCAAATATATTTCTCAATTTCAAACTTCATTTTAAAAATTCTGAGTTTATCCCAAAATTTGGGAATATAACGTATGAACAGTTAAAAAGAGAATAAAAATTATCTGTGCAACTGTTCTTAATTCTAAAATAAATATTCAAAGCCAGCAAAGTTTAAAGACAGACGTGCTAAAAAATCATCTCTGTGGAAACAGAGATGTCCACATGAATCCTTCCAAATCTCCAACAAAGTCTTCTATTCACCTTCTACACAAATCACATGTATTTTGCCAATAGTTTCAGTTCAAATATTCTGACAGCCCTACTTACTCCTCTCTTTGGCATTCATTTCCAGGCAAAATCTTCACATAGGATTTGGGAAACCATCCTCTTCTTCTACCAGCTTCTCCATACCACCAATTTTCTTGCTGCTCCAGCACAGTAATTATGTCATTTTTTGAAAAGTTTAAGTGATTATCTTTTTTTGCAGTCCAAGAGCAAAGTGCTTGTGCTTTTATGTTTTCTACAGCTTGTCCCTGTCAAAGGTAGTATATTAATGCCAGCCATGCAAGTTTTAAAGACACAAAATATAAACTAAAAATATTTTCACTCCAAAAACATACTATATATATTGTCTTGCCTACAAATTCCAACTGAATTATGGAAAATTTTCCATAAAATAGAATCAAAGCAGGACAAAATCTAGTAAACTACCTTGAAAATTTGTGTAGTAGACAGGGTAACCTTTCATAAACAAATAATTAGCCATTTATGCAGATTACCACTATGTATTTCTCATATATACTGTAATATTGTATTATATGAAGCAGAATACAGAGTACTTTCCATTTGTAGATAGTTCATTCCCAAAGACTCTGGCATTATAAAATGAGCTCCCCAAAGAAAAGCCAACCCCAAATATACATTTAATAATAACATAAAAATGTAAAATACCAAAAGTACAAAACTTATGTGTTTTGGTGTCCTTGGCATATTAATGCTCCCAACCCTGTGGCAATACTTCTATTCTGAACCATGAACATACCTGTCCATGGATGGGAGAAACAGATCCTGGGGAAACAGTGCGAGTAAAGGCAGACTTTTTCTGCCATGAGCTAGGATTTAAATTTGCAAAAGATACATTTTGGTACTCTGCTTCGTCTGCTGGTTTACTGGGTGAATGTACTCTGCAAAATCAAAACATTTACATAACGGGATTACTTTCAATAAAACCCAACATCCTAGCAAAGTAGTCAAAAAACTTTCATGGTCTCCCAGAAAGGACATCTTAGGGATTCTTTATAATTCACAGCTTCTGCAGCTGCTAAGGAATCCTTACTCTGCAGAAAGAGAGAAATTCTTGAAAGCAACTTGGGAACCTTTTGCATGCAGATGGATCCTCCAGTTACAGCTGTTATTTTTAATACACGAAGCACACAATAGCAAAACACAGCACAAATACTTTTACATTTTTAAACTGGAAACAGACATCAGCTTGTCGCACATTATGTTAAATTAAAAAATTGTGATGTTGGTGCATTCACTGTGAATTAGTTTTATTGAAATATTTGTATTGTATTAATGGCTATTCTTTAACCTCAGCTGCTGATTGCCTATTTATTTGTGTGTGTGTGTGTGTGTGTGTGTGTGTGTGTGTGTTGTTGGTGGTGGTAGTGGGCTATTATTCTTAGCCAGCCAGTCACTAAATTGAATACATAAAATTATATTTACTCTAGAGGAACTGAAGTAGCTGGTAGAGAGACTGTCGGAGGAAGTAAGGCTTTCTTGGGAAGTGAAACGGCTTTCTCGTTTTCAGGTATTTTCTCTACATAATTGCATGGAAACCAGCCAAAATGTCCTTGAAAACTTCCATATAACCAGCCAGGTTCTCCTTCAGTTTTCTCAGCAACCTGGAAAGGAAAAGAGAAAATAATCAAATATAACGTTGTTGTTTTTTAACTTGTTTACAAATATGTTTTAATTCTACTACGTGTTAGCTGGTGCATTTTTTAAAGAAAACACACCACAAAATTATTTGGGATTAAGTAAACTATTTAGTATTCAGAAATGATAACTTACCTCAATAATATCTCCGGAATGGAAGCTTATCTCATCTTGATTCCTGGCTTCAAATGGGTATAAAGCTCTATAATTCACAAAGCCTACTGATGTCTTTGAATCAGCAGCACTAACTGCATGGCCTGAAGAGTCAAGGAGAAACTAATTATTGATTGATAGTTCCTGAGAAATGCTTTCTCAAAAGTCTATTCCTAGGAAGGTCAGGATTTCTGCAAGCACACCACCTTATTCTCTTGTTTAAGTCTTGGGAAGAAGAGCCAAACACACAGGAATCATTGCTACTGAAAATTTGCCATCCCTTTAAGCTCCTATTTCCTCACCAATCAGGAACAGCAAAAGACAATGTAGACAGCTACCAGAGGTCATGGTAGATCCTATCTAAATGTCCTGTGCATAACAAATGCCTTTTCATTAATGCACAGGAACCTTCTTCTGTGGCTACTACCACTGTTCCATAAAAGTCCCCTGTCCTCAGTAGAAGGTTTCCAAAGCAAAGCAAAGAGAAGGGGAAACCAGCAAAAACCAGCATCTGCTTTCTGACTGGAGCATTCATGAGAGGGACTCTTCTGTCCACCTCAGGTTCCTAAGTGTTCTTTCAAACTACAGAATAATCCAAACCAAACCACTCAAATCTTAAAAAGAATAGTTACCTTCATTTTTCATGACAGACTTAAGATTTCCCTTTGTTTGTTTAAGAACATTTACGTTTTTCTCATTTAAATGGGAAACAAATTTCTCAGAATCTTGCGAATTAAAAATATCTTTTCTTTTCTTCCCTTCTTCAAATCGTTTAAGCTTTTCCTCAGCTTCTTTTGCAATCTTCTCCTGTCTTTTTTTTTCTTCTGCTTTTTGTTTCTGCCTTTGCTGTTCAGTCTCTCTTAGAATTCCTGTTTGTTCATTTTGTCTTTCCTTTTCAAATTTCTGCTCTGTCACTTTTTGTTTCTGGATCTCCCTCTCTCGTGCAATGGCCTCCTCAGCTCTTTGTTTTTCCTCATGGATCTTTTCCTGCATTCGATCTTCTTTCAGACGCTTTTTTCTTTCTTCTTCTTCCTTCCTGATGGTTTCTTGCCACAAGTTCTCCTTTTCCTGTTTTGCTTTTCTTTTGAAAGACAAAAAACATAATTATTCTGTTATTAGTATTGAAAAGCAAGACTGAGTAGCAAACACTTGACATGAACCTTATACCAGCTTCTTATTGATTCCCTTCTGAAGGATTTAGGTTCACCTGTATGATGCAAAGTCTTGGTTATAGCAATATTAATGTTTACTATTTGCTGAAATGCAGAATGTTAGGAATAAATTTAAGCCTGATTTTAATTTTGTCACAGCAATGTAATCAGTAAAGAGTGGTGAATACTAGCATTCATAAGGACTCTCAAAATGCAGTTTCTGTATTTATTGCTGCCTATTAATAGGAAACAGAGAATAAGATGAAGAGGCTAGATGAAAAAATGAGGAACACATTACCGTGTAGCCTCATCTTCTACACTCTTTTTCAAAGCAAGCTCAGTTCTTTTTCTTTCCAGTTCTTGAATTTTTTCATGTTTGATTTTGTGGAGCTGTTCAAGCGCTTTCTGCTGTGTGCAGTAAGTTTCTCTTAGTTCCTATTAAGAAAGCACAAAATTAAGTGAGCAAAACAGCAAGCAGATTTTAGAGAAGTGATTCCATTTAATATTCTGAATCCAAATGTTCCTGCATGTTTCCCAACAATCATATAGAGTAAGACAAAATTATTTGTATGTTTATTTTTGCTTCTGCGGCAAAAAATGCCATTAAATACCATACCATTTAAACTGCCCTTTAAAAAAACATTTAAAAGTCATTCTTTATGGTTTTGCAAATATGTAGAAAAACGTCTGCAATGAACACTGTTTTCTAATCACTTATTATGTCCATAACTTACTTTAAAAGTCAGAAATAATTTTCTGTAATGATGATGGTACAAAGTTACATTTCTTCACCACTGCTTCAGCCTTCTAGTGATGTCTACAGCAGGGCAAGAGAACTTCTTAGTCTACTTGATATGATGCCACAGATACCTGCCAACACTTTGAAGAGTGTACGATTCTATTCTAACCCCTAAACTGTGAGATTATTTTCAATTGCTGAGGCATGATTTTTTTTGTTATTCGTTTACTAAATTACTTCAGAACTTTGTTTGAAAACGATCACAAAAAATTATTCCAAAATGTTAAAATATCAAACAGCAATATGAAGAGGAGAAAAACAATATAATTCAAGGTGTTGTTTATGATCTATACTGATCTTCATGGCACGGGGCCAGGCTACCTACAGAACCAGCTCCATCCATTACATCAGCCCACCCGATCAGGCAGGGAAAGTATGTTGTAGTCTCCTTCAGGGTCCAGGAATAGAGCCCGCTCTGACTTTGCCCCCACCTATGGAATATTAATTCCCCAGAGGTGAGGCAGGCCTCCACTCTCTGGCCTTCTGAAAAGGAGTTAAAACATGGCTCTGCAGGCTTGTGTAGGGAGCCCAGAGGAGCAGGCAGTCATGGGGTTTGTTAGTGCCCTCTCTTTGCCTTCGTCAACCAATTTTAATTATTCTTGCTTCCTTAAAAATTTGTATAATTTTTAATGTTTTTAATGTAATGTTTTATTTGTAACATTTTAATTTTTTATATACTGTTATGTTTTATTGTACACTTCCAGAGTCCCTCTTTGAGAGAGATGTAAACAGAAATGTTTACATATAAATAAATAAATAATCTAAAATCTACTACGAACACCACCTCACCCTTCCAACTAAGATGAACATTGCCTTGTATGAGCTTCAAGACCACATAAGGATCTACTTAATTTGGGCAGAAATGGTAATCGGGATATATGTAAATTGATGCACATTTATTTTATCATTTTACTACATACTTATTGGTACAGGAATTGGAGAATTATTATTTTTATTCAGTCATGTTCTGCAAAGACTAATCCATTGACTATAGTTATCATAAGTCAACATGCACATCTTGTAGATAACACAGATCATTGTGATTAATCAACTGAGGGTGCTTAGCACCAACTTTACAGTTTCTACCCTGCAGCATACATGTAATTCATGTCATTTACACATGTAAGCTCTCTAAAGATTGCACCCATTGCCAAAGCCTCAAGGCGTTAATTCAATTAATCGTTCTTATGTGTCCAAAAGGCCTTTCCTATATTTTTGAGAACATTTAATTGTATCAGCAGACATAGAATTAATGTTTTATTTCCAATCTCATACAATGAAGTGGCTAAGGATGAATGTGTGAGTTATTGATATTCTGAGTTTTTTATCATTCCCAATACCACAAACATAACACACGAAGTCTCTGCAGAAATCAGTAGCTGTTCATATCTATTTCCCGCTAGATTTTTCTGATCTGTCATCACATTCTTCAATGAACTCCTCAAATGTTTTTTTCAGTCCCTCACTTTCTTCTAGTAATAACGAACGTTTGTATACTTGAGTTATATTCTTTGCTGAAATTAGGCTTGCTTTAGTTATATAATATGCTTCACACTCAACCCCATTAGGTAGGCCGGACCAAGAAATCACCCCTAGTTGTCTGCTTGTGGATCTTGTATATCTTGGTCCAGGCCATTTACTTTACTTGCTACATTCATTAACAATATGCATTTTGTTGGCTGTATTTCTCATCCCATTTTTTTTCTGATTCAATCAGAGCACTATTAATTCTATTTATATTTAAGTAGTTTCCTATATAGTGATGGGAAATTTTCCGAACAAGAGTGAAAAAAAAATGTTAATAAACACTGTATCTGCATATTCTTCATAATTGCCATAAATTGTAAACTGTAGGACTGTATGTAGTTGGAGATGGAATTACTGAAAGGAATCATAAAAACTCTGATGTGAAATACCAATGTGTAGAAGGCCCTCAAAGATTCAAAAGACTTTTTAGTATCTTACATTTTGTCTGAATAACGAGAGACTCTTTGCATGCCAATCACTTGAGTTGGGTGGAATGTTCCTGCCAGTTCTGTGGCTAAGTCACTTTCCTGCAATCACGCTTTACACTGACATAACAATGCCATTGTTTAAATTGAGTACAGAACATTAGATTGTTCTAGTACACCATCAGTTGTGTGATTATGAAGTCACTGTATTATACTATTAGACATTGTCAGTCAATGTCAAACCAACTGTTAAATGAACAAGATGAATTACAGAATCTGAGTTACTCCAGTATAATGACTAAGATGCTGGACTAAGACACTGGGAGCTCCAGTCCTTCCTTAAGCACAGAAACTGGCTGAATGATTTTGAGCCAGTATCTGTCTCTCAGCCCAATCCACCTGAATGGGTTGTTGTGGGGGAAAAAGGAATCAGACACATTATGAATGTCACTTTGAATTGTACAAAATAAAAACAATCTTCTATTTATCCCTTACTCTTACGTTGATTTAATTGCTTAATGCTTTCAAATGGGAGGCTTTAGGTCCAAATCAAATGCCAGGTTAAGTCTTCAAAAATTGTGCTTGCACATATACATACTAATATTCCCTGCATATCCTGCTTTTATCCATTATACACGTAGGAGAGGTTAGATTGCTTCCCACCTTCCAAAAGTCCTTTGCTGCAGAAACAGCGGAACCTGTAAGATTCCCCTTTTTTCAAAAAGTCTCCTTTTATATTACCAATGGCCAGTGCTTTTTTTATAAAAGAAAAAGGTGCCGGAACTCACACATGTCATACAAACCTCCTGGCCTACCCTACAAGGTTCCATCCCAAAAAGGTGCCGGAACTCCGTTCTGAGCGTTCTATGAGAAAAAAAGCCCTGCCAATGGCCCAAGGAAAAAGGACCTGGGTGGCTTAATATAGCCTGGCAAAATGTCCATCCCATTCTAAATAAGTGCACCTCAGGCAGGACACCCTTTCCATAATGCTATAGGCCAGCACAATCTTATTCTTGTTATATGGAGTTATCACCCTCAGTCTTCTGGATGTGCTTCCATACTAAACAGGCAGATAGAATGTTCTTACACACACCCAAAGACAGGTGATGCTTCTTAATGATCTTGCACCCAGACGGGGTAACATCATCAATGTCAGCGAAGCGTTGAAGCACTAGCACTGATGATGTTACCCAAAAAGAATACCAAAAACCTGCACTTTTTGAAAGCAGCTACAAAACTTTTAAAACAAACTGGAATTAAAATGACAGGAAACAAATCCTGTGACGAATGCAAATGCCAGCTCTGTTCACAAATTATATCGACAATATGAGGAATTCATATCATTGTTCATCTTCTTATATAATTTATCTATCAGAAATACTACTCTACATTCAAAAAACAATAAGTTGATCAGTTATTCTGTGAATAGATATAAAGTATGAATATTGGTAGTTCTCAGGATACTCTGTGACTTTTTTCAAAGTGATCATTTGTGAACAAAAAGATTACACAAGGACCAGTTTCATAATGAAAATGTAAGCCAGAATTCACAAGGATGTTCAACTGTGTAATATATGATTTTAAGCAGATACCAAAGTTTTTTTTAATAAAAATCATTTATATACACGGAAAAGTCGCATAGCTAATGACAATTATCAACCTCACTGTCCGAATGTCCTTCATTTCAATTCTCCTCGACTTCTCTGTTTTATAATTCCCTTTGGTCTTTTTCAGAATGATAGTCAGTGCACGTGTCGAAACAATGATTTATAAAATCTCATACCACACTATTGTTTTGCTACAAAAGGCCAATATTGCTATATTTTCATATCAACAGCTCTGGAAATGCTTTCCTCTCTTTGATCTAAGGGGGAAACTGGAAAAAGGCAACATGGCAGCCTGTATGCAAATCAGAGCAATTGTCACATTGTGATAGTGGAAAAGCCAAACAAAAGATGATCTTATATATAGCATGTTCAGCAGCAGTTTTTGTGGTGGGGTAGAATTTGGATCCAAAGAGGTAATCAAATGGGTTTCTGAAAATAGTCTAACTATGTAATCCATAAGGGAACAAAGATCTTAATACTTTTATTGTGCAAAATATAAAGTTTTATAAAAACCTGCTCAAGAATATATGCTGTTTTGGAGGGGATAAAGGCACAATTGAAATATATTGTATATTGTTAGTTGTTATATGAGAAGAAATATAGGTAATAAAAATGGTCTCCAGGGGTGTGGGTGCACTGTAGTATTTGTACTTTTTTGTATTGTTTTTATTTAGGTTTCTATGTGTTATGTTTGTATTATTTGTATTTGAATAAAATATTTTTTTAAAAAAAATAAAGTATAAAGTTTGCCCTAGTGATAGTCTACTTGGCAGTTGGTTTGTTATGAAAAGCCAAGTAGATGGGAGAACAAGTCAACATGTAATGAGCTTTGTAATTTCACAAGATTTTTCTCCAAGGAACATATATTCGTGAGATTTTATGATCTGAATCCAACTTCCTCTGATTTTATAACTATCTAAAAGAAAGTAGCAGGCCACTTTCTTCAAGTGTACCTCAGAAATCTAGCTAGTTTATTATTCTTTTCTGCCAATGTTCTTTAGGCAAAATCAAGCATATATGTAAATTTATCAGTGGATTTTTTTCTTGGTCTGGGGAGAAGCAGAAATTGTTTTTCACAAAATGGTATTTTTTTACTTATTCTGGGAAATCTGGCCTGGACTTTTCCTTTGTTATGCATGTTATAGAAAACTATTTTCTATGGTCAAAACAGATAAAATAATAACAGTCTTGATTACAGATAGGACTTTGTTTCAGATAAACTGGTAATGAGTAGTAATCCATCCACCACACACTACGTGAGTTTTAAGGATTTCGCTTAAAAGCAGTGACATGAGGATTATTCCTACCTTTTCCCATAATCAAAAGTATTTGGTTAGTGGACAGAGTTTAAAAGCAAGCAAAAGGCAAATAAAATCTCTTCCTGCAGTAGAGCACCAAATTATTGCATAGGAAAATATTTTGATTTAGTGCAATGCAAATTTTTTTGTCACACACACACACACACACACACACCAATACAAAATACATGGAAATTATTAGAAGCAAAAAAAAAGGCCAAAGATTAGAAAATAACCTTAAGTAAGAGGAAGAGGTTGTTGAGACAGCTTAGCAGATACAAAAGGCACTGAAGAATAGAAGCATCCATAGTCTCACACTGTAAGATAAGGCAGATAAAAAGCGGTTAAACTTTTCTCTGGGATTGTTTTGAAGGTGGAGAACTTAAGGAATCGGAATAATTAATCTAGCAATCAAAGTTCTGATTCATCTCTCATCATATTTACCTATGTATTATGTGAGTGTGGGTGTGAATGAGGGAGATAGACAGAGTCTTCTATAGCCAAAATTAGTAATATTAATGGTTCACAAATAGGATCAGCAATAAAATCTTGTCCTTTGCAATGTTCCTATTCAGCCATCGTTTCTTCTGCTCTATATGCCACTCTATTTCTGTTCTCATTTCCCACAGTAGAATGCATGCCACAGAATGCATAAACATGACTGGGCTAAGTTTGGGGAATGGGCAGTCCTTCAACTGTTGATCCCTTTAAGCCTACTGATGCCTCCTGCTTGAGATGAAGTGGTGGTCTTTTGTAACGTAAGGATTGGTACTTGGGTAGGTATCCTTCTACAGCAGGGGTCTTCAAATCTGGCCCTTTTATGACTTGTGGACTTCAACTCTCAGACTTCCTCAGCCAGGCATGCTAGCTGAGGAATTCTGGGAGTTGAAGTCCATAAATCATAAAAGGGTCAAGTTTGAAGACCCCTGTTCTACAGTATCTGCACATAAGCTCTACAGTGAAAACAGGCACTGCAATGGATTTGGTCTCATGGGAGCAGTCTATAAAAAAAGCCTTTTATATTTGTTGCTCTGCCTCTTGACATAGACAGGACAGACAGGTCAGGAACTACGGTCCAATTCTCTTGACTACAATATTTCAGGAAAGAGATCAAACAGCTGCTCCTTTACAATCTCCTTTCACTTGCCCAGCTCTACAGCATATGTGACTGACAGGTAGACCTTCCTTGAGGACTGCCATGTTTAGTAATCATTGAAAGTTACAATGGTGCTGACTAAATAGTTTTGCAATCAATCTTTCCACCATTGTAGCATTCCTACAATTATGTGATCGCCATTTCGGCACTTTCACTCCAGACAAGTGTTTACAACTACTGCAGCATCCCAAAGTTATGGGATCACAATTCCAAAAAGCAGAGTCAGTGGAAAGCAGTAAAATTGCAAGTCGCAGTCATGCGATGTCTCATTTAACAACTGTGGCAGGGGTGAGGTTGTTAGTCTGTTGCAGTCACATGATTATTTGTTTAATGATCGGGTTGCTTAGTGATAGCACTGTGGGTCCTAACTGTAGTCATTAAGCAAGGACTACTTGTAGTTGGCTAGGCTAAGCCTCCAACTTTAATCAGTCACAAGAAAGTTCAGTTATGTAACTGAGAAGAGGAAGCTGCTTCTTCCATATCACCTCCCTATGCTGTTTACTTAAAGAAAGGAAGAAAATAAGGAAGGAAAGAATGGAAAGGGATGGCAGCACTGACTTTTCCCTTTGTTATATTTACAGACATACTATCTACCTTTCCGTTATGTGGAAAGGTTTCAGACACACATTGTTAAGTAGGAAATTCATAATCACCACACTCCCAAGATTAATTATCTTAAACACAAAAATCATAGCTTTGCCAGCCCTCCATATTCCAATTAATATGCATGTATATGTATCTAAAATATGTTTTATAATTTAAGCACAAATACGCTGTAATGTAGCAGGGAAGACTGTCACTAAATGACTTATACATCTCTTTTGCTGTCCAGGCGTTGACAGTTGAAGGACAATTTCAAGTCCTCCATTCATAATCTTTGGCTCTGAAAGAGATTTGAATCATAAAAGCCCTTCAGATAAGATGCTCTCTGTCATGGTGCAATCATGCAATTTTGGGAGGAGATGACAGAAAACAGGAAGGAAAAGAACACATTACTACTAAGTAAGCCAGGTAAGGAAGATTTCAGGGGTAGCTTAAGTCCTTGCAACACACTTCAGGAAAGAATTTGAGTGGAGAACCTAACTGCCAAATACAATGAACATGTAATAGATTCTTTGTTTAGAAGTAAGCTTAATAACTGCAGTTTGTTCACATTTTTGGTTTTCTCACCCTTTTCAAGCATTTTGTTTTCTCCATATTTTCCCCTTATCTGCATATTCCCTATTCTCACTGTTGTGACCTACATTCTGTAGATGAATGGAAGGAGATTAGATGATGTAATATGAACTTCACTTGCACCAAGAAACTGCTTTGGTGTGTCTTAAATAATGAACGTGCTGAGTGAAATAGTTGGCTTTCCTTTTATTACATTATATTTTTTATTAAGGAAAATAGTATTGTCATCCATTTCCCCATGCCAAGGTTCACTTTCAATATTTTAGTTGAAGTTACTTCAAATATTACTAATTTACCTTACAATATGCAAAATAATACCCCTGTAAATCTTGGCGTAGATGGGCCAAACTGCAAAATGCTGGTACTAATTCTTTTTAAAATCAAATTGGAGATTAATGGGGCAGCATTTGAGTATCATCAACAAAATGGTATGCATTTTTATGAAATCTCATAAACAGAAAATAACACACAAGGCTTGATTAGTTGAAGAAAGAAAGTTTCACTAAATGAACAATCTTAGATGCTTAAATAAAAGGCGACAACAAAATTGTACCTTGAGCTGCTTATTAAAAATATCAATTTCTGACAGCTTGGAAGTGGTTTCTTTTTCTAGTGTATCTAGTTGTTCCTGAAGTTTTTGGCATAATTCTTCTTTTTCTGATGATTTCTTCTGCAGTGAATTTAGATGTGTATCTGCAAATGAAAGACCAATTATTTAATATTTACTTACAAATTTTCAATGTTTTGTCACATATCTACACACCATATTTACTTACATTTACTAATACTTTAGTCTTTGACAAACTATAGGGGAGAGCTGCCTTAAACAGTCAGAGTGCTATGCAGAGTGGGTGATGCCATTCAAGCACAAAAAGGAATGGGAAGATTTTCTATCTGTCTGAAAAGGGGACCTCAGAACTGCTTTTCAGACATGGCTCATTTGAGGGAGCAAAAATACTCCTGAATGAATGTATACTTATAAATATGTAGACATAAGACTGATGATACTTACCAAAAGAGTTGCTCATCTTGTTGTGATTTATTTTCTCACTCAGCTGTTGTTTCTCAGGAACAAGAGCAATCAGCTTATTCTGATATTCCTGTAGAGTTGAGGACAGTATATTTTAGAAAAGTAGTACCAGCATATGTGTTTGGCATAATCTGATAATACAAATGAAAGCACAGACTTAAGAAACAACACTCCTGCACCAATTTAGTGGCTTCCAAAGTACCCTCCAAGTGACTATGACCCAAATTTTCAACGTTTCTTGAGAAATTAATAGGGTAAAATGGATTCTTTAAGTATGAGAGACTCAGATATCAATTTTGCACCTTAAAATCCCCAATCTGAGAAATGGTCAGTTCCTAAATGTAAATTCTTAAAGCCCTCCTTTATCTGCGAGGATAGTATCATTTTAGTTATGCCATGACCTGAAGCCAAAACATTTCCAAAAAATACATGTCCTTTGGATGAAACCAAACCAAACCTATGTAGGCTGATATATTCCGGTATGGAGAATATATCTCCAGTAATAAAAAAAAGTGTGAAAAGAATAATAATGCAGCTCAAAGGTCAAGTGGGTATGTATTATTTATAAATTTTTGCATCATGAATAGATAAATGAAATTACTATCATTTCATGATGCCCTATCAAACAATGTCTCTGCTTTGTAATGTTGGTCAAATAAAGGACATTACGTCTTCCACTACCCCATTTACAATGAAATCAGGACCAAATTATTGATGGTAAGTGAACTCAAAGGCTCAGATCTTGAAAACTCTTCTTGCAGATTGATTCTCAACTATTAACAACCAAGTTGCTACTTTTGTTCTGCTGTCATTTAAACTTAGAAATACTTAATTTCTTAGTTATAGCTCTGGCTTTATCTTGCTGTAACTTTTTACATCTAATACTCTTTATATTTTTATTTTACAATCTTATATTTTACAGCACTGCTGTTTTTTTTTTTGTTTTTTTACGGCATGCTACATGTACCAATCTATAGTTACAGGAATAAATTTACTTAATAACTTTTCATGAGTTAAGCATGTATAAACAGAGAAATTTTGGAAGATTGGGGTATTTATCAATTTTTCAACCATTTAATTTTTTTTAACATTTTCTTTCAATGCTGCAGAAGACCAAACAAAGCAAAAAATCCTGTTTTAGAAAACTATATGCCAAAACAAGCACCAATGCCCTGCCACATGCCAATATAAATGTACATACACAAATAATGAGCTTTAGGGCATATATTCCATAATTTAAACTAATTCTGACATCTTTTAAAATGTCCTCTTCAGTGTCAAGCCCCATTCATCTGGGCAAGATCAAGGAAGCAGGAACTACATAAATTTCAGTAAGTTATCTTTAACGTTAGTCAGAGTAAATAATGAATCTTTCCAAACCTCAATTACAGTGAGTTCATTAAAGGAAAGTTTCTTTGAATAATTTGAAAACCTTCTCACCAGGTCTCTTGCCTCTAGGATTGAGTTCCAGTTTGTGAAAAAAAACCTCCAAATAGCCTGCCTTCTGCTCTTGATTGTTTATATCTACCCTTGCTCCAATTTCTTTCCCAGTTTCATCACAATCGCTCACATTTGTTAACAAAATAAAATGTTCACTTAGTTGTAATTAGGAATAAAGACACAAGGAATAAGAAGGAATGCTTCATGTGTGTTGATTGGGTTCATGTATTATGGATACTATTGTATGAAGATAATGTCATGTTGCCATCTGAGAATCTCAATGATTCTTAACAAATATGACATAGATTACATGACACAATAATTCTCAAGACTAGAGGGTTATATTTGATAAGAGAAATCACATGAACACAAGTTGTACACGAATGGTGACAATTTAGATCAAAAGAATGAACTTGTGTGTCTTGGTTGAATGTTAATTAAAAATGGGAAAATGGATGAAGAAAATGATTTCTTCTTTTATCCAACCTCCTGCTTTAATTTCATTTGAGTACCATTTCTTACTCTTTTTGCAGTTTGCTTAATATTCCTTACCTCAAGAGTGTGGCGGCTCACAAGGTTAGAATGCTGGCCTGATAATTGGCAGCCTCCTGTTCAAGACCCACTGCTGTTGAGGGGCGGGGTGAGCTCCCATCACACACTCCAGCTCCTGACAACTCAGCAGTTCGAAAGCAGGCAATTGCAAGTAGATAAATGGGTACCATTTCAGTGGGCAACTCATGGGAACATGAAAGGAGCCCCCAACTGAGAATCCCACAGGCTACGGTGATGTCACTGGCAAATTGTTTCACCATGGAAGCACTTCAGTGCTTCTGACACGGAAGTGTTAACATTACCCCAAAAGAGAGCAGTATTTTAGATAAGTGTGGGTACACTCACACACTTGTTTGTGCATACCTCGTTTGCTACAACAGCTCCCCACCCTTCACCATAGGAATTATACATTTTATCTCTCTCTCCCTCTCTCTCCAGTCCCAACTAAAATCACTTTTCTTTTCTTTGTGCTTTCTGTTAACTGCCTGCACTAGTCCCTGCAGTTTTCTTCATGTGGTTTTACAGAATGGTTTGCCATTGCCTCCTTCCTACGGTTGAAAGAAAGTGACTGGCCCAAGATCACCACTGGTTTTGTACCTAAGGCTGGACTAAAACTGTTTCCTAGTGAGTGCCTGGTGCTATATTACATCAAAATGGCTCTCAAAACCTTATAGAATATTTTTTTAAAAAATGTAATGGTTGTGTTACTTTCCTTATTTGCTTTGTATAATTTATGCAGTTATGATCTGCAACTGTCATGAAAGGACAAGGAATAAATCTCTTGAAAATCTTAAAATTGTCATAAATTCTGCTTCTTTGTTTAGAAACCTGGATAAACACTCCTGCTTAGGGAGGATCTTCAGGCGCCTCCGGTACCTTCTGGACTCAGGGCTGATTAGCAGTGATTCATATTGTTCCTGCTCCATAGAACGCCTGTCTGTGTGTGCTTAAAGTAGCAGTCAGAGATCAGGAATCAAGAAGAACCTGAATTGTCAGGCTTCTTGAACATTTTGTATTAGTACTGAGAGCAGGAATGGGGAACCTGCTGCCCAGAACCTAATTTCAAAGAAGGTACAAGGTCTCCATTCTGATATTGGACTACAGTAATCTGTTCCTTCCAGAGAAACAAACTGTGCGTATGAAAATGAAAAACCAGAGAGAATGAATGGCAGATAATAGGCAATCTTCTCAAGAAAAACAACAAGAAAGAATCTTGGCACACTCAAGAGGACTGCAGCCTTAATAGACAACTGGTTTCAATGTTTTTTCCCCCCCTGCATTGACCGTCATTTTGTGGGAATGAATTTCAGACTTAACAGAACATCACATACTTGAAGCTGTTGTTCCAATTGCTTGATTTCAATAATTCCCATATCACATTTGCTTTCTAGATTGGCAAACTCGTTTTTATGTTTTTGTTTTCTGTTACGAACATCTTCTAGTCTTCCAGAGATCTGCTTGTATTTGTCATTCTGTATTAACAAACATTTTAAACATTACATCAATAACATACACAAATTTCTTGACATACAATTATTCATTACTTCTTTAGGATTTAATCCAAACTCTGGCATGTATGACTGAGACCTGGCTAAGTAAAAGTTAAGGAGAGTTATTCTCTTAGAGCTCTGCCTACCAGGTTCCTCCACTGAGTAGCAGGTAAAGACTAGATGCTGGGCAGGCAGAATGATGGATATGCTATACACAAATGCAACAACCAGATGCTCCATTTACCAATCCATTAATTCTTAATATAAGTTAGCTATTTACTGGGACAAATGCAGCAATTCTGTTGGTATACTATCCACTCTTTTGTAACAATATTATTCTTTCTAGCAGGGTAATCTCAGGGACAATTTGGACTATCTTTACTAAGTAATTTCAAGGTCCACATAGAGGATGGCTCATTATTTTATATCACCAATGC
Source organism: Vipera ursinii (assembly GCF_947247035.1). NCBI lineage: Eukaryota > Metazoa > Chordata > Lepidosauria > Squamata > Viperidae > Vipera > Vipera ursinii. The sequence goes on from NC_139512.1 coordinate 190,556,667, forward strand.
AACCACACAATTATCCCAATTAGTATTTGGAGTGCAGGGGACTGGATAATCTATTAAGATGATCTATTCTAAGCACCTAACAGATCACTATTTAGTGAATGACTTAAAAGAGATTTTTCTACCACTTCTTGCAGGCAAAACTTTAAAACACTGACCAATCTATGAAAGACAAAAAGAATGTAGGTGATTTGCTTCTGGGCTAATCCCATGCTATAAAATATATTTCTTTTGGCAATCCTCTAAGACTTCTCTCTCCACTTCAGCCATGGTTTTTAAGGTGAACTGATAATTTCAGGTGTTTTTAAGTGGATTTTAAAAACTGTTTTATATTTTGCATGTGTTTTCTTATCTATTATCACCCCTTTAGTGCTCTAGAGATAAAAAGGGGAGGATGTAAATTAAAGTAATACAAGAAATAACATCACCATACTTCAAAGATAAATGTTATTGAAATGAATAAATAAAACATAGTTGAAGAAGGGGGAGATACAGTACCAACCACGGTTTTTCCCTCCTATGCAGCTACTATATTTATTTATTTATTTTTATTTATTTTAATTCCATTTATATCCCGCCCTTCTCCGAAGACTCAGGGCGGCTTACAAGCTTAGCAGTAGCCTTCATTCTATGTATATGCCTGCTTATTAGGGCTTTCACACACACCCCAAGCGGCATTATTACAAAGTCAGCTTAATTGCCCCCAACAATCTGGGTCCTCATTTTACCTACCTTGGAAGGATGGAAGGCTGAGTCAACCTTGAGCCTGGTGGGACTCGAACCTGCACTAATTGCAGGCAGCTGGTGTTACTTAAGGAGGCATTAGCCCACTGCTCCACCAAGGCTCTATAGTTCTATACTGTACATCTGAAAGCTTCTTCAAATCTTCTGATGCTGTCCTTTAGTTGTTTTGTCTCTATAAATGACTATTCTTAATTTCAATATGAGAAGTGAGGAAATGACACCATAGAAACAAAAAAATCTGCAATTTATTTACAATTAAAGTAATTAGACAAAAGATTTGCAGAAGCCATGGGAAAACAACTGAGTTTAGTTGTAATGCTATACTTTTGTGCAGTGTGTGACTCACCAGTGCACCTAGTTCAAGATTAAGGCTCTTTTTTTTAGAAGATAACTTCACAATTTCCTCCTGTTCTCTATTACGTTGATTAAGAAGGTCTTGACGACGAATCCTCTCCCATTCAAGCCGTCTTTGACGCTCAAGTTCTTGTTTAGCTGCCTGAAAATAAAATACCTAATGCTTATGCGATAATAGAATGATTATAAATGTTTTGTATTTATTCCAATCGATGCTTAGGTTCACAAAGTGTACCCCAAGAAATTTAGACTATCATTTATTTTAATGACCACTTATTTGAATCCAGATGAAACTATCTGCTTAAATTAAAGTTCAGAATAAAAGGTAAACTATAAAATAATCATAGTTTCTTAGCTGTCAATAAGCGAAATATTTTCTAAAGGAGTGCACTTAAAAGATCCACAGACTCTCACGGGAATGGGTTTACTTAACGGACAAGCTGAAATAAATTTTCCAAAGATTAAATCCCAAAACAATTAGAAAGACAACCTCACGTCTTTCAATCTCTTTTTTCCGCTCTTCCTCCCTTTGTTTCTCCATCTCTTGTTGTTTTTCCAAGCGCCTTTCCAGCTCGAGCTGTTTCTTCCGCTCCAGTTCCTTCCTCTCCCTTTCTCTTCGCTCCTTTTCTTCCCTTTCCTTCTGGGCTTTACGTTCCATCTCTCTCTGCTGCTGCTCAAGGAGCAGCTGGCGCCGTTTCTCCAGCTCCAGGTTGCCTCTTTCGTAGTTTGCCTTCCTCTTGTCCTCAAAGGTAACTAGATTAAAGAACAGCGAATGGTGCTGAGCTGTGAACACTGATCAGGTCGTGTTCTTCTCAATTACTTGTAAGAGATGGATTAGGGTAGAACCATTCAATACCCAAAGGGAGACAGATGGAGATGCATCTAATCTTATTCAGGCGGCTTTCCAAATCTCAAGATCTGTATGTATCCCATTGCTGCTGCATGCGTTCGGTCTAGGTGCATCTGCCTTTATTGCTATTTCGTCTTTTTTTATTGTTGGAAATGTATGGCTCGAATGAGAATGCACCTGGTCCGCACCATGCAGTAATGAAATGTCTAGGGTTGTAATTCAGAAAGCAGCTTCCTAATATAAAGCTAAAGTAAAGTCAACCAGATACATCTCAAATAGGAGATATAACTAACATAATTAAAACTAATTTTTCCCCCAAAAAATATTACCCCCTATTTTAATGCAGAAACAGAGGATCCCAGTTACCTGGAAGTTTCTGGGGAGGTTCTTCTTCTGGTTGATATGTTGGCAGAGCACAATTAGTATTTTCCAAAGGCTTTCCACTTCTAGGAGAAAAAGGGAACACAGTCGTTTTTTAAAAAAATTCAGTTCATCAGCTTTTACCTATAATTTTAATTACATGTCACCTTGTGTTAAGCACCTCATAGAAGGGGGCACAAACTCAGGAGGCAGAGTTAGAGGGAGTGGGTGCCCAGCTTTGGCCATATCAGTTAAATGCATAGCTAAGATGAACTCCTCTGCTTTCAGCTGTCCATCACCGTCAGTGTCAGACAGAGACCTAGGAAAGACAGATCTGTGTTAAAAGAACCGAGGGAACTGGGGAGAGCTACTTTGATCTTTGCATACAACATCTCCAGGGATATCCATGATGAAGCAGGGACCAGCTTTGAAAAATCAGATACAGAAACATTACTTAAAGGTACTGTTGGGCAGGAAGAGATAGGAAATCTGCAACTATAACGTGTAAGCTGGCCAGAATCGCCTTGTACGGGAGATGGGCGGAATAGAAACTTAATAAATAAATAAAATAGCAACATGTTGCTGAAATCCAGACAGGCTGGCACTGCTGTAAGTTGACGTTCATTATCATCCCCAAGGCAACAGGCTCCCTATTCTCTATAATTCATGTATCGGCATATACCAATTTGGAGGACTGCAGACATAGTGCAGCTAGGTTACTGTATGTTGCTGTATGCTATTGATTTTTCAACAGCAAAAACTCAACATCTGCTCAAATTCTCTTATTGGTATTATAATAACCATCGTCTTCAACCCGCTTTGAGATGTCTACCTATAAAGCCCTACAAGCCTGAGTTCCAAGCAGCAGCTGCTCTAGTGAGACCTAGCTTCATCCCAACACAGGTGAAAAGAGTGGAAGTCCGGACATCCCTCTGGGGGTCAATTTGTATTCTCTGTGGCATGATTTGGTAAAGCTGCTAAAGTGTAATGCTTTTGTCATGATTGTATACTGTGGTTTTGTAATTATAATTGCGAATATTGTATTTTATGGCTTATTTCCACTATCGTGCAACGTGAACTGTTTTAGATTAGGCAGCATGCAAGCTAAATGAATAAATGAATGATCCAGGGGAAAAAATATCAATACTCTCCTTTTGCAATCTAGGAACAATAGTACAATATTAAATAGATAACGACCTAGTCTGCGCATAATGCTGAATACAAGCTACTACACGTATCATGTAAAGAAATAAAAAAGTAAACAAATAGAAACCACATCCATAATCAAGCATCAGTCTATAAAAGGCCATTTCCATAATAAACACGAAAGCAAAGAACACAGAATATAATGATGTTGTACACGTACAAAACAATTCCATTCTTCATTGCTACAAGTTAATTGAGACACCACCAGTTACTACTAAGAAATATACGGCAAAGATATCAGGAGTTGGTCAAGCAATCCTTGAATGTTCTATCTGGGAAACTAAATCCGAGCTATTCAATAAACTTTAGTTAAAACAATGCTTGATTTAGCATTATTTGTGGTGGTTGTGAAAGTAGGTAGTTACAGCCATCGTTACTTTTCAAGAATTTGAAATAAGTATCACAATCTATTAAAAAAAAATTGCAAACATGCATTTGTGAATAAACTTACCAGATAGTAGCTAACTGTGTCTGAGATAGGTTTGACTGTAGAAGAGCATTTCTTGCCTGAAATCCTTAATAAATCAAATGTAATAATTTACTACACACATTAACATGTAAAACCAGTTAGAACTATGAACTAATGATCTGTATTTTAAAAAGGTATCCAACTAATTTCATTTTAAATTTCATCCCAAAAGGCACTTACAAAAAATTCCAAACATAATCAGCACAGGGATCCCACAACTTACAACCAAAATTTCTGTGGTAAGTTCTTGCAGTCGTAAGTTGAGTTGGACCACGTTTTCATGATAATTTTTATGGCAGTCAAGTGAATCATGCAATTGTTAAGCTAATTGTCAGAACCTGTTCCTTTGCTGGGGGGGGAGGATTACCTCTATTCTTTTCCTTTCTGCGGGTTCTGTCATACTCCTGGGGGGAGGGTGAGGAGGAAAGCTTTGGGGATTTGACATGTTAATTCTTCCTTTCACTTAACCATACAATGTATCCTCTCCACTTCCTCTATCTGCTTGCTCTTTGAACTGTTTCCCCTTGATACCAGCTTAGGGTGAGAAAGGAATTTGCCTCTGGCCATCTGGCTTATCTCTCACTATGGAAGAAGAGGTGCGAAGACCTAACAAACGTTTTCACAGCCTTGGGAACGGAGTCTTATCAGCCCTGTTTCCACAGTGGACGTTTGAACTGACCGGATGAACTATTGGAGTGAGGTTTGCTTTTTGCTCTTTTAACCTATTGATTTGAGTGGGAAACCCTCAGATCCTGCCTTCTATGCCTGCTGTCAACTTCTCCTAATAAAAGTTCCTTTTGGGATTACTCCGTTCCAAGAGTTCTGCTTTCTTGGGAAGAGGTTTTGAAGCAGGTCCTTACACTAATCTAGCTTTTCAAATGGGTATTTTTTGCTAGAAATCAGCAAAAAAGGTCTGAAATCATGATCACGGGACCACAGGATGCTGCAAACCAATCATAAATGTGAGCGGACTGCCAAGAGCCCTAACTGAAATGACATAACTACACTACTTAAGAACCCAGGAGAACCTGTGGCCCTCAGGCCTCCGGAGATACAGTGCATTCACTTTTGTCAATTTTGTTTTTTTTTTAATTTTAATTCCATTTATATCCCGCCCTTCTCTGAAGACTCAGGGCGGCTTACAAGCTTAGCAGTTATGTTATGCTGAAGCTGATTCTACAGTTGTTAAAATTCATTTTTTTTCTCATCAATCTATACTCAGTATCCCATAAGGACAAAGTGAAAACAGAATTTTAGAAATGTCTGTAAATTTATTAAAATGAAAAAAAACTGAAATATCACATTGGCATAACTATTCAGACCCTTTGCAACAACACTTGAAATTTAGCTCAGGTGCCTCCCATTTTTCTTGATCATTGCCGACATGTTTCTACACCTTGATTGGAGTCAACCTGTGGTAAATTAAATTAATTGGACATGTTTTGAAAAAGAACACACCTCTCTATAGAAGGTCTCACAGGTGACAACACATACTGTAGCAGAGCAAAAACCATGATGTCAAAGGAACTGCCTGCAGAGCTCAGAGACAATTGTAGAGATTACTGCAAGGCACAGATCTGGGGAAGGCTACAATAAAAATTTCTGCTGCACTGAAGATTCCTAACAGCACAGTGGCCTCCATAATTCTCAAATGGGAGAAGTTGGCACAACCAGGATTCTTTCAAGACCTTGTCATCCAGTCAAATTGGGGGAGAAGCCCCTTAGTAAGAGAGGTGGCCCGATGGTCACTCTGAGCTCCAGAGATCCTATGTGAAGATGAGACAGAGTTCCAGAAGGACAACCAGCCCTCCATCAATCTGGGCTTCATGGCAGAGTGGCTAGACAGAAGCCTCTCCACAGTGCAAACATATGAAAGTCTGCTTGGAGTTTGCAAAAAAGCACCTGAAGGATTCTCAGACTGTGAGGAACAACATTCTCTGGTCTGATGAAACCAAAATTGAATTGTTTGGCCACAATTCTAAACTTTATCTCTGGGGGAAATCAGGCACCGTTCATCACCTACCCAATATCAACCTAACAGTGAAATATGGTGGTGGCAGCATCATGCTGTGGGAAGGTTTTTCAGCAGCAGTGACTGGGAGACTGGTCAGGGTTGAGGGAAAGCCGAATGGGCAAAGTCAGGGATATCCTCAATGAAAACCTATTCCACAGCATTCAGGACCTCAGACTGGGCCAAAGGTTCACTTTCCAACATTACAATAATCTTAAGCACACAGCCAAGACAACACAGGAGTGACTTAGGGACAACTCTGTGAATGTCCTAGAATGGCCCAGCCAGAGCCCTGACTATTGAACATTTCTGGAGGGACCTGAAAATGGCTGTCCAATGACAGTCGCTATCCAACCTGACTGAGCTTGAGAGGATTTGCAAGGAAGAATGGCAGAAAATCCCCTAATCCAGGTGTGCAAAGTTTGTTGCATCATACCAAAAAGACTTGAGGCTGTAACTGCTGCCAAAGGTGCTTCAACAAAAGATTGAGCGAAGGTTCTGAATGCCAATGTGATATTTCAATATTTTCTTTTTAATAAATTTACAGACATTTCTAAAATTCTGTTTTACTTTGTCCTTATGGGGTTCTGAGTATAGATTAATGAGAAAAAATGAATTTCAACAACTGTAGAATCAGGCTGTAGCATAACAATATTGACAAAAGTGAAAGGGGGTCTGAATACTTTCTGAATGTACTATAGATGCACTGTCTTTGCTAACTGTAAACTTTAATGTGTATTAGGCAAAAACTAATAAATACCACTGGTATTTTCATAATAATTTGTCAAAATTAAATTAAATTTAGTTTTTGCCCCAACACAACTCTCAGGCGACAGTGTCTGGAAACCATTAAAAAGTCATGTATGGTAAATGGCCTGAAAAATATTGTAATTTATCAATAGCAATAATTGTACTTAGACTTATATATGCCCCATAATGCATCATAGCACTCTCTGAATGGCTTACAGATGGGGTGTCAAACTGCCAGCCTGTGGGCTGGACGCGTCACGAGGAAACCGCGCCCACTCCATTGCTGGCAATGGGGAAAAAGCTCCGATACATCGCGAGTTTGACAGAGTCAGCACATTGGCCCCAACAATCTGGCTCCTCATTTTACCGACCTCAGAAGGATGAAAGGCTGAGTCAACCTTGAATCAGTGAGAATCAAACTGCTGGCTTTCAGCAGAATTAGCCTGCAATATTGTATTCTAACCATTGTGCCACTATGGCTCCTCATTTCTAATGTATGCACTCATGAAAAACCACAATATGTTTGCATGTACTTGATAATCGAGTATCACCCCAGCTAGATCTGAGAACTAAGATTCCATTTGTGTATAGCTCCTTAGTCCATAGTCCAGGGCTGAGCAGGATGGGATCAGATTAATATTGGGAAACTCAGGAAATCCAGGGTTGTAGCCTTGGTTGGGAATCGAAAAAATATTCCTGAAAGCATTTCAAACTATATCCATTCTATGACTAACTATAGAGATACATCCATGAAGACCCCAAATTTTGCCTTTGACTTGAAGGAGATTCTACCTTATTTCACAATAAATAAAACAGTTTTTCCAAAGTAATTCTCTTTGAAATGCTTTTTAAATTAAAATTTAATTTAAAATACATTTTAATATGTATTGCAAACATGCAGAAATTTTTTTTTTGTTAATTAAAACTAGGACAATATGACATGATGTGTAGATTCTTTCAAAACCTGAAAAATGATTACTGAAAAAAGAGTATTAATTTTAAAATAAATCTTGTGTATTTTTATTTTTGGTCTAATGGTTAAGGCACCAGGCTAGAAACTGGGCCACTGTGAGTTCTAGTCCCGCCTTAGCCATGAAAGCCAGCTGGGTAACCTTGGGCCTCTCACTCTCTTTCAGACCAGTCCACTTCACAGGGTTGTTGTTGTGGGGAAAACAGGAGAAGGAAGATGTATCGGATATGTTTGTTCCCTTGAGTTATTTGTAAAAAATAAAGAGAAGGGATGTAAACACATATAAACAAACAAACAAACCCATCTTAAATCCGGCACTAACCTGAAAGGTATCCAGTCATCCCTTTATCAAGGCTATTAAATTTTTGCCTGTATTTTAATCTTGAAGCCTGAGGAACTGCCCAATCTAAAGATCCTGTCTTTGGTGAATTGCCAGTTAATGAGGTAGTAGAAGAAGAATTTGAACTGTAATATAAACCAGAGTCGATTAAAAAAACAACCCATGATATTCAAAATTAACATTCTTCTTCTATTTTTCTGCAGATTACTAATTTTTCCCAACCAATCTTCCCAAATACTGAGATTACACTTCAGGTGCAAAGATAATCAAAAGAAATGGTCTTGTTGGGGAAAAAAAGAAATTAAGTCTATTGATTGAGACTTAATATTTCAAGTTGGAAGATCCATACCTACTAGATCCTAAATCTATCAAGGACTGAGTTTTCTGGATGTTGGAACCACCAAATCCTCCTATCATGGGAGTATATGAACTAGAATGAGGCAAAGCTGAAACAAGAGAAATGTTGAAATGGGTTAATAATTAGTCCAGTCCTGGAAAGAAACATCATCATCTCTACCGGAAAAAAGACTTATCAATGTTGCTGAACCCTGACTGCCAGTATTGAGAAAATCAAAGGAGGTGTCCAACCTTGGCAACTTTAAGACATGCCTGGCTGGAGAATTGTGGGAGTTGAAGTCAAGTTTTAAAGTTGCCAGGACACTCCAGTATATAAAAACATTTGAATGTATGCTTAACTGCATTTCTTTTAGGTCCATAGATCTGAAAACTTTTATACTAGCTTTGAGAAAGTCTCTGATTCCAATGCCTATTAACCAAAACCTGAAGGAAGAACCTGATTTGGGGGGGGGGTTTCCTAAGCAAAGTGATCAGTCTTTTGAGGGGACAGGAGTTAGACGGGGAAATAAAATACCATAAGTAATTTAAGCATCTGCAAAGGCAATCAAGCTGCCTCCTGGGTCAAAGCAGATTAAAAGTGTTAGTTTCACCATCTCTACTGATCCTCAGCTGGTACTCTCCGATTTTCTATTGCTTCTCTGAAGCTCAGAAGTTCTAACAAACAGCATTCCCCCTCCTCTCTTAATGCACTCCACATCCAACTCCTCTTTCCAATTTATATTTTATTTTCTGTTTCCTCTACTATTCCCATCTTCACCATACTTCCTCCTCCATTTTATTCCCTTTTTATAATTAGGTGTGAAGACATTGTTCTGGAAAAGCTAAGCTATACAGTTTTATTTATGAAAATTTATTTTGCTGTAAAGATCAGCTTTAACCCCATTCTGAATGACTGCAAAGTGCATGGAATATTGCTGCATTGTTTTTATGGGTTCTGTAGCTGGCCAGAAAAGCCGCTGTCCAGAACCCAGCCACAAATTGAGGACTTTATACCACTGACATAGGTAAAAGAAGTGACAAAGGACAGGGAAAAAGAAATCCCACTTGCAGAGTGGAAAAAATGGAGCCTATGTCTCCCTCCACATTGACAGGTGGGGAAAGCAGTTTGCATAAATAATAGTAAATTATTTTTTAAGTAGGGGAAGGGAGATAGTGCACCTCCTTCACCCCTCTGCTTGTTCTCCATTACAAAACAAAATATTGGGGAGGGATTTCTGGGGAAACAGAGGAGAATGGAACAAATAGGATACATGTGGGAGGGGAAAAAAACCTCGCTGGGAATGGAGACTAGATTGGCTTTTCAGTCTTGACTGTTTTTATGCAAAAACGCCCAAGTCAGGCTATCAACATTCAGAAACTAAACATCTGGAAACTAAACAACATGCTCGGAGAACAAACCACCACATTAGGCTGTCAAAACTGGAAATTTTCTGGCATTAGGGTACTCACTGGAAGAGTAGGACATAACTAATGGCTGAAGAAGGCTGGAGGTTCCATTTGGCAATGATGGAGGGCTGGCAGAAGGCAACAGTGGGGTTGAAATCACCATGGGAGAAATGGAAGGTACAGCTGACAGATTGGACATGGGGGCCAAAGGTGCCACCGTAGACAGATTTGGCATACTGCCCATACCTGGAGAAATTCAGGAGTCAATATAAATACACCAGTCCAAGGCTATGGAATCCACCCCTCTCCCTGAAATAGATGGCTGGCTCCATTTGCATATGCTTCTCTTTTTAAAAAATGATTTTTCTGAAACTGGTTGTTGACAAAGAATTCAAAGGGCTAGCTAGACTAAACATTTTGTTTTTAATAAATTACTATCCTTTAATAAATTTGTATTCCACTAATGTGGACATCTGTATCTAACACCAGGACAGATATTGTAAAAACTGGCTTTAGTTAGGCAGCTTATACTTGCACAAAGCATTATTTCATTTGTTCCACCAAATGACCACAGTTGCCACTTCTGGCTGGGAAAATTAGCGTAAGTCCAAACACTGGAAAGCAGTAGAATGAAAATATAATTAAGTGCTTGTTTTTACTGTACTCAAGGGCTATCAAAATAATCTTTAGCCATATTTTCTTCACACAGTTTTATTAAACATAATGCTTATACAAATCTGCAGAGAATCCTCCATCATTATCACTCGTAATAGAGAAGGGGTCAATCTCTAGATATTTGTATGATTACCAAAACGAGCAGAAATCAAGGGAGAAAATGCTGGAGACTGTTTCATGACTGGAGGAAGCACCATAGGCAAGGACTGGCCTTGCAGTTTCAGTTTGATGAGTTTCATAGCTATGGAGAACTCCAGCTGATCCATTTTCCCATCTTTATTGAGGTCACTAAGAGCCCTTTAAAACAAACAAAATGCATACAAACTGAGTGTATGTACATATGTTCAATGGTTAATGACTGTGGTTATTACTTTGTTAATTACTCACACCTAACACAGCATGAAGTTTTCTCCACTATTTCTAGCAATAACTGTTGCTGATCCCTTATCTCCAAACAAGTCTCACAAGCACGTTCTTTAGTAATCCTGGCATGTAAAGCAGCCAATGGGCAAGGGTGAGAATTCAGCACACTGAAAACCATGAATCCAAGGGCTATATTTGGCTGTAGGTCACCAAGTGCTATTTATAACTATTACGAAAAGGATATAAAATTACATCCACATTCATAACATCTAAACTCTTTCTTTACAAAGTATGCTTGGAAGAAAACTTATCAAGCTGATAAAATACCAACCAATCCCCATGAGCACCCAATTCAAATGTGCTCTTTTGTTACTAAACTTTTTAAAAGAAAATCCTTTTTAAAGGATGGATTCTCTAATCAGATTCTCAAATTATTTTCAGAAATGGTACCAATAAAGATCCCTTTTAAGAGTTCAGCCTTTTAATAGGACTGTTTTACATTAGAAAATTAGATTTAGATGTAAATGTGCCATTTTTAAGATAATGCCAGTCCATTGAGGATCTGTATATTGCATGGGGCAGAAGGAAAGCTGAGAAAATATCTACAGATCCCTCACATCCTGGACATAAACTGTTTCAATTCCTCCCCTTGTGACACTGCTACAGGGCATTGCATGCCAAAACAACCAGACACAGAGATAGTTTTTTCCCTCGTGTATCATTCTGCTGAACACCTAATTCCCACAGTACTGTCTTAGGATATTTACCCTTGTAATATGGCTTTAGTATTATTATTATTATCCTTCTCATCTTTTCTACTACCTTGTCTTATGGTATCACTGTTATGATTATTACTTTGTTGTTTTGCATGTACACTGAGAGTTTATGCACTGGAGATAAATTTCCTGTGTGTCTATTCACACTTGGTCAAATAAATTATTCTCTTCATTTCAAGGTGGTCCTTGAGTTATGACTATTCATTCTGTGACCCTGCAAAGTTACAGTGGTGCTGAACAAATGATACTAACGTGGTCATGTGATCAAAATTCAGGTGGTTGGCAGTTTGTTCAAACTTATAACCTCAGGAGCATTTGAACTTCCCTCACCTGCCTATTTTCACTCCCACCTTTGTCCTTTTGTCCACCCTGCACAGCAGCATTCCTTGGCAGTGGCACTGCAGGCTTTTGGCAAATGCCATGATTTTGGTTTCTGATAGTTAAGCCCTAGCTGGTCTTCTTTTCGATACTGTGCTAGTGCTCTTAGTTTCTTTTAAAACTAGTAGATGTTCTTGAGTATTGCTGCAGTGTCTGCATAGAATAAAACAGATGTGTCTTCCATCGTGTATAGGAAGTTCAAGTTTGTGTTGAGGAAATGACCCACCATGGAATTGCTATAAAAGCTGAGTAGGAATGGGGCCAATATGCATCTTTTCAGTTAACAATGGCAACAAGGAGTGCCAGGATTGCCATTGCTAAACAATGCAGTCATGTGATGTTGTGATTTACAACTGCATCGCTCAGCAATTTAGTAAAGCAAGAGGCTGTATAGTTTTTAATGAGGAAAGGGAGTCAGTTTTCGAGAGAGCATCAATAGTTTTGAAATAGAAATTCCCATATACAGAAACAATAGGCATCTATAAAAAAATTCATACAACTGCAAGCTCTTGGTCATAACATTATTCAACAAGTAAGGAGGCTCATCTCATGCCATCATTGTTACAGCATGTTTCTATAGTAACCTTGCAATCTCTTAATATAATTAATTCACATAGTGAGATGCTCACCATATTTCAGCCAAAACCAGACTTGACAAACCTGACTGTAAAAAAAACATTCGTGCTTGATCACCTGTAGGAAGAAAAGACAGGGGACAGAAAAGGACATAATAATGCCTTTCCACACTCTCAACTGGCAATTTTGTTCTAAAAGACACACATTTTTAAAATAATTCTGTTAAGATTCTAATGCATTTAGTTACGGGATAGGATATAAAATCTGCCTGGACTGAACAATTACAATGTTATTACTGAAAAGCCAATTCATAACCTTAATTTTCTCATCAGACTGTGTGTGTGTGTGTGTGTGTGTGTGTGTGTGTGTGAGAGAGAGAGAGAGAGAGAGAGAGAGAGAGAGAGAGAGAGAGAGAGAGAGAGAGAGAGAGAGAGAGAGAGAGAGAGAGAGAGAGAGAGAGAACAGAAGGCAAAAAGGCTAAAATGGGAAGTATACTGGACTGGGTAGGAGCTCCAAAGCCTTTGAACAAAAATAAACTTGAGCCTTTTAGAAAAGATGTCAGATTAGTTTGAAGAATCATACCCAACCAGAGGGAGACCATGGATAAAAGGGATCATGACTGCTATTCAATGGCATTTCTCTTCAGCATTTGTAGATGTCTGTTCCCTTATCCAGAGACAGAATCTGTATAAATTAGAAGGGTCATATACACTTCCTCCCATTCCAGGAGAGTGTGTGGTTGCTCTGATACTTGACTCCACTTTCTAACTTTATTCTTCTCTCTCTTTGAAAAATGATGGAAGAACTGAACTAACAGCAAAAAATGAAAATCGGAAACACCAAATCCATTTGGGGCAAACCTCCCATAAACCAGAAGCAACTCAAGTTAAAGGCTTCCTTGAGCCAGGTTTGACTATTGGTGTCATCACAGATGTCCATGAGGTTTTCTTTGAAACACTATGGCAGTGGTTTTCCACTGATTCCTTCTCAGAGGCCCCTCCCTCTAATTTTCTAGTCCATCTACAGCCCTGGGATTTCCTGGTGGCTTCCTATCCAAATAATAATCAAATCCATCTTCAGTTTTTCTGAAATCAAGCAAAATTGGTGTGGTGGAGCTACCTGCTGTGATGCCTCCTGGAAGCAGATCTATGATCTTGTATATTAGGACAGCTAACAGTACCCCATAATTCAAAAAATATTATGTCACATATTGTTGTCTAATAAACTGTGATAAAATCATTAGATAAACACAAACACGTGTTCATTACTTCCAAAAAGTTAAGTCAAATAGAATTTTATATGTGGCTTATAGCATTATCAATTTTTGTGATATTGACAGTTACAATAATTTTTCAAGAAATATTTTAACCAGATCATAATTCAATGAACTAAATCTTCAAATCATATAACATAAAACCACCCACTGCAGAAGATCACACTAACCTGTAATATAACCCCCAACTGGCTTAAGGCTGTTAAACTGCTTATCATATTTCTTTCTTTCTTCAGAAGTGATGGCCCACATATTTGGGCCTCCTGAAAAATACAAAGTAACACTTTTTAAAGATTATGTTCAATTGGGGAAACTAACCTTTGTTGCCTAAGTAACAATAGTAAACCTAAAACTTTTATGACCCATCTTGCTTTACCAATTTGACAGGAATGACATTCTTTCTTGGGAATCATCCATTCTTCCTTCACATTTTTCATTTTATTATGTTGTTATTATTTTTAGTATTTCAGACTGCTTTTTCACACATTTTTACAAACTCCCCCTTAGGAAATCTGCCCAAATTCCAGATTTTTAGAAAGCAGAGATGTTTATTTCTCCCATGCCCTTCGTTCCTTACACTCAGCAAATTACCACTGCTATTCTGCTAATGGCAGTCTAATTTGCATAGAATCCAATTATAATGCAATATTAAAACACCAATTTGATAAATTCAGATTCAGAAATATATGACTATTATAGATTTTGGAAATGGAAGGACAGGAGAAATGGGGTAAAACCAATGTTTCTCTAGACATCCACATTTTTCTGAAAAATTTAGAACATTTAGGATGGAGCATACAATTTCCTAAAACATTATTTGAAATATTTTAATTCACTGTCATAAAATATAACCCCATTTTACAAATTGCAAGAATGCAACCTTATATTATTAACGTTTTTAACATTAAAGGAGGCTGTATCTAAAGCTGGCTGACATGGGTTTCCTGACTGAAGCAGGAAAAAAAAAGTGGAGTTGCAGCAAAAATCGCCAGAAAAGAAGGTGAGGCCTTCTCTGGACCTTTGTTCCTCTATTCCCTGGATTGCAACCTGCTTAGCATCGATATGGAGAACTCACTGTTTGCCAGCTTAAAACCAATCAAAAGTTCTTCCTTTGTTGGGTCTCTTTTGAGGGCACGGAGTGTATTTAATGCACACTGGCCCCTGGGGAAGCCATGGGGATGACAGGAGGACTACACCCACAACTGGTGAATGTCTGTCAGTGTATGGGTAATATCTGAGACTATTCCTCAGTGTAGTCAGGAACAGCTAGGAAAGAAGGTTAAGTCACACTTGGCTTCCTGCAGAGGGAACTGATACCTGAAGTGAGAGCTTGGCTGCCCCTTCAGAGGATGTTCCCAGTCTGCCTGGTGGGAGGGAAGGTTCCTGACTTCCGGAGTTTTTACTGTTTTGATGGTGTGCTGAGAGGTTTGTATGCATATACAGATATATTAATCTCTTAATGTATTGTTTACTATTTACAGTTTTTTCTTTTCTCTTATTTAAATTGTGTGACCAAATATTTTTACATTTCAATAGAGACCTTTTTTCTTGACCAGAAATTGTATATGAAATATCTAAGTTATTAACATTAGAATATGTTAGCCACATGATATCTTCAATCTGCTAGTTAACTTCAATTGATTGGCTATCCACTTGTATTCTATTGCTTATACTGTCTATTTACTTATACTGTCTATTTATAAATATACTTATACAGTATATTTACTGCATTCCTGTAAATGTATATTTGTATCATTTATTTATTTTTTCTTGAAATAATATTAAACAAATAAACATATGTATTTTGCAATGCCTGTATGTTTTTCATGAGCATATCTGCATATTTGATCTTTCATACTTACTGGATTATCAGCATAGATATAGATATATAGATATGTATGCACACAATGGTACTATTATGAATGATTAATTTTTAAATATAAAAACCAAGAGCAAAGTGGTACATGTTGATGTGTAAATAACAAAATGACCAAAAGAACAATGATTTTAAATGAAAAGCCCAATACTGACCAGTCAATTTATCAGTACATAAGATTCTTAAAAAGTATTACATAGCAGAATGGAAGAGCCTTATTCAGTATTGGAAAAATAAATACTTTAAAGAAACTATTTACCATTTATGGTTGTAGGAAACTGAGCCAACATAGTCTTGAACATATCTTGTTAGTTCTTAGCCATCTGCAAAAAAATATCATTGAATAAAATATTATTAATAACCCAGAAGTATCAAATGGGCAAGGAAAACCCATCTCCAGTTTCTGCATTAGAATTTCTTGTCTATACCGAGAGTAGCCGAAAAAGGATTGGCAGAAAGCTTACAAAGTATAACATGCAGCTGGAAACAATACTTTTTAAATTAAAAGTGATACCAATTGTTGAGCAAGTTCAAATTAACTAATAAAGATGAACAGAACAATCCAGATTAAGATAGATTCTCAAACTGACTTGGTATATGTCTATGCTGCTTTCTTGATGATGGTACTGAAGGATAGGATAGGATAGGATAGGATTGGAGAATCTGGAAGGGATCTTAGAGGTCTTCTAGTCCAGCCCCCTGCTCAAGGAGGAGACATTATACCATTTCAGACAAGTGGCTGTCCTTTCTCTACTTGAAAACCTCTAGTGATGGAGCACCCACAACTTCTGAAAGCAAACTGTTCCACTGGTTAATTGTTCCCACTGTTAGGAAATGTTGCCTTAGTTCTAGGTTACTTCTCTCCTTGATTAGTTTCCATCCTTTGTTTCTTGTCTTGCCTTCTGGTGCTTTGGAAAATAAGTTGACTCCCTCTTCTTTGTGGCAGCCCCTCAAATACTGGAATACTGCTACCATGTCACCCTTAATCATTCTTTTCTCTAGACTAGCCAAATCGTTCTTCATGTTTTAATATTCAGGCCTTTAATCATCTTAGTTGCTCTTCTCTGTACTTTTTCCAAAATATCAACATCTTTTTGTGTGTGTGTGTTTTGACCAAAACTGGATGCAGTATTCCAGGCATGGTCTTACTGAGGTTTTATAAAGTGATATTAATACTTCATGTGATTTTGATTTGATGTCTCTGTTTATACAACCAAGGATTGTATTAACTTTTTTGGCTGCTGCTGCACACTGATGCCTCACATTTAAGTGATCGTCAACTAGGACTCCAAGGTCTCTTTCACAGTGACTGTTTTGAGCCAGGTTTCACCTAATCTGTACTTATATATTTGGTTTTTCTTGCCTAAATGTAAAACTTTGCTTTTCTCCATATTAAACTTCATTTTATCGGACAGGGCCCATTGTTCAAGTCTGTCAAGATCCCTTTGGATCCTGCGCTTGTCTTCTGTGTTGTTGGCTACTCCTGCCAGCTTAGTGTCATCTGCAAATTTGATGAGTTCCCCTTCTATTCCCTCATCTAAGTCATTGATGAAGATATTGAAGAGTACCGGGTCTAAGGCAGAAACTTGTGGTACCCCACTGCTTCCTTCCTTCCATGTAGATGTAGTTCCATTAATGGATACTCATTTAGTATGGTGTGTCAGCCAGTTACAAATTCTTCTGGTGATGTTGTTCTATCCCACTTTTTTTCCAACTTACCAAGAAGTAGGTCATGGTGTACTTTGTCGAATCTCTTACTGAAGTCTAAGTATACTATGCCAACAGCATTTTGCTGGTCTATTAATTTAGTCACTTTGTCAAAGAATGAAATAAGATTTGTTTGGCATGATCTGTGCTGGCTTCTAATTATAACTTTGTATCTAGCTGTTCGCAGATCTGTTTTTTTATTATCTTTTCCAGTATCTTCCCACAACTGATGTTAGGTTAATTGGTCATTATTATTATTGTCATTTGTCACTTGCCATTGCTTTTTCCAGCACCTTTTAAAATTTCTAACATTCATAGATCTGGCACTATCTGTTGGTCTCTCATCCAAATATTATCTTTGCTTAATTTTTTTGCCACTTGCTGTGGCTTGGGCTAAGAAAAGGATACTCTTAGATGAGAATCAATACATCTCCATACCAAAAACTGTAACATCTCAATTAAAGGTTCTCAAAGGAATGAAAAGGATACGGAAAAAAGAAATTACCGTAAATACAGTAAAGTAAAAGAAAGAATACAAGTAAACCTCAATTTATTATTGTAACTGAGCCCTACAGTCATAAGTTGTTGTGGTCATTATATGAGTCACCATGAGACCAGACCCAATTTTACAAGATGTTTTGGGTGCTCATTAAGCAATTGCAGCAGTCTTTAAGAAACAATGAGGTTGTTGAGCAAATCCATTTTACTTAATGAGTGCTTTTTATCAAAAACTGGAAATAAACATATTGACAAAAATAACAAAATGACAAAAATCATGGTGATGTGACCGTGGGATGTGGTAAACAGCCATTAAGGTGAGCCAATTGTGAGGGCCTAAAATGTGATCATGTAACTGTGTGAGGATGGTGCAGCCACTGTAATTTTGAAATTCCATTTTAAGCAGCTTTTCAATGTCCATTGTAATTTTGAACTGTTGCTAAGTAACTGTTTGTAAATTGAAGACTACCTGCAGAGATCAAATAACTTTAGTTTACTAAGTTAAATAACTTTAGTTAATTACTTGGATTGTAATTACAACAAAGATTTTACACCAGATTCAGGAAATGCGTACAGTTGCTATGTGGCTAGGAGAGGCCAAAAATTGTAGTAGTAATCAATAAAAACTGTGTTTTCCCCTTGTTATTATTATAGCCTGTGCAACGGTTGTAATGCTAAATCAGCCTTCCCAGGAGACAGTTCCATCAGCAGCATAAATATGAAGCTATTGGCATATCTCAAAATGGTGAGGGTACCCCCCTCTTCCCCCCCAAAAAAAATCTGTATATGTGTAAAATAGTGCAGTTAAGTGTAAAGCTTCAAGTTAAATGTAAGGGTTTTTTTACATTCTGGATGTAAAAGTGACAGACATACTTTATTTAATGCATCCTTCACAATCCTAAACAAGTTAAAATATCCATCTGCTAGAAAAAGAACAAAACTATTGAATCTGCCTATGTTGCTGATATCCAGGTGTGATAAACATGCTTGTGAGGAGATATATAGTAGATCAGGCATGTGCTAATTTGGTCAAAAGCTGATTTCTCAAAAAATAAGTCAATCAAGCTGTGTTCACTTAACTTCTGAATAATTATTCTTCTTTTTCTATTTTCCACCCACTGACATCATTGGGCTGAGATAATCAAAACAAGAAGCACCCTGGAACAATTTCTAAAGACCAACAATTTATCAGTGATCAACTTTTTCTGGGCAAGCTTCTTAACCAAATAAAAATTATTATCCCATGGTGTAAGAGCTCTCTGTCCACCCCTCAATATTGCCAGAAAATCCTGGAGGAAAAAAAATAAGCCTAGAGAAGTGAGAATTGTTTGCAGAAGCTTTGGTGGTTTCAGCAAGCCAAAATTTCCATAAAGAAAAATGTTCCTGCTTTTTCCAGATAGTGGTTTTATCCTCTAGTGTCTGAATGGTGTCATGAACTTCCCTGTAATAGTTTTTGTTTAGGCCATGTCTTCATGGTGTTGCCTTTGTGTCATCATCATCAGCACTTAGCTATTAAATTGATCCAATTTTAAACTACTTTTTCCAAACACAAGCTTTGCCCAGCCCATGCTTTTGTAGTAGACAGCGTCCAGGCTAGTCAGATGTGTGTTTGTCCAATTAAGCAGAGAAGAAAGCCTGGAGCATGATCTGGGAGGGTTCTGGCTCCACATGGATGCCCAAAGTTGGCTCACTGTCAGAGCTCACTTCTGCTCTGCGTGGATAAACCAACAAAGTTAGCATTTTCTACAATGGCTGCTGTAAAGAACAAATAATATCCTAAAATACATATGGAACAGAAAAAAATGAGAGATCAGAGTCAAAAATAAAACCTAGACTGCAAGAATTATGCAAAACTAAGTAAGTTCACCTTTTTCATTAAAAAAAGAAAAGAAAATTTATTTTTGATTGTGAAAAGTTTTTATTGCATAAAGTTGTAAGGTGTTTTTTATTTCTTGTTCAACCTTAGCGCTAATGAAGTAGTGAAAAAATTACTTCAGACTGAGATGCACGAGAAAAAATGCAATAAGAATGAATGGTAGGAGAAAAAAATAAAGAATTGATACAAATAGAAAGGAAAAATATGGGCCCGGATTATCTTAGGGAGCACCTGCTGCCAGCATCAACTTCCCATCGTCCTGTGTGCTCCCATAGGGAGGGCCTCCTTAGGGTGCCGGCGGTCAGGGAGTGCCGGCGGGTGATCCCCAGAGGGAGGGCGTTCTCTGTGGGCGCACCTGCCCTATGGAATGACTTACCTGTGGAACTCCGGACCGCCCCCGACCTTCGTTCGTTTCGTCGGGACCTGAAAACTTGGCTCTTTGATCTATCTGGCCTGGACTGAGGGGTTTTAAGTTTTAAACTTTGTTTTAATTTGTTGGGCTAGTAATAATTTAATTTATTTTAATTCTATTTCTATTTTAACTTTTATATTGTTTTTAAACTTTGCCCTGTAAATCGCCCTGAGTCCTTCGGGAATAGGGCGGTATATAAAACTAATTAAATAAAATAAATAAATAAAAATAAAATATAACTGAAAGTAATCCACATGATCAGGATTTAATTCCTACTGAAAAAGAAAGGATTGGAAGATTCCACTGAAGCAAAATATTTAAAGTTCCAGTGCAGTGAGTTTTTTTTCCACAAGTAGTGGAAAACGGGTAAAGTTTAAACCGTTTGACTTTGTATTAAATATATATTTGAATATATTATTTACTGAGCCCCCTTAACTTTCTTGTGCCCTTATTATTTTGATTTGTACTGGCACTGTTTTGCTATAGTTTCCTACTTTCTCCACATTGGGAGGGAGAATTTGAGCCTTAGGACTTTGCAATGTGAGGTCCTGCAGGGCTTGGGTCTCTCTCTTCTCTTTAACATTTACATAAAACAGTTGGGTGAGGTGATTTGACAGTATGGGGTGTGGTATCATCAGTACATTGATGATACCAATTATACATCCACACCCCTGGTAGGGCAGATGAGGCTATTAGGAGGCTGTGAAGGTCCAGATCATGAGAAACTGACTTTGACTCAACCCTGGCAAGACAGAATGGCTTTGGGGCCTCCAGGCTCTGGTGATTTGCTATGTCTGAGTCTGGATGGGGTGGCACTCCCTCAGATAGAGCTGGCACACAAGTTTGGAATCTACCTAGATTTACATTTATTCCTCTATGAAGATGGGATAGCCATGGCGGGGGGGAGGGGGCTTTGCACTGATTCATCTTGTGAACTAATTGTGTCCTTTCCTGGACTGGAAGACCTTGCTCACAGTCACTCATGCATGGGTTACTTCCCATTTGGGATACTATTGTGTAGTGGGTCCGACGCAAGGAAGAGATGCCAGCCGGTGTGTGAGTTCAGCTCTTTATTGGAAGGGGGTAGTGAACTGGGGAATGAGGGTTACCTGGCCTCCTTAAATACCTAGCCAGGTACGCGGACAGCCAATGGGGTTGGCCCTAGGTTTCCCGCCGAAACTGGGTTTCCCGCCAAAACCGTTCAGGCCAACGCCCCCTGGTGGCTGTTGCTATGCAGGTGCCTGCATACATAACAGATACTGCAATGCGTTTTGCAGCAAGCTATTCTTGAAGACCACCTGGAAATTATAATTGGTCCAGTATGGATTGGTGCTTGCAGCATTGGGCACCCCTAGTTGGCCTACATTATATTCCTGTTGTGCAAGCTGCACTGGCTCCTATTTTTCTCTCAGGTACAATTCAAGATGCTAATTATCACTTTTAAAGCCCTACGTGGACGGGACCAGGTGACTTGGGAGGACTGCCTCTCCCTATAATGGGCTGTGGGAAACATGAGGAAGAGTTGCAACCAAGCCAACTATCAGGCTTACAAGACTGATGTCAGCCCTTCAAATAAACCAGACTTGGAAACCAAAGTCATGAATACTAAAACTGCTTTTATTACAAGGTTATATTAACAGAATCTTGCAAGTATGAAAGTGCCTCCCACCTCCCTGACTTTATTTACAACAAAACTAGGAAGGGTTAAGTCTGAGATATTTTCTCAAATTAAATTAGTGCTTTGGACTCGGATTCCTCTTATTTGACTGTTGTCTTCGTTGCAGCTCTTTTTCCTATTCCTCAAGTTATTCTCACAGCCCATTACACCCCCAGGAGGTATCTGTCCACCCCACTAGAGGGATAAGAAATCTTTTTTTCCACCCAGCA
This sequence comes from Vipera ursinii, assembly GCF_947247035.1. Taxonomy (NCBI): domain Eukaryota; kingdom Metazoa; phylum Chordata; class Lepidosauria; order Squamata; family Viperidae; genus Vipera; species Vipera ursinii. Next base: position 190,578,758 of record NC_139512.1, read on the forward strand.
CATTTAATGCAAAACCAGCATTTCCTGAATCAAATTCTTCCTGAAAATAGTGTCCACTATTAGATTGAAAAGACCTGTCTCTGTCAGCAAGAGGACTAGTCTCTCAAATGTTCACCACTTACCCTGTTAGAGTCATTCAAAACATTCTAGATTTAAACATAAATTAGCTCACTTACTGAGAAGTTCAAATGGTGCTTCATTTAAATAATGTTTCTTTAAAGAAAGAAGGAAGATGCTTGAACAATGTTGATTTACTCACTGGATGACAATAATCTCAACTGGGTGGAGTCAGAAGTTTCCTGCTCTACTTGCGTTTGTGAGACAATACACTTCATGTCTGGTTTCCTGTGACCAGCCCAGTCTTTCCTCCCTACTATATCTAGAACTTACAGTGGATATAGAAAGCCTACATATCCCTGTTAAAATGCCAGGTTTTTGAGATATAAAAATAATCAGACCAAGATAAATCATTTCAGAATTTTTCCCACCTTATTATGGTTTGCCGCATAGTCAGCTAGTTGTTCAGACTGGATTTGGCATTTTTATCCACCTATCGAGTCCTTCCCAAAGACCTGGGATAGGCAGATATAGATGTTTGATGGTGTTACAGGTGTCGCAGAATATAAGCTATTCCAAGGAAAGGTACCTTTTGCAATTGACTGATGGTGAACTTGTCAAAGCCAATGGTATTCAAGTGGTGCTCCAGTTGTTTTGGGATTCCACCGAAGGCACCTAATTGTTAGTACTTCCTTTGCTTTCTTTTCCCACAGTCGTGCTATTTCTTTTTGCAGGTCTTTGTATTTTGTTTTCCTCTCCAATTCCTTCTCTTCTATTCTTCTGTTTCCAGATACTGCCATGTTCACTATCCAGGCTTTTTTTTCATAGACAATTGTTAACTCTGGCGTGTTAAGCAGCAGATGTCTGTTTGAATTCTATACTCCCAAAGCACTTTAGTATCTTATTATTATTGCAGTCCCTTGGACTGCAAGGCGATCAAACTGGTCAGTCCTAGAGGAGATCAACCCTGACTGCTCTTTTGAAGGCCCAATCCTGAAGTTGGCCACCTAATGAGGAGGACGGACTCACTGGAGAAGAGCCTAATGCTGGGAAAGGTTGAGGGCAAGAGAAGAAGGGGACGACAGAGAATGAAGTGGCTGGATGGAGTCACTGAAGCAGTAGGCGTGAGCCTAAATGGACTCCAGGAGATGGTAGAGGACAGGAAGGCCTGGAGGAACGTTGTCCATGGGGTCGCGATGGGTTGGACACGACTTCGCAACTAACAACAACAACATTATTATTGAAGTCAGCCAAATATTCAGACTGGATTTGGAAATTTTGTCCAACTATTAATTGCTTTCCCACTTTTATGATTTTTACAAATAACTCAAGGTAGCAAACATATCTACCACGCCTTCCTCCTATTTCCCACACAACTACCCTGTAAGGTAGGTTGGGATGAGAGAGAGTGACAGGCCCAAAGCCACCCAGCTGGCTTTCATGGCTAAGATGGGGATTTGAACTTATGATCTCCTGGTTTCTAGCCTTGTGCCTTAACCACTGGACCAAACTGGTTTAGTATAGCATATATAGTAAGTGTTTAGTATTTAATGTAACATAAGCTGCTCAATACAATTGGAAAAAAAACTGAAACTGAAAAACAACTGAAATCTTTAGAGAGGAAAATAATAAAAAGTACAATATTGAAAGGTGAAATTGTGAAAGCTGAAATTCCTCTTCATCTTTAGCATTTTAGCACAGGCCTGAAGGATTTGTGTCAAAATTGACTGATGTTTGGAACTGTTCATCTTTCCCTCCTTCCCCCCTTGACTAAAGCCCCAGTTCCAGCTGAAACAAATACGCAGGGTCTAGGAAGAGTGCCTTTTCTGTTGCTGTTCCTGCATTGTGAAATATCTTGCCCCTGCCTGTATTAATAACGGCTAACTTCATCATCTTGGAATTCTCCAACTTTTGAAATTTTACAGTGTTGTTTTATGTATATATTTTTAAATTTTCCTCTTAAATTATTGTTTTTAATGCTTAACTTTATTGATTAAATTATACATTGCCCAGAGCCTCTCTCTGAGAGAGATGGGAGATTAAGAAGTGTGAAAAACAAGCAGACAAATAAAGCTGCCACCATCATCCTCACTTTGGTGATGCACAGTGTTGTTTTTGGTAGAGGACAGGAAGGCCTGGAGGAACATTGTCCATAGGGTCGCGATGGGTCGGACACGACTTCGCAACTAACAACAACAACAAGTGTTGTTTTTGAACCAAATATACTTTTTGGAATTATAGTTAAAAATTCAGTCTTGGTTTCATCAGACCATAACACATTTCCCACATACTTTGTCAGACCTGAAGTAGGTTTTTGCAAGAGACCACCTGCTGCCATTGTCAACCTCCCATCGCCCGGTTCGCTCCCACAGAGTTGGCTTCCTCAGGGTGCCGTCGGCCAGGCAATGCCGGCTGGTGACCCCCAGGGTGAGAGCCTTCTCTGTGGGCGCACCGACCCTCTGGAATGAACTGCCCTCGTAGCTGCGGACGGCCCCTGACCTTCGGTCCTTCCGCCGTGACCTGAAGACCTGGTTGTTCCAACAAGCGGGCCTGGACTGACTACGTTTTTTAATTAGGCTTTTTACTGGGTTAAATTGTCTCATAATTTTGCATTTATTGTTTAATTCTTTTTTAAATTTTTTACTCTATGTTTTTTAATTTTTATTGTTGTGAGCCGCCCTGAGTCCTCAGGGAGAAGGGCGGCATATAAATTTAATCAAATCAAACCAAATCAAATCAAAATGTAGCTGGGCTTGGATGATTTTCTTTGTACAAAAATGTTTCCATCTTGCCACCCTACCACATAGCCCAGACATATGAAGAATATGGAAGATTGTTGTCACATGTAGTACACATCCAGTACTTGCCAGAAATTCCTGCAGCTCCTTTAATATTGCTGTGGGCCTGTTGGACTTCTTCTAGTTCTTTCATCAATTTTGAAGTGACTTCCACTACTTGGTAATGTCACTGGTGTGCCGTATTTCCTCTACTTGTTGATGACTGTCTTCACTATGTTCCATAGTATATCTAATGCCTTGGAAATTTTTTGTACCCTTCTCCAGACTGATAATTTTCAACAATGAGATACCTTTGATGCTTTGTAAGCTCTTTGCAGACCCTGGCTTTTGCTGTAAAAGGCAACTGAGTACGGTAAATTGCAGAAAAATCCAGCTATGACAGCTGAACCGATGGCAACTGTGAAATGACTGTTTAATATCAGTTTGAATGTGATTGGTTAATTTTGAATACAGTCACATCCCTACTTATTACTGTTATTCCTCCTCCCTCCAAATTTCAGTTAGTTTTTTAATTGAATTGTACAGTTTATATGTTATATTACAAATGGGAAAAGTCTGAAGCGATTTATCTTGGTATATTTTTTTTACATCTGAAAAACTTGGCATTTTAATAGGTACCAACAAAGGAGAATAGAGTATTTGTAGCTCAGGGTTGAAATGAGGAGTCCTTAGTGCTCTCTGAGCTTGGTTATTTTCTTGCAGATATTTCATTACCCCAATTAGATAACATCATTAGCACTGAATGATGTTAACCACCGATAGTAATGAATGTAATGAAACATTTGCAACAGCTCAGAAAGCATCAAGGACCCCTTCATTTTAATAGGGTGTGTAGACTTTTTATATCCACTGTATGTCCAAATCCTACATACATACAAGGGAATCTCCTTCCTACAATTCAACTTTGTTATTAAGAAGGAATTCACTCCCTGCTTAATAACAAACATTTAGACTGTACAACCAGTACCAGATACCTAAGCGATTCATAAGTTTCTGGTACTGGTTGTTCAGTCTAAACTACCTTCTATGGAAGTTACCCGATTCCCATAAAAATATTTTTTGTTGAAATCATTCTTTGTCACTGAGAGGTCAGCAATGGATTAAGACTTTGCCATGCTGAGTTGATTTGGAAAAACATTCTTAAGAATTAAGGTTATTGAAAAAGCATATAGAGTTCTAGTTTATTTTAAAAGTTACTGACCACTTCTGAGCTTTTCTCTGAATATGGCTTTGTCAACTGAAGTTACCCGACTCCCATAAAAATATTTTATGATATGCGAGTGATGCTTGCATCCTAGACGTTCATATTTATCTAAAGTTTAAAATGATTATCATGACAAACAAGCTGGGTTGCAAAAAGAGCCAATTATTCTCCATACAGATAATCTATAAGCTTTGAGTTCCTGTATATCCAGGAAAGAAATCTTCCCAGACCCATGGATAGCTCTGAAAGATACAATAAATGCACAGCAACTAGTTCAACCTGTTCTAACAGGCAAGGTTGACAGTCCAGACGCCCAATGTCACCTTTCCTGCTTGATCTGCTCTCTAAATCTTTCAGTATATTTTCAACACATCTATCTTCAAAGGCAAAAAAAAATCACCTCTGCATCTTTTAAACATCTGGCCAGAAGTGCTATAGAGCAGATATTTACAGTACTCTTGCCAATCCTCAAATCAGAAAACTGCATCGCATGAACTTGGTTATCTTCACTGTTAATCTCAATCCTGCAACTATTGTCTCTATCCTTAGTCATTGCAAGTGACCTGACTTCACTCCAACATAATAGGTGACAAAGCCTTAATAGATTTTACACATTTTGAGGCTGTCCTTAGTATAAAAGGAAAATGCTACCTTTCATCAGATATCTATAGGTAGAGGAAAGAGTTTTTTTAAAAAAAGATGGCATTCAAATTATATAGACCAGTGTTTCTCAACCTTGGCAGCTTTGAGATATGTGGACTTCAACTTCCAGAGTTTCTCAAAACTCAAAGCTGTCAAGGGTGAGAAACACTGGTATATATAAAGAATACACTCACATCAATAATATCTGATTATATTAAAATGAATTAAGGACCTTTCTCACAATAAATTTGGGTCGCTTAAAACCATCCACTTACATTTCTAAAAATATCTGCTCTATAAGCAATAAAATTATGTTTAGTTTGACATTTCATTTAAGCAATGAAGGCACTTTTCTTATATTGCATGCCTGATATGGGATAAGTTAAAAGTAATTTGGGGTAAATAATATACAAATGCATAATGAAGCTTGATTTTATTTTATTTATTTATTAATTTAATTTGTATACCGCCCTTCTCCCGAAGGACTCAGGGCGGTGAACAGGGCAATACATAAAAACAAGATACAAAAATTAAAAATTATTAAAAAGTAATTAAACAGTGCCCATAATAAATTGAGCTCCGTTTCATTTTTTTGCACAAATAAAATATTTGGAACAAGTGACAAACTTCAACATCCTATGTATGTCACAATTCTGATTGCACCATAGCATATGAAATGAGAAGAATCTATTCTAGTTTCTATTTGGTTGCCTCATTGCATAATTTGTGTAGAACATTTTCATACATATAGAGATGGGCTCATTTGCTATTCTTCACCTTTAGTGTGCTTGAATATCTTGGCAATAACGCAGGTATTTTTTTTTACTATAGTTCTACTCAGGGCTTTTTTTCTCATTGAATGTCCAGAACGGAGTTCCGGCACCTTTTTTGGATGGAACCTTGTAGGGTAGGCAAGGTGGGTTGTATGACGTGTGTGAGTTCCGGCACTTTTTTTTTTAACAAAAAAAAGCACTGGTTCTACTTTATAATGTATCTGTAATAATGAGTAGCTTGGCAGTGATAGAATGTGAACTCACAGATGAATCTCCCCCTCCTTCTTAGGGCACTCTAGATGATTACTTTTTGGAAAATCCTACTATTCTAGAGATTAGAATACTAATCTCAGGAAGTTAATTTTAGTGTCAAAAATTAATAACTAAAACATTATATCGTTTTTCAGAAAATTCTCATGCAAAAGTATTTTATATAAAGAACATAATTTTATTTTTATATAAAAATTCACAAACAGCACATAATGAGGTTCACAATATTCCTAGTAATTAAAAAAGGGGTTAAGCCTTAACAAGTAAGCCTCTCAGAACACAGCAGAACTGGTTCCTGAGCAAACATTCACATGATTAGTATGTACTCTAAATAGCTTCTTTCAATGTCATGTATGTTTCCTAAGACGCCCTTTAACTAATTTTACTTTTCAAAAACATGTTTAATCCAACTGCACTTCTTAGAATACAAGAAGATATTGAAAAAATATGACAATGTTAAAATAAAAATGACTGCAATATTTTCATTTCACCTCAATATGTTCAAAAAGTTTGTTTCAAATCATCCTCATTATTTTTAAGTATGCTTTCATTCTGAATATTTGCTAGGATATGGGAAAAGTGTGTGCTCTGTATTGATTACTTTAATCAAGAGAGAGAAAATGGATTTCACTCCTTAATCTTTTTCACCACACCCTCAATTTTTGCCAAAGAATAGTCATGATTAATGTTAGTTACTTCAAAGGAGAATCTTTATTTTTAATAACAAAATATAGGCCAAACTGACAATAGTACAAATACTATTGCTAATCTTGAATACAAAACAACTTCTTTGCTCCATTATATCCTAGTAATTAAGAGTTAAAAATCTTGCTGTCTATAGTACACACATATTTATACACTGGCATATTAACTCTTATTCCTCAGTTATCCATAGGAATATACACAGTGTTCTTTGGTTAGCCATACAAATGCATTCACCTATTTAATATCATTACCCATTATAATACTACTATGAAAAGCGTGGTTTCTATAGAAACATAGATAAGTATTTAGAGTGCATGCATTTGTGCATGGATATAATTTATACATGGGTAATTTCATAAAGAAATCATTTTTACAGATTTTAACAAAAGCAATACATGCAAGTTACAAGAATACTGCAAAAACACATTAAGGAAAGTGATAAGATATCCAGAAACTTCAAAACGTGCAAACGTAAGAAAAGCCTTGCTATTTAACAACGAATTGTTAAAAATAAGCTCGAGTTCTAGCTTTATTTTTTTTTAATTTTAAAGTCCCGGCCACTTTAACTATTTGTATTCCCAAGTCATTTTGATTGGCAAGGCCACACACGTAGCTTGTACTGTATTTTATTTTGCCTTTCACCTTCTGCAAAGCTACCCAACTAGAGAACTAACCCCAAACGAAGTCATTAGCAAAACAGTGCGCACGTGCAAGCCGAAGCCCTTTGGACCCAAAAGCAGCCGGAGGCCCCGAAGACTAAAGGCAGGAGCAGCGGGATGGCTTTGGCTCCGAGCTTGACAGATGCAGCGGAAGGGGCCGACTGGTTGCGCTTAATGGCGACTCCCGATGGCCTGGCGCTCTCGCACTCCCGAGTCCCGGGCACAAGTCCCGCCCCAGACTCTTTACGGTGGGCTCGCAAAGCACCGCCGCAGACCGCAAGGCTCCCTGCCCTTGCCCAGGGCTCCGAACGCTTCCCCCAATCCTCTCTCAAGCAGCCTGCCCGCCGCAGCGCTCCAGAGCCCAATCCGCCTTCTCCCCGAGGTTCCCACCGCACTTCCCACAAACGCAACCAGCAAAGCGGCCGCCTACCTCCTCCTCCCCGTCCCCCCTCTCCTGCAAAGGGATTCAAGACGGCATTCCCCGGTAACTCCCGACTGCGGGTCGCCCTGGCGCAGCCATCTGGCAGCTTTGGGCGACAGGCCTGGAGCAAAAAGCACCTGCGCCTACCTGTTGCCCCGCTTGTCAGCACCTTCCTCTTCCGAGAGAGCTGGTGGACTGCCTCCTTCCTCTGGGCTTGCGTTTGCACTTCCTCCTCCTCCTCCTCCTCCTCCTGGGGCCGTGCTGCTGCGGCTGTTACCACCGTTGCGTCAAAACCGGAACATGGCGTCAGGGCCGGCTGCTATATACATAAGCGGGAGCAAGCGGGAGTAGGACTTCCCCGCGCGCCTGGGCTCGGCCCCCGCGCGGGAGTTTCGGGGAGCCAGCAGGTCACCAGTGGAATGCCTCTTGCCGAATTTTCTTGAATCGATTGCCGAAGGGATAATATAATATGCCTTGCAACGCAGTCAGCTGTTTTTGGGGTTGTTGTTTTTTGGGTTACCGGTTTAGTTTGCCGTAAGTGGGCAAAAATGGCCGAAAGCGCACGTTCTCTGGGTGCGCCAAAACAGCGTGTGAGATACCCCTCTTCTCCTTTCTGTGGGTGGCAAACGGAGGTTTCGCCCCTCTTCTGGCCGATCACGATTATGTAGCGAAACTCTCCTGTAGTTCCGCTCAGCTGGAAGCCCAGTAGAGACTGACCCTTTTAATCCATTTAATCTTTCGAGCACCGAGTGCTTTTTTGTTCGCTGCTATACTTTCCCAACACTTGAGTTGTTGGTGCCCGTGGATTTTGCCTCGCAGCCTCGCGTTGCCAAAGAAGAACCGAAGAAAAAATATCCCTCTGCACTATAGTCTCCGTGCCTATCATTGCCAACATGGCATTTAAATTTAGTGGGGGAAATGTTTCAAATAAAGCTTTTCTTTTCCTTGGGACCCAGATTGTTGGGGGCAATTAAGCTGACTTTGTAATAATGCCGCTTGGGGGGTGTATGAAAGCCCTAATAAGCAGGCATATACATAGAATGAAGGCTACTGCTAAGCTTGTAAGCCGCCCTGAGTCTTCGGAGAAGGGCAGGATATAAATGGAATTAAAATAAAAATAAAAATTAAAAAATTAATTGCTTTTGGATTTCCAAGATTAAATTTCAGAAATTTGGAGGAGATAAAAATATGTTTAGCTCTCTAGAGCAGACATGTCAAACACAAGGCCTGGCGGCCAGATCCAGCCCGCGAAGCCATCCTGGAAACAGTGAGGGAACGGCCCCCACTGCCTTGGCCCTGGCCCAGAGACCCTCCTCCTGCCAGAGACCCTCAGATCTGTCCCACTCCTGCCCGGACCCCCATAGGCACCCTTGATGCCAACTTTGTAGAGCTGGCCACGCCCACCCAGTAGGCCATACGCACTCTAGCCACGCCCACCCAGCCCCCTGAGGGCAACCGCAATGCTGATGCGGCCCTCAATGAAATTGAGTTTGACACCCCTGCTCTAGAGTGTAAAAAGTAGTAAGTTTAAAAAGTAGAATTGCTGCAATGATGAAAACATTGTTAAGGGGAAAGCTGTGTTTATCTTATGCCATTTAATAGTTGTTAGAAAAGATGCTAGAGATTCCCTTTTTCCCCCAATGGTCCAAATGTCAGAAGGGCGGGCAAGTTCATAGGCTGTTTGATCAATTAAGTGCCACAGCACAGCCATTTGTCAACAAGCCCCTCCCTCGTACAAGTGTCAAATAGCAACAAAATAGTCAAAAAACAAAGCCAAAATGAAGAGCAATAATCTCATAATCACTTTTCAGAACACTGGAATGCCTCTATTTGACAAGGCTCCTAGACCTAATGACTGCACCTGCCTTAAGCTATTAGCTAAGGCAAGCAAAACCTGAGCAAGAATGCAGTACTGTCACTGCATCTGATACAGTGAATTGAAATTCAACAGATTCTGCATTACAATCTAAAGAATGTTTAAGAGGAAACTGAAGGAAGGGCTGCAAAGTTGCCAAGTCTGATAAGATTATCATACAACATACAAGTTATTTGCAGAACTCACTAGTTAACCCATCTTAGCCTACTGCTGCAATAGGCTACATTGTGTGAATGCAGTTTATATAGTTAATATTCCAAATTCTGCAAATGCAGAAAACTGATTAGCTGAATATCATTAACATGTCATGTGAATACAAGCATTCACTATTTAGCAATTGAGCTATACTCACATAAGGTAAGGTTGTCTCTGAGTCAACCTCAACTCCTGATGATTTCAAAGCCTTATTCAAGGCAAATGGAACAACTACTGCTTCTGGATTTTTATTTTTTTACTTCTCAATGTAGTCAATAGCCCTGAATTCTGTTTCCCATCTCAAGAGTACCATACTGCTTTCAAAACATTTTACTGAAAACAGCTGAAATCAAAAGCCAATTTCACAAGTCAATTAATATTTTCTGAAATTAACATAGCAGCATTACTTTGATACCATGCTTCAAATTAGCAGCATGTTATTTATGACGTAAATAATGCTTAATTTTATTTCTGAATAGAAATTTTATAGTGCGTATTACAATCTTGTTCAGTAAGATTTTTTTATCCAATTAAGTATTATTACAATTCTCTTTATATAATACATAAACATGAATAAAATTGGATTTCTCAGTGTGGTTCCTGACAATACTATACTACAGTTGAAGGTTTATTATAATGGATGTTTTACATCCTAAAAGTATATGACATTGTTGTGTACCATAAGTTGGAAGATATGACAGCATTTTTGTTTCAAATAGCTAAATACTAGTATTGAGTTCCAGTTACTACAATAGTTAACTATTCTTGGGATCATTATCTTTCTTTACCAATGGATACAGGCAATACATGCAAAATTATCAGTTTATTTTTACTGCTGTTAAACCAACATTGCCAGTATAAGGTATTAAACACAGGTACAGTAAAAAATGAAGTGGATAATAATACAATCAATGCTTTTATTGAAGATATGTCATACTACTTTGATTTCATGTTACTCAGCATGCTACAAGTCCCCACTCAATCTTATTTATCTTTTTATTTGCCTTATCAAATACAAAGAGAACTTCTGGAATGGACAGGAGCAACCCTTGGCCACTACCTTTAATTCTGTAGCCCTTTGGCAACAAAGTAAGGGATTATTTTTGAAATGTGCTGGTTTATACATGAAAAAACTCTTTAGCTGCCTCCTATTGCAAAAAAGTTAAAACTTTGTGGACCAATCCCTTTTAAAGATGTCACCAAAGTGTTTCTTGTGGCCTTCATATTTTCCCCAATTATCAAAAGTTTAGCTGCTTGTTTAGAATGTTTTATGTATGTAGAAATTGCTGAACACAAAAAAAGTATGTGTTGTGATTCAGGGTCAGCCTGTGAATTCGGCAGTTGGGTCAGACGACTCAGAGGAGGAGGAGGGGGGTGTTGAAGACCTTGCTGAGGGGGTTGAAGATCTTGCTGATGAGAGCCCTCAGCCAGGCCCCTCCCACTTGGTCACCACGGAGACCCAGCTGTGTGAGCCTGACAGCGTGGATGAAGATGACCCACAGCTGGCCCTGTTCAAGGACGCCCGACACAGGAGGCAGTCAATTAGGAGTAAACAGAGGAAGGCAATGGGGCTTCTCGGAAGGAGGCAGAGAGAAGCCACGCCCTGAACTCTATATAAGGGGAATGTGTGGGGAGGGCTGGTTTGCTGAAGGCAACCGCTTGGATAGTTCGTGTTTCTTAAAGCTCCTGTTTCTTGGTTTGTGTCTTGTTTGTTTTTGTAGCTATAAATTTGGCAGGCGTAATTCCAGCCTCTTGCCGTTTGTAAAGGGGTTGTCCCTGCCTTTTCTGCAGGGCCGGTAGCAGGCTGGTACAGAACAGTATGAATACCTTTCATCTACATGTTTTTTCAAGAGTCACTGTTAAAGATAAAACCTAAAATTCTGCGAACAATGGTCTTTCTAGGTAATAGCCACCTAGCTTTTATTCAGCTCTTCATTCACTTCTTTCTGAATTTCTTTTTCAATTTTTGATGTATCATACTCTATCATCATATCAAATTGTCTCCAAGGCATTTCCCATTTTTTAATTCTTTCTTTGTCTTTTTCTGTAAGATATTCGTCAAAGTTGATGCCCTGGATATTGTATTTTGGATGTTCCCAGCGTTTTGACCACGGTTTAGGCTTCATTTTGACCTTCATCTAATATAATTCAAAGTAAAATGTGTTAGTTTGTGAATACCGTATTTCAGCAAAATACTTCCAAAAATTGTATTTTGTACTCATAGACATCCCTCATTCATGCATAGTGATTTTTTAGCGATGCTGAGAAATCACGTGTGTCCCATATGATTCTTAGAATGGGTGAACTTGTGCCAATCACTATCTGTTGATTGAAACTTTCAGATTATTATACTTCTTAGATGAAATAACAACAGGTGGGCTATAGTTCATACAGGAACCTTATTGGTCAAATACAATGCTGTGCTGGAACCTAAAATCATTTGGAAACCTTTAGAACTTGGCAGTTTGTACAAAGCTCTTCATGCTCATAATAAGTAATTGTTTTCCTTTGTTAACTCAAAAGCAATTATTTATATAGGGGAGAATGCTGACAATAATAAAAACAGGGTAGTTACCCTACATAATAGTACTTGACTTAACATTGGTTGCTTAGCAACTGTTCAGAGTTATGATGGATCTCTCTGGGGATACTTACAAGCAGTTCCTAAATTCTGACGGCTAGACACGGCTAGACACGTGTCTGCATGTTGGGTGCTTGGCAACTGGCCCGCATTTATGGTCGTTTGCAGCATCTCACAGTCTTATGACCTCACTTTATAACAGTTTTGCCAAAAATTAGCATTTACTTCTGGTTCTCAGCAAAACTGGCCCATAGGGAACCATTGGTTCGCTTATCAAGTGCAGCTTTGCTGGAAGATCTTCACAAAAAAAAGTCATAAAAAACCACAGGTGACCTGATTTATGACCATCATGACTGTGAGGGGCAGGTTCCATTACAGTCATAAATCAAGGACTACCTGTAACCTGACACGAAACCTCTACTGGAGAACATTTTCCAAGCAAGCAGAATTCTGTGCAACAGCTTTACAATGCAAAATTATTTTCAAGCACAACGAATTGTTAGCTGCATGCACCAGTTACCCATTTATATTACCTTATTGACAGGAACATCATCATAAAGTATGTAAGACACTGGCTTCATGTTTACATCAACAGTGCTGAACTCTGGCAGAGCATCTCGTAAATACATCAAGTTATCATCTGGCCTCTTTTCCAACTTCAAAACCTTGATCTCATGGATTAGGGGATTATATAATTCATAGCAGATTTCAACACCTTAAAATGAACATTATTTCTTTAGTTGATAAAGCAAACGCTTACCACACTTAGCAAACAAATAATGATCCAGGTTTTAAAACTATGAAAGCTGAGTTTTCCTTGTGTGATACGGTCAATTCTTTGTAATTTTTAACCTTGCTGTTTGAAGCCGATACTGTTCCCTTTTCTGAATGTCCTGACTACATCCTTAAAAGGCATAACAAACTCTGTATACTTACCTTGTCCGTTTATTACATTTCGAAGTATGAATGTTGCACCAAGTCCCTTTCCTGATCGCTGAATACAAATTCCTACAAAAGTGTTGCATTTTCCATTGGAATAGGGATCCATTGCAGAAACAGCAAGTATACTTCCTGGCAGAAAAGAAAAAAATTCAACATTCAAAGAAACTACGTCAGACCTATGGATTAATTAGAGTAAATATAACACCTTAAAATAAAAGTAAACAATTTTCTGACATAATTTTGTTGCATGTTGGAACAAAACATTTTGGAAATCACATGGACAGCATGGGCAAATACTGCATATGTGACCAGGGTTTTTGCACATGAACTAATGAGAAACTTTGATACTTTCAGAATTAAATGAGAACCCAGGCTCGCCAGTCAAGCAGTTGATCAAATTTATACGTATTTGGACAAATCCCATGCCCACTCTAAAGTGCTCAAGATGTCTCAGATCTAGAAGGGCCCGAGTCACATCTAACGTTTGGGATTTGCCACTGTGGTCATAAGAAATATACACCATAACTAAGCCTTCATGTATAAATATTTCTCCTTACCTAAAATATTTATATCCTACAATATAAGTTCATTAGGTTAGCTATTTCTGCTAGTATACTATTTATAAATAACAATTCAAAAAATAACAGCTTTTTAATGTCAAGTTCAAATTATATTTTTCATAGTAAAAAATTAACCCACCTTCTAATGATTTTTTTCAATTTATATGGCTCCAATTCACCAAGTACATATGTGTCTCTTATGCGTTCATTTATGAAATTTTTTTAAAACTATTTTAAAATTTAGTCACATATTTTGTTAACTTCCCTTAAAATATTAAAGTATTTAACCCTTAACATTTAGAATGGAACTTCTGTCTAAACTGACTACTGTATTTGGTCATTTACTTAAGTATGGACAACATTTACATTAATTTGTAGGCAAATTGGAACATTATTCTGTTTATACTGAATAAATATCCTTATAAAGGAATTATTTGGGAACAGATACTTTGGACCTCACAAACATCTGTTATTCAATAATAAAACTCAACTTTTTTCAAGCTTCCAAATAGTCTTGGGGAAAAAATGTCACAGCTCTAAGGTACATACTCATTAAAGTTAATCCAAACCTTATGCAGAATTCTCAAAGTCAGACAACTTGAACAAATAGTAGAATTCACTATGTTCACATGATGTTCAAATCACTTCAGTTCTGGATCAATTCAACATACAGAGTCCTACTAAATTAAACATTATATATAAAACGTGTTTTCTTTTACACTACAGTGCAATTATTTATGATGTAAGCAATGCCACATTATGAAGTTAACATTCCTAATATAGTACTGACCGACATAAAATTCTGGAATATTGATTACTTTTCTTCTTTTTGTCATATATTGTCTTTCAAGGAAGAATTTTAAAGGATTTGTTCTCTGCCGTGGAGGGATGAATTCAGGACTCAAGAACCTATTAGATATATAAATAACTTCAAAATAAAAGAAAATCTGACTTATTTAACATTTAAAGATCAAATATAACTAGATAGGTGTTATTTACCGTGTTTTTGTTGCTTGTTGTTTTAATTCATCAATAATGATTGGCTTGGAAGGTGGTTTAAATTGTTCTGATTCTCCATCTTTACTGTTGAATCGTCCAGCTGATAAAGCAAGGCACCCTTTGGAAGAATAATATTTACATTAACTGCTATGTTTTAACAATATCTACATATCTTTATAGGCTTGTGTACTATACAAGCAAACATCCTTGTACTGCAACTCTGTATAAAAAATTGCAAAGACACTCAAGAAACGTATCAGATACATATTGGCTTCTAATTGTGATCCACCTTAGATATGAATACATGTAAAGGGTACAGCTGGATTGTTGAAAATGCAAGTCATGCAATAGAAAAACAAAGTCTTCTGATATTAAGTTTATCACAGCATAATTTTTTGCGGACTAGGATTCATTCCATTAAACTCTTAAAAGTGCTAACCGCAGTTGACAAATGCAACATTTAAAAAAATACACCAAACTGAAGATAGGCTTGATTCACACACAAGGTGCAAAAAAGTATAAAATACAAATATTCCATACCGAAAAAACCGTAAGATCAGAGTTCTAAGAAAAAAGCTGGGGGGAGCCTGAGATTCTCGCAATCGTCCGCTACGGAGTAATTTACACTTCGGGACGTACAAAAACAGAACCAACAGAAATGGAAATCCCACTATTTCCATAGCCTATCATGCGGAGAACAACAACAACAAAATGCACAAGGAGAACAGGCAAGAGTTTCACACTCTGCAAGGGACTTTCTTTTTAGGAATATGTCTCCTCGGAAGGTAAAACACATTCAGAACGAAAACGCTCTGCCGAGCACTTACTGCAGCGAGCAACAAGCGGCGACCAAAGCTTCCTTGTAAGAGCCGCCATGACCGTTTAGGACCATTCCGTACAAAGAGAAAAGAGCGCATGCTCCTGAGACGCAATTAACGCTACGGCAGCCTCAGACAGACAAAATTAGTTCTCGCAGTGAAAAAGATAGGGAAAAAGTTCCCTGTTATCGGGGGAATGCGTCCTTTGGATTTCTGGTTTCAGTTGAACTTTTGCACCGGCTGAAAGAGAATTGTCGAAATTCCCCATACATTGCTGTTAAAGATAAGATTTCTAAATTCTCATCCAGTTTTCCTGGTGATGTGAAGCTTTGTTTTCATTTATATTAAATACACACAACAATCACTAGTAAGGAAAAATCTTGTTTCGACTCTCGGGCAAATCTGAGCCTTATTGTCAAATTCCGTCTTCCTTTTATCCTATTTGCCCAGGGTTTACAGCTACAGACCAAGAAATGTATATGATATATATGCCTGGTATACCAAATTAATTTAATATATATTAAGAAGCATTAAGTTTGTACTCAGTTTCTTAAATGACGTCGGGCAATTATAGTGCACAAATGTAACTTGTCTCTGCAATTCTTTAAAGCAATATTGTTGCAGAATCAAGAGATTCAGACTCCGGAATCAAAAGAAGTTTGTTTTATTTTGCGCAAAAGGTTCAGAGCAAAAAGCAATATCAATGTCTGAACACGTTTTCAGGAAAAAGCAAGTACATATATAGTCTTCAAAAGTAGCAAACCACGGAAATATTACTTATGAGCGTTGATTGGTTACTTGAATTACAGCCCCCAACTCCCCCTTGTTGCTATGCTGATATTTAGCTAAATATCTTGCAACCTTTTCTGATCGAGGTCACAAGTTCCTTGTAGAAGCGCTTAAGTTTCCGGCACCATGTAACCACTAGCTACAAACAAGACATACGTGGTTAGATCAGGGGTAGGCAACCTCGGTTCTTTTATGACTCATGGACTTCAACTCCCAGAATTCCTGAGTCAGCTGACTTAGGAATTCTGAGTCAGCTGACTTAGGAATTCTGGGAGTTGAAGTCCATGAGTCATAAGAGGTTCCCTACCCCTGGGTTAGATGTATCACAGCTCTATGCTTGACTAAATAGGTGTGAGAGACAGATGAACTTGTGGTTTGGCATTTTCCATTTCCTTGTTCTTTTCTAACTAATACACACGTTTTCTTTAAGCCGCACTTTTATGTCCTGCCTTCACTTTATGTCCTGTCTCACTTTATGTTGTGCCTCAATATAGTCTTTGCCTGGAATAACAGGGCAAGCAGTTGTATGATCTTTGGAAAAGTTGCAGCTGTTTCAAAAATTACTAATTGGGGCTATTTTCATGTTTCTAAATATCCTGAAACACCTTTTTTCATAATGCTTTTCCAAAATGCTGTACAATGGAACTGAAAATATGACTTACCCTTGAAAAACTTCTGGTGCAAAAAGTAGCATCTAACCTGATTGGATTCTGCCTATTCTGAAATTTCTATATCAGGTGACAATTTTTCACATTTTAGAACATTTCACATTTAGCGTTTGTAATTGTGTAATGATATGCTATTACAATATTACTATATGTTTATGATTTTATCTTGTTTCTATTGTTAATGGTGCTTTTAATTAATTTAGTCTGTTTACTTTTTTATCGGTAGACTGGCAAAGCTATCAGATCTGGGTTGTAAAAAGAGGAACAACCACTAGATGGCAGCAAAGAAATATTAATACTTCAAATCTTGGTGGTAACCTGTCAGCATCTGGATTTTAGTTCAGTTGGAAAGGTAGCATACACACTTATTAAAAATTAGGTTAATCTGAGGCAGAACGAATGACAAATAGTTCCTGTATGAATTTACTGGGGATCATTTATTAATCAAATAATATGCAAACTTATAAACAACAAGTAACTGTGGCATATAGAGATTATTAGTATTGCATATATTTCAGATTTCTGAGCATCTTTATTGTTAGCTAAATATGGACGAACATTTAAGCAAAATCCAATATTGCTATAATATTTGGTTGTGGCTGCTATAAGTAATTGCAGAATAATATAAATAGTAAAACTATTCATTTCACTGATAACCTATTGTTTCTCCAAGTTTGTGTTATTCCATAATCACCTCAACACTGAGAGAAAAGAAGTTTCTAGAGTCAACACTGAAAGGATTAAACCATCCTAATTTCCAAAGACCCCTAGAATTATTGTTTTGCAATACATTCAATTCTCAGTTACAAATCTTAATTATCCTTTATAATACGGGCCATTTAACACTTTAAAAGCAGACTAAACAGGTTCAAAGAACACATTATCAACTCTTTTCCAAAATGGAGAGATGCACTGTATCTACATATAAATTAAAATATCTAAATTCTATGCTGAATTGAGGTATTACTTGCTCTCTTTTTTGGTGATGCTATTTTGTATATAAATTGATTTTTCCTATTACTGAATTTTTATAGAGAATTTTAATTTGCAATCTAGTCTAGCAGTGTTTAGCATACATTACATTGCAGTGCTAAGCTAAACTAAGCTGTTTTTTAAAATGAGGATTTTTTTAAAAAAATATGTATACCGGTATATAAAATTGGCTGTCCATTAGTTATTTGTTGCTATTTACTTTCAAATGAATACTGATGTCCAGATAAAGCTATGATAACATTGGGATTTTTCCTTTACTGGAAATTTCCACTTGGATCCAGGTAATGTTTAAAAAATAGTTTTCTTGTGAACTTGGCATAACGGCATTGAGATTGCCTTCAGACTGTTGGCTCCTTATGCTGCCAATCATTCCTCTTCTGCTATGAACTGAAAGTAGAAATACCAGTGTCTGGCCACCACCTATATTTATAAAATGGTGCAAAAAACTATACAAAATTATATACAAAAGGTGGCATAATGGTAGTTATTGTCCATACAAACACACACACACACACACACACACACACACACACACAAACACAGAGTGCTTTTTTGTAAAAAAAAAAAAGTGCCAGAACTCACATACGCCATACAACCCGCCTTGCCTACCTACAAGGTTTACCTTTGTAGTTGGAAAAAAACCCCTTCAGTTGTTAGTGTATCTAAAAGACTAGGATTTTGTTCAAGGTAAGTTAATACTATTAATTTACCATTTTGGCTTCCGGTTTCAGATCATGGCACTCCCAGATGTGTGAGGTGATTGCTCTTCACGTGGTTTGGCTTTCTTTCTCTGGGGGCCCCCCTGTAAAGGGGTTGAAAGTCACCCTGGAGGAGTGATGAGTGGGGGAGACGACCCTCCGATTGATGGTGGCAGCCCTCCCGTCGATCTGGAGCAGCTCTTCGGACTGACGAAGAAAGGATCGGCCACTTCTGCTGTTTCCTGCCGAGGCCAAACTTACAATCAAGCACTTGAAAGCACAGTGGAGAAACTGAGTGAGACCTGCCTTCTCTTTTTTCCAAATTTTTACTTTTTCCTGTCAAAAGCCTGTTGAATCTGCTTCCCCTTGCAAGGAGAAAGAGAAAGAGCGGCCTTTGTTTACACCGGGAAAAAAAACTTGAAAAAATATAACTATCTAATTGGACCTACATCCCTTTTATATTTGGTGACGCAAAAACTACTATTTTCACGGGAACTGACTACCCCATCTACTTGATAAAAAAGGGGTAAAAAGACATAGAAGGATTTGAATTCAATAAAATTTACTCTGAAAAGGATTTTAAATACTCTGAGGAAATCTTGTGGCTAAGCCTGGTACAGCAAGTGAATATTACTGGCAAATAATTCTGTTTCTAATTTGGACTCGTCCTTGGCATTAGCTAAAGATAAAAACCTGAAACAGCTGGGAGGTGAATTTAGCTCTCAAGATCTGTGGAGGCAAACATTTACTGACTCTTGTTTAAAAATTAGCCTCCACTAAAGGACTATCTATATTCCAGAAATGGAGGAAGACCAGCCACAAACTTCAATTGATTACAAACTTATACTTGAAAAAATTCTCGAAGCCACTGAGATAATTAACTCTAGACTGAAAGATAAAGGTGTTAGCTCCAATCCACAAACTGAAACCCAGACTCCAACTAAAGAACTTACAATCCAGAAAACAACAAAATTGGAACAAACTACTATTAAGACAGAGGAATATAAGGAACAACAAAAAGATATTGAAAAATCTAATATCCAAATCCTGACTCCATCCCAAGAATCTACAATTTTAAAAGTACAAGGAACTATCACTAAGACAGAGAATTTTAAGGAACAACAACAAAGTATGGAAATACTCAAATCTTGACCTCATCTAAAGAGCCTACAACTCTAGAAGTATATCAAGTATATCAATACAATATAGGTTGTTCTGTTGGTAATGTGTGAAGTATCAGGATGAGAAATAGAAAATGTTTATTAGGTAGAATTGAGTTGTTCGACTACTGTGTGTATGTTAGATGTTACAATTTTTGGTGTAGTGAAATAAGGGAAATTTGGGTTATGAATATTATTCTGGATGTTAAAGGCTAAACTTGAAT
Source organism: Vipera ursinii (assembly GCF_947247035.1). Taxonomy (NCBI): domain Eukaryota; kingdom Metazoa; phylum Chordata; class Lepidosauria; order Squamata; family Viperidae; genus Vipera; species Vipera ursinii. The sequence goes on from NC_139512.1 coordinate 190,598,790, forward strand.
ACTATAACCAAAATCAAAAAATAGATAAAACTTAAAAACAGGACATGGATATGTTTAACTAAAATTGGACTGACAAATTTTTTAACTGACCACGTTATTCTTAGAAATTTATTAGTTTAAGCATGTTTAAATGCTAAGGGAAATAGAGAAGGATGTTTTGATAATGCAACCTGAATTATGTACTAAAAACTCTGTTACTGAATTTTTGATTACCCAGTCACCATGATGCTTTCTAAATATATAGATGTTAAAATGGAAAACTAATAAAACTTGTTTTTAAAAAATAAAAGACTAGGATTTTGTTCAAGGTAAGTTAATACTATTAATGTTACCATGCACTGTGTGCTTTTAAATTACAAGAAGGCACTTTATTAATCTTTTGGGACATTTACCACTGGCCTACCCATTTAGTTTAATTAGTGGAAATGTCAGCTTTCTATGTGGAATGAAATTGGCCCAATAAAACAAAATTTGGTTGCTTGTAATAGATTGAATTATTTTTAAGAAGTTGTCAAACAAGGTGGAAAAATTTACATTCGGAGTTTAATATGGATATTGACTTGAAACAAATTTAAGTTGAAACTTTGTCAGTGAACACATTACTTTTAATTTAACTTTAAGTTAAACCCAATTTAATAAATAGATCTGATTAAACCTCATACTGTAGGTCTACCTGTACATCTGACCAATATATAATTAGTATATATTATTAATAATCCCTCCAAATCACAAGACATTGGCTTTATTCTTATTCTTCCCCTCTGCAGTTTGAATATAAAGTATTAAAGACTAAAAAGAGATTTTCGTAGACATCCCAGCCTTTGAACTACCCAAGGAACCGAAACAGCAAAGTTTTGCTATTGGGCAAGCTTCCACGCCAGCCGCCTTTCTTTCCTCTCGCTTCGCCTCTTTTTAACCTCACACTTCTATAAGGGAAGGCAAAAGGCTCACTCACCCTCTGTGAAAGATGGCCTCCATGTTTATGTGTCTCCCACTGCCACCATCGGCTTCCACACTAATAGTCCGATCCAGCCAATCAAGCCACACTCTGGTTTGATAACTCAGGACAGCTAACATACCTAATATTCCCTCCTCTTTTTTTCTCCACAACAACAACTCTATGAGGTGAGTTGGGCAGAGAGAGAATGATTGGCCCAAAGTCACCTAGTTGGTTTTCATGTGGGACTAGAATTCACAGTCTCTTGCTTTCTAGGCTAGTTGCCCTCACCATTACACCAAACTACCTCTTCAGACCTAGCTAGGGTTTATTGGTGCCTAGCTAGGCTCATTTGTTATTACAGTTGCCTTTTATTTATTTTTTTATTTATTCTGTTGTTTTTATTTTAAGTTGTTGTGACTTGCCCAGAGACTTTTGAGTTGGGTTGGTCATAAAAACTGTAAAATAAATAAAAGCATGGGCATGAGGCAGCCAAGGAAGCAATATTTTTTCCTTTTCCTTCTTTCAACCCCTTGTCACCATGTGTCTTCACCCAATATTTTGAAAGAGTTTCTTAGAGCTCTTTTAGTGCCCTGTGTTGTCTGTCTGTGTGCTTAGTGTTTGTTTGTTTTTTACTAGTTCTTGCAGCACAGGAATTGCAGCATTGTTTCAGGTTTTATAATGTGATTTTAAATGCTGGTGTTCTGAGTTTTAGAAAACTTGTCTGCCTGCTTTTCCTAATACATTTTAATTTTCTGCTGTTTTATAAATAGGCTGGAAAAGAGCAGAATTATTTCTATCCCCTGCCTTTCTCCATGTCCTGCAGGGGGAGCTCAAAAGATTCCTCAGAAGTAGCACTGATATTACCTATTTTGGATAAGGAAACATCTGCAAGAAAACAACCAAGCTCATAGAACAAGGGTCTTCAAACTTGGCCCTTTTATGACTTGTGGATTTCAACTCCCAGAATTCCTCAGCCAGTGTGCCTGGCTGAGGAATTCTGGGAGTTGAAATCCACAAGTCATAAAAGGGCCAAGTTTGAAGACCCCTGTCGTAGAACATCAAGGACTCTTCAGATTCCTTACAACTTGCATTTTTTTTCTCCAGCTCTCTTGGGAGAAGGAGGGAATTCCTGCTTTAGAAAGTGCAGTATTTATGTGGGCACACAATCAAAAAGTAACCTTTTAAAGAAACTTGGGCTATTCCATTGAATTTTTATTTTTAAAATGTCATTGACATTTTAAAGTTCTCCTTACCTGGCACTATTTAGTGCTGCTGGCTGGGAGAATTCTGGGAATTAAAGTCCACACAGCTTAAGGCTGCAGAAGTTCAGAAACACTGATGTAATGGTTGAGTAATTGCCCTCAAACCAACATTCTTCAAGGGTTTAAGAGGAGGCATCCAGTATTCTGTATGTCACATTGATTGGCATATTGTAGCTTTTCCACATGTATTTTTTAACATGCTGAACATTCCACATGTTCTGTTGACAAAAGCACAGCATAGGTGTCAGGTTCACAAATAAGAATTACTCTCTTTTAAACATCAATTTTTGTCTCTCCAAAAATATTGAGAAGCCATGCTGAGGCTCACAAGATTCTCTTCCTCCTCTTTCTTGCTTTTTGAAAAGAAGCAATGTATTTAGATCATGTTATTCTAAAGATTTATTGGTTGAGGCTGCTAAAAGATTTCTTCGTTATAAATATGTATAATGAAAACATTTGAAAATTTTCCTTCTCTCTCTCTTCCCTGTCAGAATCTTCTTTCCTAAGATGTGGATTGAAGTGGGTTGTGACACCCCACTATGAAGGGTGACTGAGAAGAAGTGGGAGGTGAGAAAGTCGGATGGAACAGATTAAGATTGAATATCATTTCTTTTGGCAAAGTGGGAGAGAGAGAGAGCGAGCTAGGTGGGTGAGAACCTTTTAGGGGGGGCTTACTGTCTTTCCCCTCTGTTGGGCTACCCGCTTCTCCTTGAACAGGCAAAGAGTTCAAGCAATTCCAGCATAGAATTTGCTGCTCCCATTGTAAATTCCTGTATTCCATCCAGTGCTTTGGTTTTGCCTTGCCCCAGGATAACGGAGTCTTGGTTTTGCATGTGGGAGTATGTTGAGGGAAGAGATTAAATTAGGCAAATATAACCTTTGGGTTTGGGTTTGGGTGTCTTCCCACTTTGTGAACAACACTAACCAGTGGAAAACCATGTGCCAGTCAGGAATCGATGCATGGGTGAGTCTTTGGAAACAGTGAGACTTGAGAGGTGGCTAAGAGCACCTCTTCTCCTTCACCACAGCTACTGAAGTTGGAGTTGTCAAAACATAAGTGCTGCATGATAAAGTGGGAAAGCCAGTTTTCTCAAAACCTGTATCCTGCTAAAGAGCTCCTGCACCCTGAGAAAGCTGGTTCTCCCACTTTGCCCTGCAGCTCACAGCTCACCAATCAGCTACTCAGTAGGCTTGTTCTGAGTCAGATTTATTGTCTTTGTACAAGTCCAGTGAACAAATATTTTGTGAGCTAGGTAAGTTGCAAAGTAAGAACTTTGTAGGAAGGTTTACTATTTTCACCCCTGAGCTAGCCGCTTCTCCTTGAATTGGCAGAAAGAGGGAGGAGAAGAAATAACATGGCAATTACTCCTTCCTTCCTTCCTTCCTTCCTTCCTTCCTTCCTTCCTTCCTTCCTTCCTTCCTTCCTTCCTGTTCCATTCCATTTTTTATTTTCTATATTCCTTTTTCCCTTAATCTTTTAATTTTGTATACTTTTATTGTATTGAAAAATTGTAATAATGAAAAAAAACCCTCCATGGAGGATGGCAAGGGGAGAGAGAGGGAGTGCTATATAGCGAAGTGGCAGAAATTAGGAACCTGCCAGATTTACCGCTTTAAAGTGCAGCTCCCTAGCCTGCCTTACTGCTGCATACAGAGATGTAGAGCGGATACACCCAGCTCTTTCCATGTAAAAGATAAAATAGGTTGGCAGCACAGAAAAGTGCCCAGGATCCAAGAGCGATGGTGTGCCTGCCCCAGTTGGAAGAGGCCAACACTGTAGGCTACTAATATGGTCCCATGCCGTATAGGTTATCTGACCACCTGGCTGAGAGAATGGTTACTGAAGCACAACAAATTTTAAAGGTCTCAAAGCTGTTACAATGGCTGTTTACTTTGATGGGAAAACACAATTTAAACCAGAACAGCCAAAGATGACTTAAGCCCATTCAATGATGCAGACATAGTAGTAGAACAAACAGTACTTCATGCCAGGATCTGTTTGATTTACGGATAGATGTCAGCAGAGAAAGGCATTTAGTTCTAGCTAGAAAGATAGTTTTGCCTTCAGTCCTAGAGGAGATCAACCCTGACTGCTCTTTAGAAGGCCAGATCCTTCTAAACTCAAATACTTTGGCCATCTAATGAGAAGGAAGGACTCACTGGAGTCCTTAGGCTCTTCTCACTGGAGAAGAGCCTAATGCTGGGAAAGATTGAGGGCAATAGAAGAAGGGGACGACAGAGAATGAGGTGGCTGGATGGAGTCACTGAAGCAGTAGGCGTGAGCTTAAATGGACTCCAGAAGATGGTAGAGGACAGGAAGGCCTGGAGGAACATTGTCCATAGGGTCGCGATGGGTCGGACACGACTTCGCAACTAACAACAACAACAAGAAAGATAGTTCATGTTGGTAGTGAATGTTAAAATAGGAGCTAAAAGAGCAGAGGCATTTAAAAGAAACAATTATCTAAAATTTATTACATATCACTAGCCAAAGACTGGAAGTAGAATTTAGGTTACAGTGAGTGACAAATCAGAACTCCAGGAGAAAGTGAAGTGGTTAAGCCTTGGATCAATCATGTGGAGCTCTGGGTGAGAGTGGAAGGAGGGAGGCTGACTCAAAATTCAGAATGAGAACTTAGAAAAGAATGAATGACAAGATGAAACACTTCTGATATCTTCAGCTTCGAATCTCTGCCTAGGCTCAGCAATATTTTTTCCTAAATAAATCTTTTTTTGCTAGCATACTTCAGGTTGGAAGACTTCTTTTACAGAATAAATGAAATGACCACCAATATGAGCAACATCTGTTCACTCATTTATATGGTCTTTTATATATAGGTGGGATCCCCATGAAGCTCTAATGACAAAAGGATGCAAAAATTCAGAAAATCCAAAAGGGGTTGAATTATTTTTCAGGGACTTACATAAGGGGATACATAAAACTTGCCAAGAATGATTGTAGAAAAATAAAGCCATTTTTCCAGATGCTAACTTATCATTGCAGAAAGGAGAGTTGCATGCTCTCTTGGCTACTTTACTGAAAACTAATGAGGCAGTTATATTATCAGAGACCTTATTCTAGACCGGTGTAAAAGTTTAAAAGGAGTAGTATCCAGAACAAAAGTTTCTGACTGAAATATTGTGACTTTTGGTTCAAATATTGCTTTACCTTGCTGCTTGACTGATCAAAGGAACCAGACATTTCTGAAATATGTTTGCACTAAATCCAAGTAAAAGTTTTGTAATTTGCAGACACGATCACTTTATAGATGCTTTTAAAAATTAACTCTTAATTGGTAGGTGGTAGTTTATTAAAATCTATTTTTATTACCTTTCTCTGTTGATTCACATATTTTCTTGCTCATATTCAAGACTGTGAAACATGTGGTAGATTAAAACATCTCTTCAAACATTCCTTCAGATGTTTAAAAAGTACTGCTACTTTAATAATTCCTCAAACCTGGGAGGTCTGTGACATGTTACAATCAATGAAAAGGCAATCTGTTTTTCACTGTCAGCTGACTTTAAAAAGTTCCCAAAGATATTTACTGGTTGAAGAATTGCAACACATTTCTGGAATCTCATAGAACTATATCTGATGCCTTCATTTATCGCTTCCTCGGACATTAATCAAATTTTGATGAAACTATTTTAAAAGCAGAATTTTAAAAATATATTCAATACAATAAAGGTAATGTGATTTGTCCCTCACTTCCACTTATTTTTATTGCTTTCATATTTGTTAATCAGTGATTTTTCTTTAATAAAAATATTGAAGAACTGAAAGAACAATAGAGTGAGTTTTGGGGGCATGTAGATATAATTGATCTTTAATTCCAGTAAGGCATAAATGGAGGAACAACAAGAATTCAGCAACATCCAATTTTTTCTGCATGGTATATTTATTCAAGGAAGTACGCTATTTCTGAAAAATAATTGCGAATGGAATTTAAAGTTGTGTAGAAATTGCATTCCTTTGCCTGCAGATGCAGCTTCCTGCTCAGACTTCTCCACTTCCATTAACTCAGAGGCAGCAGGCAAATCAGCCTCAGAGCTGCTTTGTCTACCTTGTTGCTCCTTTGTGCATGAACTGAAGACACCAAAGAAGCTCCTGGGAAGACAAACGCTATGCCTTCTATTTTCTTCCTACAGGTTTCCCTTGCTTTTTGGGGTGGAGAAAGCCTTCTTCTTGGTACTCAGACAAGCCATGCATCCAGGTTGCAGCCGAGGCAGAAAGAAGGGTGAAACCTCTCCTCTTGTGATGATCAGTCATTCCTCCACCCCTATAGCTAATCAGAGTGTTGTGACATCCCAGTAGTTTAGTAGAACTTCATGCAGTTCCAGGAAAGACTAAGGGGAAAAACATGTTTGGTTAGATACAACCAGTTTTGTGTTAATAGAGCCTGGTCTCCCAAACGGGGTACCATGGTTTGTTTGTTTTTTAATTAGCAGATTCTGAAAGAAAACTCCTGGTCTAGTGCACGCAGCAGCAGCAGCAGTGGCAGATCAGTTTCCAGTGCATGTTTGCTTTCCTCTAGATAAGTGGGATGCCTCATCCTAGGGGCCTGTGAAGCTTCTCAGTGCATGAACTCCATTCGGTCTTCCCTGCCTCAGGGGTTTTGCCTCTGTCACCACTCTCCAAATCCTTCCTATAATATCACTGCAAGGCCAATAAGCCAATGATGGCTGTCAGTGCCCCAATTTCCTGTACTTCTAGTAGATGTGTTGGAGAGACAGCAAGCAGCAAAGGAATTCCCTCAGCCAAAAACTTTTCTTGGACACATGCCTTGGAAGCCCTAAGACATGTCTTGTTTAATCTGAACACGCAAACCAGCATCAGAAGAGTCCTAGTCTGGGAGAGTCTTGAAGGCTTTCATACAGGAGGCTCCAGGTTCAATTTCTAGGCCATGCTGAGTTGTAGAGTAGCCACCCATTCTCAAGGAGGTAGAATATAAGGATCTGTGAAACTCATTGATTTAAGATGGAGTGCTCTGGAAATCTCCAGAATATTCTGCTCCCTCTGCAGACCATGCTACTCTAGTCAGAGTTTGGCAGTTTCTGGGTTTGCCCCCTTTCAGCATGTCACCCACCAGTCAGTAGGAAAGTCAGGATGCTGCAGGACTCACTGAGCTTCTCTAATCTGGTTTGTTTGTGCCTCTTCCAACACCCCACAGGCCTCGCCTAAATTAAATAATCTGGAATAAAGAAACATTTGAGAAGCTATCAGGCCAGAAATGGTCCCAGAGAGTAGAGAGGCAGACTTTACCATGATTATTGAATAAGTGAACTAAAGTGGCTGCTAGGCAATCATATTTCTTATTTTAAGAAGAAGAGGAAGTGATGGAAACTGATAAGTACAGAACAACTGATAAATAAGCAACAAAAGTCCAGCAATACTTGGAGGTTATGGATGGAGTCAATGTAATCAAGAAAACACTGGGGCTGCCGATAGCACTTCTGTTGTGAAGGCACAAGGGACATTTGAGAGGACAGAAAGGCAAATGGAGCAGCTGGGTGGTTTCCATACCACCGTGCATGTATTTGCATTTTTCTTTAATGGTTTTAGCATAATACAATAATGCAAATGATAAAGGAGTAAACTTCACTTGGCCATCTTTTTGCTTTTATTTCTTTTCTCATTTCAAAAGTGTTGGAATCTTATCACAGCATATGCTGCAGCCAATTTAGTGATAAAACAGCTCTTTTAACAGAAGACACCCGGCATTGCTTTGCTGCACATTTCCCACTTTGCAAATGTCTGCTGAACTGGAAGTGATGCCGTCTCTTTCCGTGTGACTGCAGGTGACCCTGAGAGAGTCACATGGGCTCCTCATGAAGTATGAACGGCCAGGAGACCTCTTAAGATATTTTCTCTTGCTCAGCGTGACAAAAGGGCAGTGGCCTGGATTTAACTTATTGTGTGCATGAAGAAGTCCTGGGAAATAAAAAATGCCCAACGTTTCCTTCACCCTTATTGTCCTTGTTCCCCTTTTAGCGAAAAAGGCAAGGTAGTGTATTCCTTTTAGTTCCAGCCAGTAGATTTTTTCTCCTTTTAACCTACTTAATGAGAGAGGAGAAAACAAGCTATTTTCCATGATAATAATAAATAATATATATTTTACACTACTGTGTATTTATCTAAATATTTATTTATATCTCATATATTTAATTATACATATTTATTTAGGAATAAAGTACAGACTAAAACCCAAATACATATTTTTAAGAAAGTGTTATTTCCTGATGCTACCTTCTTAATGCCGACTCATCTTCTGTGGACCCTACATGGTCCCTTTTCTTTCTGTTTCCCACTGGTTCCCCCTGATTCATGGGTTGGGGCAGGTTTTGAAAGGGGCAGAGTATTAAGCCAACTCTTAGCACACAGTCCTTGCTTCCTGTGGTCTCCTTGCATTCCAGCTTGTGCAACCCTTAACAATTTCTTTTTTCTTGCAACTTCTCAGAAAAAAAAACATCCAGGAAGGTAAAAGGGGGAGTTGGTGGAAAGCTCCATTTAAAAAGAAACAAAGATTTACCTCTAATCTTGATGAGCTATGGCTGTATGTCTTTCAGGCTGAGCAAAAAAAGAAAAAAAGAGAAAAACACACACCTGCAATTTGACCTTCCTTAGCTTGCTGTGCTTTTAAAGAAACAGAACAGCAGGTATTTGCTGAATGGATGGCAAAATATACAGTTGAGGCACCAATGAAACCAGAAGGGTGGATTTTCTGATCCTGCTTACGAAAGTGAGTGGTGTTTTAATCTGTCCTGAACTGCTTTTAGCAGCCTTACCAGAATTAGGAGAGACTGGACGTAACTTTTCTCACTAGAAATATGTAGCTTTTTTGGGAAAACATCGCAGCTTTGAATAATACTGCCACATGTGTTGGATTCCTTGCTCTTGGGCTATGAAAGAAAATAGTAAAGTTGGGACCAGGTGGAAGTCGAAAATACCAATAAGGAGAACAGAAAGAAATAAATCACTCTATTTTTGGTTTTTTTTAACTGATTTGAGCAGGATATCATGATTTACTATAGTTTCCCCAGTTTTATTACAGCAGAGATGTTGTGTATTCCTAGCTGAAAACAAACAGTCAGCAGTTAACTGAATTAGTTTGATCAAAATGTGCTCATGCTGGGAAATGGAGTTTGTGGCTTTGTTGCCCTGGCCAACTCTTTACCCCATATTTGTATACAGTACTAGGCAAGTCAAGGTCTGCTCTTGTAAGAGCTCAATTATGTTAAGATCCCTTAGGCAAGGCAGGCAGATGAGAATGCATGGCAAACAGGAAACCTAAAAGGGAAATTTACAGTACAGTAGCTCCTATCTGACTATAGAATTTATGGCCCTAGGGCCCAGCTCCTAGCTCTCATAAGGTTTTGAATGTCCTTGCTGTGAAGGTCAGTCTTAGGGCCATCATACCAGATTGGGCTAGCCTTAGCTCTTGTAGGGTTCAACATCTGGGAGAAAGAGAATTCAAAATCTTTATGCAGAACTAAGATCTAAGTTTAGAAGGATACCCTCTGCCCTGCCATTAATGTGTTTTCTCTTTGCTGCCACTTGGTGGCTATTAGCCCTAAGCAGTCCAACTGTTGCATGTGGCACTTCAAAGATGGTGACATGTTGAAAATCACTTGGAAGGTAGCAAGCAGGCCGTCTGTTTGAATGCCGGGATGCTTCTACTTCTGATGGCTCCCAGACTACCGATGCTGGGCAGACAGATATTGCAGCCATTTGGCCTTGGCATCATGTGTGCATTTGTGCTTGAAGAAAATAATATGGAAAAGTTGGGAATAAAATGCATAGGAAGGTTACAAAGTGAAAAATACCTTGTTAGGTACCTCAACCCCCACCCTGTCCCCCAGGAAAATTCTGTGAGACAGGAGAATTGTACAGTACAATAAAATCCTTTGTGCAATCAGTTTCATGCTGACTGTAAAGAGTGTTTTTCTTTTCAAGTCCATTGGTGAGTGCTAACACACCAACATTCTTTCTGTGTCAGCACTGTCTCATGTATATTTTGTTGGGAGGAGAAGCAGTGAAAGGCAGGGAGAGAGAGTTGAAGGAAATGAGAGGCGGCCTTTTTTGCTCCAGCTCCACTCAAATATTTTCACGTTTTAGAAAACCTCTCTCTCTCTCTCTCTCTCTCTCTCTCTGTGTGTGTGTGTGTGTGTGTCTGTGTGTGTGTGTAGAGAGAGGCCAGTGAATCAATTAACATTAATTCAGCTGGTATCAATTTGCTCTAGGCTGTATGATTTTTGGAAAAAAAAGTACTTCAGCTAGGAAGTCTGCTGCTCAGAGAACATTGGGGGCCATTGTCTTCTTGTGATCTTCTGTGGAGAAAACAGGTGTAGCATTTGTGGAGTATTTGTTAGTGGCTACAGTCCTTTGTTTCCCACTTTGCGAAACTGGCTACTGTAATTGGCTGCACGGCTTTCCCTCCAGCCAACACAGAAGAGACAGGCGGAATTGCTTATGTTATACAGAGCCAACTTGAATGAATCTCTGGCTGGCCCAAGTTATGTTTTTGTTAAGCTCTCGTCCATCCTGAGGATTGGAAGGTAAGATCTAGACTTTCAGTTATGGGCATTATGGGGTGTTTTCCTCTGATCTGCAGTTCAGTAAGAGGTCTCTTTCGTCTGTTTTTAAAAGTATCCTTGAAGGTACTGTAAGAAGTGGAATGAAATTGCAAGGGAAATGAACAAAGTTTGCAGGCAAAGGGAAGGGAAGTTACTCTTTTAGGTGCAGTAAATACAGAAAGAAAAGGGAGTCTTAGAGGAAGGTCAGAGGTTTCCTTAATTATGGTTGAAGTTTCTTTTACTTCTTTGTGGACTTTGGCCTTGACTTTCTGGAAGTCTCTCTTGTTTTGCCTTACTGTAAAATGATCCCTTTGGATGATTCTGCATTCTGCCTTTGTTTTCAGCAGCAGGTAGTTTCTTTCAGGCTTACTAGTTACTAAATTTTTATTAGGATTTTTTCTCCTTGGGTAATAGAGCATTTTGAAAAAATAAAATCTCACGGAAACATCATTTTTTCCACATGACAGCTGGTAAGTTAAACCTAAAATTAATTTGAGAGAGTTCTGTTTTTTGACCCAAATAACTGAATCTGTTAGCAGCATATTATCATTCCTTCCTTTAGCAGAGTTTTGCCCATTTCATCAGTCATTTCTCCAGGGGTCTGAGCTAAGAGCTTCTTTGAAATAAACAGGATCCTTTTGGAGATGAATTTGTCTTTTAGGTGAACTACTTCCTAAATAATACAACAGCAAAAGCAAAACTGGTTCAAACTGTAGGAGAAGATCCATCGGTGGGATTCAGATATGTGAACAACCGGTTCTCTGGGTGGATGCCACTTCCAGAAGTCCATTCTGGGCCTGGGCAACAAAAAATTAGCTACCGGTTCTGCCAAAGTGGTGCGAACTGGCTGAACCCCACCACTGAGAAGATCCCCAGGAAATTAACACACGAGGAAGTCACAGAGCCCGACCCTTCGGTCCTATGGCAACGGCCTAACCGTCAGTTCCAGAGGGAAACATTTCTTCGTCAACCCTCCTCAGCCAGCATGGGAAGCTAGTAGTATGTTTTCACAAAGTTCCTTCACCTATGGAGGAGTCCAGTTTTGAACTCTGCTGGTACTTTGTAAGCCAATAAGCAGATGCAGGGCTTTTTTCTCATAGAATGCTCAGAACAGAGTTCCAGCACCTTTTTGGGATGGAACCTTGTAGGGTAGGCAAGGTGGGTTGTATGACATGTGTGAGTTCCAGCACCTTTTTCTTTTACAAAAAAAGCACTGAGCAGATGAGTTGTCTTCCCCCAGAGGGAGACGCCTTGCATTTGCTGATTACAGCAGAATAAAGGCATGGCTAAGAGGAGCAAATGTTGGCAAGCAGTTGCTGAGGAGGAGCTATTTGTAAGGTGAAACAAAGCCTTTTAGTGACACCTGAACAAGACTTCTCTTCCACCCACCCCCTTTCTCTGCTCATTTACCTCATCTCTGTACATGTTTGTCTGCGGAGAGTAATTGCATAAAAAAAGATATATGGCACAAAGCTATCTCTACCTAAAGCTTTAAGGTAACAGGATTGGGGGAAGTGGGGAGGGAGGTTTTCAGATTTATGGCAGGAACCTAATTCACCTGTGTTTTTACTACTCATGGGATAGCAATTTGTATTATCATGATTGCAAAAAGTCTACAAAACTTTAAAGGATAGGGGCAGGGACTAGAGTACATTGAAGTATAACAAGTAGGTCAAGAAAGGGTTATGGTTTGTTCAATTATCACCAAAGTCACAGGAAGGGCAATGAAGCAGAAACAGAGATAGTGGATATCCTTGACCCCTATTATAAACCCTTCTAGGCTGGGATGTCTGCTAGGGGACTCAGGACTTTGATTGCATGGTCATGGCTGCCATCTTGACTCTTTTGACTACCATTACCCTCTCCTCAGGTTTTATCAATCTCCTTGTCCCTAAAATAATTTATTAGCAGGCAGCGCTGACTGGAATACACCTGCATTACTGTATATTAATTGAACAAAATGAATATCCTTTCTCTGGAAGACTTGCAGTTGTAAGTAAAGCTTTGGCAAACCCTTTCCTGGGATTGGAAACAGGAGCTGCCAGTTGAAGAATTGCATCTCTCCTCTTTCCCACCTGGAAGGTTTTTTGTTTTTGTTTTTCTTCTATGGAGGCACCAAGAAGAAATGTATCCATTGTTTTTATCCCTGCAGCCTTTTCAATCCTAGATTGGTAAAAAATATCTGAAAATTTCAGATTTAAGCTTCTTCAGAGGCATCTTGCATTGAACCAAACAGCTCAATTTGGGAATCATCCTAATCCAAAGCATATAATATGATATTATATAGCATAGTATGAATTGGGTAGGTTTCCAGATTGCAAAATAAATTATTTGTCATTGCAGTGTTGACATCAGGACCGTGCAGCTAGTGCACATGAATCTCCCCAGTTTGAGACAGTAAGGTAGCATAGCTTGTCTTGGATTGCTCCATGGTGATGAGGTCTAGAATAGTCTTCCCATATTATGAGCATTGAGTTATGACAATCAAAAAAATGGCTTGTGTTGGGAAAATAAATTAGCTTTGGTCTTCGTCAGATTCATTTTGAGTAGCCACAGAACAATTCTTCATAGTGAATTTTGTCTTGTTTTTTTTGTTTAATTCTTTGAGAGTTTGATAAACTAACACTAAACAAAAGGCAACCTGTTGAATGCTTTGGCTTAGGATGAACTAAGTTCAGAATTCTATTATTTTTATCCTTTGCACAAGGGAAAATCCTGATAAGCTTCATCTTTCTTTGCCCTCCTATCTGGTGGAGAAGGCACGTTATTAGGATATTGGACTTAGGATATGTTTCTGTTAAGAGTAGTAGTTTTTGATTTGCAATAGTTTGTTATGGGGTAGGACAGTATATTGTGAAAGGATGAGTGACCAATTTCCATAATTTCTGCTTCTGACAGAATATTGGTTTTGTAACAATTTGTGCATGCAAGAAATATTTTTCTTCCCTCCAAATATCTCTTCTCTAAGTCCATCCCTGATCTATTAGTGACTGAAGATTTCATAAAACCAGTTCAGGATTCAGGTTTTAGGCACAGCTAGGTTTGTAGAGGGTCCATGCTTTCTTTTTTTTCCCAGTTTGGATTTGATCAAGACTTTGAAATGCTATCTTACAGAGAAATTTGTTTTCTCCTGCTGAACTCTACAATATACTAATGTAATCTGCTGTGTACATTTGCTGGTTACCACCGTATCTGGGTTGTAAAAGCATGGATGTTCACCAGAGGGCTATAAAGAGCTAAATTAGGGTTTGTCTGATTTTTGCAACCCAAATATGATAGCTCTGTTTGGATGAGTGTGGTTGCATGGCTTAGTCCATGGACAGGCAACCTCGGCTCTTTTATGACTCATGGACGTCAGCTCCCAGAATTCCTGCTGACTCAGGAATTCTGGGATTTGAAGTCCATGAGTCATAAAAGAGCCGAGGTTGCCTACCCCTGGCTTAGCCTGTTATATATAAGATCACTAGAGCATTAGAAAATTGCATTATATGTTTCTGTGTTTGCTCTCCCTTTTCATAAGTGTAATTATATTAAAAAATCTGTTTATATTTAAGTTCTGTCTCTTATGTGCAGCATATATTTAGAAAGAAGCATTGCAAAGCCTTTTCAATTACTGTATGTAAAATATTCAAATTGAAGCAAAAAGCAAGGGAAAGCAAAACAGACCTGAGAAGCTTGGAGCCTCCTGAAGAGGCAGATTTATGCTCCATGTTATAATAGATTAGAGGCTGCTGAACTGATCTGGCAGATTCAGTCATGCCCATCAGAGCCTCTTGCCCTGGTTTGACTGCTTTATGGAGAGAGATAGCCTTATTAGCTGTAAGGGTTTTCTAGTCAGGCAGACTGTTCCCTAAAATAATTCTCTTCTGTCTCTCCTTCAAGGAAACACATTACAGCATCCTTTTGTTTTATCTCAAATTAATTTTTGCTAATTAGTGATATGTAACATCTAATAATTGTTATCAACTAGTTAGTATGATTTTAGAAACAAGTGATTGCTTTTTGTTTCAATAGTTACACCAATCAAAAAGAGAGACTTGTACCTCTCCAGCATCAACATCATACACCAACTTCCCACTAAAGGAACAACTAGCAGTCTCAAATACCCACCTGCAGATGCACACAGGCTAGTGTATTTAGAAATGTACCTGCATCCTTTAAGAAATAACAATTACATAACCCATTTTAAACTAATGTAACATATTGTGCAAACCCACATTATCTATTCATTGGAGGGATTTGCATAATATAGTACATTAGATTAAAATGGAGTAAAGTCAGTATGATTCAGAATGTTTGGGGAATTCAGCCATTCTCTTAGATTTGGCTTACTGTGTGAACAGGGTCATCAGGATATGTTTGTCTGAGTTAGCATATTATGTAAACATAACATTTACCATCCTAAATTAGGGTTAAAGTATGATATGTGAATCTTTGTTCATTGTTTCGCATATAATGCCTGATACATAGTTCTTGCACTCCTCTGATCACTCTGCTATATTTACATCATAGTAGAAAACAAAATACATCTCATTACCAAGTGTTTACTACGTACTTATGTATGAACCAAAATTGAAAATTTATTCCACAGTTATGATTGCAAATATAAACATGATTATGAAGACTACAAGAACCTAATCATACCCCAGGGTGTTTTATCTCTTTCTTAGTTCTTCAGCTTTTATGCTATTTTAAAAGGAGATCCATTTTTATTATAGGCATGTGAAGAATATATGTGGACTATTCTGCCAAATTACTCAGTAAGTGGTAAACATGGTATATATTTTTTTCATTTTTCCTGCCAATGCAAATACAATGTAAAAGGTACTAGAATGACTGACAAACATTAATGTTACAAAATATATATTACATACCATTATTTGGAGCATATTGAACTATTGCTACTAGATTTTAGCAGATATCTAATGAAGCACACAGTCTAGGTCCTAGGACAATCATGCAGAACAGCAACAGTTCTTTCTGAACACAGAAGCCATGCCCCACAAAAGCAGTCATGAAAGATGTTCAAGTTGTAGTTCAGCAACTTCTGGAGAGCTACAAGTTCCCTCCATCTGGTATAGGTGACAATTAGCAATAGCACTTAGATTTATATGCCACCCCATAGTGCTTTATACAGTATAACTCTGTGGGCGGTTTACAACATCAGTGTATTGGCCCCAACAATCTGGCTCTTCATTTTACAGACCTCAGAAGGATAGAAAACTAAGTCAACCTTGATCTGGTCAGGACTGAACTGCTGGCAGTCAGCAGAGTTAGCTTGCATTACTGCATTTAACCACTGCGCACCAAAGCTCTTAAATGTAAATCTAGCAATAGCTTTTTTTGGCAAATATATTCAACGATCCATTTATACAAATTATTTAACACACGCATAAGAATGAAACAAGGGATCATACTGGAAATTCACTTCTAAACAGCACTGAAGAATATAGTTAGTTCAGTGAACATGCTTGTAGGCAGTAGCAATGGAGTAGCAATTATTTTACAAAGAGGAGAGCCATGTGGTTAGCAATCCCACCTCTGGCTCATAGACAGAAATATGACGTCTAACCTCAGACATTAAAAACAGATATAGGAACAACAATTTTCTGCTATGGTAGGAAGGTGTGTATGCATATACATATACATATACATATACACACAGCACAATAACAGGGATTGGATAGGTTTGTGGATCAAAGTGAAAAAGAGAGACCAAGAATAATAGATTTAGAAGAAATAGAGCAATAGTATGGGTTCTGATAACTGTGGGATGGATCTGTGCCCATTTTTGTTCTTTTAGATAACCAGGGAGAAATGGTTATTTGGTATGGGAGGTGATCAAAACCTCTTCAAAGGGGAATAAAATGCCACCAACTTTGAAAGGGGTGGTGATGGATGTTCTCTGAATTCTTCCCTCTTAGATCATTTCCATGCAGTCTTCAAACATCTTTTGTGGGGGAGATTGTTGACAGGGAGTTGGAAATCAGTTCCAGGATCCTGGAAGAAACAATTTACCTGAATCTCTTTCAGTCAGGATTCAAACTCAGACACAGAACAGCTCTGGTTACTTTGGTGGATGTTTCTCAGAGTTTGAATGCAGAGAATGCATCCCTTCTGGTCCTGTAAGACTTCTCAGAAGCTTTCAAAATCTCTATGGTAACCTGCTGGATTGCCTATGACGTATGGGGGTTGGAGGTATCATTTCACATTGGATTGGGTACTTGAATGTTCGGTTCTAGAATTGGGGAAGAGCAATCAAGCTAATGATTGCTCCACTCCTGGGATGCCATAGTAAGTCTTCTCTGTGCTTTTATATTAATGTGAAATTTACAAGAGAGGTCATCAGTTGGTTTGGGATAAGGTATCAGTATGATGATATAATGAAACTATACATTTTTGGAAATGCTGGGGAGATCCTAAGTTGGTATCTGGAGGCTGTCAGAGGCTAGCTGGGGTGAAACAAACTCAGTAAGACAGCTTTTTGTCCATCTTGACTCCCCAAAATATCACCTCCAGTAATGGCTCGAGATGGAAGCACTGTGAAGGAGCAGGTTTGTGATTTGTGGGTCCTCTGAGACCTTAGACTCCTGCTGGAGCAACAAATAGATGAAGTGGCCAAAAGGATCTTTATCCAGCTTTGATTGATATGCAAGTTATAGCTCTATCTGGATGTGGAGAAGTCGACAATAGTAACGTATGCCCCTACCCCTGTGTGGCTAGATTACTGAAGTGTGCTGAATATGGAGCTGTTTTTGAAGATGACTGGTATAGAATGTTGGCAGTTAATTATCATCATTGCAGAAATACCCTTTTTATGGTGACTGTGATGGTTACCAGTGGGCTTCCAGGCCCAGTTTAATGCTTTAGAGGTTAATGGGAAGGAGGATGGCCATTGTTTAATTTATTTGTCAATGTTTTATTGCTGTGATTATATTTTATTGCTGAGATTATTGTATACTGAGACAGAATGGTATATTAAATTATAAATTAAATACTCTAGTGTTGCAATGTTTTATTTTTTATTTATTTTATTTTATTTTAATTCCATTTATATCCCGCCCTTCTCCGAAGACTCAGGTACAGGTTTTTTTTAACAGGATGCTTCTGAGACCTGATATTGTAGATATGTAACTAAGGCACCAGGCTTGAAACCAGGAGACAGTGAATTCTACTCTTGCCTTAGACAGGAAGTCAGATGGCTGATTTTGAGCTAGTCAGTTCTCTTAGCTCTAGGAAGGAAGGTAAGGCAAACCACTTCTGAAAAACCTTGTCAAAATAACTGTATGGTCTACTCCATGCCAGGGGTCAAGGCTGAGTTAAAGACACACATACACTCCAACAAATCTGGGAGAAGAAAGACATATTTGGCATTAAATAGCATGTTTCCTAATGACAAGTGTAGGCTACTGCTAATAGCCTCTACCTTCAAAGCCAACTGCAAAGAAGCCCATTCAGGGCATAGAAAGGGAGAGGAACTATATACTGTATGAGCAGGAAGATGAGTGTAGTAAGAAGCAGTGGGAACAGCAGCCTTATCTTTCAGAGATACATTCCCTATTTTGCTTGCAATGTTTTGGGTACCAATTAAAATATTTGTTGGCTATAAATCTGGTACATCCAAGGGAGTAAACAAGAGATAAATTAGTCTTGGTCAAAATAACAACAGGCCCATGCAGCAACCATACTGCTTCTAGTCATAATAATGCTTTGAAGGCATTATTATTTATATATTATTAACCAAAAAAGGAAGAAAGAATGTGCAATGGCAAGTTGCAGATAGCCCTTGTGTGCCTGCCTCTTAGGTGCTCTTGTACTTTGTTGGGTGGGAAGGGCGAAGAAGCAGAGGTGCCCCATTCTCTTAATAGTTTGCATGGTAGAACCTGGCACCATTAGCAGACTGAGAGCAGGACTCAACATGTTCATGGAGCGTAATGACGAACACAGTCAAGGGGGAATGAGGTTTAAAAAGGAAAGAGGATCGAGGCAGTTTTTTAGACCTGCTAAATCTGTCCCTGGCGCTTCTTCCGGTAAGCTGTTTTTGTAATTAATTTTCTTCAACCTCACTCATGCTGTGCTGAAATACTGTCTCTTCTGCTTATCCCTTCTCCTCCCCCTCAAGAACTGAGATGAAATAAGAGTTGCATACCTGTTTATAAATTACTAAACTTAGTAATGAGTTTAATGTTTAATTTATGCCTGCAGCTCTAACTGTACTGTCATTAACGATGGCAATCAGACTGTCTTCCTTCATTTTCTATGCTTCTTAGATACTTTGTATGTCAACCTGGCAGGTTTTTTAACCCAAAGGTTAAAATATATCTGTATTAGTTATTCCAGAGTGTTTTTTCTTCTGCTTATTCTATCTTCAGCACGTGACTATGTGTAAAAACAGCAATGTCTTCAGCAGGAGAGCACAAATAACGTTTGCTCAAAGATCTGTGGAAATAGCTTTTGTTGGCCTCACTTGGATCTACAGAATTAGATGCTAATCTGAATCCAGGAAGGAAGGAGGGAAGACGGGGCATAACTTATTCTTTCCTGCAGTCATTTAGCAGAGAAAGCAGTAAGAGGACCTCCTTGCTGTATATACTTACCGCTCTCTTGCTTCTAAACCTGGATTCAGTACATTTGGCTAAGGTTTGTTGGTTGCTTTTAGGGGGTTAGGTAATGCTCCATTTTGTTGTGGTGTGGTTGTGTGTTGCTTTATTTCATAAACATAAGGCTTTTGGTTGGCATTGATTTCAAAACAAAGTTAACACTATTCTGGTAACATTCACAGTTCTCTACTGGTAGATTTTGGAGAGAAAAATGGTGTTGATTTCTCCAACTCTTTGAGATAAATTGGACTGGGATAAACTGGGACTGGCTGAGAGTCACTCAGTAAACTTCTGTGAGCAACCAGGGATCCTTAGGGTTTTTCCCAAATTATTTTTCCTTCCAATGACAAAGTAGGATCATTGAATGGGGTCATCAAAGATGAATAATCCATGGGTATGTTGGCTTACTCTCAGTCAGGTGCCTTCTCCAATCCAGAATCATTCAGCTAAAAATCTTGGCCCCTGCACACACACCAGTTTTTAAAATGTAAATAATTTTGAAGAGCAATGCATCGAACACTTTGATTCTTCTAGCTCATGGGTATCAAACTTGCTGTGTCACGTGCATTGCTGGAGCTGGGGTGGGGTGGGATGGGCGCAGCCTTTGCATGATGCGACCGGCCCACGGGCTGGCAGGTTGACACCCTTGTTCTAGCTGCATTGCCTCAGCTTCTTTGTAATGTAGTTTGGTTGGAAACTAGATTTGATGGCTGTAAAAATTTCTTGCTGTTAATAAGAAAACTACTTTCTGTCTAGTTTTATTATTTTACATTGCTCATGCTTTATTTTAGTAGAGCTGCCCCAAGCATTGGTGTTATGTCAGATGTGATCCTGGCAAGTAACATGCACTATAGGAAGCCTAGTATGGACCTTATATTTGAATGCATAAGCTGCCCATCTCCAATGGACTACTAAACAGCATTAAGATGGAGAAGGACCAGGAGCAATTTTCTCAACCAGCCACGACTCTCCTCATGCTTCCGCCCACCTGGGATGTCCTGATGCTGCATTCCTGAGTTAAAAATTATTGCAGCCCTGCCAGCTGCTATCCAAGCACCATTTCCTTTCAGCTGACCCAGATCCATCATTGTGGCTCCCTACATCTCTTTTTTGGTCCGGTAGTTGAAAATATTCATTATTCAATAATTAGTAGGCTGTTTCACCTTGCCTAGAAATGTTATTGGCCAAATTCTGCACAGTTAGTGACAGTTTGATTCTCTGGTGTGCTTGATGCACTTCTTCCACCACTTTTAGTAGTGTACTTCAACCATACATAACTGCAGTTGACACTGCAAACAATTACAGAGCATGGTGACACAAATACTTTTTGACAGATCCAGGTGGAGCATTACAGTTTCTTGAACAGTTTAACTATATGAACCTGTTAGGTGGAGGTAAATGATATAGTTTGTATCCAGCATTGCTGTTAGATTAACTTTTCTAGACCTTTTCTAGAATTAAACTATTTGTTTGGCAATAAATACAGCTGACAGAGGTCAAGATTGTTTATGTTAGAGAAAGTCCTTCAGATAATACCTCCAAACAAAAAACCAACAAAATGGAAAGAAAAACATTGAAGTTTAGTTATAAGTGTTGGTACAATTCTCTTCCTGCTCAGTCAGGAATACCCCTGCCCCTTCTCTCTACCAGTATGTTTCATTCACACTCCAGCACAACAAACAGATCTCCACCCAGTTTGCCAGCGTGAACTTGCCTGATGTTGGCATCTCTAGCAAGTAGGCTTCCTAGCCCTTCCAAAAATTATTGCTGTTGTTTTGCAGATACGTTGTTTGCAGGTTGACAGGCCTAGGGGGAGGTGACACTGGTGAATCGTGGAAGCAGGGAAGGCATTTGCAGTAGATGGGTTGCAGTAGCCAATCCAGCTCAGTTGTCAGAAATGTAAGAGAGGTTTGCTTATAACAAGCCTTAATAGATTTTTCACCACACCCCTAATAATAATGATGTGAATAATTGCCTTCTTTATTACTTGTTGCCATGCCACATCACACTGAGCTTTTTTTCTGTCTTTGATTTAATTGTACGTGAGTGTTGTATGTGTAAATGGTGTAAGCAGCCTTTACTACTGTATTTCAGAAGCTGCAAGCATAGAAATTCCCCAAAAGCTCCATTTGGGCATTTCACACAATTTCAGAACCCATTAATTAATACAATTTTTGTAGGTAGAAAAATGCATAAATTGCTGAAATTACAACCTACCACATGAATTTTTCTCCTCTATTTCACACAGGCTGAGAATAGAAGAAATTTGTGCTGCACTTTGCCAAGTAACCCTCCATACCTTGGTTCAGATCAAATCAAGTCAAATAGCTTTATTACAGTCTTTGATGAGCTTTTACAGTAAAAAAGAGAAATAGTTTGATACAACAATTCACTGCTGGGGAAAAAAGACAACAGGATAATGACATATCTAATTAAAAGGATTAATTCGGATCTTCTTAGCCATGAAGTTGATACTAAAGTTCAGTTACCTTTTCTCCACACAATCTGCCTCCCAATATACTAATGAGAATATAGTATAATGTATGTCCAAGGGACTGTATTTTGAGTCAGTTCGAATCGCTAAAAAGCTGAATAAATTCATACATAAATTTACATAAACACAAATAGTAAGAGGCGTCAATTCTTAACTTGTTTTAATTTATTCCCAAAATACATTTCTGGAAAGCACTAAATTATTATTCAGGGAGGTGCATTTCACCAACACAGAAATTGTTAGTGGTTTTTTTAAAAAAAAAACTTTCAATTTTTGGTGATATCTCTATTCTCATCACCATTCTTGCTTGGATTAGGAAAATCCAGACAACCACAAGATGGCAACGGAGAGTTGAGGTTTTCTGCATCATTTGGAGGATTTGCAGCCAGCTTTAGTAAGTGCACTATTGAGATCATATATGATCTCTATTAATATTATGAGCACAAGAAGTGCAGCCTTTGATGTGTAAAAAACCTGGGTAAGAAACTGGCCTGGAGCACGCTTATTGCCATGCCAAGGTTTGAGATTTTTGATGGTGTGTTTTTCCTTGCAAAAGCTCCAAGCTGGATGTGATGTCTTATGTTGTTTAGCTCCTCCCACTCTGCTCCACTTGAGACAAGAAGGAACAAAAAAACTCCTTGGAGGAGGAGGAGGGGCAGAGCCAAAATGCAGGAGAGGAAACAATCAGACAAAGCTGTGATTTAATTTAGTGGAAAACCATACGAACCAAGGGCAGGTCAGACTGCAGAAGCAATTGGCTCTGCTGCCCCTGTTGTCCGTAATATTGAAAAAGGACACGAGTTTAAAGGGGAATCTCACAAATGAAAAGCTGTCTTATTCTCTGGGGAGACAAGGGAGTTGCAGCCACGATGGAAGCTGTGGATGGGAAGGCAAGAGCAGGAGCCGACTTACTTCTAAACGGAGGGGCCTAACTTCCACCTTGGCTAGGGCCAGTGCCTGCAGACAACAGTGAGCAGTTGTGAGTCACTTTGCACATGCTGAGAAGAAACTCAGCTCTCTCATGCAAGGACTCAGGTCTGGAATTAAACATCTGGACTGGCTCTAAGCACAAACAAATTCCACTACGGAGGTCAAATAATGAAAAGGTGGCCTCTAGTAGAAAAATGTCTAAGGAGAAGAGGAGTAGTGTTTAAAAACATACTGCTTTGGTCAAGGATTGTTATTAGCATATTTTTAATGAGTTACTCTTAATTCTGCTTCAGAATTCTTCAGGCTGAATCACTTAACTCTTTGGAACGGCTTCTGATTTGTTGCTAGATGTTCTTTTTAACGAATCCTTTTTTTAATGGAGTGCACTTTGTAGCACGCACCTAGTTATATTTGTCTCGCGCATGGATTGTCTCACTGCTCGTCTGAGACAATCTGGATATAAACATGTTTTCCTCATTTTCTATTTGTGGTATGGACGCTTTTTGTGTGGCTTCGCCATCAGACTGAGCTGTTGCGTCATAGAACACCTCTCTGGCCCATCTAGCAATTTCCCTACTTTCAAGTGTGAAACACTGGTAGCGAAATGTTTGTGACTGAGTGGGTTGAATGAAATGAATGAAGAACTCGGCACACTTTATTTGTGCAGGAAATGAAACAAGCAAGAAGATGCTTGACCAAGAATCAGCCACATGCGTACATATGTCCTGGTGATACTTAGTTTTTTTTGGAGACCACACATTGTGACTCAAAAGCTAGCCCAGACACCATTGCTCTACCTCCTTCCTAGGCTCTGTGGAAGCAGGGCTCTTTATTAGATCTGCACAGTGATTAACCCGTCACTGTAAATGTAAGGCTCTAAGGACAAATTTACCCTTAGTTTTCACTTTTTTGTAAGATTTTTCTATTCCAATGAAGGCAGTCATTAAACGCAGGGAAGACATAAAACAACATTTAAAAAGTAGAGCATTTAAATGTGCTAACATCTAGCTAGGGCAATACACCTATGAATAAATACTTTATTGTCAGATCAATTAGTTCTTAACACTAATTTATGCACCAGCACTTGTGGGCTTCACAGAGATTTCTTGTCACCTGATTTTGATATAAAATATAATACAACATCTCTTTAAAATTCTGCCTTATATTTATTCTCACAGGAATAAATCTTAGGGGAAGTTTTTTTAAAAAAATAATAAGATTTATTGTTTTCTCCTATTCCGTACTTCTTCTGTTCTCCCCCCCCCACCGCCTGTTTTTTTCATTTGCATTCAGAAGCTCCTTCCTCCCAGCCATTTCCTTCCTCCCTCCCTCATGAGAGGTTATGGAAAAAAAGTCTGCTTTTTCCATTGATCACTGGGCACTTCTGCAACTAATTATGCCATTGCATAAAGGCTGTACAATGCAGGTCCAGCACTCAGATAACAGAGAATGGACTGACCTTATTTGAACTTTCAAGGAATTCAAAAAGGGATATATAACGGTCCCCCTTATTATTCAAATTTTGCAGTTCGGGTCTTACCATGCTAGGCTTCATTCTTCCTTCTCTGGCCATGAAACTTAAGTTTGTACCACATGTAGTCCTCAACTCACAACAGTTCATTTAGTGACCATTCAAGCTTACAACAGAATTGAAAAAAGTGACTTATGACCATTTTTCACAGTTATGACCATTGCAGCATCTCCATGGTCATGTGATCAAAATTCAGATGCTTGGGAACTAACTCATATTTATGACGGTTGCAGTGTCCTGGGATCATGTGATTACCTTTTGTGACCTTCTGACAAGCAAAGTCAATGTGGAAGCAAATTCACTTAACAACCGTGTTACTAACTTAACAACTTCAGTGATTCACTTAACAACTGTGGCAAGAAAAGTCACAAAATGGGGCAAAACTCACTTAACAAATGTTTCACTTCACAACTTAAATGTTGGGCTCAACTATGGTCATAAGTCGAGGACTACCTGAATAGGTTGACAATGTTGGAATCTTGTCTGTACAGGTAGTCTTTGATTTACAACTACAAAACTTACAAGCCCCAAATTTCCGTTGCTAAGTGAGACATTTGTTAAATGAGATTTGCCCCATTTTACAACCTTAAACATTAAGCGAATCACTGCAGTTGTTAAGTTAGTAACACCGTTGCTAAGAGAACCTGGGCTTCCACATTGACTTTGCTTGTCAGAAGGTCACAAAAAGGTGATCATGTGACTCCGGGACATTGCAACCATCATAAATATGAGTCAGTGCCACGTGTCTGAATTTTGACCATGTGACCACAGGAATGCTGCAATGGTTGTAAGTGTGAGAAATGGTCATAAGTCACTTTTTTCAATTCTGTTGTAACCTTGAATGGTCACTAAATGAACTGTTGTAAATCGAGGACTACCTATTTCTCAAATAGGGACATGATGCAGCCTTCATGCACTGGCATCCTACTGCAATTTTAAATACTATGAAAGTGAGCCAGTTTGGCATAGTAGTTAAGGTGTGGGATTACAATCCAGGAGATTGTGAGTTCTAGTCCCACCTTAGGCTTGAAAGCCAGCTGGGTGCTCTTGGGCCAGTCACTGTCTCTCATTCCAAGTCACCTCACAGGGTTATTATTGTGAGGAAAAATTGGGGAAGAAGGAGTATTATGTATGTTCACCACCTTATGTTATTAAATGCAGGTTATAAAAAAATCAACCATGCAAAATCCAAAATGAGTTATATTCAATAAGTGGCATGTTACCCACCCTAACATTTCGGAGATAGAATAGAATAATAACTTTATTGTCACATTGAATGTATGCTAATCAGCATACATTAAAATGAAATTTCATAGCATACAGTTCTTAGGACCACCACCTATGATATAGACTATGTCAGGGGTCTTCAAACGCATGCCTGCCTGAGGAATTCTGGGAGTTGAAGTTCACAAGTCATAAAAGGGCGACGTTTGAAGACCCCTGCACTACATAAATATGACAAAAATAATTAAATAAATACAGAATTATGCATATACCTATATATATTATATGACACAGAGAAACAACAGTCTAGTATGGGTTATGTACAGTATATATGTGCATGGCAAGAAAAACTAATCTTGAGAGTTTACCAGATGGATGGCATGGGGAACAAAGCTATTATGGAATCAGGTAGTCCTGCTAGAAATACTCCAAAACCTCCTTCCAGAGTGGAGCAACAGAAACAGACCATAAAGTGGATGTGTGGGGGTCTCTAACAATGCTTTGAGCTCTAAGCGCATAGCGCTTATAAGCAGCATCCTGAATACCAGGAAGCGAGATCAGTAACAAATTGAGTTGGTAAGGCTGACACAAGGCTTGATTACAACTCTTCAGACTGATGTACTTGCTTAAACCTATTTGGGAAGACTAATCTTTAGCCCAGCTAATTTGGACAGAAAGAAATAATGGATGACCTGGTTCAGTGTGGGCTCACCTGCCAGTGTGTATTTGTAATGGAATGTATGAATGACCTTGGAGAAAGAGAGGAAGAGATGCTGCCAAGTAAACAATCAGACAAGGGAGGCAGGAGCCCCCTCCCCTCGCTTAATGGTCAGAGAAAGGTGCTTAGGAAAGACTCATCCTAATGGATAAAGTTGTTAAAAGTGTGTGTGTGGGGGGGGAACACTTGTGCCTTCAGACTTGCAAGGTTCTGTTAATGTGGCCTTAAAATAACATGTAATTACTTCATCTTGTAGTGTTTCTTGTCTGGTTTGCCTTTGAAGGCTGACAAGTGGACAGTTTTAGATCTTGATTTACAAAAGTAACAGAACTAACACACACCCCATCTTTCTGAGCACAAGCACCCTCCTTTTACAATTTCTCAATATTTATATCATTTATTAATTCTATCTCATAGGAGAGCTTCTTATTTGGCATGTCTGGATGCTCTCCTCTTAATGGGTAGATATTGTAGTATTTTTTTTCCTAAGAGCATTCATGTATTTGCTCAAACATTAAAATTAAGACAGTAGCACAGATACTCTTGATATGCCCTATCTATCACTTTTGGAAGACAATTAATATCCCTTCCAATTTCGCTCTTCACACTGCTCTCATCTGGCTCTGTTTTTAAAAGTCTTTTCAACTGCCTACTTATAAAACATCCTTGATCTCAATCTTCATTCTCAACTGTTGCCATGATCCATCTATTTATTCATTCAGTAGGAAGTACTTCTATGCATATTTAACTATACAATACAGGACAAGAAGCGGTGGTGGCTACCAACTTAGATGATTTAAATGGATTAGATTAATTCTTAGGGGATAAGGCTATCAGTGACTATTAGTCAGCATGCCTCTAATACCAGCCACTGTGGAGGAGGAAAGGATTATTAAATTCATGTCTAGCTTATAAACCTCCCATAAGCATTCGTTTGGAATCAGTATGTTCCTAATATCCAGATGATTTTGAAATGCAATACCCAAGTTTTCACATCTCAGGAATCTTGCTTTCATCAAGGAAGAAGCCAATGACATACATTCCTTTGATATTTTTTGTGTGCAGTTCATCCAGGGAGTCTTTGATATTCTTTATTGTTATGCAGATCCATACAGATCCATGTTGATTATCAAGGAGCATTTGAATTAGTTCTACAAATAGTTATATTCTCATGTCTGAAATTGTGTCCAAAACGTTAGCGGATCAATCTGTTTCATTACCAACTGATACCTACATGAATACACAGATCATAGGCCATTTCTTTTAATGCTACCTTGAAGTCAGACTAGGTAAGGAGGAGTATTTTATTCAAGCTTACCACATTTGATGAACTTTGGCTGTCTCTAACAGTTGCCACTTCATCTTTCATCAGTTCTGATGCCTACATCTTTCAAGTGTAGCATTTGGACCAATCTCATATTAGTATAGTACAGTAATCAAGAATGACTAAGCTTATTAACAAATGTCTGGAAAATTGAATCATGGCAACTGGATTTATTTTTTTGTTAGTTTAAGATATTTTGCTGTGTTAATGAAACTAATGTTTCATTAGTTTGAGAATCTTTATCAACATATTGCTACGCACTTTGGGAAAGAACCCCTGACGTTGGTGTGGAAGGAGTTGATATGTTCCAACGATTCTCTGCCTAATCAATTTGCTTTGACTAAGGAAGCTGCTTGGATGAGCAGCGAACAATTCAAACTAACAAGAAAAGAAATCCAGTTGCCATAATTCAGTTTTCCAGACAACTTTACCTGGATGACTGAGAATTCTCATCCACATTATTGATAAATGTTTTCAAATTTCTTTGAAAGAGTTTGTTTTTCTTATTTTTTTATTATGCTCCAATACACCCCACTTAATATGAAATACCACATACAGGAGCATAAAACTTTGGGATTAACTTTATTTTCCATGCTTTATTATTTTATTTATTAGTATCCTGCCTTTATTATTTTTACAAACAACTTAAGTTAGTAAACATATTCAACACATCTTTCTTCTTGTATTTTCCCCACAACAACAACTCTGTTGAGGTGGGTTGGGCTGAGAGAGTGAGAGAGTGACTGGCCCAAAGTTACCCAGCTGGTTTTCATGGTGAAAATGGGACTTGAACTCATGGCCTCCAGCTTTATAGCCTGGTGCCTTAACCATTAAACCAAACTAGCTATAGTTAAGATATACTGCTTCCTAAAACCACTCCCTGGTAGAGGACAGGAAAGCCTGGAGGAACATTGTCCATAGGGTCGTGATGGGTCGGACACGACTTCGCAACTAACAACAACAACAACAAAACCACTCCCATAATATCTTTTGCTGCAATAATTTACAATCTGTTTCTCCATGTATTTTTTTATGTGGAGTATAAATGTTAGACTTATATTACATGTTTGCTTTAAGAACTCAAGGCGGCATAGAAAGCACTCAGTATTCTATCCTCAGGAAACCCCCAACATTGAGAGGCTGGCTGATGCAAAGTGAGCAAGTAAGCTTCTTAAGCGTTACGTGCTGTACTACATTGTATTGATTATGTCACAATAGACGCAGTTAATCTTTATAGCTGCATATATATATAGAGAGAGAATTTAGTTTCGTATACAAGTAGTCCTTGACTTACAGCTCTTGGTTTAGCAGCCTTTTGACATTATAATGTCACTGAAAAAGTGATTTATGACCAATCCACACACTTATGACCATTGAAGCTTCTCAACAGTCACATAATTAAGTATTGATCATTTACAACATAGGAATGTTCTAAAGTCTCACGATTGTGAATTGTGAGCTTCATGGGCAACTTCTGACAAAATCAATGGAGAAGCCAGCAGTAAAAATCACAAGTTGCAATCATGTGATGTCCCACTTAATGACCGTAAATACTTTCCCTTAACAACTGCAGCTAAACTAACATCTTAATGGTCATATTACTTAATAACAAAATTGCTGGTCCCAATTGTGGTTTTTAAGCAAGGACTACCTGCAAGTTGCTGGGAAACAATTGCATATAAATTAATTGAATTAGTATAAATTAGTACATTGTTATGCTACACTTGGAGGAAATATGAGTTAAGCTGGCAGGAAAAGCCAGCACTACAGAAGATAGTCTCAGGATACAGAAGCTTCTTGACAGAGTTGAACACTGGGCCCTATCTGACAAAATGAAATTCAATGATGAGAAAAGTAGAGTTCTAGATTGAGGCAAAAAACCCCAAATGCACAGGTATAGAATAGGTGGTACCTGGCTCAATAGCAGTGACTGTGAGAAGGATCTTAGAGTTCTAGTGGACAATCACTTAAATATAAGTCAGCAGTATGCTGCATTCACTAAAAAAGTCAACACAGTCCTAGGCTGCATTAACAGAGGGATAGACTCAAGATCATGTGAAATGTTAATACCACCTTCTAATGCATTGGAAAGACCACACTTGAAATATTGCATCCAGTTTTGATCAACACAATATAAAAAAGATATTGAGCAATGTTGAAAGAATGCAGAGAAGAGCAACAAAGGTGAGTAGGGGACTTGAAGCTAAAACGTATAAAGAATGATTGCAGGAATTGGTTATGTCTAGTTTAATGAAAAGAAGGGCTAGAGATGACATGATAGCAGTGTTCTGATATCTAAGCAGCTGTCACAAAGAAGGGGGGGGGGTCAAACTATTCTCCAAAGCATCTGAAGGCAGGACAAGAAGCAATGGGTGCAAAATAAGGAAAGAACCAACCTAGAACTTAGGAGAAACTTCCTGACAGAACAATTAATCAGTGAAATGACTTGCCTACAGAAATTGTGGATACTCCAACACTGGAGATTTTAAAGAAGAGATTAGACAACCATTTGTCTGAAATGGTACAGGATTTCCTGCTTGAGCAGGGGGGGGGGTTGGACTAGAACAGTAGTCCCCAATCTTTCCACCTTGGCAGCAGGCCTGGTGCGGAGGAGCATGTGAGTGGCAGGCGCACATGCATGCACAGTGGGCTTGCGCACGAAGCTCCACTTGCATGAGTGCAGAGTGCTCAGACGTGAAGCTCCATTCCAAATGCTCTCTGCTCATGTGAGTGGAGCTTTGCATGCAAGCAGAAGGGGCCACCATTTGTGGGAGTGGAGCTTCAAGTGCTTTTTGCCCTTCCTGACGCCTACTTGGAGTTTGCAGCAGAACCTGACAAATATGTTTGGGTGTGGGTGTGTGTGTGTGTCTGTGTGCATGTGTGTGCGTGCAGTATGTGGTTTTTTGTGTGTGCATGTATAAAACTATGCACTGTGAATGACCAAATATGCTTCATGTTTCCCTGATAACTTATAGACTAATTCTATACAGTACTATCATAGACTTGCATTGTTTTTCTCATAAGGATATTATGTAAAAATACATAGAGGGGAAAACTTATTAGAAACTTTTCTAACATTTTGAAAAATAACACCCAGTTCTTTGTGCGTGTGTGCGTGCGCGCGCTCTTTAACTTCAAAATGCCTGTTGGTTTAGCTTAACTGTCTTATTGTGTTTGTGTTCTGCTAGTGATTGTGGCAGCCTGGTATTTCTATTTCCACTTTTGCCAGGTTATTTGAGCATATATGAGGGGCCTCTCCTGTGTTGCTTGCAAAGCCATTATAATCTGAGTGACTACCATCAGGCAATGTCCCATGCTGTGTTTTCACCATCTACTTTCCTCCTGGCCTTCTACAACCTCCTGCACTTCCCCAAATCAGTTCTGCATAGTCCCACAACCTTCTAAAGTAGATTTACAGAGACTCCATTCTGCTATAAAAAATGCTTTTCTGGTAGAGGGCTACTACCATTTCCCCCCTCAAATTCTGATGAATATTTACATAATACTATTTTCCAGTTCTCAGTCTCCAAGAAGCTGCTGTGGCAATTGCCTTCCAACTTGGACGCCTATCAAGGAACTTGGTAGATATGTGGTTTTTTAGCAGTCGAGAAAATACAGTCTTAGCAGAATAAGAGATCAAATTTGTGCCTCTGATTCCTCCTCCTCATCTGGCTACTCTGCCAGGTGGCCATTCTTAGAAACCATCATAATGAAAGAGATGTTTTCAGTGACAGATATTGTTTATTTATATAACTGATGGCAAAGATGTTTTCTTAATCAGGAATGTGATTCATACATTATCACCATGACCCCAAAATAGTACAAGAATTTCAGTGGATCAATATATATGTTCATATAATATTGTTTTTCCTTGTGAACTAAAGAACTTTCTTTTTCTGGGATTTATTTATTTAATTCAACATTCAATCACCCTTTGTTCAAAAAGGTGCTACGTTTATTTTCCTTTTTATGCTCCAAATGATATTGCAAAATGGTTTAGTTTAAGAGCATCTATGCTTGACCCAAGGTCATGGTTGTGTAGTGATTATATCTCTTAGCATTGGCAATCCCAGGGTGATGGAGTGCAGAGTGGCCAAAAGGGCAGAGATGGTGGGTGGGATGTGTTGAAATGAATGAAGGCAAATATCATGGTTCTGATAGTTGAGACCAATAGAAATAAAAGGCAATTTGCTTTCCTCAAAGAACACATTTAATGGCTACATAGTTTCCTCATGAACAAAGGTGAAACCAAGACTGAAAGTCCCCCCCCGAAAGTTGCAATGTAATAAGTTGAACTTCCCACCCCTGTAATATGTCATAAATTGCAATCCCCAATTAACTACTTTGGCAGGTTTTTTAATGGAAGCTCCAGCCTGCCAAAACTCATGTAACTTGACCTTGGTTCCCACAGGAAAGTTATTGTTATGACTAAACTAGAACAATACATCTCCCCCCTCCCATTGCTGTGGAAACCAAAAACAAAGTGAAGATGGCTGCAGACAGAATCGTATGAAAATTGACAGCAAATATATGTATCCTAGGATAATGATGTGAGCCCGAAGATGGCGGACGCGCTGGGGAGAGCTCCGTAGCCCCCAACAGTAAGGCGTCCCCCCAGGAGCCCCCCAGGGACGTCAATGGACCCCTGGGGTGGGGCAAGAATTTCGGGCAAAACAGCTGGGTAACTATGCCGCCCGCTGCCTCCCGGAACAACTGCAGGGGTGCCAGGACACCCCTGCCCCGCCGCCTGGGCCGCTGGCGACCGTTATAACGGAGCCAGCACCCTCCGCCCTGCCTCTGCCGCTGTCAACTGCTGAGCAAGGGCGGCGCCTCCGCCGATCAGCTGTGCGGCGGAGGCCCCGGCGGGAAGGATGGCAGCGGCTGCGGCAGCGATTTTTTTCAAGCCCCCAGGCTGGTCGTGGACCCAGGGAGGCTGGCAACGGCGATGGCGGTGGCGGCGGGGCACCTCCAGGCCCCCCCCCTGGCCATCGAGGAGGGGCCGGAGGCTCTGCTCTGCCCCGGCCCCCCCACAGGCTCCCGGGCGACGGCGGCGTCTCCAGGTTATCAGCGGAGACGCCGCGGACCAGCTGGACCAGCTGGGTGGCGGAGGCGAAGGCATCGGCGGCGCCGGAGGTGAGAGACCCGCCCCTGGACCACGGCAGCCGTCGCAGCCATCCAGGAGGGGCCGGAGGCTCTGCTCTGCCCCGGCCCCCCCCCACCAGCTCCCGGGCGACGGCGGCGTCTCCAGGTTATCAGCGGAGACGCCGCGGACCAGCTGGACCAGCTGGGTGGCGGAGGCGAAGGCATCGGTGGCGCCGGAGGTGAGAGACCCGCCCCTGGACCACGGCAGCCGTCGCAGCCATCCAGGAGGGGCCGGAGGCTCTGCTCTGCCCGGCCCCCCCCCACCGGCTCCCGGGCGACGGCGGCGTCTCCAGGTTATCAGCGGAGACACCGCGGACCAGCTGGACCAGCTGGGTGGCGGAGGCGGAGGCAACGGCGGCGCCGGAGGTGAGAGACCCGCCCCTGGACCACAACAACCCTGGACCACGGCAGCCCTCGCAGCCATACAGGAGGGGCCGAAGGCTCTGCTCTGCCCCTGACCGGCTCCCGGGTGGCGGCGGCATCTTCGGCGGTAAGAGCAGCGGTGCGGCGTCTCGACCACCGTGGGCTGCCCCTGGACGGCGGTGCCTCCGAAAGATGCGCACCAAAGGAGACGCTGGACAATGGAGGCGACAGCCCGACCCACCTCCTCGAAACATCTTGATCGGAGACGGCAACACCAGGGGCATGACACCAGGGACTCCCGTACCTCTGAGATGCCACGCTCTGGACGGTCCCTAACCAATAGGGGCCATGGAACTGCGGCCGGGAACAACGCCCAGAGGATCAGGGAGGGAACTGTTTGGGGCGGCTGAACCACCGGAGCTGACGCCAATTAATGGATCCCTCCATCCTGCCTTCTGCCCATTCTCACCCATCTTTGCCCATTCTCTCCCCACAGGACATAACGGGCCTGGGTGCTAGCCACGGTGGCAGAGTGGCTGGGCCATACACCTGCTACCCCATAGTGGTGAGAGCTCTATGGGGTATGCCTCACCCAGAGTACGTTCTGGACCACCTCCGGAAGCAGAGACACAACCCATCGTGAGAGGATGAGGAGTGGCCTGCTTCTGGGGGTTCGCCCGGCCAAGTGGCAGTGGCAGGGCGACGATCCAGATACGCACCTACCCGGCTCGACCCTCCTGCAAATTCACCATCCAGGGGACAGCCTTCCCGGAACCACCTGTGACTATGCCCGTTCAATACTCTAGCATAGCACTGCACGCCCTCAGGGGTTCCCCACTCTCCTGGGTGCGACCCGCCTGCATCACATCCAATCTTGATGACGGGCCCAACCACTGGGCCTCTGAGAGATGGCCGGGCAGGGTCAGGGGCCTCCAGCACATTCCCATCAAGAGGCCCCTGATTAAGTTCTTAGCTAAGTTTTTTGTGGGGTTAGGGAGGGGGGAGGGAGGAGACTATGGTTGCGCGGGAAAGGCACACCTTCCAGCCACCATAACGCATGCCAGGCCCACGGCCGTTCGCGACGGCGTACAACGAGGGCCAGTCGCCGATAACACCCAGTGGCGTACTGACGAACGTCCCATCCCTAGGATGGTGGGGAATGGCAGAAGGTGCACAGACAGAGGGCCGTATCGTCACCGGGAGTGTCATCTCCGCTCTGTAAAGGCGGTGAGACGCTCCGACCCTCTGTTCTCCCCCGGAGGACCCGGGAGCAAAGGTGCGCACCCTCCCATGCTGAGGCTGGTCTACCTGAATGCAAGGTCCGCAGCCAACAAAGCTCACCTCATTCGTGACCTATTGGAGAGTGAGCATGCGGACCTGGCCTGCATCACGGAAACCTGGCTGGGCCCAGAGGGGGGTGTTCCTCTGGTTGACCTCTGCCCGCCAGGTTTCCAGGTACTGCACCAGCCCCGGGCTCATGGGAGGGGCGGGGGAGTGGCAGTTATCATCAGGGAATCCCTTAGCCCGCGAGAGACCACCGTCCCTCAGATGGTCGGGTGTGAGTCTCTCCTACTGAGATTCGGCCCAGGGGCGCAGCTGGGTCTGCTGCTGGCGTACCTACCACCTAATCGTGCAGCGGCGGCCCTACCCGAGCTACTCGATGTCCTCTCAGGGTTGGTGGTTGAATTCCCAAGACTCATGGTCTTGGGCGACTTTAATCTACCGTCCCTGGGAGGATCGTCCGAACTGGCTCGGGAGTTCATGGCTTCCATGACGGCCATGGACCTGTTGCAAATAATTTCTGGGCCGACTCATGAGAGAGGCCACAACCCAGACTTGGTGTTCTTGTCTGGACGGTGGCGTGATGATGTCGGTGGGGGTGCCACAACTGTTACGCCCCTGTCATGGACCGATCACCACCTCCTGCGGCTAGACTTCCCCCTTGCCACCCCCCACCGTGGGTGCACGGTGCCAGTCAGATGGTACCGCCCTAGGTGCCTAATGGACCCTGATAAGTTCCAGGCAGCGCTTAGGGACTCGCATGCACCCCCTGCTCACAGCTCGGCGGAAGCCTTAGTGGAAGCCTGGGAAAAGGCAGCCACGGAGGCTCTGGACCGAGTTGTACCCTTGCGGCCTCTGACCCGGCGCAGATCCCAGCGAGCCCCATGGTTCACCGAGGAGCTCCGGGAGATGAAGCGTCGGAGACGGGGCCTAGAGAGCCGTTGGAGGTCCAGTCGATCCGAATCCGACCGATTGCGACTAAGAATCCTCACCAGGTCTTATCTCGCTGCGATAAGGGTGGCAAAATCCAACTACTTTTCCACCCTCATCGCGTCCGCAGATAATCGCCCAGCTGCCTTGTTCAGGGTGACTCGCTCCCTATTAAACCAAGAGGTGAGGGAGGAACCCTTGCAGGGTCGAGCCGAGGAATTTGGTCAATATCTGCTGGATAAAATCGCTCGGATTCGAACTGGTCTGGACTCCAACTGGGCTGAGATGGAAGAACAAGACATGGACAGTCTTGTCAACGTCATCTGGGAAGAATTTGATCCTGTAACTCCTAAGGAAGTGGACAGGATTATGAGAAGGTTAAGCTCCTCCACATGCTTACTGGACCCGTGCCCTTCCTGGCTGGCCTATGCAGCTCGAGAGGCGACACGAGGCTGGTTCCTAGCGGTCATCTCTGCTTCTCTGAGTGAGGGTCACTTCCCCACCGCCTTGAAGGAGGCGGTGGTGAGACCTCTCCTCAAGAAGCCCACCTTGGACCCATCCTCTTTGAATAACTTTCGTCCAGTCTCCAATCTTCGCTTCCTTGCGAAGGTTGTTGAGAGCGTGGTGGCGCACCAACTTCCTCAGATCCTGGATGAAGCGGTTTATCTAGACCCGTACCAATCGGGTTTCAGGCCGGGCTACAGCACGGAGACGGCATTGGTCGCTCTGATGAATGATCTCTGGAGAGCCCGGGACAGGGGCCATTCCTCTGTCCTAGTCTTATTAGACCTCTCGGCGGCTTTCGATACCATCGACCATGGTATCTTGCTGCGACGCCTCAGGGGACTGGGAGTGGGAGGCACGGTTCTGCGTTGGTTCTCCTCCTTTCTCCAGGGTCGCTCGCAGTCGGTGCTGACAGGGGGACAGAGGTCGACCCCGAGGCCTCTCGCTTGCGGAGTCCCTCAGGGGTCGGTCCTCTCGCCTCTCCTGTTCAACATCTACATGAAACCGCTGGGTGAGATCATTCGCAGTTTTGGAGTAGGGTACCATCAGTATGCTGATGACACCCAGCTTTTTATCTCAACTCCAAACAATATCAGTGATGCCCTAGACGTGATGTCCCGCTGCCTGAAAGCGGTCCGGGAATGGATGGGGAGAAACAGGCTTCAACTGAACCCGGACAAGACTGAATGGCTGTACGTACCGGGAAGCCAGGAGATTCAGAACGTCCCACTGCTTAACATTGGGGACAAGTTACTTCCCCCTGTTGATAGGGCCCGCAACCTGGGTGTCCTCCTAGACTCGCAGCTCTCCCTGGAAGACCACATTGGAGCTGTGACCAAGGGGGCCTTCTCCCGGGTTCGACTAATTCGCCAACTACGGCCTTATCTGGACCTGGATTCCTTACGTACAGTCACCCATGCCCTTGTGACATCTCGCCTAGACTATTGTAACGCTCTCTACATGGGGCTGCCCTTGAGATCCACTCGGAAGCTTCAACTGGTGCAAAGTGCGGCGGCACGGACACTCTTGGGAGCCTCCCGATACTCCCATATCACACCTCTCCTCCGTGCGCTGCACTGGCTTCCGGCTGCCTTCCGTGTGAAGTTCAAGGTGCTAACGATGACTTACAAAGCCCTACATGGCATGGGTCCGGACTACCTTCGGGAGCACCTTCTGCCGATGTCAGCACCCCACCGTCCTGTGCGCTCCCACAGAGAGGGCCTCCTCAGGGTGCCACCGCTCAAGGAATGTCGGCTGGTGGCCCCCAGGGGGAGGGCATTCTCAGTGGGTGCGCCAGCCCTCTGGAACACCTTACCAACAGAAATCCGGATGGCCCCTGACCTCCGTACCTTCCGTCGCGACTTAAAAACTTTCCTGTTTCAGCAGGCTGGCCTGGCATGATAGCGTTAATTGGGGTCCCAGTTTGTGTTCATTAGTGTTTCTTATTATTTTTATTGTTCGATCTGTATACCTTCCTTCCTCTGTACACCGCCCCGAGTCCCTCGGGAGAAGGGCGGTTTATAAAAACTAATAAATAAATAAATAAATAAATAAATTTCAAGGGAGTTGAAATGCCCTTATCATTGTGGGCAGGCTACCAAGTGCCCAAATTTTGATCACATGACTGTGGTGCACTGCAATAGCCATAGCTTCAGGGACTGAGCTTAACTTTTTTTTGTTCAGCGCCACTGTAATGTCAAAAGGCTGCCAAACAAATGGTCATTATCCCAGGACTACCTGCATTCAAATGAGGTTCCACCACCATCTGGCCATTTTTGGTACTAGTCCCTAGAACTGGAATTTATTACACCAGGGAATGCATCTTAAATGTTTGTTGTTGGATTTTAAATAATAATACAAGATGCTTCTATACAAATGAGTATTTGACTTGAGTAGCAACCAATTAACCCAAGCAATGTTTGTCTTATTGCTGTTCACATTTGTTCTTTAATACTTCTTTTTTATGGATTATGCCATCAATTTGCTTTGATTAACT
The DNA here is from genome assembly GCF_947247035.1 of Vipera ursinii. Taxonomy (NCBI): domain Eukaryota; kingdom Metazoa; phylum Chordata; class Lepidosauria; order Squamata; family Viperidae; genus Vipera; species Vipera ursinii. The sequence continues at coordinate 190,636,606 of NC_139512.1, forward strand.
AGTTCTTATTAATAGTTATTCATTGTACTAATTTGTTTGCACTGTAAGAGGTATTGGAACTAACTTGAGAATCCAAAATGGACATCAAGGGTGAAAATAATCTAATAGTAAATAATGCCAAATGGTGCTTCCTAAGAACTGGAAGTACTAACTCTTCCACTGTTGGCTGCAGGTAGAATTACAATTTGGGAATGCATTTCACTGTTTCATCTCTATAGTGTTGATATAGTCCACTTTCAGTAGGAGTCCCTCCCCTTTACCACCACCATCTGTGTACCACTAAAACTGTTGTCATGCCCTTTAACTGGGCAAAATGGTGTATCAAAGGGTAACAATTTTGGCACCAAGATACTTCAAATGGGCTAACGTAAGAGAATGTGTCCAAAATCCAGGACTTGTGACAGAAAATGAAATTGGAAAAGATGTGGCTGCTTCAGTGCTATAGGCTGCCACTATGCTGCATGTGATCATATGATCTTTATTTTCAACATTCCATAACACTTTCCCAGCCAGTCTCACAATCCCTCACTCCTTCCCGCCTCACTGAAGCAGTCACTTACCTGCCTGTTGGAAAGAGAAGGGAAGGAGGGAGGAAGGTGGGAAGGAAGGAAGGAAGGAAAGGAAGGAAGGAAGGAAGGAAGGAACCGCTGCACATTCTTCCTGGACCATGTCACTCCTCTGTGCGCTCCCCTGGTCTCTCCTGCCCCATCACATGCCTTCCCAGACCCACCCTTCATTCCTACATGCTCTCCTTGAACAGTGCGACATACCTCCTCACACCTTTTCTGATCTGCAAGGCACCTCTTTTGCACTTCCATTCACCATCCCCAAACTGAGCCCCTCCCACACCTTTCTCAACCCATATGTAATCTCTTGGTTACCTCCACATATCATTTCCAATTTGCACCCCCCCATGTGCTATCGCTTATCTGCACAGCATTTCTTATACAATCCAAAGCCCCATCAGACACCCTTCCTACACATACCATCCATGTTCTTCCAACCCACAAAGCATCTCTGATGCATACCCTCATACCCTTCCTAACCCATGCCACACTTCTCATGAATCCCCATATACCATCCCTGACCCTCATCCCCTTACTCCCTCCTCCACCCAGCAGCATCCATTGGCCTTGGCCTTGCAACTTCTTCTGGATTCCCCACTTACTTTTTCCCTGCAAGTGAATGGAAAGCTAGCAAGAATTTGAGGGAGGGAGGGAGGGAGGGAGGGAGAAAAGGAAGGAAGGAAGGAAGGAAGGAAGGGGAAGGGAAGGGAAGGGAAGGGAAGGGAAGGAAGGAAGGAAGGAAGGAAGGAAGGAAGGAAGGAAGGAAGGAAGGAAGGAAGGAAGGAAGATTTCTGATGCTCCCTGCCAGCTTCCCACAAGGAATTTCAACAGGATTTGGGATCTTTTGCTCTGCCTCACCTATTAGTGAAATTGTTTTGGGTAAAGATAGTTTTATTGCAATACATGGTAACTGCTGTATAAACCATTCAGTTTGAGCATAAATTCTGAAAAAAAAATGTTAAAATGATCAAAGGAAACTTGGCTATAGCAGAGTGTGGTTATAGTTGAGTGGGCCACCACTCTTTGGAATATTCTCCCTCTAACAAATCAGACTGTGGTGAGCTTCTGATATCCCTAATATATTTCTTCATCCAGACCTTCAGGGTTAACACATGTTTGCTTATACTACTCTTGATATTCCTTTCTATTTTGGGGGTGTGATCAACACACATACATAAAATATATATTTTCCCATTCATTGGGTAAACACGAGGTTTACACAGCAGGCCTTTTCTCTTCCTTGAAGCCCAAACTAGTTGATATAAATGGAAGGCTTTGTTCTGAAGTACACCATTGTTAGGGACACTGATCATTCAGATTGTTTATTGTTTTAAAACTATTGATGTTTTCACTACTGGCAAAGGAGTTAACAAACGGATCAAGGTTCAGTGAATTCTCTGTAATGATTCAGTAAGATCTGAAAAGGTCTCTTTCAAGCTGAAAAAATGAGCTGCCTATTAAGCTACAAAACTTCAGCAAATAAAATCCAATCATTAACTCGGGTGAATTGCAACCTTTTTCTTTGTTATAAGGGGAGCATGAAAAAAGCAGCCTCTCTAGGAAGTCATAAAGGGAGTTAAATCCTCCCTCCATTTAATAAAGCTGGAGGGCAAGGCGTACTGTTTGCCATGGGTTTGTCACAAGCTATAGAATTACAGCCAGACTCTCCCTGGCAGAAGGCTGCCTGTTGACTCTGATATTTCTGGAGCTCCCCAAAAGGCACTTTTGACTTCAAAATGGGAAGAAAAGGGGGAAAATGCCTCCAATTGTGTATTTCTTCCAGTCCTCTGGAGGAGTCTGACTAGTGACGTGAAAGTGGAAATGATCAGGGGAGAAATTGTTTTAAATACATACTGAGAGGTCAGCTGAAGTCAGACTGTCAAACTTCATAGAAATGGTTGGAGGGCTTTGCTACAATTTTGAAAGGCAAGAAAAAAGTTCTGTCGCTTGAATGATGGACCCTACAAACAAATGTGCTTCATCCCAAACCTACTTGTGTTCCAAAACAGAGGAGAAGAAACAGAAGCCTACTTTTTAACCCAGATCTTGCTACTCCAGTGAATGAAGCTCAAAGGAGAACAGCAAAGAAGTATGAAGCCTGCAGGTACCAGCACAGAGATTTCCTTATTGAGCAATATCCTGTCAGCATATTCCTTCATCACAGGTATTCTTCTTATCACTTACGATATATCTGTTGAATGTTTTCCTGAAGGGAAACAGTTCTCTCTATTTTTCATATCATGCTCTTAGTTATATTTCTGGAGAGAACTAAAAAAAAGGAAAGATGCTACTACATATTTATTATTGTATGGAATTTCTAATGATCTGCTTGTAGATATAAAACTATAGGAATCATGATCCAAGTGGAACACAAGAACTACATCAAAACGAGGAAAGCAATGTGGCATAGTTAGGCAATTTTGTTTTCAATTCCTGATGAAAATTACAATATGGCAAGAAAATGTCAGGATAAAATTTGGTATCTGTGAAGTATTTTCAATGATTTTGCCAAATACATCTCCAGATATTCTTGTTTAACCCATAACTGAGGCAGCAGGTTAAAGCTAAAAGGCGATATCTTGTTTTTAGATACCTGAAAGTCAGGCCCCAGTGAAATTGAAATTAAACTTCCCAATACATCCTTTGCTATCCTAATTATGCATCTATTGTGTCATTAGTGTTAGGAATAGCACAATTTTATTTAAAGCTTTGTTATGGTCCTATCAGACTGTTAGATTTGCTGTTATCACGAGAGATTTAGTTCATCACAACTTTAGTATTTATCATAATTCTTTTCAAAGGGTTATATAGACAACATAAACTTTCTATTGTGTAATTTGAGGAGTTGATGGCTACATGTATTTTCTCTGCCAGTTAAATTAGTTTTACTTCAGTACATGTTCTTTTCTCTTTTTTTTAACAAACAATTCCTAGGGTCACTGATTTTTGTTATGTTTTAACAAAGCAGACAAGAAATCTTTCCATTCTCTTCCCAGGGTCTTTATTTTGAAAGCCTCCCCCAGTGTGGAAATGAAATGTTGTTTTTTTTCTGTGCTCCTTCTGATACTTTGATTCTACCCTTAAGGAGAAAATAAAGTCAATTTTTGGTCCTTTAGAATAATGGTTAGTAAGGGTGGTAGTAGTAATACTAATAATTTTAAAGCCCTTTTAAAAATTATGCTTATCTAAAAATATTTGAGTGAAAAAGAGCAACTGTTATAATTCAGAATTAGTTGATTGTCAACAGAAAAAGGAACTTTAACTTATATTAAGATATTTCAATCATATTATAATAAAAGTTGTGTTTTTTTGTGCCTTTGAGTCAGTGTTGACTTTTGGTGACTGCCTTGATAAGTCCCTGAGGTTTACTTGGCAATATTTTTGGAAGTGCTTTGCTCTTGCCCAGTGGCGTAGCGTGGGGGGTGCAGGGGGGGCCGGCCGCACCGGGTGCAACATCTGGGGGGGGCGCGCTCGCACTCGCAGCTCTCTGCCCCTGCCTGGCTCATTCACTCTCTCTCACTGCAGTGCTGGCTGTGCGCCGCCCACTGTGGAGGGGGGGTGCCAGGCGTGCGGTGCGCTTAGGGGGCGCAAATTACTTGCCTTGCCCCGGGTGCTGACAACCCACGCTACGCCACTGCTCTTGCCTCCAACACAGTGGTTCATTTTTTATAGAAGATGTGAGCTCTGTATTCATAGTAAACACTATATTTCAATCTTGCAATATTCTTTAACTGGGACTTCTCTTAAAGATTGGAAAGCAATTGGTATATGCTTGAGCAAATAATTACCAGGATTGTATTATTGTGCAGCAGTACTTTAAAAAAGTAAAGATACATAAACTATGTCTAGAAATTATTTGTGACTATAAAGTAAGACAGGCATATGAGTGAAGATTTAAACCTAGTATTTTACTGATGAATGAGCAGCAACAGATCAGTTACAGTAGGTGTCTCAATGGAAGTTATAGAGAGGGGAGAACAGGGTGACTTAAGTACTAAAACAACATTCTAGAATGACAAATTATTCATGTCCCCTTTTTGTGCATATGACAATAATTCTCCCATTAACTAATATATTCTGCATATTTACGTCATTTTGAAATTGTTGGCTTGCTTGCCTTTATGTTCCTGGGCTGAATTTAAGGTGCTGGTCTTGATGTAAAAGCTTCTACACAATTTGGGCCCAGTATATATGAAATAAGATCTTGATGTGCTGCCTTACATCTGCAGGCTGGAGAGGCTTGTTTCATATCACCAATAGCTGACATAAAATTCAGGTTGACAGGAGATGATGACCTTCAAATGTAAAGGGCTTGATCCCCGGAGGTACACTAAACAACCAGGAACTGATATTTCAGTTACTCAGATCCATCAATTGCACCAAGCATTTATGAATGGGTGACCAATGTAATATAAGATTTGTGACTGTATTTTATTTTGGTTTTTTTCTAGTGTTTTTTTCCATTGACTTTTAAAATTTTGTAGTGCTATTCATTTACACATTCTATATAATCCACATCGTATTCTGCTATTACATTTGTGAGACTAGATTTAATTCTTTAGTTTTGCTTTTTGAATACAAAACGTATTGGTGAAGGGGCTACAGTAGTTGCTTTGGAGAACCAGTATAGGGCCTACAGGCATAGAGTTACCAGAGGTCTAAATAGGCAAAGGCAGGCCTGGAAAATTGGAATGGAGGACGCACTGTTTACCTTTCTTAGCATCCATGATAAAATTCAGTGCTTTTTTTGTAAAAGGTGCCAGAACTCACACGTCATACAACCCGCCTTGCCTATCCTACAAGGTTCCATCCAAAAAAGGTGCCGGAACTCCGTTCTGAGCGTTCTATGAGAAAAAAAGCCCTGACAAAATTTACATTGAAAACTGGAAAAAGTGTACTTAGGCCAATATATGTATGAAATTATTTTTTGCAGTATCAGAAAGACTAGTTTTTCAATCACAATATTTGTCCAACAAATCTTTATTTTTCAGACCATTTGCTAGCTATAATATAGCATTGAGGATGTGCTTTTCAAATTTCACCATAGAAAAGCATGACAAATCATGTGACTACAGCAATCATAGATTTGAAGGAGGTGGGTTGAAGCCAGTTGCTGGAATCAGAAAACAAATAACATAAATCTAGGATGTTGACTCTCTTGATGGATGATGGATACAAAGAAGGGTTGTTCATAAGGTCATAATACATGAAAGTTTGAATGACTAATGTTGTGAAAATAGTCCATTTAAGAAAAAAGTTACTCAAAAAACTGAGCAATATTTGATTTCAAGGCTATGCCTACCAGATAAAGGACTTGAAGACAAAATAGAGGACATGTCCTCCTTTTGCTGGACAACTGATAACCTTATACAGGCATTCTGAGGACATTAAGGTAATGGCAGCTGTTGCAGTTCTTTCATCAAGCAATTTACTTATCATGCTAGGTGATCTCTCCCCATCAAATTAAGGTCCTTTTGGAAAGAAAAATGCTGTTGGCAGACAGTTCTGCCAGAAGTGTGCAAAATATTTTGAATTCTAAATCAGGCATTATAAATTCAAAACTTTCTGTTTTGAGTTCAGTGTTTCAAAGCTATTTCAAACTTGCTGGAAATGTTTTGAGTTTAAAATAGCCTCACAAAGTTGGAATACTTGTCTTGAATTGAAATGGTGATTTCTAGCTCAAAATGGATGTTTTGAGATTCCCTCCCCCCCAAATACTAATAGTTTGCTATCATTTTAAGATTCATTTTCACAGTCAACTCCAATTGGACATAGTTCCCAAATAGCATATTTTTCCTGTTATTAATTTGGCAGTTGAACTTTCTTGGATTCTATTTTTAAAACTTGCTGCCACTTTTCTTTCCATTTTAGCTACTGAAGAATAATATAATATTTGCATGGGTTGGAAACTCATACTGTGGATATTGATGATTCAATAAAGCAGCTATCTTATTAACTGTATAAATTTATCCATACATTACCTAATTGCATTTCACAATGCATTCAGATTTCTGAGATACGTTCTCCACTGAAAATTAAATAAGTCATCAGTCTATGAATGAGCACATATGTTTATTTATTTCAGAGCCTGAATTTTTATAAGATAAGAGTTATTACTCAGGGGCATCCAATTCTCTGACAAAAATATTTTGTCAGAGAATTGGAACTAGGAAAAGGATTATCTGCCTTGTTACTCCAATGTATTATCCCCCACCAAAAACATTTTCTTTTGACAAATCTTATTCCAGCTATATTATTGTCATGTACTAGTTATATTCTTTCATTTTCCTCACCTTTTCACCAGTGACTCTTGATGTGGCAAAAGCCAATTATGTTATCACAATAATTAATAATTTGTAGTTTTCTCCAAAGCTTGCTGGGCTGCCTGCACACTCGCTTCCAGAGAACCCCTAGATTTTGCTTTGCCTTTTGCCTTTGAAGTTCAGTGGCACAGTAGTCAATATTTAATCAATATGATGTTTAGCAATTTTCAGTAAAGCCCAAATAGTAATGAATCATTGCATTACTGGATGGCTTTATGCATCAATTTTGACTCTTCAACCCTCCTCAAAACGCCCAAGCCAAGCCAAACATTTGCAGCCTCTCCATTCTGTCTCCTCACTGTAACCTTGGACATACTATACTGTATCCCCTGCTGAACTTAGAGAACATTTTTCTTTAAAATGTGTCTCACAAAGGTGGCTTCCGGTTTTCGCGTGTGGCGCTGGTGGACGTGCAGGGAGAAGCTCTCCTCCCACCATCTTTCTCCCTCGGAGGATGCTGCAAAGGGTTAAAAGTCGCCCTGGAGGGGTGACTACCGTGAGGAGGCCTTTAAAGAACAATGAGTAAAATCTACTGAGAGCCTTGATGCCCAAACATTGATTTCAACTATAAAACCTACAATCCAACAAGCAACAGAAGCTGAAGAAAGCAATACTAAGATGGAGGATGCCAAAGGCCTTCAAATACAGTACACCAAGACTTCAACCAAACAAACAATAACTACAACAACAGACATGTCCTCTTACCTAAGCCAGATGGATTTAAAAGAAGAAGAAGACCACATTGAATTAATGACGACTGCACTACGCCAAACATGGAGATTGGATTTACTGGAACGAAAATTTAATGACTACAAAGGGGTCACTCTCTCTGCCTGGCATAAGAAGAAAGCTAGAATTAGATTTAAGGGAAAATAATAATAAACGAACCTTTCTTGTTTTTCCTTTATAAGTGTTGGGACTTGCAATAATAAAGCTTAAATTTTTCTTTCAACAGGCCAAGGAGAACTGTTAAAAGATATAAACTGAGTCTATATTTAGGATCTAGATATTTAATGGAATGAAAATTAGCTACAAACAATAAAACATACTTTGTTAACTATAGATGAATTTTAAGGATGACAAATAGAATATGTATGTATTTCAGAAATGATAATTACTATATAATGAAATAGATTAGCTATCAGAACATAACTTTGAATAATATTATAGAATTTGCAATGATATAATAAAAGATATTATTTTAAAAATTGATGAACTACTAAGATGATAAAGAGAATATATTTGTTGTAATGATAGAGCTAAAAAATTTTCTTAATGGGCTAAGGGGAATCTTTAAAAGATACATTTTTTATAAAAAAGATACATATTGACTTTATATTTAACTTTTAGACCTTTAAAGGAAAGGAAAGTTAGCTATTAGAAATGACTTATATTACAGAATTTGGAAGGAGACAACAAAAGATATTTTTTCAATAATTGGTGAACTATTAAGATGTTAAATAGAATAAATTTGTATAACATAAGAATGCACTGAAATGAACAATATATGTATTTTAGACAGGATAACTACTATATAATGAAATGGGGGAAATGTGGGCTACCCGAAAATTAAGTTTTCTTTTATATATTATAGGCTAGTTCAGAATATCTTATTCCAGTTAGGTAAAACTTAACTGGAATACGTATATGTGAAAATATATTGAAACATAGATACGTATATGTGAAAATATATTGAAAATTGTTCTAACTGATTGTGTTACAATTAGAAATGTATTAACTTGATTAATTTGACTATGCTATCATAACTAAGGGAATTGGAGAGGGAATTCTTGCTGATGTAACTTGACCTATCTACAAATGACTGTGTTATTTACTATTGTTTACTTTTAACTACCCAACCACCGTATTGCTTCATAAATACCTGGATGTAAAACTAAAAAATCAATAAAACTTCTATTATAAAATGTGTCCCACAAAGGTGAAAAAAGGGTTGCTAGCTCTGGCTTGTTTATTTTATTATTAAAGTCTCCAAACATCCACATTTGTGTCTCATCTGTATTCTCTGTCAGACACTTTGATTGGTAAAAAGATCAAACAGTTAACACAATCCTTATCAATAGCAAGGTTTCTATTTGCAAAAATATTTACTGTCCTCTTTTTTTTATCTCTTCTATCTTTCAGAAAACCCTGAACGTGCTGCCCTCTGTTTTGTGTCTGGGATTTGCATTGGACTTCTCTTGACCTTGTTGGCTTTAGTTGTCCAAATCTCCTGTCAAACTGATTGCAAACAGTCGTCAACCCAAAGGCCATCATGCAATAGTGAAGGTAGCTGGAGTGACAGTGACTCAGATACCACCTCAGACCTCTCTGTGCGACGGCAACGTCATTTTGAACGGACTTTGAACATGAATGTCTTTACTTCAGCTGAGGAGCTTGAGAGAGCACAACGGCTGGAGGAAAGGGAGCGCATCATCCGAGAGATATGGATGAATGGCCAGCCTGATATTCCAGGAACCAGGAGCTTGAATCGCTACTATTGATGGCCGCAAATAGGACTGAACTCATGGGGTCTCTTAAGCCTGTTGGGAAGAGGACTGAAGTCCTATTCTAGAAAGGCAATATTTTTACTTTACCTTTTCGGTCTAAAAAACAACCTTTTCCAATATTTTGTGCAGGTTGCAAAGTTGGCGGAGGGACAGATTTGTTTCTTCTCAGTGCTTTGGTTGCTACAAATTGGAAGAGCTAATGAGTGATACATTAAAAAACGCACGCAAATCTTCCCTCCTTTTCTCTTTCCAACTAATTATTCTAAAGATAAGTAGGAAAAGGATGTATTTTTAGATTCTCCTTCTTCTTTAGACTTCACTTGCAAATTTGGTCCCCAGGATGACCTCAGGAAACAACACTACTAAACTACCTGCTCTACTTGATGTTACTGTTTAAACTTTTTAAATTAAAAAATGAATGGGCAACTGGCATGCTGCAACCTCCCAGATTTCCCAGATAACTTATTTCCAACAAGGTCTGGGGTCCTCCTATAGAAATCAGAGGTATTCTTTGAAGATGAAATGGCGGGTGATTGCAGTTGGTGCTTTGTTTGCTGTCTGCTTTGTGATTGGTCACATTCACCATGGCATGACAGACATTTCCTGAGAGTCTCTATCTCTTTTAAATTTCCAATGTTTACCCATTGCGACAAAAAGGTTGAAAACCACTGTTCCACCAGATCACTCTTTTCCTGCTTCTGTTTGCAGCAGGATTCAGAGTTCTGCTCCTCCCGTGAAGCTGATGCCTTCTGGGGAAAGCAAGCAGGGCTCTGATCAAATGAAGGAGTGGGCAATGTCCCTCTCAGCGGTGCTCTATAAATCTTTCTCACCCTGCAGATTTGCTGAAATTAAGCTATCCATCTTCTTAATTCTGACAATTACAGTCCTCCCCTGGTTAGCCACTATCTTCACCAACATTTTTTCTTGAATTGTTATCAGAAATAAAGGGATATATATACTGTACAAGAAGAATGCTCACTTTATATTTGATGAAAGGCTCACTTTATATTTTAGAAAATGTAAGATTTATGGTTGGAATCTTTCTCCAGGCACATGTCTTAAATATGAATTCCAACCTGCTTAATGTTTTAATAATAACAAACCTGCTAGAAATTATGACTAGAAATATGAGATCACCAACCAGAAACGTACATCTAAAATAAAATATACAATTTCTGAAGTCTGTGAGAGATTATGGGCAAAGAACATAAAAAGCCTGGAGCGATCACTGGCAGCACTTTTCCACAGTTCAGGAGAAAGAAAATTTGGGGTAATGCTTGTAGGCATTCATACTTGCCCATAAGCTATAGTTAGCAAAGCATCCAAGTGTGCCTTCATAAAAGACAACACCTGACAAAAGAGGTATAGAAGCAGAAAGGTGTTCTGGTAAACAACTATTTCGTGACTTTGCAAAGTCATGGCATTGACCTAATTTTTCTTTCTTTCCCACAGATGCCTCAAACCTGGGCATTTCCCCATTATGAAATCAGCCTGCTAGTTGCACATTTAATAATACATTGTGTTATTTAAGACTGCAAGTTTTAAATCTTGCTTCAGTGGCAGTATTTTTTTTCCTGACAGCTCAGGGATAAAATTCTCCTCTCAACTCAAGCTCCCACATTCTCCCTCCTTGCTGTTGTTTTCTATTCAGTCTTCTTCCAGTCAGGAATTTTAAATTATTATAGGAATTGTGCCAGTTTCAAATATACTGTTAACAACCTCAAAATAATTGCCAGGAATTTATTTCCTATATATGTGTACATATGCCATTTGAAAGTACTGATTAATAGCTTGCTTATAACTTGTGCTATCACAATAAAAATCAAAAAGAAAAAGAGGCTGTACTTTACAAGTTCAAAATGGAACCAAGGTTAAGATTCTGTCCTATGCAGATAAAATCTGTCTGTCTGTCTGTCTGTCTGTCTGTCTATCATCTATCTATCTATCTATCTATCTATCTATCTATCTATCTATCTATCTATCTATCTATCTATCTATCTATCTATCTATCATCTGAATTTAATCTGCATAGAGTAGAATCTTAATCTTTCTTTCTTTGTTCCATGGTAGGTACTTTGTTACAAGTTATCTTCTCCATATTTAAAGTTGCCACAACTATGCGAACAGCAAGATAGGATTATTAATGATTAATCTAATAATAGATTAATGCCTGAGCATTATTAGTTTCCAAGCAGTTCAAAGAAAGTGTTTTGCTAAATTTCTGAAGATTTGGAGCAGACTGTCCTGTGCTTTAAGTGTTTCATGTCATACTGTATATAATTCAAACCATTGGAAGTGTTCAGCTGTATTTCACACACACATCCAATATGTGATATTTTTGTTAAATTCCCTGATGTATCCCAATGATAGTGTTTATTGTGTTTTTTTCTGTCAGTCCTAGCATTAATATTCCAATGAGAATTCCAGTGAACTAATGAGGCATGATTTCCCTTTCCTGAATCTACGATAATGTGCACGCACATGAGAAAAAACACACTATCGGCTCTTTGCACTTCATAGGGTAGGATTTTTCTGCAGTCTGTTGGAGAAATGTTCCACTATTTCTAGAAATTAGCCTTTATTATTCCAATACTCTTACTATAATTTCTGTTTCAACAAGAATTTGGTAACTTGTTAGGCTCTATACTGTATATCCATCAGAAACTGTGCAAACATACTTTGTTCAGTGACGGGTTAGAAAAAGGATATAGTACAGCAGTAATCCTTATCTCCCTATCTCAACAAGGAATTTATGGAAACAATGTACAGTTTGCAGGATGTTTTATTCTTATAAAGAGCTCTGTAACAGTCAACAACTCTACCCACAACAGTGCCCTCTTTTTGTCTTATTCTTGTAGGTAGGGAAAGAGCTTGGTTAAATAATAATAACATGAACCAATTTTCTTCTTGTTAAAATACTATTTAACACAATCTATACTTCTATTATCCAATTTGTTAGAACAAGAAGTAGACAAAGATAAGAATATGCTATAAAGTTTTATGCCTACCAGAATTGGTATAATATATATTTATTTGCAGCTAATAAAACAGACATTATTACACAGCATTCATCAATAGCAATAGTGTAAGTCACTTTTTTGGCCTAAGCTACTGTGTTTTATCTTTGTCCGGTTCATTCTAATTTTTCCATACACACATTAGACAGGAAGAAATCTGGATTTCCTGCAGAGTACACTAACAATATAAATTCTCTCACAGTGAATTCCAGCTTTCTATGGTTCTTAATAGCACAGATCATATGATTTTAGCACACGTAATAAATATGGTTTTAATGGGTTTATTTTAAGGTTCAGACTTGGTGTATGGGGGAAGATTTTTTTCTATTTCTGTTTCTATATTCCAGCAAAAGGGAAAATATTCCAAGGGAAAAAATTCATTTCCTTTTGTTTAACTTTTATTCCATCTGGAATCCAGGGGAACTTAACAGAGCTTAGGCCTGCCTTAGTTCTAGTCAAAGATTTTTTTGCAGGTAATTATCAATGACAAGCTCTATCTTCATTTCTAAAAGTGAACTAACTTAACCACCATTACTTATAAACTATGCCTTATGCAATCCCAGGGTTTGGTCCATAAAAAAATGTCTAAATCCCAGAACAGAGCTCTTAGGAAGAACTTCTTTGTTCAGGAGTAAAAAAAATATTCAATAATAAGTTTAAAATTAGAGTATAAGATTACTTCAAATTCCACTGATGTTTTAAAATAAAGGAAATTGGAATATGAGATCAAGAAATTTCCAATCTGTAAAGATTTCTTTCCATGGGTAGAGGAGGCAACTGAGAAAATGTGCATGACCACATCATGCAAATGTGGTGACATCTATGAAGACATAAATATGTAATGGAGACATTTATGCCATTATATCATAGCATATTTCATCATTTTGATGCTAGCATGGCCTGGGGGATACCACAATTTTGGTCAATCTTGTAGCTAGGATGACTTTACAAGTGAGGTACAAAGCACCACAATTTGCATTGGTCTTTCAAATCAACCCTGCTGGAGAGGATGTGTTTGAATAGATGATCCTCCAATCACTTGATGGAGAGGCTACTGATGAAATTATGCCTAATGCATCTGTACAAGGGCTGGTGTTTCTGCCAAATTCCTCCTATTGTGATAATTTTCTAGAGCTAAAGCAAGAACATCTGAAAATCTGAAACACTAGGTCAGCCTAACCATTAATATCAAACTAGGGTTGGAGGTGCCTTGGTTTAAATTCCCATTTCCCATGGTCATATGCCCCTAGAAGAAGCAGACATTACTAAACATGTAATATGTATACTATTCCCAGAACCACTTCTCTGGGAAGAAACATCCAAGAGTAATGTCTCAAGCAAAATTGGCTTTTCTTCTCAAATGCCATAGAAAATACTTGCTAGGTTGAAGAGAGCTCAGTACCATTCCTGGCTAGAGAAGGTGCCTTGCTATACTTAATTGCTTTTTTTGTTGAAAGAGGAAAGATAGAAGAAATTATGTAATTATGTAATTCTTCATCCCCTCTAAGGTTACAAACATCTCTTCTCACATCCCATCTTTTATCTATAAACAAATGCATTAAATATTATCTTTTCAATCCTTGGCAGAAAGTTCAAAAAAGGTCGCCAGAAGTAACAACATATTTTAGCTTTGATCAAATAAACCAACTTTATGTTATTTCCTTTTACTTCTAACACTCTTAATCTTTAGTTCATTCAAATCTAGTAGGATATGATTCCTCTTCATTTCTTCTTTGTCCCATTGCATTGTTCTTCAAGGTTTTAACAAGCCTCTTTTGTTAATCTAGTAGGAAAACATTATCCAAGTCATCTTTTTGGTGTCCCCAGAAGATAGTGATGATAATAGCAACTGCCAATCAGTTACACCAAGGTAAGATGGTTCCAGAATGTTTTGGGGACAGGATGTTTAAAATTTCAATCTTCACTCTACAGGCCCAGCTGTACTACTAAGGCATTAAATCACATCTATGTGTTTCTTTCACTGTGCTATAGAAAGCGATTTTTCTTGCCTCTGTCTCAAGCTGGGTGCTCATGTGAAGAAGATCAAGAAAGCAAGAACTTGATAGATTTCAATAAAGTATCTATGCCAGCCTAGAATAACTTCAGAATTTTGGACATTATAAGAAAAAATTTTAACTTCATTTAGGCAGTTAATTAAGGTAAAATCTATGAATGATTTGAAATGCTTTTTTCCAGGACTCTTGCCACTTACACTGAGAAGTTGCCATCGATGAGATGTTATCTATCTTAACTGTTTAAGTTTCCTTTCCTTTCCCAGCCTCCTCACAATCTCTCACAAAATGTATATGTCAACTCTACAATGAACCTGGCTGCAGCCATCTTTGTCATTCTAGGTTGCCACAAGAGGGGGAGGGGGAATGAGATATTTTTGCTAGTCTAAACATGTGAACTAAGGTCATTCCCACACCTAGTGGGGAAGGAAGGATGTCCTACCAGAAAGCCCGCCAAGTAGTTCTATTGAAGAATATGATTTATGGCTAAATAGGTGGGTGGGAGCTATTACACTGAGTTACTCTGAACCTTTGGGAGGGATTTTAGATTTGTTTTCACTTTTCACCATGCCAACATCAAGCATTCAATAAACATGTTCTTTGAGGAAATCTCGTGCCTTGGAATTCTGATTTATTTTGTTCCATCAGTTGGAACCGTGACATTAAATCAAATCTAAAAGTCAACAAGCTTGGAAGGATTGGAGAGACTTTAAGATTTCACCTGATAATTGCTTATACTTTCCTCTGGTTCATTAAAGCCAGAAATAAATGATGACAGGATTCTTTCTCAAGTGCATTTAGCTTTTTCCTGTAGAATCCAATGCTGTCACATCCTGATGCCGATGGTTTTAATTAAGCCCAAGTGTTCAATTAAACTAATCATAATCCATCCTGATGCTGCTTGATGGATTGAGTGACAGGGTCAAATCTGCAATTATGGAGGGAAAAAGAGTTTTTGAATATATTAGAGATGTTTGGCAACAGTTATGGGAGGATTAATAGGAAACTACTTTCATGTCTTTCCAAGCAACCTAATTTTTGTGTTTTAGAAATTGCTGAATTGTGTGTAGTAATATGTTGTATTTTCTGATAAAACTTTGCAAGCAATATTTCTGTTCCCTTATAAAAAAATGATGGGCTCAATATTTTTCTCATGACTGTCAGGAGACTTGTTTGTATGTGGTGTATGCTGGAGATATATTCTCTAGCAAACATTTTTAAGAGAATATCTAATGTTTTGTAGAAGAAACTTGAAATCTTCTTGCAGCAAACAAATCAGGTTGAAAGGCAAGCAGATTCCTGGGGGGGGGGGCGGGGGGGAGAAAGCTGTGTTGGGGATTTCTGAATAGATGACTTTGTACCTGTCTTAAAGATCAAACCATCTGAAGTGCTCTCCCCCCTCCAAACTTCAAAGTAATAATTTGCTCATGCAAATGGACATAAAAGCTAATGGCCTGATATAAGAAGAATGTTCAGCCTGATTTTTCTTTCAAGCATGATATTGCTTTCCAAGGTTTGGACATACCAGAGCGTAGCAAATCTGTACACAGTGCTCTATTGCAACACACAACTTCCCCAACAATAGACAATTGCTCTCCACCCTTCTAGGATTTGCAAAGTGGTGTTAATATGTCTTCAGTACTCAGCCCTTTAACACTTAGTTCAAGCAAAAGCCTATTAGTCTCTAAAGTGACGTGCAATCTTTGCCTCCTTCCAAAAGTTCTTACACAAGTTGGAATGAAGTGTGGTTTCAGTGTGGTTTGCTCCTTTTCTAGTTGCTACTGAACTTCTGGAAAACTCCAAGCAGGACTCTCACCAGGATATGTTGCTTACCATAACTTGTGGTCATCCTGGCAGTTTACTTGCCTGCTTGAAATAGCTGCCAGCCTCCAAATGTCACCTCCCTTCCCCATCTGCATGCTCTTTGCTGTCTCCTTTCCTCCTACACCCCTCTCCTCTCTGCCTTAGGTTTGCTTTTGTAAACTAAGGGCCTGGGTTGGCGTGAAGCTGCCTCTGCTGGATTTCAGCACAGTGCTTGAAAAAGTTACAGGCAATTAGAACATTGGCTTGCATGTTTGTGAGTAAAGAAATGAGTGAGTGAGTGAAGGTAGGAAGTGTTTCTGCCTGGCTGCAGCTACCCTTCCCAAGCGCAGCCAGTAACCCCCAACTTCATTTCCCAACAGTTACGGAAAAAGCCCACTTGAATATGTAGATTCAGAGTATCATTAATGGCTTAGATTGTTACAGTCAGTTGGTCTTGTTTTCATTCGTCTCCCTTTCCCTGGGGTGACCTACGTTCATCAGATGAAAGCGTATGTTTGCTATAACAAAGGCACCCTTCTTCAGTTGGGTCCCATTCGACTCCCAGGAAGGACAGCTCAGCCTCTGGCCCTTTCACTTGCATTGGTTATTGGCATCCTTAACTCTTCAGCCAATAGCCAATGAAAATGAAAGGGCTGGGGGGGGCTGAGCCGTCTTTCCTGGGAGTTGAATGGGACACAACTGATGCTAGCTAGATGAACAGAGGCAGACAAAGGTTACCTTCCATTCCTCAAACAAGACATCATTTGAAGAGTAGATAGTTTCTCAATAGCTTCTTAGTTCTCAAGCACTGATTAAAAATGCACTGACGCTGTTACTCTACACCTACATTGACCTGCCTTATACATCTATTGGATTTGAGACAAAACATTGGGTCCTATGTATTTACATATGAAGGCAAGAAGGAAGAAAGATTTTCCATTTTGCATGAACTAGAAGGAAAAAATTGCAAAATAAAACCAGAAGTGGAAGTCGCAGCATACTAGGAAGGAAGGAAATTGTGGTTCTCATAAGTGGCAACCAGCCAGAGGAAAGAGTTGAAGCTGCCAGAAAAGCCAAAAAAGAAGTCAGGTATGAGCTGGAAAAACAGAGATCACTTCTTCTTTTTTTAGGAGAAGAGGATGGGATATTTTACAGAGAGTTACAGGATGTGCATTTTGCATATTTAATCCCATTCATTCAGTGAGGAACAGAATCTTCAAGTGGCCCAAGGTGGCCTCATCAGAATTCTCTTTTCTCCGTATGTGTTGTCTTCTGTTTCCTTGGTATCCAACAGACCAGAGAACTCTTGAATTGGAGGTGGCAGATCTGCACCAAAACTGCCTGTTTAATAAGGCTTAGGCACATGCTTTTTGCTGCGGAGCAAGACTTTTTAATGATGAAGGCAATGATGAAAAGATAAAAAGAAAGAAAACCCAGAGTCCTCTCTTTTCAGGAGATTATGACTGGTAAGTTACCTTGGGAAACATTCTCAGGGAATTACAAAAAAAGGAGGGATGGGTGTGCTTCTAAGGGACCAGGAATGGAATCCCAATTGATTTAAATCACTAGTTACTTAAATCTGCTTGTATATCTGCTTGTATTATATCTGCTTGAATTCAACACTGTTTGTTTCACTGGAATAGGAGTATTTCTTGCAGATAAGAAATGGCTAGACACCCTGTGGCCAGCCATTCAGGGTCTGAATGCTGTAAGCGTGCTTAACAGGAGCTTCAGAAGGATGTACCCTGCAAACCTCAGCAGCGTGTTCAATAAATCTATTGGATGAGCTGGATTTAGGCTTAATCCAGTGGCTCAAGTCACAGGAACATGAATTCCAGAAAAAAAAATCCAGAAATGATTTTTCTTGCCCTTGTATTCTGTCTTTCTAGGAAAATATAACTGAAGTGGTTTTCTTAATTTACCCAATAATAACAAAACAAAATGTTTACTGAATAGATTGCAGATCAATCCTAGCAAGACTGAGTTGCTATACATCCTTCTAGATCCAGTGAGCCTCCATTTTTGGTTCTGGATAGGGTGGTGCCACCTCAAACAGAAAAGGTTGCACAATTTAGGGGGTCTCTTGGACTTATGGGTCCTTTAAAGATGGCATTGAAATCAACAGATGAATTGGAGCCTGTGAGATGTTTGTTTTTATTGTTTGTAAGATCACCGGCCCTTACTTGAACTTGAGATACCATATCAATCTAATCAAATAACCCAAGTGGAAGCTTCTTAGACAGCTCTTTATTTGATCAAATAAGCTGGCTGGGTGGCAGACAATCTGAAATACTGGCAGAGTTACATCCAGAAGTGCCACATCTTAGAAAGTTGGTAGCATTGCTTTATAAACTTTATTAGCCAATGAAAATCAGACAACAGAGCCATTACATCATAAGGAAGACATCAATCATTCCTGTACACTCCCTTATTCCCCCCTTCAGTACATCCCATCCATGTACATGTTTTCCATGCTTGCAAGAGATTTCCCTGGTGCAAAAGCCGATTTCAGAAAGCAAGAAAGCAACACTTAGACTAAACAATTTCCCTTTCTTCCATTTACAGAACTCTTCATGTTGATTGTGTTGGCCTTCAGCTGCTCTTACAGGCTTTAATCCTAATGTGTGTTGATCTTTATTTTTTATTGCGTTTTTAATTAGATACCCAAAGTTTTAACTAACTAACTAACTAACTAACTAACTAACTAATTAACTAACTAACTAAAGCTGAGAAGTGGTTCTTCAGCCTCTTCCACCAGCCTCCAGGACAATCCACAACCTCTGAAGCTGGACTGTTCCTCTATTGTCAAGACATTACTGTTAGGGGCTTCCGGTGGCGTCGCGGCGCCGAAGACAGCCTTCCCGGGCTGCCCGCGGCTCAGCTGTTTGTTTTTTCGCCCGTAACAGCGCCGAACAGCTGTTCGGGCGAAATTGAAGCCCCCTCCTCGGGAGAAGAGGAGGGGGTGAGGCCCCAGGTAGGGGTAGAGCTCTCCGAGGCCGCCCGAGCTTGGAGCTTGGGCGGCTGAAGGATTGAACTCCCCCGAAGCCTGGGTTGCTCCCAGCTGGCCGGCGTGTCTGCTCTGAACTTTTTGGAGCAGAGCCAGGCGTCTGCGAACCATCCCTGCCTGAAGAAAGGACTATGATTTAAAGGAGCAGGCAGAGCGGTACAAGAGATAAAGGTGAAGAGGCTTATTTTATTATACTCTCTAACTACTTGAACTTTTTAAACTCTAAGTGAAAGTGCGTCATTTTTGAGGATTAAAAGATGGCGGCGAAACCTCCCCCTAAAACTCTTCGGAGTGGTGGATCTTCGCCAGTGCAACAATCATCTTTACAGGCGTTGCACCCTTCTGAAGCGCTGACAGCGAAGGAGTTTCGAGATGCTGTGGATAAACTTTTGGACTCAATTAATCAATCAATGGCTGATAAATTTGCGCAGATGGAGGAGAAATTGGAGAAACTGGAGGAGAGAATGGAAGAGAGGATGGAACAGAAGCTCAGCGTGATGAAGGTAGACATTTTGTCTTCAGTGCATAAAGTGGCGGAATGTGTGGAAGAATTAGATGAAAAGATGGATGATTTGGATCAAAGGAATGCTATATTAGAAGTTAAAGTAAGAGAGAATGAAAATGTAAGAGACAAACTGGAGAAGGACTTAAGCTTAGCCCAATTTTACCAGATGCAGTTTGCTGTCAGAATCAGAGGTTTAAAAGAGGATACTAAAGAAGATTTGAAGCAGCTGATCTCTGAGGCTTTTGAAGAAGTATTAAACCTGCCAGCATCTGAAATAAGAGCAGCTATGGATAAAGTGTTTCGGGTGAATTCATGGATTGCCAGACAGAGGAAGTTGCCTAGAGATGTGGTGGTTTATTTTGCAAAAAGAGAGATCAGAGATCAAATTATACAAGCTGCCTATGATGTTAAAGTGGTGATTGCTGAACAAGAAGTTTTGGTTTTAAAAGAAATTCCTCCAAGGATTTTAAGGGGAAGGAAGGATTATACATTCCTCGTGCATGAGCTCAAGCAAAGAGATATAAGGTTCAGATGGGAGATTCCTCAGGGGCTGATGGTGATGCATGAAGGTAAAAGGTACCGGTTGATTACTGTGAAGCAAGCGCGTGACTTCTACAATAATGTCTTAAAAGCAACTCCATTAACGCTCCTGGAAGCTGGGAAAGGATCTGAAGAAGAAGAACAACAAGAGGAGGAAACGGAGGAAAGTGGTGTGGGAGGAGATCAAGTTACAACTTCTTTGGATGATCCTAGAGAGCAAAGAGTGACGCGTGCTGCTTTAAAACGAGCAAAGAAAATAATAGAACAAGATCAACAAAAGTCTTCAGTTTCTTCGCAACGCACATACAGTCAAGCTGTGGGAGGAGCACGGCCTAAGGAAGCTAGTCCTATCAAAGGCGTGGTCCAAGGGCTTCTGGAGAATATGCATGGCAACTAAATTTTTAACTTGGAATGTTAACGGACTGAATTCACCGCAGAAGAGGAAGAAAGTTTTTCAATATTTAAAGCAATTTAAGATAGACGTTATATGTTTGCAAGAAACGCATATTAGAGCTTTGGATCAAAAGTATTTACTGAACGCGAGACTGGGTACGCATTTTGTTGCCTCTGCAGAGAATAAGAAAAATGGAGTAGTTGTTTATGTTAAAAGTGCTCTAACAGCAGATTTAATTGAAGTAGATAAGCATGGAAGATATGTTATGATTGAGCTGCTGTTAGAAGGTAAAAAGATGCTTCTAGTTGGACTATATGCACCTAACCAACAACAAGCTGATTTTTTTAGTTTACTTCATACAAA
The DNA here is from genome assembly GCF_947247035.1 of Vipera ursinii. Classification (NCBI taxonomy): domain Eukaryota; kingdom Metazoa; phylum Chordata; class Lepidosauria; order Squamata; family Viperidae; genus Vipera; species Vipera ursinii. The sequence continues at coordinate 190,657,643 of NC_139512.1, forward strand.
GCTTACCCAGTTGGATTATAAATCTTTTATTTTTATGGGAGATTGGAATGGTGTTTTGGATGTACATTTGGATAAAGCTGGAGCTTTTAAGCGTATTCCAAGCCACGCCAGACTGCCTAAAACTTTTTTTGAATTGAAGGATGATCTGGAACTGCGAGATATCTGGCGTGAGAGGCATCTGCAGGAGAAGGATTATACTTTTTACTCTGACAGACACCAATCTTTCTCAAGGATTGATTTTATTTTGTTGACTAATGACTTTTTTTTGAGAGCTAAAAAAGTGAAGATATGTGCAAGAACTATTTCAGACCACAGCCCAGTTTGGTTGGAGATTGATAAGGAGAAAAGAGATAGGCGCTCGTGGCGCGTAAATGAGAACTTGTTTAGAGATCAGAGAAATGTGGAAGAATGTAAACAGCGGATGAAGGATTTTTTTGAGATTAATATGAATAAGGGTACCTCTATGGATATGGTTTGGGATGCTAGTAAGGCCTATATGAGAGGGGTGTTGATATATATGAATAATAGACGTAGACGTGTAGTGGAAACTAGAAGGAAAGAACTGGAGAATGAAATAAAGGAAAAAGAAAGGGCTTTGATTTTGAATCCAGGGGACGTGAAGATTAAAGAGGCTATTAGGCTGTTAAGAGGACAATTTGATAAATTAATGGCAGACCAAGTGGCAACCAATCTGCGGTTTGCTAGGCATAATACCTTTTGCAACGCTAATAAACCAGGCAGATGGTTAGCCTATAGACTGAGGAAGAAACAAAGGGCCTCTAACATAGACAAGATTGAATATAAAGGAAGGGTTGTGTTTCAACAGAATCTTATTAAGGATGCTTTTGTGGATTTTTATTCGAAATTATATACCAAAGAGGAAATTGAGGTAAAAGACATTGATAAATATTTGGAGAATGCTAATATTCCGGTCCTTATGCAAGCACAAAGAGAGGGGATTAACCAACTGATCACAGAAGAAGAAATCCTTACAGCAATTAAGGATTTGAAGGTTGACAAGGCGCCCGGTACGGATGGCTTGTCTGCGGCCTTTTATAAAAATTTACAATTTGAGATGATAAAACCGTTAAAGGAACTGTTCCAGACAATTCAGAGGGGGGGAAAGGTGCCACCGTCTTGGAGAACAGCTTTTATCTCATTGATTCCGAAGGAAGATCAGGATGCTACGCAAGTTAAAAATTACAGACCGATTTCGCTTTTAAATACAGATTATAAGATATTTGCTAAGGTTTTGGCTAATAGACTAATGAGGGTTCTGCAACAGGTGATTCATGGGGATCAAACGGGGTTTATTAGTGGTAGGCAAATGAAAAATAATGTTAGACATATAGTTGATGTGTTAGAGTTTTTGGAAAGGCACAACCAGATCTCTGCAGCGCTAATCTTTTTAGATGCTGAAAAGGCTTTTGATCAATTGAATTGGCAATTTCTGTTGAGAATGTTAGATAAAATGGATTTTGGGGAAAATTTCTTACAGCCGATTAGGGCATTATATCAAAAGCAAACTGCCCGAATTATAGTTAACAATAGCTTGACGGCAGTATGTAATATTGAGAAGGGTACAAGGCAAGGATGTCCGTTATCGCCCTTGTTATTTGTATTAACTTTAGAGATATTATTGAACAAGATTCGGAATTCGGAAAAAATTAAGGGGATACAAGTTGGAGATCAAGACTACAGATTGAGAGCATTTGCAGATGATCTGGTTGTTACAGTCACCCAGCCAGAGAATTCTGTTGTGGACCTGATAGAGATAATAACACAATATGGGAAGGTTTCTGGATTTAAAGTAAATATACAGAAAACTAAAATTTTGGCTAGAAACATGACAGCTTCACAGAAGGCCTTCTTGGAAGGATTAACTGGATTTGAGATTGTTAAAAGGGTTAAATATTTGGGGGTAATTCTGTCGCCCTCCAATACAAAGCTATATAAAAATAATTATGAAAAATTGTGGGGGAAAATTCAAAAAGAATTGGAGAGTTGGCAAAAATTGCAATTGACTTTGTTGGGACGGATTGCAGCAGTGAAAATGAATGTCCTGCCCAAATTTTTATTCTTATTTCAAATGATACCGATTCTTAAGAAAGATTCTAACTTGGAGGAATGGCAGCGTGGTATCAATAAATTTGTGTGGGCAGGGAAAAAGCCACGAGTTAAACTTAAGATTATGCAGGATATTCGTGAGAGAGGTGGCCTTAAAATGCCTAATTTTAAATTATATTATGAAGCTGCTGCACTAGTAGGAATAAGTGATTGGATTAATTTGACACAATCGAGGTTATTAAATCTTGAGGGCCATGATTTGTTGTTTGGCTGGCATGCATATTTGTTGTATGATAAGAAGGTAGATACTGTGTTTAGGATGCATATTTTAAGACAGGCACTGCTGAGAGTCTGGAAGAAGTATAGACATAAGTTAAGCAGCAAGATACCTTTGTGGGCAATCCCCAAACACGCAATAGAAAATATACATGCTGGTTTCAAACACGATGAGACTACTTACAAGGAAATTTTGAGTTTGGAAAGGAATATTTGGTGCTTGAAATCATATAGCTTCTTGCGAGAAGAGAAGGTTGTTCAGACTTGGTTTCAATATATTCAGTTACGGGCCAGGTGGAAAGAAGACCAGAAAAATGGATTTGCAACGACTGATGAAAATTTGATAAAGCAAATTAGAAATCAGGGACCTGCACACATTAAACGGATATATCTTGCATTGATAGAGATTGATTCAGAAACAGAGCTTGTTAAGGATTGTATGATAAAATGGGCCCAAAATATCCAGGAAGTTATAACAATGGACATGTGGGAGAAGATTTGGGTGAGGAATGTGAAATTTACTCAAGCTCAAAATTTAAGAGAGAATTTTTATAAGATGTTTTATAGATGGCATTTAGATCCTAAAAAACTTGCAAGTATGTACCCGGATTATCAGCCTAAGTGTTGGAGGTGCGGGGTTGAAGATGCAACATATTTTCATATATGGTGGACATGCAAAAAGGTTAAGGCCTTTTGGATTAAAATCTGGTGGAATATACAGAAGATTTTTAAAAGGAGGATAAAGTTTTGTCCGCAATTTTTTTTGTTGGGAATAATTGTTGATGCTACAGTGGTGGACTCTAAGTTGATGCTGAATTTAATTACGGCAGCAAGACTTTTGATAGGACAATATTGGAAGAAAGAGGAGCTGCCGACCATAGAAGAATGGACCTTAAAGGTTTCCGACCTGGCAGAGATGGCGAAGATATCGGCTTATTTGAAAGATCACTCGCAAGAACGTTATATTATGGAATGGAGAAAGTGGATTGAGTTTATCCAGAATAAGTATAGGGTTAAGAAGTTTTATTTAGCATTTGAATAAGTCTTCTTTCGTGTTTTTTCTTTTCTTTTCCAATTTTCTTTTTTATATATATTTAATAATGTTAAGTTTTGTTTGTTCTTATATAAGTTAGAGAGTGATGGAGTTTAGAATTTATGGTTGTTAGTATATGGTTGCTTATGATTGCTTTTATATATATATACCTTGTATTTAGCTCTGGGAAGTCCGGGGGGGGGGAGGAGGGTGGGGGGGAGGTAGGGGAGGGAAGAGGGAGGGGGGAGGCAAGGGAGGGAAGAGGGAGGGGGGAGGTGGGGAGGGGAGGGTTGAGGGGGATGGGGGTTATCAATGGAAAACTGTATTGTAAAACTTTTCAATAAAAAAAAAAAAAGACATTACTGTTAGGAATTATAATAACTTCTACATTTCAGTGGTCTTAGATGAAGATGCAGTTCTCTGGTTACTTGGTTTACATCAAGTAAACCAATCTCATTGGCAAATGAGCTTCTTGTTCTGCAGCAGTTTCCACTTTTTGGTTGCCTGTCAGAAAAGGAAGAGTTATCTCCTACATGGATTTTGGAGAAAACTTCATAAATATAATCAAAACAATTTATCATAGACAAACGGCTAAAGTAATTGTAAATGGAGACTTCACAGAGAACTATTAAACATTTAAAAAGGCACGAGACAAAGGTGTCCACTATCTCCATTATTATTTATTTTAACTTTGGAAGTGTTGAACATAAATGTCAGGCAGGACCCAGAAATTAAAGGAATGGAGATAAAAGAGAAAAAATATAAACTACAAGCATTTGCGGATGATTTGGTAATTATATTAGGAGACCCGTTGGAAACAAGCCCTAAAGATTGAAGAATTTGGAGAAGCAGCAGGACTGAAAATAAACAGAGAAAAGACTAAAGTGATAGTCAAAAACCTTAAAAAAGGTAAAGGTAAAGGTTCCCCCGCACATGCGTGCTAGTCGTTTCCGACTCTAGGGGCCGGTGCTCATCTCTGTTTCAAAGCTGAAGAGCCAGCGCTTGTCCGAGGACGTCTCCGTGGTCATGTGGCCGGCATGACTAGACACCAAAGGCGCATGGAACGCTGTTACCTTCCCACCGTAGTGGTCCCTATTTTTCTACTTGCATTTTTATGTGCTTTTGAACTGCTAGGTTGGCAGAAGCTGGGACGAGTAACAACCTTACAGACAAACAAAACAGCCAACTGTCAGAAAAAACAGACCCCCAGGGAGTCAAGAAAGTTAAATACCTGGAGATATATTTAACAGCAAGGTGTGCAACAATAAAAGAAGATAATTATGTAAAACTATTAAAACAAATAAAAATAGACCTGGAAAATGGAAAAACTATCTATCTACAACTATCAATATTGGGAAGAATAGCAATGGTGAAAATGAACATTTTTACCAATACTTTATTTCAAACAATACCTATAGAAATTGAGATTTTTTTAATGAATTAAATGCATCAATTTTGAAATTTAACTGACAAGGGAAAAAAGCCAGAATCAGACTGAAAATGTTACAAGAAGTGAAAGAAAATGGAGGATTTGGGCTACCAGACTGAGTTCTATACTATCAAGCAGCTGCATTAACATGGCTAAAAGAATGGATAACTCTTAGACATAAAAGATTACTATATTTAGAAGGACATGACTTTCAGCTTGGATGGCACACTTTTTTATGGCATGGGAAGAGTAAAATTCATAAGTACTTTCAAAATCATTGCATAAGAAACACACTGCTTTTAGTATGGGAAAAGATAAAAGTGAAAATTTATATGAAAATATCAGGATGGATTTCGACAATGGAAGCATTTGTTCACCCAAATCTAATTAACTATGAGAAACTTGTGACTTATAGAGAAATCTTGAATACTGAAGGGAAATTACACACTAAACAAGAGTTGGAAGAACAGGGCATTGAGCTATCATGGTGGCCGCACCTGCAAATAAGATATGAAAAAGATGCCAAAATATATGGTTTTTATAAAGATCAGACAGTGTTTGACCAGATACTACTGTCATCCGATGAAAAATTGATTAAGAAATTGTATAGCTTTTTGTTAAATTTAAAGATGGAAGATGAACAAGTTAAAGAAACAATGATAACATGAGCAATAAACTTAGGGCACAATTCAGAGTTAGAAAAATGGCAAAACCTGTGGGAAAGAAACAATAAAATAACAAGGGCAGCTACCTATAAAGAAAATTTATATAAAATGTTTTATAGATGGTATCTACCACCTGTAAGATTAGCAAAAATGTTTAAAACCATGTCTAGCAATTATTGGAAATGTAGGCAAAAGCCAGGCATTTATTACCACCTTTGTTGGACATGCCTTAAAGCAGGGGTGTCAAACCTAATTTCACTGAGGGCCACATCAAGGTTGTGGTTGACCTCTGTGGGCCAGGTGGGTGTGGTCGGAGTGGGTGTGGCCAGCTTGACGTCGCTTATGTTGGGGCACCTGGGTGGTCCAGGCAGGGCTGGGGGGGGGATTCATTGTCTCCAGTGGAGAAAGGCGAGACCAGGACAAGCGCCAAAGTCTTGTCCACTAGAGGAGCCTCGATGTCCTTCTCAGGTCATGCGGAGGAACCCCAGATGGCAGCGCAGCCTGCCCAGAGCCCTGGACAGTAGAGGGCAAGCGCCCAGCCTGGTCCTCAAGCTCCCAGGGCACTGGGACCCCACAGCCCATCCCAGCCCTGCTGTCCCAAGCGGGCACCCTGCTGTGATTACCTCCTCCTAGAAGCTGCTGCCTCTCCTTGGCCAGGTTGCTTATGATGTGTGCAGGAGGGCAAAGTATGTGGCTCAGAGGGAGGCCCACTCCCTCTCCATGTGAGGAAACCTGGCTTTTTAACTAAAGCATCCTCAACAATTGGATGGGAGACCACCAAGGAGAGATCAGGAGGAGGAGACAAGGGGATGGCAAAAGGGCACCAAGGCTGCTGGTGTCCAAGTGCTAAGGCAGCACTTCCCTCAGACACTCCCTTTCTCATCTTCCTTCCTTCCTTCCTTCCTTCCTTCCTTCCTTCCTTCCTTCCTTCCTTCCTTCCTTCCTTCCTTCCTTCCTTCTTTTAAGCTGCCAGAGGTGGGCAAAGGCTTCCCCTCCCCCCTGTCATTGCCTCTGCGTGGCTTAGCTCACCTCTCCCAGACCCGCACACATGTTTGTGTGTGTGTGTGTGTGTGAGAGAGAGAGAGAGAGAGAGAGAGAGCGCATGTGAAGGTGTGTGTGTGTGTGTGTGAACCTTTGCAGGCCTGCACCGTCAACCGAGACCTTCTGCAATGGCAGGCTGCAAAATAATGAAAGCTGGTTTTTTTGGAGTACTTGTTTTTTTTCCTCAATATGCTGCTGATCGCATCACACCCTGCCCCCCTCAACTCCTGCCCCCAGCCCTGTGGAAGGCTGCAAGAAGCTCCCATCACAGTTTCTCTTATCTCACCCAGCTATGGCTTTCCCACTCAGGGGCGGGGTGATCCTAGTGAAAGGAAAGCCTTGCAGGCTGTGAGACCAGACCAGCAAGCGGGGCATGGAGGCACTAGTGTGGAGGAAGATGAGTGGCAGCCCCAGTGGCAAAAAGGGCAGCTGAAAAGAGTGGAGTCTGTGTGTGTGCCTGCTACAAGCTCACCCACAGTCATGTTATCCACACCTTAGATCAGCTGTAGTGCACTGTGGAGAGCATGGCTGACGCGGGCAAGGCAGGCATGCACACAGACTCCGCTGTTTTCAGTGGTGCTTTGGTGCCTGGCCCAGCTAAGCGAAGCCGGGTGTGGTGAGGTGAGGCCCAGCAAAGCAGAGCTGGATGAGGAGAGGACCAGTAAAGTGGGGCATGGCCAGGCATGACAGACGAGGCCGGGAGAGGGGGAACGAGGCCGGGAGGGGTGGGTGAGGCAAGTGAGCTGCAGCTGCTCCTGCACACCACTAGCCTCCGAGCACTCATCGTTTCCTGTGAATGCGCAAGGAGTGTGCCTAGCTGGGTTGGGGGGGGCGGGTCTGGGGCAGCAGCGGCCGGTCCCTTGCCATTTCCGGAACAGCTCCAGGGGGCAAATTTGGGCCCTTGGCAGGCTGGATCTGGCCCGCAGGCCATGTGTTTAACGTTTGCCCTAAAGCAGACATATCAAACACAAGGCCCGGGGGCCAGATCCGGCCTGCGAAGTGGTTTCATGTGGCCCACGAACCCATCCTGGAAACTGTTTGGTCCAGGCAGACGAATGACTCAGTGAGGTTAAACAGCAATAAGGTTTATTCAATACACATATGTCAACTGACAACTGTCAAATAACTCTGGCTTTTTATACTCGAGCTGTTTAAACTGTATCCAATCACAAGCCCGGGTTTTCCCGCCTTTACAACATTAACCAATAATTGCACCAGAATCTCCCGCTTCAAAGGAACCTTCTTTGCAACAAAGCTACTGACATAACACCCCTTCCCCCCCAGTTGATGTTATTTGTTGACGTAATCTCTCAAGTATTTGGGTGGCCTATGGACCCTAGATGGGTATCTATTGGGTTGGCTACTTAAGTCATTGTTAACTGACTGTCTGATTGGCTGGCTTATATTTATGGGTCTGGAATTTTGAATTACAGGCTCTGAAGATTCCCTACTAACAGATTGTGATTGCTGTTGTGTTTGTTGTTGTTGCTCAGGTACTGCTGGCCTGTTCATAGGGGACAGCTCCCAGTCAATTTGACAATGTTGTGGGTTAGCTGTAGTCACACTGGTTTGAATTTCCGCTTCACCGCTAACTGGCAAGTTGTTTTGATTAAGCCAAGATGCAGTATCACCCCCTTGTACGTTTTGACCCCCATCAACTGGCATACTTCCGGCAACTCTCTTCCTTAATTGATCAATATGTCTTTTACTTACTCTATTCCCTTCCCCCTCAATGGTGTAAGACAACGGCCCCATTATGTCAGTGACTACCCCAGGAACCCATTTGTCCCCCTGTCCATAGTTTCTGGCCCAGACTAAGTCTCCAATTTTGAAGGACCTGTTTGGGATGTCAGGTTCAGCACTTGAGGGTAGTTTGTCAGGATGTAACCTGTCCAGTTTGGTGGTTAGCCGTTTGCCCCACCTCATTTCCGCAGGGCTTTTCCCAGTAGCCGTGCAAGGGGTTGTGTGTTGGGTCAGCAAAAAGTCTGCAAGTCTTTGGTGCCAGTCACCACGGATGATTCACTTCAAGGCGTCTTTGGTGGTTCTCACGTTGCGTTCAGCCAAGCCATTGGTGGACGGGTGGAAAGGTGCTGACGTTGCATGTCTAATCGAGTTGGCCCTGAGGAAACCCTGAAATTCAGCAGAGGTGAATTGGGGCCCATTATCCGATACAATCACATCAGGTAACCCGTGAGTGGCAAAGAGGCCCCTTAAAACCTGTATTGTTCTACTAGATGTCATTGAATTAACAGGCACTACCTCCAGCCACCGAGAGAAGCTGTCCACCACAACTAGGAAGGTTAAGCCTTGAAATGGCCCTGCAAAATCAATGTGAATCCTAGACCAAGGATTCCTGGCCAATTCCCACTTATGTGTGTGTGTGTGTGGCAGCTCTGGTCTAGATCGCTGACACAAATAACATCCTGAAACGCATTCTTCAATATCTTTATCAAGCCCTGGCCACCACAAATGACTTCTAGCTAATGCCTTCATTCGCACAATTCCAGGGTGACCCTCATGTAATTCTGTTAAAACTGTAGTTCTGTGAAGTTCAGGAATAACAACACGGTTGCCCCACAATATACATCCCAAATGGGATGATAGTTCATTCTTCCTCCTAAAATATGGGATGAACTTGGCATCAGGGTTAGTACTTGGCCAACCACCAAGAACCCAGGTCATAATCCTTTTGAGAATATGGTCTTTTTTAGTAGCCTCAGCTATTTCTTTAGCAGTTAAGGGGCAAACAGGAATTTCCTGTAATGACATAATTTGTCCTACTGGGGCAGGGTCCTCCTCTGTGTTGGTTAAAGGCAGTCTGCTAAGGGCATCAGCATGGCCCATTTCCTTACCAGGTCTATGTTGCAGTGAGAATGAATATGCTGAGAGGAAAATTGACCACCTCAGCATTCTGGGAGACATTATTTGGGGTGTCTGTTTATCAGTGGTAAACAGTCCCAATAATGGTTTGTGGTCAGTGAGTATGGTAAAGTTCCTACCATAAAGGTAATCATGGAATTTTTTTACTCCTGCCACGATTGCTAATGCTTCTCTATCAATCTGTGCATAATTCCGTTCAGCTTTGGTAAGCGTCCTGGAATAATATGCAATTGGCTTTTGAATGCCCTGACTATCCATGTGACTGATAACAGCCCCCACACCATAAGGTGAAGCATCACAAGCTAAATAGATTGGTTTATTCTCAATAAAATGAGTAACTGTGGATTGGCTTGAAAGAATATCTTTTAATGTTTGAAAACTGACTCTATGTTTATCTTGCCACTGCCATGGGGTTTTTCTATCTAATAGTCTATGTAGTGGTTCCGCGATGGCAGCTTTATGTGGCAAGAATGTATGATAAAAATTGACTAATCCTAAAAAGGCTTGTAATTCAGCCTTGTTTTTTGGTTCTGGTGCCAATTTAATTGCCTTAATTTTATCAGGTGTAGGGTGAATTCCATTTTTATCTATCCTAAATCCTAAAAATTCTGTGGATTTAACTCCAATACAGCATTTTTCCTTTTTTAATTTAAGTCCAGCCCCCCTAAATCTTCCCAATACCTGTTCCAGATGCTCAGCTAATATTTCTTCATTTCTTCCAGCTATTAGAACATCATCAAATTAAGGGCATACACCAGGTATGCCCTTTAAGGTCCTCTCCATCACCTCCTGGAAGATGCCTGGAGCTGCTGCAATACCGAATTGCAGTCTGTGGACTCGGAACGCCCCCTTGTGGGTAACAATAGTTTGAGCTTCAGCAGCCTCCCTGGAAACAGTAAGTTGCAAATACGCCTGCGCCAAGTCTAACTTGGCAAATATGGCACCGTCCTGTATCGTGGCGAGGACCTGCTTCACCGTCGGGACCGGGTAAGCATGCTTTTTCATTCCTAGGTTCAGGGTGGCTTTGTAATCAGCGCAGATCCTCACATCCCCATTAGGTTTAAGGGGTGTGACGATCGGCGTCTCCCACAAACCACCCTCGACCGGTTCTAGAACGCCTTGGCCTACAAGCTTATCGAGCTCGGCCTCGATTTTTTGCTTAAGGGCAAAAGGCACCCGTCGGGCCTTAAGCCTGATGGGTTTAACCGATGGGTCTAAATTAAAATTAATTGGGGGCCCTTTATATTTACCCAAAGACCCATCAAATACGTCTGCGAATTCATCGCAGACAGATTTGAGGGTCTTATTATTAATAACGGTGTTTATTCCCCCGACCCAAATTCCCAGGGCAGGGAACCAGTTAAGGCGTATTAAACTAGTTCTATGGCCTTCGGTAACTATTAAGTCTAGTATTCCATTAAACCCCTTATATTTAACTCTAAGGGTAACTTTTCCTTTAATTTTTATTGGGGTTTTTTGGAAGTCTGCCAATTGAATTTTGGTTGAACTAAGTGGAACTTTGCGACCACTTTTAAGTTCAATCTTTTTAAGGGTTTCACTGGATATTATGGACACTGAGGCCCCAGAATCAATTTCCATTTTGCAAGGGATTCCTTGCAACTGGACTACAATTCTTAATTTTGATCCCAAAATATGGTTTATTTTTCTTTTTCCAATGTGATTGACTCGCGCCACCTCCCCGTGGTTGGGGTATTGTGCCCAAGGTCTAGGGGTCTCCTTGCCACTATAGTAAGGGGTTACCTTACCTTCGGGCCAAACGTCGACTTCGTGTAGACGATTGTCGCGTGCACAACCCCTGCAAATGGCTTGAATGTGGCCGGTTTTTCCGCACAATCTGCATCTAGCAGAGCGGAATCTGCATGTTGCTCGGGGATGGTTGCCCCCGCAGCTTCCACATCTGTTGTCGCTGTCGCGCTGTCTAGCTGGAATGTCTCTCGGTTGTCGTTGTGGTGTTGTTGGTTGTCGTTGTGGTGTTGTTGTTTGGAATCGGCGACTTGGTTCTGGTCCGTGGCTTCGGGATGGTTTTGCTGCCATTTTTCCAAACCGTCTGGTGACTTCGGCTATGTCGGCTTCCCATTGTTGGTCCACCTCCCCACAGTCCACAAGGCTTTCTTGATTTATTTTGGCAGAAGCGGCCATGCTATTGCGGGGGGGTCACGATACCCAGTGGATTCATATGTCAAGAGTTCGTCGAGGACTTCTTGCAAGTCACCGGTGGGCTTAGCGATAATTCTATTTTGTAACTGTTCGTCTCGCAAGCCCAGCACCACTCTATCACGGATTCTTATTTCTAAATTGTCATATTTACACCGTAACGCTGCTTCTCTAACAGCAGCAACGAATTTGGTTATTGACTCGCCGGGTCTCTGATTTCGTTTTTCAAAAATACGCCGCCAAAAGAGTTCTGATCTTTTCGGCGTAAAATGTACCTTTAATTTGGCCAGTAAGTCAGCATACAAAACGCTTGATACCAGCAATGGTTGACAAAATCCCACGGCAACCCGGTACACTGGTGTGCCACAGATAGTCAGTAAGGCAGCCGCCTTTTTCCGGTCATTGGTTATGCCGTTTACTAGCAAAAACCCTTCGACCTGTCCCACATATTCTTCCCAGTCCTCTGGGTAGTTTGGATCGAATTCTTTTAAAGACCCAATTTGCGCCATTCGGAGGTTTGTTGATTCCGCCGCGGCTGCTTGTGGTTGACTGTGAATTCTTTTTAAATTTACCGCCTTACGCGCAGCTGTTTTCGCCGATCCTTCACTAGTCCGCCATCTATCCCACCCTCGTCGCCAGTTGTTTGGTCCAGGCAGACGAATGACTCAGTGAGGTTAAACAGCAATAAGGTTTATTCAATACACATATGTCAACTGACAACTGTCAAATAACTCTGGCTTTTTATACTCGAGCTGTTTAAACTGTATCCAATCACAAGCCCGGGTTTTCCCGCCTTTACAACATTAACCAATAATTGCACCAGAATCTCCCGCTTCAAAGGAACCTTCTTTGCAACAAAGCTACTGACATAACAGAAACAGTGAGGAAATGGCCCCCACTGCCTTGGCCCTGGCCCAGGCCGGCTGAGAGCCAATGTATAATTTTGTGGTGACCATCTATGCTGAAACGCATTCAGTCTTAGCTCCGCAAGGCCATCTGGAAACAGCAAGGGACCAGCCCCTGCTGCGTTGGTCCCACCCCCTGGGCGTGTGCTGGGGAGGTATCACTTTGTGAAGAATGAAGAAATGCACCATTGCCTGGAAGTGGCCAGCTCATGGCTCTGCCTACTTCAGGCAGGCCAGGGGCTGGGCAGCATTACGCTTCTCTTCAGATTCATGCCACCCGGCTCAGCCTCTCACCACTGTGAGGAAAGCACCCTGCTGCCTGCCAAAACTGGGGAGATTGGGGGCCAGGCAGCATTGTGCAGGTAACATCGACTCATGCTGTTCATGGCATCCCCTCCCCCAGAGCCCACCAAGCCAGATATGTGAAGTAGGCAAGGGCCATGTGCTGGCCATTTCCAGGCAATGGTGCATTTCTTCATTCCTCACAAAGGGTGACACTTCCCCAACTGCGTTTCTTGTCTGTTTTTCTTCCTCCCTCATCTCAAATATTTTCTCACCACTCGAAGGAAGGAAGGAAGGAAGGAAGGAAGGAAGGAAGGAAGGAAGGAAGGAAGAAGAGGGAGGGTCTGAGGGAAGTTCTGCCTTAGTCCTTCCCTGCTGCCCTTTCACCATCCCCTTGCCCCCTCCTCCTGGCCTATCCTGGGGGGTCTCCCATCCTATTGCTAAGGAAGCTTTGGATACAAAGCGAGGTCTTCTCACATGGAGAGGGACCTCGTACCCATCATGGGCAACCTGGCTAAGGAGACCAAGCACAGCAGCAGCAGCCTTGAGGAGGTAAGTGCAGCTGGTCGTCCCCTTCGGGAAGTGGGGCTGGGCTTAGTGCCACGGGTGCTGGAGGGCTTGGCTGGGCATTTGATCTCTGGACCACCATCCAGCCCCCCTCCCCTGCATGGCCTGAGAGGAACAGTGAGGCTCCTCCAGTGGACCATGCCTCGGCACTTGCCCCAGTCCCATCTCCTTCTGCCAGAGACCCTCAGATCTGTCCCACTCCTGCCCAGACCCCCATAGGTACCCTTGACACAAATGATGTAGAGCTGGCCATGCCCACCCAGTAGGCCACACGCACTCTAGCCATGCCCACCCAGGCCACACCCACCCAGCCCCCTGAGGGAAACCGCAATGCTGATGCGGCCTTCAATGAAATTGAGTTTGACACCCCTGCCCTAAAGCAAAAAATATTCTGTTCAAAAATACATATGTGGTTAAAGAAAATGTTAAGAAAACATGTAGATTTTAAGCTGGAACTATTTCTTTTAGGTATAATCTCAGAAAACTATGATAAAGAATGTGTATATTTAATATTACATGTACTAATAACAGCGAGAATTACATTTGCACAGTATTGGAAAAATGAAGAAACACCAAATGAAGAAGAAAATTCTCAATTGTGCGGAAATGGATAGGCTTACATTGAAAATGAAAGAGAAAGAAGATACAGAATACTTTCAAACGGGACAATTTTTACAAATGGCTAGAAAAATGGAGTAGACAGTAGGAATGGAAGTTGTATTATTATTATTAATGTTAAATATGTGGACCCAGAAAACACGTTTTCTTTTACTAAGTCCTAAAGGTTTGTAATTATAAAAAATCAATAAAATATTTTTTTTAAAAAGAGAAGTCTTTTTGACCTTCTTGTGTCCTAGGAACCTCTGCTGAAAGAGCAGGAGAAAATATCAGAAATGATTTTATGCAAGCATAGCAGACTTAAGCATAACCACCATTACCATCAAACATGTAGAAAGAGGCTGAATCTAAAAGTATCTTCATGCTCAATGTGCCTGTTTTAGACTGATTACCATCCCATTTTAAATAGGTTATAGGCCTACTCCTGGAAAATAAATCACTCCAGCCAGAAATAATTCAACATTTAATCTTCATTTTATTCACCATCACCTGCTTTCAAACAACTCTTGTTCCTCCTAATCTCTTGTTTTTCCAAAATTAGACAATGGAAATGAGGCAGATTGTGAGATTTAAAAACCCAAAATTTGATACTCACAACTCAAAGACAAGTCTGGTTGACAAAAACAAAGATTTATTGAAAAGAAAATTGAAAAAAAAAGAGCAATTGCAAGCGCGGCCTCTTAGACCCTTCCCAAACTGGACTGAGTTCAAAGAGCGCCCTGAGCAAGTTTCAAACTAGGCGTTTTATACTCTTTCACGATATACGCCACCCCTAAGAAGCTTAAGTCATTCTTTGAAGTTTTTTCCTATTTCTAAAGGAGTCATTCTGACCATTTCCATCTCACAATTTCTGTCTATCCGTTATGATCTTATCTCATTTACTTGTAATTTCCACTTTGGGCTGATGTTCCTGTCTCTCAGAAGCTTTTAGCAAGTCATTGCTGATTACCATTTGTGAGTCACTTTGCCTGGGCAGGAAACAGTTAGCCTCATACCTTGGTGTTACATTTTATACAATTCATTGGTGTTACATTTTATACAATTTATAAAAGAATAACCCTTATTTATTTCCTTTATCAGCTGCATAGTGAGGAAACCAGAGTCACATGTTCTGAGGGTCTCATGTCATATAGAAGCTAAACAATATGGGTGACACAACACCACTTTCTGAGACTATCCTGCAATTATAGGAACAGTTATAGAATGGAGTTGCCTATCTTTACAAGATAACATAGAAACATCCCACAGTTAATGAAATCCAGAGTCCATGAGAGATCATAGGTTGTGACATCTCCTGTGATGGAGACTCAGGAGGGAGAGGCTGCGTGCCAGGGAGCAAAGAGGCAGCTGAACTTGGAAAGATTGGTAGGCAGGAAGACAGCAAAGACAGCTCCTCCCTAGCAGTTCACAGAATATATCCAGATAGTTCCTTTAGTCTGGCAAGATTTCTGTCTGTAGGTGAATAAATAACTACTTCGAAGTAACTCTACATATTGTTCTTGGTTCTTGGGCCTGACATCTCCCATCATAGATAATGTAGTAAGCAACTAAGAATTACATTAAAAGGTGTGAACTTTTGAATCTGCAATCAGTTTTGTTAGTAAGAAAATCACATCTGGTTAAAGAAGCATGGTCTGTAAAGGTATTCTGTAACAGGTAATTCATATTCCATGACAGAGTTGTTGTTTCTGTTTTAATTAATTGGCTATATCTCCAGGTATCCTCAGCATATCTAAATAGAGTTAATTACTCTTTTGTTCATTATCTTTCAGAGCCAAGCAAATCCTCCACAAAATCCACAGTAGACGCCACATTGCCATCCTTCCAGCAAAATAACAATCAAGAATATTTAGAGACACCAAGTCAGACCTCCAAAGAACTTCATCTTTCTGCGTATGTGCCAAAAGGGTCAAATATTTAGCATTAATTTGTTTTTCTAATTAATAAGATCAATTTTGTTTTTATCAGGCCTGGCCCTCCTTTGAAATCAAACTCTACTTTATCAGCCTTTCCTGACCCTTCTGGTAATCTTCTGCAAAAACAGTATTTGGTAGATGAAGCATGCCAAATAGATACATTCAAACAACATGATTCCTCACCAAGTAAGTAAAACTGCAGGAACACCCTAAAATAAATAGTATGTGATTATTTTCGTAGTACTGCATAGGATGTTATTTATTATACATATGTTTGAGTCTGATATTTTTTTAGTTATATATACTAATAGCAGATGCAAATGCAAATGGTGATTTTGTTATTTTGTAGCCAGAATAACTCTATTGAGAAATTGGATAGTGGTAATAACATGCTTTAAAGGGACGCGGTGGCTCAGTGGGTTAGGACGCTGAGCTTGTCGATCAGAAGGTCAGCAGTTTGGCGGGTCGAATCCCGAGTGCCGCATAGCAGAGTGAGCGCCTGTTACTCGTCCCAGCTTCTGCCCACCTAGCAGTTCGAAAGCACGTAAAAATGCAAGTAGAAAAATAGGGACCACTACAGTGGGAAGGTAACAGCGTTCCGTGCGCCTTTGGCGTCTAGTCATGCCGGCCACATGACCACGGAGACGTCCTCGGACAAGCGCTTTGAAACGGAGATGAGCACCGGCCCCTAGAGTCGGAAACGACTAGCACGCATGTGCAGGGGAAACCTTTACCTTACCTTTAATAACATGCTTTGCAGAAATTTATAGAAATTTACAGAAGGGACAGATTCAGGGGGAAACTCTGCCCAAATTTGAATTATTTGCATATATAACTGTAAAAATAAATATCTACAGGTTTACAGGTCACTCCTACTTTTCATTCAGTCACTTCTGTTTAAGTGTTAAAGTTTTCATAACCTTTTCTCGTATATGAAAAAGGGTATATTTATTATTTGGCGCATGGTTGGAAACATTTACTTCTCTCAATGGAAACCTGTTCTCCAGCCAATACAGTTGAAATTGTTAAAAAAACAACAACTGGAGGAGCTCCTCCAGTTAGAATACTTTACATAATATGTCTGTGACTTTTCCCTTGAAAGTTCTCAGCTGCTCCTGCCCTCCCACTCTAACCTCAGCCGATTTCCTTTTGAGGGATTTTATGAGCTCACTGAGAACCAAGCTTGTAAGCTGGCTGAGAGGCAGAAGGACTCTTTGATATGAGCTTATGGCTTTCAAAAACGGTGCTCTCAGAGTAAAAGGGAAGTGACATTTTGCCTGGCCACAGCGTTCTGTCTCAAAAAACCTGTCCGATTAATCCCCAAGCTAGCGGTTTATGCTCCAAGGGAGGGTGGATAAGAGTCAAAGGCTAATACAGAAATGTTCCTTTGCCAGCAGAATGGAAGGCCTGTGCACAGGATGGCTCCAGTATGCCTCCCAATCTTGGTAGCAGAAAGCTTCTTTGTCACTGCCCTGTCAGTAGGAGGATCAAAATAGGAAACATAATGCCATGCATCTGAGATTCAGACCAACACTTTTGCTCTTCAGAGCCAAGGAAATAAAAAAAAAAACTATAACAGCACAGCTGAAAAAACCATGAATGACTGCCATATTCTTTCAAATGCCTGGACCATTTGGGTCAATATATATTTACCGGGGCCTCGTGTGGGAGAACCTGCTCAAGGCACACTAGCAGAAGGTTTTTTTAGGCAAAGCATGGGCTGATTAGTTGTGCTCCATCTCTCTCCCATGTCATCTGTTAGGGCAATATTTTTTAAACGTTTTGCTCAAAATTATGGAATTTTGTTTGTATGGGTTATATTTGTCATTATTTGCCATATTAAAAATTCATTCTTGGAACATTTATTGAATCATGTAAACATAGCAATTTTAAATCATTAGATATTAACATAAAATATTTTTATTGAAAACATCCTATATTTTAACAAATAAAAAAGTACAGTGAGAAGAGTAACGCTGTTTTAAATTTTTGAAAATATCTTCAATATTTACCCAATAATTTTGGTTTTACAGGCCCCCTAACACCACACATTAAGAAATACTATGTTAGAGCTATGCAGTGCTCTCAATTATGCAGAGACCCAAATGTAGCCTCTCTTGCAGCTATTGAAACCAGTTGCGTTATTTCCCAAGATCACCTGACAGGTAGCTGTGCAATTTCAAGAAAAGATGCAGATGAGATTATTTGCAGACTGAGATTGGGTTCATTCCCCTATCTTGTCCAAAGCACCTTTCTTGGATAATATTTAAAGCACTGCACAACCTTAATATCCATGTGTCCACTGGTATGCTGGAAAAAAAACCCCCTGTGAACAGAAATCCTATGATTAAAACTTGGGATTTCTCCGTGCATTTTTTCTGTGTGGTTTTAAAAAACGAATGTTTCAAAAATATTGACTATATTACTTGATAGCATGAAAATAGACTGGGGGGGGGGGTTAATTGTATGATTTCTCTCATGCTTTTATTGTCTTTTTTTCCAGGAAAAAATGAAAACTCAGTTGAAGAATGGACATTTTACCCAAGCTATGGTAATCACACTTACCATATAGGGAAACGATGTTTGTTTTATGGTATTCACCTCCGAAATAAGGCTACAGCTTCTGAGAGGACACTGGAAAAGTCTATAGGGAGGAAGAAATATGGTATAGTCTCAGAAACCTTCTATTTTTATTACATAATCCTAATAGTTTAAAGTATGATTGTTATTCCAAGCATTAAAATTAAGTTTTCAAATATCCATATATTGGTTTCCCATGGTGAAGAGTGATCGGTAGGATACAAGATACAGAATATTGAGAACTACTGATGTACTGTATATACAAACCTTTGGACTAGTCAGAACCCATTTTTCCATGGGGGCAGGGGGAATCCATTTCGCCTCTTTCCTAATTCTTTCTTTCTGGGGGTTCTGCCATTCTCCTGAGGGGGAGGGGGGAAGGCTCCATGGTATGTTATTCTGTTTTGTTACAATGTATTCTTTCTGCTGTTCCTGTATGCTGACTCTTTGAACTGTCTCCCTTGATGTTACCTTGGGCCTCCGACCATCTGACCATTGCTGCGGAAAGGAAGGTGTGAAGACCCAACAACATCTTCACAAGTATGGGAAAGGACCCCGTTATCAGCTGCTTTCCCACTGTGAACTTAACACCTGGGGATTGGCCCATTCAAACTGACTGGATGAACTATTGGGGTGGGATTTTGCTTGGGACTCTTTTAACCTATTGACCTGAGCGGGAAACCCTCAGATCCTGCCTAACATGCTTGCTATCAGCTTCTCCTAATAAAAGTTCCTTTTGGAAAGAGACTGTTCCAAGAGGACTGCTTTCTTGGGATGAGCTTTTGAAGTGGGCCCTGACATTAGGCAGGATCTGCCGTAATAATCAGCCCAGAAGACCCTTACTGGGAGACTAAGCAAATTATGTTGGATATCGTAATGGAAAAGGAAGAACCTGCCATGGGGGGAGATCTCCCACCTAGCAGACCTCAGGCTGATACAGTTCTCAGTCCTAAAACTCATCAGATGAGGTAGTGGTCGTGGAATGCCACCACAAGCCCAGGTGATCAATAGGTGTTGGAAAGAAGGAGGACTGGGAGAAGAAATCCAGAAAAGTGATGCTCAGATGTGGCAGTCACCAACCAGGTTGGAAAGTCGAGATGGAGAGGTCACTTCACCTTAGTGAAGATGAGGACGACTGGCCATCCCATTCCAGCTGATTCCTAGAGCAAGCCATCGACATGCTGAGAGTTGCCTTTGACTCCATGGAAGAGGAGAAAGCTGACCCGTGCCGTGGCACCTGTTGTGGTTCTGTGTCAGCCTGTGATCCCAGCAGCTGAGTCTGAGGGATCTGAGGAGGAGGAGGAGCAGGAGGGGTTTAGAGAGCCTGCGGTGTCGGAGGGAGGCTTTGATACATTACAGGACTCTCAGTCAGAGGAAGACCCGGGCCCCTCCAATCATGTTCCGTATGAGGCTCAGCTGTGTGAGGAGGAGGATTCAGACTCTGAGGCTTCACAGATGAATCTATTTAGAGACGCTCGAAGTAGAAGTCACTTTAGTAGAGCAGACCAGAGAAAGTCTATGAGGCAACTCAGCAAAAGGAGGAGAAGGCATTGAGAAGCCACGCTTTGGAGCTGTTAATAAAAGGGGAAGGTGTGGGCAGTGCTGGTTGCTGAAGACAACCATTCGTAGAACTCCAAAGGAAATCCTGGTCTGTTTATGTTCTTGCTGATCTTCTTGTTTAACTCTTGTTTGCTGTTTGAACCATTTATTTTGCTAAGGAAAATATTCTGTTGCTTTTTGTTTTGTGGACTTAATTATTTTGAACTGTATATAAATAAAAGGGTTGGGTTTTTTCCAGCCTATTGATTTTAAAAGAAAAGGGGTTGTCCTTGACATGCAAACTGTGATGGTCGTAGGCTGGAATAGAACAGCACTGTCAACCTGGGCTCAGACAAAGGAATGGACAAAGCGGGGAGCAAACCAGCAGTCCCCGGCCCTTTTAAAAGCACCACAGAAGCAGCAGGCATCGCTACAGCTGCTGCCACCCCCAGACGAGCCGCACCTGCTGACAGAGATGGACACAGACATAGATGGAAGAAGGGACATCAGTCCATCTGAAAATTCCTGCCACTGGGAGTAAAGTATTGCAGGGAGTCACACAGCCTGGGATTTTTCCTGACCCAGGTATTGAACTACATGGAGGAATATAGCCATGACATACCGAGTGACTGCGGCCAAATACGGATTGTGCAAGCTGCCCTAGATGGCACTGCAGTGGACTGGGTGGAGGATCTCCACAACACCAATGCCCCAGAACTGCAGAATTTCAATCAGTTCATGGCAGCCCTCAGACTCAGATTTGAAGACCCCTTGGCTGATCGGAAAGCCCGAGAATGCATCAGACCTGTCAGGTAAGGCTGGCGACTCAAAGCAGAATATACCCAAGAGTTCCGAGTCCTAGCCAGCAAGTTGAACTTGCCGGAAGACATATTGATTGGACATTTCAAGGATGGCCTGAGCTATGACCTGTACAATGCCTGCATCCGTCGAGGGGACCCAGACCCACTCCAAGAGTGGTATGTCCTAGCTGAGGAAGTGGAGATTGATCAGGCTAAAAGACAATGATATGGATGGAGGTCTTGGGGGAAGTCACCAGCAGAGCAACCCCATGAACCAGAGAAGCAAGCACCAACCACCCAGAGAATGACAGGAAGTTTCAAATGTGGGAAGGAAGGTCACCGTGCTGAGTGCCGCTCATGCACTCTTGTCCATAAACCTGACCGAGCCCTGGCCACGAAGCCCAGAAAGACCCCGATGAAGCTGAAGGAGATGGCCATGAAAAGCATGGAGGTCGTTGAGTTCCCCACCCCATCTAAACAGGGTAAGGGAACTCCAACACCACCAAGAGAGCCACCCGACTCATCAGACGACAAGTCAGAGGATGAACCCCTGGTAAGTGGAGCCATCGCGCTCCTCACCAGAACTGTAGAACTGTTTAGCCCCAGAATGCCCAAGAGGGTGGCAGTTCTTAAAGAGATGGGAGTACCAGACCATCTTATTTGTCTCTTAAGAAACCTATATGCGGGTCAAGAAGCAACAGTGAGAACTGGACACGGAACCACTGATTGGTTCAAAATTGGGAAAGGAGTCCGGCAAGGCTGTATACTGTCGCCCTGCCTATTTAACTTATATGCAGAGCACATCATGAGAAAGGCAGGGCTAGATGAATCAAAAGTTGGAATTAAGATTGCCGGAAGAAATATCAACAACCTAAGATACGCAGGTGATACCACTCTAATGGCAGAAAGTGAAGAAGAACTAAAGAGCCTCTTGTTGCGGGTGAAGAAGGAGAGTGCAAAACTTGGGTTGAAACTTAACATTAAGAAAACCAAGATCATGGCATCTGGCCCTCTCAATTCCTGGCAAATAGATGGGGAAGAAATGGAGGTAGTGACAGACTTTATTTTCCTGGGCTCCAAGATCACTGCAGATGGGGACTGTAGCCAAGAAATTAAAAGACGCTTGCTCCTGGGGAGGAAAGCCATGGCAAATCTAGACAGCACACTAAAAAGCAGAGACATCACCCTGTCAACAAAAGTGCGTATAGTCAAGGCTATGGTCTTCCCAGTTGCAATGTATGGCAGTGAAAGTTGGACCATAAGAAAGGCTGAGCGCCAAAGAATTGAGGCCTTTGAACTATGGTGCTGGAGAAGACTCCTGCGAGTCCCTTGGACTGCAAGGCGATCAAACAGGTCAGTCCTAGAGGAGATCAATCCTGACTGCTCTTTAGAAGGCCAGATCCTGAAGCTAAAACTTAAATACTTTGGCCACCTAATGAGAAGGAAGGACTCACTGGAGAATAGCCTAATGCTGGGAAAGATTGAGGGCAATAGAAGAAGGGGACGACAGAGAATGAGGTGGCTGGATGGAGTCACTGAAGCAGTAGGCGTGAGCTTAAATGGACTCCAGATGATGGTAGAGGACAGGAAGGCCTGGAGGAATGTTGTCCATAGGGTCGCGATGGGTCGGACACGACTTCGCAGCTAACAACAAAGCACCCTTTGCCTCATAAGGCCAATGTTAGCAGGGAACTTAGGAATTCCGGTGAGAGGCTGAAGAAACTGATCTCATTCAGTCAATTAGATGGGTCCATTGCAGGGGGGACACCAGCCACACTTGCCATGCTGTCCATCCAGCTCACCATAGGGGATCACAAAGAGACTATAACGGTTGTAGTGACTCCTGGCATGGAGTGCCCCCTTATCCTGGGCATGGCATGTCTAGCCAAGTGGAACTGGCAAGTGGACTGGAGGACAGGAGAACTCAGATTCCCAGATGGAAATACAAGAAAGATCCCGGTTCAGCTCCGAAACAGGAGAAGTCCCTTTGAAAGAGCAGTGGTGGTGGTGGGGGGGGGGAAAGGAGTTACAAGACATCCCAGAGGAATACAGGGTCTTAGCTGAAGTGTTCAGTGAGGAGAAATCTGATGAACTGCCCCCACCACTGTCCCACAGACTGCTCCATCGAGATCTTCCCATTTTTCCCTGGTGAGGGGGATCCATCTCACCTGTTTCCTAATTCTTTTTTCCTGAGGGTTCTGCCATTCTCCTGAGGGGGAGGGAGGAAGGCTCCGTGGTATGTTATTCTGCTTTGCTACAATGTATCATTTCTGCTGTTCCTGCATGCTGACTATCATGGTTCCGATGAATGAGAAAAATCAAACAAATTGCAGACATATTATTTATCTAAAAAGTCTTAGTAATGAACAAAACATCGGCACTCATGGAGGGATGCCAGAATCTGAAATCTCCTCCCCCCAAACCCATCGTAACACACACACAATCCCCGCCCTTATCTACACATCATAAATCACATTATCCAATTAGTTTCACATATGAAGTCTCTCTTCCCATTCTGTACGTGGGTTTCTTCTCAAAATAGTTGTTAGAAAATTTGCTCCCTACAAGATTCAAAGTGAAGCAGTTTAAACAAAAGCCTGTCTCTTACATTGTCAGTGCAAAAACATGTCAATGTTTGCAGCATTGACACTGACTCTGTGAACTGTCTCTCCCTTGATGTTACCTTGGAGTGAGAAAGGAATGTGCCTCCGACCATCTGGCTTATCTCTTGCTGCAGAAGGGAAGGTGTGAAGACCCAACAACATCTTCACAAGCATGGGAAAGGACCCCGTTATCAGCTGCTTTCCCACAGTGAACTTAACACCTGAGGATTGGCCCATTCAAACTGACTGGATGAACTATTGGGGTGGAGTTTTGCTTGGGACTTTTTTAACCTATTGATCTGAGCGGGAAACCCTCAGATCCTGCCTATCATGCCTGCTATCAGATTCTCCTAATAAAAGTTCCTTTTGGAAAGAGACTGTTCCAAGAGTCCTGCTTTCTTGGGATGAGCTTTTGAAGTGGGCCCTGACAGGACTTTTTTGCAAATAAGCATCAAACTGTTATTAAAAAACTATGAGGCTAATGAACTTCATTCTGAATTATTGATGACATACTATATTTCAAAAAGATCTTTAGCCAAAAGAAGAAATATATTTTCATTTAAATTCATGTGTTATAATATACATATATATATATACTTGTAGAAGAACAGCTTGCTAAATACAAACACAACCAAATTGCTCAAAGGTGAGAAAATATGCTTGCAACCAAACTGCCTTCTGTAAAACGTCTACTTTTATTTTTAATATCAGTGGATGAAACTTCCTCCCGAAATGGCATTCCGATGAGGATGCTCGGTGACCACCCATTTGCTTCTCCTGAACAAAGTACAGACTTCCACAAAAAGGGATCAACAATATCTCCAGTTAATTTTGGGAGGCAAGTTCTTATCTGATAATTTCTTTTTAAAAACTAAGTCACTACACTAACTTGAGGCAAGATTACATGGAAAGATGGAAAATCATGGGAAGGGGCTACCTGTGTTTCTGATTCCCCCACCATTCCCTGCTTCTGTGGCTGTGGCTGGAGCTGAAAATAGGGAAAGAGGAAGGGAAGCAGTGAAGAGCAGGTCTCTGCAAGGAGAAAGGGTCAGATAAATAAGCAGGCCCATAAAAATGGAAGTGACATAGGACTCTTCCAATTAATCCAATGGAAAAAATTGTTCTGACTATTTGTAGCTCTGTTACTTTTCTATGAAATATACTCATAGCTGACATTAATGTACTCGAAGGATGTCTCCTACTGATGTGGAACATATCTGTGGCATTATTGGAGGTTCTCTGTGTACATGTGAATGTTCCAAGAGCCAGAATTGAATGCAAGCAAGGATTTATCAAGCAAGTTTAATAATTATTTATAAGTTATTTATACAAAGTGTGTTATAGAGATAACTAAAGCCTAGCACCTAGCTAACAACCTTCTCCCAGGAGGAAACCCAAGAGCAAGAATTCTGCCCAAATGTACCTGGGTACCAAGCCAGAAGGAACTGACCTGTATTTAGTAACCTCTTAGAGAATGGACAGAGGCAGAGTAACAGATGAAGTGGGGCTCTGGAGTAAATCCGTCACTCACTGCATTGTTCTCTACTTATACTTCCAAAAGATATATAGGACAGTGATAGCAGAAGTTAAACAGGACAAATAAAGGATCACTTTTGGAAGATACAATTGTTCTTAATTCTGAATGAAAGAACAGATCTGCAAGGATTTCTCTTTGTTCAATGATAGGTAAAGGATGTGTATGAATACAGATTGTGCTTCAGATTACTGTATATGTAAATTGTTGAAAAGATTTACAGTTTTGAATGAGCTTTAGTAAGATGTCTAAGGCAGCCCCCCCCCAACTTTTTGAGCATCAGGGACCAGTTCTGTGGAGAGAGATTTTTCCGCAGACGAGAGGGGGCGTGGTTTTGCGTGCTGCCTACATCCCGTGGATGGGGCTTTGCTTGCTTGCATGGCCCAGTTGCTGGCATGCTGTGGCCAGGTGCTGGTCCACGGACAAGAGATCGGGAACCCCTGTTCTAATGAGTCAAATGTTTGCATGTTATGTTCCCCAAGCACTTTGACAACGAAAAATTATTTCTACATAATGGTATTTCTGCAACAAAATGAAATATTTGGGTTCTTCTGTATTTCAATTCTCTGCCTCACATAGTGTAATATACTGTAAAGGATATAAATATTAAATATCATGCAGCAGCATATATTATGCAATCACCCGCATGGGTTTTCAACTGGAACTAAAGCAGAAAACTTTAAGCATAACTATAAATAGAAAATGCTAGGCTTCCCAAACATTAGAAACAAACTGAAATCTTATTGCCAATGCACACAGTGTAGCTCTTACTTCCCTTCAGTTAGCATTCAATTAGCATGAAAAGTGGATTTTAATTTTGTATATCAATGTTCCATGGTAGTCTATTGTACTTAGGAAATTGCAAACATTCCTAATACAGGTATTGATTATATACCATAATTAAATCAGGGAGTGGCATAACCATACCCAAAGACCTCTCTACTTGAAATCTTTTCTTTCTTTTTAATAGTTCTAGGTATAAAAAACGATCAGACACCTTTATTCCTCTCCAGCGTTTGCCAATAACTTCTAGGTATGTATCTCATTTATTCTGTAATACAGGTATAAGTTGTATTATTTGTTTCTAGACGATATCTGCCACATTATTAATTTGAATAGATTTTTGACATTTTCTACATTATACTGCAATGTAATATGTAGCAATGTAAACATTATAAAACTTTAGTAATATCTCTTATTATTTTTCACCTTGCCTTGAGTACCTTACTTGAAGTTCTTTCACAGTAAAGAATTACAAAAGGAAGAAAGTAAATGTGGAACTTTCCTGAAATATTTACAGGATTTAAAACAGGCTGAATACATATTGTTGGCCCTTGTCTAGTGACCACTCATTCAATTACCATTCAAACTTACTATAGTGCCAAACCAATGGTAGTTACAATCTGACCTTGCACTTATAACTGTTGCAGTATCCTGTGGTCACATGATTGCATTTTGTGACTTCTCCACCCGCTTCCCACAAGCAAAGTCAATAGGCAGAGGTTGGAAATAATGGTCATTGGTGAAGAGTGCAGTTATCTGGTTTTTCAACTTACAACTGCAGTCACTTAATGATGGAGTTTCTGGCCCCAATAAGTTTTGCTAAATGATGACTACCTGTAGTCATACGGAATTCCAAAATACTTTTTTTTTATAACCATTTGTGCTTCTCTGTAAAATCTGCATATGGTAAGATGTTTATATGATGAGAGTTATTCAGACTGATAGAAATCACTTGACATGTCATCTGTGGGTTTACAGCTGTGAGTTTTCATAACCTACCATTCCCAACTATTGAGGTTGTCCTAATTGCACACAGCCTAACTCGTTGATGTGTTAACACCATCAGCCGATGATAAAAAGAGACAAGAAGGGTCCCTACGTCCTAATACAAAAGCTGATTTATCTGCAAATGGCAAGTTCCATTTAAAAGAAGGATGAGCAACACATGACATACAGGAACCATGTGAGGCCCAAGGTCACTCCACTGAAAATCTGTGGTACCAAAATCTTGCTGCTGATTATATGTGTATTAAGCCTACAACAATGCACATCTCTAAGACTAACCATACATACTTTAGTTTGTATAAGTGAACAAAAAATTCTAACTCTTCCCTTTCTAGTGCTATAATCTTGGCTACTAATAATACTAACATTACAAAATCTTCTTCTGTGCAAAAAGCTTGTCCATAACTAATGATCTATTTCTTATTTTCATATTTTATTTGTAAAAAAAATATTAGTTTGACTTTATTGAAAAAGACTAATGTTACTGGAGATTAGACCTGAATTGTATATACACATAATTTGTGAGTACACACTGACATCGACACAGACCCACACAGACAGACAGACACAGACACACACACACACCCTCACAATATATTAGTACCGGTAGTATAACATCAAGACTAAAATTGCTAAAAAAAGATGGCAGCAAAAAAAGACAAAAGCTTTGACCATTTGCTACCCTCCAGTGGTAATACATATTTCAGCAGTCCAGATCTAACAGGCTTACTTTAAGATTATCTCATTTATTTCCTCAAGAGCTTCAATCTATGAAACTGAAATCAACAACTGATTTCTGCCTAGCAAAACTGTATTATATCTCACAGCTCTACACAGCTCTACTCAGAAATACATTCCATTGGACTCAATTCAGCAATACTGTAGTCTGTATGTAAAATTTTACAGAATTGTTTTTCTGAATACCATTTGTAGTTATAACCCTGATAGAGTCAGAAAAAAAAATCCACTGAACAATGGCAAATATTTCTAATGTTAGTAATCTGAAAGTATGATACTCGCCATGTAATTTTTCCATAATGTTAATGTGATGCCAAACACATTTGCATTTTGCTCATGCCTTTGCAGCAAACCTGACTGTTTTCAAGATTTTTTTTTAAAAACTGTGGTTATTCATACAATGAAGCAAATTGTCTCAGGACTACTTCTATAGAGAACCTTATGCGCTGGTGAGAAAAACTATTTCCACACTGCAATATTGGTTTCTAATATTTTTTGATAGAAACAGGAAAATATCAAAATAATCTAGAGAGGAGCTTCCGGTAGCGCTGCCGCGCCGAATGGCGGCGTTCTGAAGCCGCCCGATCCTGGGAAGCGTCAAAACGCCCGGAGGCAGCAAAAAGCAGCTGTTCCACAGCACCGGAGCTTCTCCCTCGGGAGAAGAGGGAGAGGCGAGCCTGCCTGGATAGAGGTAGAGCTCCCCTGTGATTCTCCCAAGTAGTTTGGGGGATAACAGGGTGAGCCCCCTCGGAGCCCAGGCTTTCTCCACTCCCAGGACGTCTTCGCTCCAAAAGGAGTGGAACAAGACACGACAACTACACCTGCTGCTTAGAGGGGACTGTGAGTATTTTGTTCCTTTGGAAAGCAGGCAGAGCAAAGCAGGGAGATCTGAATTTACAAATTGGATTTCAACTAACTCAGTTTCATTATCTTCTTCAAGTTTCAAGTTTGAAATGGAGTAAAAATGGCGCTGGAATGTTTCTCTCCTGTGTGAAGTGACTGTGTTTGAAAATTGTTATATTTTGCTACAAAGCAAGAGATACAATTTGCAACTGACTTTATCCAGTATTGGATTTTGTGTATTTGAAAGCCTGTTCCCTATTCTTCTTATTGAAGGTTAAGAACTTTAGGAGAATTGTTATTTTTTTCCCCCTGAACTTTGATTCTGCTGGGTGAAAGAGGAAATCGAAACCTAAGAGATGGCTGTGAGACGTGGGGGAGGGCCCCCGCTTTCTAAGAATGTTATCTCCTCACCTATACCACAAGCTGCAGGGCAGACCTCGATGAAACCTACAGTACAACCACCCTCTCCCCCACCTCCTGCATTTACACTGACAGACATCCAGCAAGTTGTGATGCAGTCAACGCAAGTTTTGCAACAAGAAATAAAGAATCAAAACAATCAGATGAGGGAAGATATAGTGCTTGCACTCCAGGGCTTAGCTGCACATATAGAACGCCTGGATGTTCGTGTGGACTCAGTTATGGAGTATGTGGAGAACTTGGAAAATAAAATTATTGATGCTGAACACAAGATTGATAGAGTAGAGGCCAAGATTGACAGAACAGAAGACGAGGTTACTATATCAGAATATAAGAACATGGAGTTTGCTTTGCATATCAGAGGCCTCAAAGAGAATCCTAAAGAAAATCTGGAATGGGAAATAGCACAAGCAGTGGCTCCTGTTTTGAAATGGGAACCTGAAGAACTACTTAAGAAAATGGATAAGATATTTAGGGTTAACTCCTGGATTGCTAGGCAAAAAAGTCTACCTAGAGATGTAGTGATTTATTTTTCCAGGAGATCAACCAGAAATTCTATTATCCAGGCTTTTTATCGGGAAAAATTTCAGATTGCAGGCCAAGATATTATGATTTTAAAGGAGATACCTTCAAAAATTCTTAGAAAGAGGAAAGACTTTGCCTTTTTGTCTGATGAGCTTAAGAAGCGACAAATCCAGTTCAGATGGGAAATACCTATTGGAATTGTGGTAAATTATGCAGGGACCAGATACAGATTGGATACAATCTTAAAAGCAAAAGATTTCTACACTAAGGTCCTGAAAGCAGGTTTACCACCATCTCCCCGAATTAAAAGAACAGAAGCTAGACAAGATGATAAACAATTGAGTGAAGGGGCAATGTTACTGCCCCTTGAGGAGACGCAGAAGCCGGAGGCCATGGAGCAGAGTTTGGCATTAAAGGAAGATCTAAAAGAACAGAGGATGACAAGAGCTGCACATAAGCGTATGGAAAAAGAGCAAAAACAAAAGCCTGTAACTGGTCCAGCTACGCAAGATGCGGCCGTTTTAGAGCCCGTGGGAGGAGCACGTCCTAAGAGAGCAACAGCTGATCTTCAGGCCATGTTCCAAAGGCTCATGGTCACCAGAGATGGTGAAGTTCCTGACATGGAATGTTAATGGGTTAAATTCACCACAGAAAAGAAAGAAAGTATTTTTTATCTGAAACAACATAAAAATGACATTGTTTGCTTACAAGAGACACATATTACATTAAAAGATCAAAAATATTTGATTAATTCCCGATTGGGAACACATTTTGCATCTTTTGCTCCGGACAAGAAGGCTGGAGTGGTTATTTACTTAAGAAAAGACTTTTCAGCAAGATTGATTGAATCGGATAAACAAGGGAGATATGTTAGTATTGAATTAACATTACAAGGAAAGAAAGTTCTTCTTATTGGATTATATGCTCCAAATCAACAACAGCAAAAAAAATTTAAATTTTTACATCAGAGACTAATTGAACTGGATTACAAATCTGTTATTATGATGGGGGACTGGAATGGGGTTTTGGTGCCATCTGAAGATAAGAAGGGATCTTCTAAAAACTTTTTTAATTCAAAATTGCCTAAAGCTTTTTTTGATTTGAAGGAAGATCTGGAATTAAGAGATGTATGGCAGGAAAGGAATATGAGAGACAGAGATTTTACTTTTTTTTCGGATAGACATAAATCTTTTTCCAGGATTGACTTCATTTTGATTACTACTGATCTTTTTCTTCGGTTAAGAACGTTAAGATTTTTCCTAGGACAATGTCTGACCATAGTCCTGTTTGGTTGGAGTTCTTTGCTGAAGACACTAGTAGGAGATCCTGGAGGCTGAATGAGAATTTATTTACAAATGACTTGTTCTTGCAGAAATGTAGAGAACATATGAAAGAATTTTTTGTCATGAATATGCATAAAGGTACCTCGATGGAAATGGTTTGGGATGCTAGTAAAGCCTATAGAAAGATAAAGTTTTCCCCGCAATTGTTTTTATTGGGCATTGTTGTAGATTGTGATGTTAAAGAAACTAACTTGATGTTGAACATGATAACGGCAGCACGGTTACTGGTGGGACAATATTGGAAGAAGGATAGTTTGCCCACTGTAGAAGAATGGGTGTTTAAAGTTTCGAATCTTGCAGAAATGTCTAAGATTTCTGCTTATCTGAAGGATCATTCAAAGGAAAGATATATTTCAGTTTGGAGGAGATGGATAAATTATATTCAAAACAAATATGGGACTAAAAAGTACCATTTAGCTTATGAGTAGATTTTAGTGGGATATTGTTATTGGTACGTTGTTTGTAGTTATGTTAAAAGAGAGTTAAAGCGCATTATGAATTTGGTTAATTGTATATTACTGTATGCATAATTTTTATTTAGAATATGATTATTGTAACTATAATCCTGTATTTAGCTCTGGGAAGTGGGGGGGGAAGTGGGTGGGTTTGGGGTGGGAGGGATTTAGGTATATATTGTAAAATTTTGTTTTTGTAAAACTCTTTAACAATAAAATAATCTAGAGAGAAAATGTTTCTTGGCAGACAAGGCAAAAGTCAGTGACCAAATGAAATATATGTACATAAAATTAGCATATGGTAATATATACACAGTAAAGATGAAACTTTAAATAAATGTTAAATGGAAAAAACAATTCTTTACTGTGTAGATGAGAATGCCAATGGCATTTTCTGGAAGATAGATAGATAGATAGATAGATAGATAGATAGATAGATAGATAGATAGGTGTTGTAACTGCAAAAAATAAAATAAAATAAATCTTTTAGCTCTTTTAAATACTACCCAGATTTAAACGCACAACTATCAGATACAAATGTCCACCATGGGGATATGTATGGGTCCACGTTCACATACTTATTGCATACTTATGGCGCCCGACCTTCGCTCCTTCTGACGCGATCTGAAGACTTATTTGTTCGAACAAGCCGGCCTGGCCTGATGGGGGACAGGTTTGGATTTTATTGTTGTTTAAAATGTATTTTAACCTATTGTTGTAACTTGGGCATCTCATTTAATTCTTTCTTAATTTTTGTATTTTTGTACTTTTATATGTTTGCCCTGTTCACTGCCCTGAGTCCTTCGGGAGAAGGGCGGTATACAAATAAAATTATTATTATTATTATTCTCCAACTCTGAACAAATGTCCTCATGCAATAAATGCCTGCATAGCATTGGACAAGATGAACCGTATAATATAGAGTATTAATTATATATGGATGATTAATTTGTTACATGTGATTGCCTTCTATGTAAGCAACTTTGTGTCAAATAAAAAGGACACCATGACTGATACCAAAAGCGGTATCAGATCCTTAGGAAAATCATATCTCTTCTCAGTCAACTGAGAGACAAACTCTGCACCAAGTGGAAGATCAAACAGATTCCTGACAAACCTAGGTTTTGCCAGTGTATAAGGAACAAAATGGAAAAGGCCAGCATATAGCAGGCTTTGGTCATATTAGTCATGATGTTTGCAGCTGGTCCAATGAAAAAGTGTACAAAAGAGATGGTTTGCATTCATCAAAGAAAGGGACTGTGTTCCTTGGCATTAAATTCACAGATTTTCTGGAGAAATATTTAAACTGAATAACAGGGACAATGAGTTAATTGATACAGAACATTCCTTTCCCTGGCAGTCTAAAAATTATAGGGTTATCAGTGCATGTAACATAGATGTATGTGTGGACAAGAATATCAACCTTGTTGTCAAGCAAAATCAAGCTTTTAATAGTGAATGCCACATAAAGTGCACTAACCAAACAGGTGGTAAGAAAATAGGGGAACTCAGGCATGAGTATGAGCAATAAACAGGGTGAATTAAAATTCAGGTAAATGAGGGCAGATATGATATTGTTGCCATTATGGAAACTTGGTGGGATGACACCCACAAATGGAACACACAGATAGAGGGATTTAAATTATTTAAAAGAAACAGACCAAATAAAAGAGGAGGTGGAGTTGCTCTCTATATAAGAAATAACTATATTTCTACAGAAACAGAGCACAACAACGATGAAGACTGTCTTGAATGCATTTGGGTCAATACAAAAGGGAGGGAAATGACATTGCCATAGGTGTATACTATAGGTCATCCAAACAAACAGAGGAAATAGATAAACCTTTTGCTAGTCAGTTAACTAAGGTATGTAGGAAGCACATCACAATAGTAATGGGGGACTTTAATTAACCTGACATTAACTGGGAGACAAACTTTGCACCAAGTGGAAGATCAAACCGATTCCTGACAAACCTAGCAGACAACATTGTCTCCCAAAAAGTAGAGAAGGGAACTAGGGGATCAGCCATATTGGACTTAATTCTTACTAACAGAGATGAAATGATAGACGGTGTTGAAGCCAAGGGAATCTTGGGGGGGAGGGAGTGATCATGCAATATTGGAATTCAACACTATGCAAGTACAAGCAATATAACACAGTCAAACTAGTGTCTTGGAGTTTAAGAGAGCTAATTTCAATAAACTCAGAGAGAGCTTGGGAAGAATTCCATGGATGAGAATCTTCAAGGGGAAAACAACTCAAGAAGCTTGGGAAATTTTGAAAAGTGACATTATAAAAGCCCAGTCTAGCACAATACCAACGAAGAAGAAAAATAACAGCTCTCAAAAGAAACCAGCATGGCTGCATAAAGAACACTCTGATAAATTGAAAGACAAAAAGGACAAGTATAAAAATGGAAAGAGGGGCACAAAACTAAGGCAGAATATCAGCAAATAGCCCAAGCCTGCAAAGATGAAGTGAGGAAAACTAAGGCTCAAAATTAACTAAGGCTTGCGACAAAAGTAGAAAAATAACAAAAAAAAGTTTCTTTCAACATGTAAAAAACAAGAAAAAAGTTAAGGCAATGATTGGTCCATTAGTGGGAGAAAATGGCAAGAAACTGACAAGCAACAGGGAGAAAGCAGAACTGTTTAACTCATTTTCCCTTTCTGTCTTTACAGAACGGGAAAAAACAGTCCAACCTGTCAAAAACATTACCATAAAAAAACAGATTAGAAACACAAGTTAAGATAGGCAAGAAAATGGTAAGTGAGCACCTGTCCACCCTAGATGAGTTCAAATCACCAGGACCAGATGGATTACACCCCAAGGTTCTGAAGGAACTGGTAGACATAATCTCAGAACCACTGAATGATATCTTTTAAAGATCCTGGAGCACGGGGGAACTACCAGAAGACTGGAAGAGAGCTGATGTAGTTCTCATCTTCACAAAAGGGAAAAAAATGGATCCAGGAAACTACAGACCTATCAGCCTGACCTCAATACCTGGGAAGATTCTGGAAAAGATAATCAAGCAACAAATCAGCGAACACCTAGAGGCAAACAAAGTCATTACCAAAAGCCAACATGGGTTTGTTAAAAACAGATCATGCCAGATAAATCTTATTGCATTCTTTGATCAGGTGACAAAACTAGTGGACCAGAGGAATGCTGTGGATATAATTTACTTGGACTTCAGTAAGGCATTTGGTAAAGTAGATCACAACCTACTAGATAAGATAGAAAAAATGGGTTAGACATTATCACCACCAGGTGGATTCATAGCTGGCTGACCGGCCGTACTCAGCATGTGATCTTCAGTGGAACCGTATCTACATGGAGGGAAGTGTGTAGTGGGGTGCCCCATGGCTCTGTTCTGGGCCCAGTGGTCTTCAACATCTTCATCAATGATTTGGATGAGGGGATAGATGGGGAACTCATCTTATTTGCAGATGACACCAAGCTGGCAGGAATAGCCAAGACTCCAGAAGATAGGCTTAAGATACAGAAGGATCTTGACAGACTTGATCATTGGGCGCTATCTAACAAAATGAAATTCAATAGTGAAAAAAGTAAGGATCTACATTTAGGCAAGAAAAACCAAATGCACAGGTATAGTATAGGTCAGGGTTGTCAAACTGCCAGCCCACGAGCCGGACGTGTCATCTGGAAGCCGCGGCCACCCCATTGCCGGCAATGGCAAAACCGTCCCGATACGTTGCGCAATGTCACGTGATGTCACGAGTTTGATATGTCTGGTGTAGGTGGTACCTTGCTCAATAGTAGTAACTGTGAGAGGGATCTCTGAGTCCTAGTGGACAATCACAAAAATGAGCCAACAGTGTGCTGCAGCTGCCAAAAAAGCCAACACAGTGCTAGGCTGCATTAACAGAGGGATAGAATCAAGATCACATGAAGTGTTAATACCACTTTACAATGCCTTGGTAAGGCCACACTTGGAATACTGCATCCAGTTTTGGTCACCATGATGTAAAAAAGATATTGAGACTCTAGAAAAGAGTACACAGAAGAGCAAGAAAGATGATTAGGGCAGAGGTCCCCAATCTTTTGGGCACCAGGGACCGGTTCCGTGGAGAAAGGTTTTTCCATAGACTAGAGAGTGCATGGTTTTGTGTGCTGCCTGCATCCACAGATGGGGCTTTGCTTATTTGTGTGGACTGGTTGCTGGCATGCCACAGCCCAGTACTGGTCCACAGACCGGGGATTGTGGACCTCTGGATTAGGGGACTGGAGGCTAAAACATATAAGGAACAGTTGCTGGAATTGGGTATATCTAATTTAATGAAGAGAAGGATGCGGGGTGACATGATAGCAGTGTTCCAATATTTCTCGGGTTGACATAAAGAAGAGAGAGCCAAACTATTCTCCAAAGCACCTGAAAGCAACACAAGAAGCAACGGATGGAAACTAATTAAAGAGAGAAGCAACCTAGAACTAAGGAGAAATTTCCTGACAGAACAATTAATCAGTGGAACAATCTGCCTCCAGAAGCTGTGAATGCTCCAACACTGGAAGTTTTTAAGAAGAGACTGGGCAGCCATTTATTTGAAATGGTATAGTTTTCTGCCTGAGCAGGGGTTGGACTAGGTGACCTCCAAGGTCCCTTCTGAACAACAGCTTCTTCTTCTTCTTCTTCTTCTTCTTCTTCTTCTTCTTCTTCTTCTTCTTCTTCTTCTTCTTCTTCTTCTTCTTCTTCTTCTTCTTCTTCTTCTTCTTCTTCTTCTTCTTCTCCTCCTCCTCCTCCTCCTCCTCCTCCTCCTCCTCCTCCTCCTCCTCCTCCTCCTCCTCCGATACACAGAATATAGCGCCATTTTTTGTAATGGCACATTCTTCAAGAATATTAAAACTGACATAAGCACTTTTCTAGACAGTTTAAAGTATTTAGGTACATGTAGGGATTATTGATGGAAAGAACTAGGCTAATCAGATTTAAAATTGGTGTATTTTAAATGCAATTAATGATGTATTTCAAGTTCAGCCTTACTGTGTTCTTATTCTACCATCATGCCACTAGAGGGCAACAGAGTTGGTTATCTCCCTCTATACTGCACTCTAAATAAAAATACAGCCATCTAAATTCCACTGATTTTTGGTCCTAATAGTGGCAGTCCCTCCTGCTGCTAATTGGTTAGGGAAAATAGTTTGGGGGGAAATATATCCTACCTTGTTTATGGCATCTCCAGCACCTCCATGGGCAGTTTAAAACACTTAAATAGCATTTCCCCTTTTCCAACAGTTTTTCTGTATCCAACAGGACATATTTTGCTGACAATTGGATTGCTGATCCCTTTTGGCCCCTTCAGGCTGCTGTGGACATAGCCCCTGCCTCTCTAGCTATTTTGACTGTTGGATGAATTGGACACCTGGCTTCTCCAAAACAGCCTTTTCCATAATTCTTTTTTTTTTTATTGAAAAGTTTTAAAAAATACAATTTTCCTTTAAGAAACCCCCCTTCCCCCTCCCTCCTCCCCTCCCTACCTCCCCCCTATCTCCCCCCCTCCCCCTCTCCCTCCTCCCTCCCCTGCCTCCCCCCCTCTACTTCCCCTCCTCCCCCCCTCCCCCCCCGACTTCCCAGAGCAAAATACAAGGTATATATCTAAAAAGCAATCATAAACAATCATATACTAACAATTATAAACTCTAAAATCCATCACTCTCTAGCTTATATAAAGTAAACCAATCCTTAACAATACTAAATATATATAAAAAACTAAAATAAAAGAAAACTAGCATCATTCCCATCTATGTTCCTCCACATTTCCCTATTACCTAAACATATTCTCATTTACACATCACAAACACCTATCCCTATTAACCTCTCTAGCCAAAATAGACTATAATAGATAGTTCTTACACAAATTAACCCGCATTAACCCACAAAACTTTCTTCCTCTTCCTCTGTAATAAATTGTCCATTAATTCCAAATTAAAGATTCTGTTACCATACATATCATCCCAAAACTTTTAAAAACACAACTACCACTTGTCTATAAGTATATTGTGGAAGTTCCATAGATTTCTGCTGGTCTTATTTTTTTGTCTTTTTTGAGCGTTTTAAGGCAGCACGCGTCACCCTCTGTTCTCTAATATCATCCAAAAGAGTTGCAGCTTGTACTCCTCCTGTACCCTTCTCGTCTATCAGTCCATCTTCATCCTCTTGATGTTCTCCTTCTCCAGATCCCTCTGCAGCTTCCAGAAGTGTTGATGGGGTTACATTTAAAACATTGTTGTAAAAGTCATGCGCTTGCTTCACATTACCCAAACAGTACCTTTTGCCATCATACATGAAGCTCAGCCCAGCTGGGATCTCCCATCTGAACCTTATATCCCTTTGCTTGAGCTCTTGCACAAGAAAAATAAAATCCTTCCTTCTCTTTAAAATCTTTGGAGGAATTTCTTTTAGAACCAAAACTTCTTGACCAGCAATCACAACTTTGGTATCATAGGCAGCTTGTATAACTTCATCTCTAACTTCCCTTTTTACAAAATAAACCACCACATCTCTAGGCAACTTTCTCTGTTTAGCAATCCACGAATTCACACGAAACACTTTGTCCATACCTTGTTTTATTTCAGATGCTGGATGATTCAATACCCCCTCAAAAGCCTCAGAAACCAGCTGCTTTAAATCTTCCTTAATATTCTCTTTTAGGCCTCTAATTCTCACAGCAAACTGCATCTGGTAAAATTGGGCCAGACTCTGTTCACTATCCATTTTGTCTTTTAAATCTTCAATTTCCAAAACTTTTGCTTCTAATATAGCATTCTTTTGAGTCAAGTCTTGCACTTGGTCATCCAGCACCTCCACACATTTAGCAACTTTATGCACTGAGGACAAAATGTCTGCCTTCATCTCTCTAAGTTTCTGTTCCATCCTTTCTTCCATTCTCTGCTCCAATTTCTCCAATTTCTCCTCCATCTGTGCAAATTTAGCACCCATTGACTCCAGAATTAACTGGGTATGTCTTTCAAGATCCTTCGAAGTCAATACATCAGGAGAATGCAACGCCTGCAGTAATGATTGTTGTTGCACCGGAGAATTTCCAGCACTCCGAAAAGTTCTAGGGGGAGGTTTAGCCGCCATCTTTTACTTACAATTGTGACGCACTTTCACTTTAAGTTTTAAGCAAAGTCCATCAAGCTTGAGAGTAAAATAAAATAATCTTCTTCATCTCTTCATCTTTCCCTCTTGTACTGCTCTGCCTGCTCTTTTCCTTTCATAGTCTCTCCTTCAAGCAGGGATGGTCGCAGACGCCTGGCTCTGCTCCATAAAGTCCGGAGCAGAGACGCTAGCCAGCTGGGAGCAGCCCAGGCTACGGGGGAGTTCAATCCTTCAGCCGCCCAAGCTCCAAGCTCAGGCGGCCCCGGAGAACTCAACCCCCACCTGGGGGCTCACCCCCTCCTCTTCTCCCGAGGAGGGGGCTTCAAATTCGCCCGAACAGCTGATCGGCGCTGTTTCGGGCGAAAAATCACACAG
Organism: Vipera ursinii; assembly: GCF_947247035.1. Classification (NCBI taxonomy): domain Eukaryota; kingdom Metazoa; phylum Chordata; class Lepidosauria; order Squamata; family Viperidae; genus Vipera; species Vipera ursinii. The sequence continues at coordinate 190,696,164 of NC_139512.1, forward strand.
CTGAGCTGCGGGCAGCCCGGGAAGGCTGTCTCCGGCGCCACGGAGCCACCGGAAGCCCCTTTTCCATAATTCTTGTTAGATCTTATTTTCAGCCTACAAAGTTGATCAGACTAAGGAACCAAAGCCATGTAGATTAGGACAATTTTTAACAGAATCTTGCAAATCTGAATGTGGTTCCCCTTCCCTCACTTTATCTTTGTGTGAGCTAAGGAGGGGCTTATTGAAGATGTTTTTTTTTCAAATTAGTTTCTTGACCCAGGCTCAAGTCCCACTTAACGGATTGTTGCCTTGGCAGCAGCCCTTCCTCCGAGGCCATTCCTGTAAGGTGGGTTGTGCTGAGAGAGTGACTGGCCCAAAGTCACCATGGCTTTCATGGCTAAGATGGGATTAGATCTCAGTTTCTTGCTTTCTAGCTAGCACCTTCAGCACACCACCAATTGGCCATCTTTTCTGCCCATGCTCTTGAAAATACTCCAGGGCTAGGCACTATTTTTCTAATTGCACTCTAGCTGATGATGATTTTTATGACTCACTACCAGTCACTGCAATCACTATTTTGCAGTTCTGGGAGATTGCTATAGTGTGTGTTCTGTGGTTAATGACAGTCCCGAGGTGAGAACTGAACTGGTTGTTACTCACTCCAAACATTGCTGGTTGTTTGCAGTATTGTAGTAACCTTGCATGGAGCTTACTTGTCACCTTGTCACCTTCTCCTTCATCTCCTCAGCCCTTGGCTACCAAGAGCCCAATAACCTGTTTATGGCAAACTCAAGCTTGTAGCACTTTCAGAAATAGCCAGATAGATAACAGGCACAGGAGTTATGTCAAGTAGGATCATCTCCCTACATCCACCCTTAGTGCCAGTCACCTGCCATTCTCAGAATCTAACTAAAGTAAACTCCCCCCCATTAAGGAGAGTAATGGGTGATAGTCCTGTTAGCAAATGATGCCTGATGATGGTGACATTGGTGATGGGGAACTGGCTGCACAAGTTATGCCAGCAGTCTGTTCTGTTGGGTGCATGACCTGAATCAGAAAAATATATTAGCAAAGAACAGCTGAGCAGAAAGGGGGGGGAAAACAGAAGGGGATGGAGTTTCTCTTTGGTTCATTGCTGATCAGCTGAACAGTGCTGAAAGTGGTTTATCCCTTGCCTTCAGCTCAGAGAGAGACTGACCTTCTCCCACCTTGCTTGCCCTTCTACTGTATCTTAATGCAAAAGGAATTTTCCTCAAGACATGACCCTTCCCCTGGGTGGATTGGAAGAGACCTGCAGCCACAGCCTCCCTGCGACTCAGGGATAGGGGTGTTGCGGATTGCAAAAAGTTAGACAATGACTGTAAGTTGCCCGCCTTGGAATTAGCTGCATCTCTTAGAAAGCCTACTTTGACCCAATACAAGGTCAAGCTGAGATGCGGCTTTGGCAGATTAACTGAACCGACTGGGAAATTGGTTTATTTTTAAAAATGTGTTCCATCCATATTATTGCTCATCTCAAACAAGTGAATCTGGGAAGCTAGCAGCATTTTTTTTAAAGAAAAAAAGCCACAAAATAAGTAGACAATTGGCGTCTGACTTAGAGACAATAAGGATAAAAAGCAACCATCCATATAAATGCAACTTTTTAAATTCAATGAATTCACAGGCTTTTGGGGGCACTCTGGCTTCATGTGCTTACACAAAGATCTGTGTACTGTAATGGGTACACATCTCTCTTTATGGGCACATTGTTTGTGCATTCCCTTAAAAGTATGGTGAATGCCTAATTGCTAATGTTTACCCCCCGCCCCGCCCCCCACCTATTTGCTATTCACTTATGTTTTCCCTGAACAAATATATTTAACTGGTGTATTTAACTGAAGCTGACGTAGAGACATCCTGTTTGCTTCAGTGCTGAATCTACCTATTCTGTTAAGCTTGTGATTATTGGGCTGCAATTACTTTATGCTTCTTTCTTATCTTGTCCTCCAGTGTGCCTTTCCACGTAAAAGAGAAAGAGCTAGAATTAGAGAGAGAGAAGATGGAAGTGAAGAACCTGGATATCTGGAAACCTAGCCCAAGCTTGATGCAATCTTTACTTGAAAGTGGACCGGCCAGAAAGCTAACTTTTTCATAACTGAAGAATGGAAGGCAAGCTTGGCCCAAAAGCTCTGATTTGGCATATCGTAAGTTGTAGAACATATATCCATCTCCTAGAAATTCTTGCCAAACAGACATGACCACATTTTGAATAATTGCAGAAATTTAGTTGCTTCTGTGCACGACGTAGTTGTTTTATATAATTGTTTCCGTGCGCTAAATGAATGAATGAATAAATGAACAAACAGGAAGTTTAACAAAAGTATAGTTTTAGTTCATTTATTTCAATAGTTATGATTTTATGAAAGAAGAAGAAAGTTAAATACCTCTTCTCAAAAGTTCTTACACTTGTAACTTCTTCACCGTGCCTGTTCAGCAAAGTCTTAGAGATCAAGGGGATATCAGGATTCTCTGTGGTCTATTTCAAATCTGCTCGTAGACTTGGTGATGCTAGGTAAGGTACCCATACACAACAAAGAATGCAATACGACAAAACAATGAAGTTTATTATAACCTCTGGTTACACATAGATTAATAGTAAAAGAAGAAAGAGTACAGAACTTGAAATATAAAATATAACCTGCAGAACTGGGCTTTAACCTTGCGGAGAGTGTTATGTCTGTTCTTTATAACCAGACACTCTGATGTAACAGAGATTAGGGGAGCAACCCACTGCACTAATAAATGGAACTTGATCTCAAGAAAACAGTTCAGACTTGCTGTGAATAAATGGACTGCAACAAAAAGTATTAAGGAACGATTAAAGAAAGGAAGAAGAAAAGTGTAAAGACGTATCAGAGTAGGCCCCAAGTGTTCAGCCTAATGGGAAGAAAACGGTTTTTTCCCTAAGGCCTGGAAAGACTGGAAAGAAATGGTAGCTTGGTTTGGATGAGAACCGGAAGTAGAAAGGATTAAGCACTAACAAATATACCTCTGTTGCTTTCCATGCTCTTCGTTTCTCTGCATATGGCATTCCCCCTTAAAGTTTCAAATTCAGAAAAATAAATCTAAATTATTTTACAAATAAGTGGTGTAGCTCTGAAACCACCACCCCTTCCCAACTTCACATTGGTTATAAAACTGCAAAAATTGCCATTTGGTCTTGTGGCCTTCTTCCCTCCCCCAACACTCTTGCTATCTCCATCACTTATCTTTCACTCCTACTTCTTTCATTTTCTCTCTTGCTGCCTGTCTAAAAAAAGCTAAACAGGGAGATCTGTTGTCAGGTGCTGTTGGGTAGATTCATCATGACTGCAAATTGCTTCACTCATGGTATATATTCCACATGTTTATCAGTCTTGCACAAGACTGCGGGACTTATAGAAACCAGCATAAACACTGATTAGGCATTGCATGAGGAGGTGACCAATGCCTGATCAATCCTGCTAACCAAGTCAAAAGTGACTCTAGTGATTTTAGGTCCCTGCAGAAGCTAAAGATAGTCAATCAGAACTAAGCCGATCCCAACCCTGACTCATCATAACCGTGGTTGCCACTGAAGAAGCCTCGTTCCTACATATTGTGGGACTTGCATCTAGAGACGATGGAAAATGTCATTTAAAGATTTGGCTAGTACAATATGAAATTAGCTGGCTTCAGCTGTAGGCTGGGTTGAGAAGAAGGCATGTCCTTAAAGAAAGTTAGGAAGATATCTTCAAGCAACAATGAGAGAATATGTGGATTCTTCACATCTTCTCAGAAGACATGAAGAACAGAATAAATGTGGAGTATTGTCAAAGTATTGAAATGGCTTTGGCTAACGCAACACCAAGTTCAGATGACATGCTTGGAAGTATAACTGCTAGCTTACTTGTAGTTTAATTGAGATTAATTGAATTGACCAATTTGTTTGGGCATTGTCCTACAACCACCAGTTCTCCTTATAAGGAGTTGTGCCATCTGGCAAATATGAATCACTTCTGCAGCAGATAAGATGTCTTCTCCATCCTCTTTTTCCCAAACTGCTTGATAATTCATATTCTTGGTTATTTCGAAGGCAAGATAGTATGTTGCTTAAAAAAAAAACAGTGCTAGATTATTCAAGTTGCCAGTATCCCAGGAGGCAACAGTTTGGGTTTCATAAGCCTGCCAACATTTGGATTTGAAGACATCTGGCAGCCTCTCAAGCCATCTTTTCTTTTTCAGTCTGATAAAGTATTTTTGTAAACAGTGAGTGAAAAACTTTTTTGATTACATATTGCTGAAAAGTCCTATAGTTGACATTCAAAACTAATAATGCTTGCACAGCAACATTATTGAAGAATAGCTTCCAAGTTTTTACAGATGCCTGTAAGGATGTGCCTCTAATTCCCCAGTTCTACTCTAATTCCAAGAAATAGTATCCCATTTCAGTTTCAGTCTTTCCACATAGGTACACTGATGAAGCAATCTGCCATATTTCTTTACTTTGCTGTTGACTGTGGGATTTTGTTTTCTGTGATTAAAGTTACAACTGAGAAACATGATTTTCTCAATGTGCCTCTGAATGGACCTCAGTGGTGTATGAGAAAATCGGTATGCCTTTGTGCTCATATACCCATGTAACATTCTACCCTTTGTTTTGGTTTGAATTCCCACTGAGAGGAAAAAAAAACTTTCTTGGGGCTGAATTTCTGGATTGCTGCTTTCTCCTTCCACGTGTGCAGTGGAGTTAGGACAAAAACCAGCGTTCAGTCAAAGGAATGAACTGCAGGAACAAAATGCTGTTGAAGCTTTTTTTTTTTTTACTCCCAATGTTCTTTTGAACAGAGAACAGGCAAAATTCTTCATGGTCTGCAAGGATTGTTTGAAACTGCAAGTTGAAGCAGGAAATATCAGAAGCCCTAGGAATAACATTCTAATATGTGTTTTCTGTAATAAATTATTCATCAAAAAGGTCAAAGTGAGGTTCCCACTGAGTTTATAATGAACTCAATGTATTCCTGTCCCATCTCTATTGCTATATATAGGTGAGTGTATGCATGAAAACCGACAGTTTCAAAGCGCCAAATGGTTGCATGATTTATTTTGTTTCATTGGCTTGACCTTTTTTGTCTTTCTTGAAAGATAAAAATGTTCAGTTAATGACAAATGGATCATGAGCCTTAAACAAATAGGGCTTTATGGGAATCACAGATTATATATGAATGTTTCAGTTGGAAAATTTGCATTTAATAGTAATAGCAATAGCAATAGCCCTTAGACTTATATAGCTTCCATAGTGCTTTATAGCACTCTCTGAGCAGTTTACAAATATTGGCATATTGCCCCTAACAATCTGGCTCCTCGTTTTCCTGACCTTGGGAGGATAGACGGCTGAGTCAACTCTGAGCTGCGTCAGGATCGAACTCCTGGCTGTGGGCCGAATCAGCCTGCAACACAGCATTCTAAAGACTGCGCCACCACGGCTCATAATAGAAGCAAATCCTACCTTGCCCCCACATGAATTAGTCAGGGATTTCAAAGACCTGTATTATAGGCATCAGAAGCAATGGCCTAATTGATTGCTATTGCGAGCTCCTTCTCAAGATATTCTAAAATGATTTCCCCAAAGATAAAGCACTGGCAGGCTAGAGATGCCACAAATTGATGGGGCAAGGTTGACCATGGATCCAGCTAAGCTGAATGCTGCGTGTCAGCACAGTTTGCATACAAAATGTATAACTTGCCCAATACATGACGTAGGCAGGCCTTCAGCTGTAGGGCCAGAGGACTTCCTAGAGTGGTACCTCTGTCAAGGACAGGAGTCCTCTCTTCTTGAGTTGTTCCTGGGGCAGTGTATCTCATTATTCAAACTCTGGCCAGTGATGAGTCCAGACTGTAGTGAAAGTTTTCCTGTTATCTCCTAGCATGATAATACAGAAATAATAAATGTGCTGTTTTTCAACACTATTAATTCATAAACATTGACAAAGGAAAAAGATAATAATAATAATAATAATAATAATAATAATAATAATAATAATAATAATAATAATAATAATAATAATAATAATAAGGGAACTCATCAAATTTGCAGACGACACCAAGCTGGCAGGAATAGCCAATACTCCAGAAGATAGGCTTAAGATCTAAGAAGGCGAACAGCTAGTTATGTGGCACTTGGCCCAGTGCACTGAATAGCTTCAGCAGTTTTGCTGGCTTTTTACATTCATGGCTAGTTTTTATTAGATTTGTTGATACTTTCTATTATAAATAATTAGCATTGAAATTTAGGGAAAATAAATAAATAAATAAATCCTATTAACTGGCAGAATTGAAAAAACTGTTGCTTTACTAGCTGCTTATGGAGGTATAACTCATATTTGTTTACTTTTTTGCTATGATCTTTTCTGCTCTCTCTCTCTCTCTCTCTCTCTCTCTCTCTCTCTGTATATGGAGTATTTCCTGCTTCTTGCTTGTGTGGTTGTATTTCTTCTTTGTGATCTTCTGGCCTATGTTCTTTCTCCTAGATCAGAGCTTTTCAACCTTTTCACCCATTGTACCACTTTTAGGATATGGTAACATCCAAGTACCACCAGTCACCTAGCAAGGTGTCAAAAACTTGATGACCAAAAAAAAAAAGGAAAAAAGTGATGATGTACAGGTAGTCCTCGACTTACAACAGTTTGCTTAGTGTCTGTTCGAAGTTGTTTAACTTTAATGCGTGCACAAGAGGGTTAGGGTTGCATCACAATACCGTAACATCTTCAACCTGCCTCTTTTTCTATATACACATGGATGCAGGTGATATCACAATAATTAACTGGAAGTTTCCCTAGAAAATCTAGACAAAGATTTTAAAAATCTGTTTAACATGAAGACATGGAATGTCTGGATTCAAAAAGAATATTCTTCTAGACATTCAACTTCAATATACTAGCTTAACCTAAAATCAAACTGGGATGATCTGGAGCAAAGAAGACTATAGATAGAGTATGCCCTGTGTTGGAATGCTGGAAATCTTGATTGCTGTAACGGTTTTTCTAATATAAGAACGGAACCTTCAGGCAAACAAGGCTTTTGATATTACTTCAGTGACTCATCTTTAGTTATGAACTTTGGGAGCTTGGACAGCTACGGAGGTTTTTTTAAGTATGTATGTTTCTTATCTAGAGATCTAAAAAATCATCCTTGGGTGTATTTACTGGTTGGGCTAAAATTCTTAATTGGCTATGCAAATACATTCTTCAGTTCCTGAGGAATTTACATAAATTTAATTAATAAAAATGTGCAGGCAATTTTTTTCCTTTAATTATCTTAGTAGGATGACGTTTTACCACGGTTCCTATTGCTTTTTTCAGATCCTTCAAAAGAGGATTCATTTCAGGATAAAACAAAGTTAAGTTTTTATGGGGTTGGGGAGAGGGGTGGGAGATGGGGGTTGTCTGGCTATGGGGGGTGGCCAATCAACCATGGCTCAGGCCAGACTTGGGTCTGACCGCGCGGGGGGAGAACAGGGTCTCGTTGTCTCCGGGGCTCATGAGCGGGTCGTGGGATTACCAATTCCCACGACGGGGAATGGCAGTAGGCGGATAGACAGGGGGCCGTATCGTTACCGGGAGGGCGGTCTCTGCTATTTACAAGCGGTGAGGCGCTCCGACCCTCTGCTTCTTCCCCGAGGTTCCGGGAGCGAGGATGTGCAGCCTCCTGAGCTCCGGCTGGTGTACCTGAATGCCAGGTCCGTGGTTAACAAAGCTCCCCTTGTTAGGGATATAGTTGAGGGTGAGCATGCGGACCTGGCTTGCATCACAGAGACTTGGTTGGGCCCAGAGGGTGGGGTCCCTTTGGTTGACCTTTCCCCACCAGGCTTCCGGGTGCTACACCGGCCACGAGCTCAAGGTAGGGGTGGGGGTGTGGCGGTGATCATTAGGGAGACCTTATGTCTGCGGGAGACCACCGTTCTTCAGATAGTCGGGTGTGAGTCTCTCTTTGTGAGATTTGGTTCTGGGGCGCAGTTGGGCTTGCTGCTGGTGTACATTTCGCCTAGTTGCGCAGCAGCAGCCCTGCCCGAGCTGCTCGATATCCTCTCGGGGTTGGTGGTTGAGTTCCCCAAACTTATAGTTTTGGGAGACTTCAATCTACCATCCCTGGGAGGCTCATCTGAGCTAGCTCGGGAGTTCATGGCTTCCATGACGGCCATGGACCTGACGCAAGTAATTTCTGAACCAACTCATGAGGGAGGCCACACCCTTGACCTGATTTTTTTATCTGGACGGTGGTTGGATGATCTTGGTGGGGGCTTTCCATTTATCATGCCCCTGTCATGGACCGATCATCACCTCCTGCGGCTCGTCTTCCATTTTGCCACCCCCCGCCGTGGGGGTACGGAGCCAATTAGATGGTACCGCCCCAGACGCTTAATGGATCCTGATAGATTCCAAGCGGCACTGGGGTCCCCACCTGCCTCCATTGCTCACAACTCGGCGGATGCCTTAGTGGAAGCCTGGGAAAGGGCAGCCACTGAGGCACTTGACCGGGTTGTACCCTTGTGGCCCCTGACCCGGTGCAGATCCCAGCGAGCTCCATGGTTCTCCGCGGAGCTCCGGGAGATGAAGCGTTGGAAACGGGGCCTAGAGAGCTGCTGGAGGTCCAGCCGATCTGAATCCGACCAGTTGCGGTTAAGAACCTACATTAGGTCTTATCTCACAGCGATGAGGGCGGCGAGGTGTAATTACTTCTCTACCCTCATCGCGTCCGCAGATAACCGCCCGGCCGCCTTGTTTAGGGTGACTCGCTCCCTTCTTAATCAGGAGGTGAGGGAGGATCCCTGATAAAATCACTCGGATTCGGACCGGTTTGGACTCCAGCTGGGCAGAGTCTGGCGATCAGGACACGGGCGGTCCTGTCAATGTTATCTGGGAGGAGTTTGATTCTGTGACCCCTGATGAAGTGGACAGGATTATGGGGAGGCTGAGCTCCACCACATGTTTATTGGATCCGTGCCCTTCTTGGCTGGTTTATGCAGCTAGGGAGAGGACACGAGGCTGGCTCCAGGCGGTTATATCTGCTTCTTTGAGTGAGGGTTATTTCCCCACCGTCTTGAAGGAGGCAGTGGTGAGACCTCTCCTCAAGAAGCCTGCCTTGGACCCAGCTGTATTGAACAACTTTCGTCCAGTCTCCAACCTTCGCTTTCTTGCGAAGGTTGTTGAGAGTGTGGTGGCGCATCAGCTCCCTCTGGTCCTGGATGAAGCGGATTATCTGGACCCTTACCAATCGGGTTTCAGGCCCGGGTACAGCACGGAGACGGCATTGGTTGCTCTGGTGAATGATCTCTGGAGGGCTCGGGATAGGGGATATTCCTCTGTCCTAGTCCTATTAGACCTCTCGGCGGCTTTCGATACCATCGACCATGGTATCCTGCTGCAGCATCTCAGGGGATTGGGAGTGGGAGGCACAGTTTTTCAGTGGTTCTCCTCCTATCTCCTGGGACGCTCGCAGTCGGTGTTGGCAGGGGGGCAGAGGTCGACCCCTAGGACTCTCGCTTGTGGAGTTCCTCAGGGATCGGTCCTCTCGCCTCTCCTGTTCAACATCTACATGAAACTGCTGGGTGAGATCATTCGTGATTTTGGAGTTGGGTATCATCAATATGCCGATGATACCCAACTTTTCATTTCGACCCCAAACCACCCCAGTGATGCCCTCGCTGTGATGTCCCGTTGCCTGGAGGCGGTTCAGGTCTGGATGGGGAGGAACAGACTTCAACTCAACCCTGACAAGACTGAGTGGCTGTACATTCCGGCATCCCGGGACATTCAAAATGTTCCATCGCTTTCTATGGGGGGGTGAGCTTTTACCCCCTGTGGATAGGGCTCGCAACTTGGGAGTCCTCCTAGATTCACGACTTACTCTGGAAGATCATATAGTGGCCGTGACTAGGGGGGCTTTTGCCCAGGTTCGCCTGGTGCGCCAGTTGCGGCCCTATCTGGACTGGGATGCCTTGTGTGCAGTCACTCATGCGCTCGTGACCTCTCGCCTAGACTATTGTAATGCTCTCTACATGGGGCTTCCCTTGAAGACTACTCGGAGGCTCCAACTGGTACAGAATGCAGCCGCGAGAGTTGTCTTGGGAGTTTCCCGGTACTCCCATGTTACACCTTTGCTCCACGAGCTGCATTGGTTACCAGTTGTCTTCCGGGTAAGGTTCAAGGTCTTGGTTATGATCTTTAAGTCCTTACATGGCATGGGTCCGCGATACCTCGAGGACCACCTGCTGCCGGCGTCAACTCCCCTCCGCCCTGTGCGTGCCCACAGAGAGGGCCTCCTCAGGGTGCCTCCGGTCAGGGAATGTCAACTGGTGGCCCCCAGGGGGAGGGCCTTCTCTGTGGGTGCTCCGGCATTATGGAACCAACTGCCGGTTGAGCTCCGGACGGCATCGGACCTTCGATCCTTCCGTCGCGGGTTGAAGACCCATTTATTTGAATTAGCTGGTCTGGCCTGATAGGGGTATATGGGTTTTTTATTGGTTTTTATTATTTTATCATTCTTGTATTTTAATTGGGCATTAGTTTAATTTTCTTTTAATTTTTGTACTGTTATTTATATATGCCCTGTGAACCTCCCTGAGTCCCTTAGGGAGAAGGGCGGTATAGAAATCTCAATAAAATAAAATAAATAAAATAAATAAGTCAGTGGTCAGAGTCTGTAGACAGTTCCAAATCATAGTTCTATCTACACATAACAGAATAAGAGAGTTGGAAGGGACCTTGGAGGTCTTCTAGTCCAACTCCCTGCTTAAGCAAGAAACATTATACCATTTCAGACAAATGGTTGCCCAATCTCTTCTTAACAATCTCCAATGTTGGAGCACCCACAGGCAATTAGGACTGGAATTTCAATCATAAGTAGTTGTGGTAATAAGTCAAGGCATCCACGTGACTGGATCCACTTTTCTATCACTTTTACAGTGGTCATGTAGTCATGAGTCCAAATTACATAGCTGTTAAGCAAATCATACAGTCGTTAAGTGTATCCATTCTCACAAATGGGCAGTTTTCAACCTAGAGATAAGGAGAAATTTTCTGACAGTGAGAACAACCAGTGGAACAGTTTGCCTTCAGATGTTGTGGAATTTCATCACTGGAAGCATTCAAGAAGAGACTGGACTGCCATCTGTCAGAAATGGTGCAGGGTCTCCCGCTTGGGTAGGGTGGTGGTGGACTACTATAGATGACCTACAAGGTCCTTTCCAACTCTGTTATTCTGATTCTATGTCAGGTCCCCAAAGAAATGTATTTTAACCAAAACACTATGCCACCTGTGGATTGGCTGGGAGTCAAATGAACACTGAGACTGGGGGTGGGGGGAGTACTGAATGTTGCTTTTAATATAATGCTTCGCAGCTTTTTTCCTCAGACCTTGCCTTGATTCCCTGCTGTCACTAACTCCTAATAAAAGTTCCTTTTGAGACAATGTCTGTTTCAAGAGTTTTGCTTTTTTGGGTGGCTTAGCTGAGGTAGGTCCTTACATTCTGATTCTGTTTCAGTTTTAGCCAGAAACCGGCAAAATATCCAAATCACAGTTATTTGACTATGGGATGCTGCAAATGGTCATAAATATGAGCCAGTTGCTAAGTGCGCAAAATATGGTCATGTGACTGCAGGGGGTGGACGTGACATTTTACAACAGCCAGACTTCAAAGGGTGATTAAATGACTGGTCATAAGCCAAAGACTACCTCTCTGTCTCGTGTGTGTGTGTGTGTGTGTGTGTGTGTGTGTGTGTGTGTGTATTGCTGATATGGCTGAACATCTTTGCCAACACTATGCACCTAATGGTAGTCCATGATTTCACTTACCGTAGTTTGGCTGCCAGATGTATACGTATGATGGCTTAAAGTTTAAAACAAGACATATCTTTTGTCTCCTGGTCTCCATCAATGTTCCCCTGCAACTTCCAATAAGCACATATCTGGAACTAGAATATGGGTATTTTTTTAATTTTCCTACCATTTTGTATTGATGATACCCTCTCTTTTACATGACTCCCGTATTGTCCCTCAAATAAACCCATCCTGTATGCTATGAATAACAATAAACTCTCATTCACATTTTCAGATGTTAAATTTGAGGTCATGAAGCACATAATGTAATTTTAAAAAGTCAGATTTTCTGTTTTGGAAATAAACTGATTTTATTTTCTCAAAATGGGAAGAAGTGATCCCATTTATGGACTTAGATGGTTTAATGTCCTTGAGCGTTCATCCTAGAAAGCTACAGTGTAATTTGTTCTTCTGAAGCATCTTATTTCACATTTGGCAAGCAAAGTTTCCTTATGGACCTATCTACAGTATTATAACTAGAATTTAATTCTGTGCCAAAATCCCTTTTGGCTTACAGTTGGTGTTCTCCTGGGCTGCACGTCCACTTCTCTATGTTGGCAGGAGGCGAGGGGAACGCAGCAAGGCAATGTTCTCAGAACATTTGCATGGGAATTCCTAAGGCCAGCCACAGCCCTGCTTGGCTTATTTCGACGTGGCAGGCAGGTCCAAGGAAGGAGTGTATCTGCCTTTTCTTTTCCCTTCTGTCCTTGTTTGCCTAATGAGGCATCTTTGCTTTGGTAGGAAAGAATGATAAAGGTGACACTTGTCAGTTTAGCGTAACATTTTGGTGCAGTCACTCCTGCTTGGGCTACCACTGGAAAACACCTCCAACATAATCTGCTTCATTGGAGGGAAGATGAATTATAACAATAGCCTCCCTCTAGGCATTGTTGCTGCTCCTGGTTTTTTCCTCAGAGGCACTTCATCACTCATATCCAGTGAATTAACCCTCAATTGATTTCTGTCATCCATTGCAAAATAGATGTTGATGCAGGATTAATTTCTGCAGTTCCTCAGTGTGTGTAACCAAGTGACCTTGAGATTGCCCAGAATGCGAGCTATTAAATGCTATTATAGTTTATGTTTTCACTGGCTGGCCAATGCATATTCTCTTGGGGCCCTCTCAGGGACTAAATCCTGATGTAGCTCTTGCTTTCAACCCAGCTGCAATAGGAGATGGGGGCCTTTCTCAGCCTGCTCCAACTATCCAGCACCCCTGAATGACTATGGAGGGAAGGCTGGTGACAGGAAAGCTGGCTTCAGCATGTTAGCGATATGGGATCAGGAGACAGTGAAAGGTCCTTCCTTTATAAATCTAGGAAAAGGAGATGAAATGCTGTATGTGAGGCTGACATTTCTAAGGAGGCTACAACAGATGTTCTAGGGCAGGGGTAGGCAACCTCGGCTCTTTTATGACTCATGGACTAGGGTATCGCAATTCCCATTGGTTTGATTAGCAAGCAAATAGAAGGCCATAGCTGAGAAGACCATACATTTTGAGAAACCTAGAACTATTATAGTGTTTATCAAACTCAGCAACTTCAAGATGTGTGGACCTGGCTGGGGAATTCTGGGAGTTGAAATATGTACTTCTTAAATTTGTTGAGTTTGACCAACATGCAGTAGTGGTTTTGAGTGTGTACTGTATGTGTGTGACAGGTAGCCCTTGGCTTACAACCATTCATTTAGTGGCAGTTCAAAGTTACAACCCCACTGGAATAAGTGACTCACAACCAGTCCTTGCACTTACTATTGATGTGGTGTCCCCACTATCACATGATCAAAATCCAGGTGCTAAACTAACATGTATTTGTGATGGTTGCATTGTCTCTTGGGGTCTTGTGATTGCCGTTTACGACTTTCCCAGTCAGCCTGTCCGGCCAACAAAGTCAAGGACAGAAGCTAGATTTGCTTAAAACCGTGTGATTCACTTAACAACCACAGGAAAAAGGTGGCAAAATTGGCATGATTCACTTACCAATCATCTCACTTAGCAAAAGAAGTTGAGTCCCAGTTGTGATAGTAAGTTGAGGACTTCCTGTAATTAATTTTCCCTTCCCCTTCTCTGTTAAGGGGGGGGGAATTTATGTGGAAATGACATATATCATAGTCATATCCCTAAGAAAAAGAAATGTGCAACATTTTAGATTAATAGATCAAAAAACTATGGAGTCGAGTTTTTTAATGTGAGAGAAAGATTAGCATTTTGCAGGCCTCAAGACTGACCAAAGATTATAGTAACTTCTGTCTTATTTATGAGTGACCTTATGAAATATATCTTCCTTGTCCTTAAAAGCAATTTGCCTTTGCCTATCTAGATAATTTGATTTTGAGATAATTTAAACTTCATATTCCATCTGCCATACAGCTAATGATGTATATATTTGAATTACAGAAAAGCAATTAAAGCAAATTAAAATATAACCGTTGTACTTATATGAAAGAAAATGACTACTGTACTTTCCTTTTAATCCTCGGGTTAGCTTCTCCTGCTAGAAAATATCTGATCTCATTACAGAGAATGCATTTAATTGTTGATTATACAAATGTTGTTACTATAGCAACGGTCAATAACTGTTTCAGAGCTTTCTGCCAGTCTTCAAGTAGGTACAACTCTGGGAATTAGCACTAAGTACAAGGAGACATACTTCTGAGTAAATGATGCTGCATTTGTGCCATTAATTGTGCAATCCTACTGTATAATTACTTTAGAAGAAAGTACTTCTAATTACAAGCCCTTCAAAACACAGTTTGCTGAGGAAGGAATATTCAGTGCTACAAAACAGAAATATAAAAAGCCTTTGTGGAGCTTTGGTGGCTTTGCGTAAAGGGATACTTATTTGGAAAATGTTGACTGTCCAGGTCCTTCTGCTGTGCCAATAAACTATCCTGCCCTCTTGTAGCACTTTTTGTGACTGTGGCGTCAACTTGAGTAGAAAGCGAACTATTTACAGTATTTATTCTAGTAAGGATGACGATGAGGATTTCTTTATTTATCTGATTTAAATTATGTCTTTATGTCCAAGCATAAGGATCAAGAAAACTAACACTTCTGTGAGAGGGAGCTTTAATTCAGAAGAACTCATCTTGATCACTTATTATAAATAAACTCTCAGGGCAAATACAACGACATATGGCTCCCATGTAATTAACACCTGCTGTTCAGTCAGTCTCTTTGTTATTGTGTTTTAGTTTTGTGCTTTTTATAATTCTAAAGTTTTTAATATTAATAATGATATTAATTTGTGTATATTGTTTAATCTTTGCTGTATGCCATGCGGAATCACTTGATGAGTGATTGGTGAGATGGGTGGCTATGTAAATATGATGAATAAATAAATATTATGCTTTAATTTAATACCTTCAAAGCTTATTTGGTAATTTAATAAAAGGAAGAAATAAACAGTCTGTCCCTAACAAAATTGCCTGGTTTGGTTAGCACTCATTCAAGGCTAAGAGAGATTTATAAGTGCCTGCCATTCTTATATTACCAGGTGAATAACTTGGAAGTGACTACTCAATGTATATTATACTATTCTTTGTGTTATTTTTAATCTCATCATGAGCTAAAGCGATTGTTTCTTGTATTAATTTCAACATGGAGAGAATTTCTTTCTGTGGTTCATCAGTATTTTCTTGGTGATATGGCAAACTGAGTCTTCTGGAGACAGATGTTAAGGATGGTTTTTTTTTACTATTTAGAGCTAAGTCTGGAACATCCATTTTATTTTTTGTAAGTAGCCTTTATAAATTTATCCAACCAACTAGCTGTTCTTAAATCTCCCCTAAGCAGATATAAGTAAAATTCAAATTTTTCTGTCCAATGAGAAAAATATCCCTTCTGTTCAGGGAGAAAAAGGAACTATTAAAATAATTGCTAAACAAGGATTACCTGTATACCCAATGCAGCGCACTGCAGGGAGGCAAGTTTGCCCAGAAGAGTTATTAGGACTTTATAATTTTGATTGTAACACTATATATAGTACTGTTTGGTAACTGCAATAAAGACCATTCATTCATTCATTCATTCATTCATTCATTCATTCATTCATTCATTCATTCATTCATCCATTCATTCATACAAGTGGTTTATTTAGTTCCCTGCTGTTTCATTTTCCTGACAGAAAACCAAGTAGCCAAGGAAAGAAAAACAGTAATTAAAAAATGCTCTCAGGTTGCAAACTAGCCAATTATTAGAGCTGTTAAGCCAGTGAGAAAGACCTCTTATAGCAAAAAAGCTTGGAAAGAGCCAAGGAGTGTTCCTGCCTTTGGGAAGTGGCCAATCAACGTGGAAGAAAGTAAATAACAACAGGTAAACCAAACAAAGAAGGAAAACATGACTTTGAAAAGAAAACATGCCCAATGGTCACCATCAAAGGTTGGTCTCTCTGTGTGAATACAGGACAATGTCTGTTGCTGTTCTCCAAGAATAGTTTCTGTTCCACATTGGGGATGAGGCTACCTGACCTGGTGGATAAGCTGTTGGAGCAGATTGCCACATTCTAATTGCAAAATATTCTATTAGCTGAAGAACCATCACAGCTAATGCATGCAATTGTGCAAAAATGTTCTTTGCCATAGTCATTTCATAGGAATACAGAGATAACTGAAGACCAAGGAGGACTCCCACATGCTTACCTGCTTTTTCAGGGGAGCACAGTGGTTTTGATGCACATTCCCCTGAATATGGTCTTCTGCTGGACAAAACCTTTCTGGGTTACTGAAATGTAATTTCAGCTTGTTCACACCCATCGGCTCTTTATTGAATTTTCAAGGGTATCAACTCTTTCACTTGAATTACATCATTATTTTCTTTGCCCCTGCAGGTATGCCTTTGAAATTTTGCAGGTGTTTTGCATAGAGGCATACAACTGTGTAGGTTATTTTTAGTAACTTATTAAGGAAATTACAGCAGAACTCAACCCACTTTAGCAATGTAACATGGCTAGACTTGTAAAGAACTGTTT
Organism: Vipera ursinii; assembly: GCF_947247035.1. NCBI lineage: Eukaryota > Metazoa > Chordata > Lepidosauria > Squamata > Viperidae > Vipera > Vipera ursinii. Next base: position 190,712,987 of record NC_139512.1, read on the forward strand.
TACTCTTATGCCAATGGGAGAGTCAAGTAACTGTTGGCCTTTGCATTTAAAATTCCAGCGATAGGGTTTAAAGAGTAATTATAGTAATTAGAATATTTTAGAGTAAGATTGTATGATGTAATACCCTGTATTCGGCTCTGGGAAGTCGGGGGTGGGTGGGTGTTGGGATGGGAGGGATGAGGAGAAGGGTGGGGTAGATGGGGTATATGTTTCAAAAATGTATTTTAAAACTTTTCAATAAAAAAAAATTCCAGCTGAAATTTTTTAACTATAACTTAATAACTAGAATGATGCCTGAGAGGCATCAAAAGATCTATTCAGAAAGTAATACAGAGTAACTGTCAGAACCTGGTTATTGGGTGGGTGTGTTTCTTTATTCTGTGTTCCTGCGCATTCTGCCATACTCCTGGGGGGGAGGGGAGGAAGCAATGAGTGCTACAATAATCTTCTCCATTTTGCTATAGCTGCTACAATGTATTCTCTCCGCTTTCCTCTATCTGCCTACTCTTTGATCTATTTCCCTTACTGCCAGCCTGTGGTGGGAATGGAATGTGTATCCAACCATCTGCCTTATCTCTAGCTACGGAAGAACAGGCATGAAGACCTAACAGCCTGAGAACCCTGAGAACGGTGTCTTATCAACCCCGTTCCCATGGTGGGTTCACACCTGGGGATTGGCCTGTTTGAACTGATCAGATGGACTATTGGGGTGGGGTTTGACAGTTGCTCTCATGTGGGAAACCCTCAGATCCTGCCTTTCATGCCTGCTGTCAACTTCTCCTAATAAAAGTTCCTTTTGGAATGAAGCTGTTCCAGGAGTTCTGCTTTCTTGGGAAGAGGGATTGAGGCAGATCCTTACAGTACCAATATTTGTATTAGTACTGAGCAATATTAATGTGAGCACCAGTTCAGTGTAATGGTTTAAGGCACCAGACTAGATTCCAAGAGACTGAGTTCTAGTTCTGCCTTAAGCACAAAACCAGTGACTTTGATCCAGTGACTCTGTCTCAGCCCTAGGAAGCAGGCAGTGGCAAGCAACTTCTGAAAATCTTGCCAAGAGAATTGCATGGACTTGTCCAGACAGTCATCAGGCATCAGTGCTGACAGATAATAAAATAATAAAAATCATGCAACAAATAACAGAATAACAGTATAGATCAACATAGGTCTATAGTAGTGTTTGCTTCAGTGATAGTACATGGAGCATGTTACAGAAAAAAAGTCACATATGAAGGTTGAAACTACAATTCAAATCTGTTTATTCTGAGTAAACAACAGATGCCTGTGGAATTTCAGTTGGAAAGATGTACTGATGATGACAAGAAATTACTAGCAGTGGTGGTAAAAGAACATTAGCCGGGCACAAAAATATGTCTCATTTCCCTTCAAAGCACACGGGACATTACGTGTAAATATACATAATAATATCCCACAGAACTGGATTAATGAAAAAATTAACGAAGTAATAAGTATGAGAAGTTAAACAAAAATCTAATTTTCACCTAAATTACCACATTACAAGAGCTTTAAGAAAATGTAAATGGCATACAAAGCACTTGAAGTTTTCTTCTTGAATGTTTATTGAATCAGATTCCTTTAACTCATAAAATAGTTCATAACTTGCATTGGCTGCTACGTGTGCATGTATATTGGGAAGGATTTATTATTTATTGCTAAAGTAATGGACTAAATACTTGGGCAAAATGTTTATTGCATAATACATGATTATGCATAAAAAGTATGTTGTCCATTGGTTGGAGAAGCTCTGTGACTTTCAGCAATCTGTCATATAGGAGACTTTCACGCAAGGGCTGTGAAATCAGGGTTTTGAAATAGAAGAATTAAAGAAATAAAGATCAACTATTACATTCAGGGCTTTTTTTCTCATAGAACGCCCAGAACGGAGTTCCGGCACCTTTTTTGGATGGAACCTTGTAGGGTAGGCAAGGCGGGTTGTATGACATGTGTGAGTTCCGGCACCTTTTTCTTTTACAAAAAAAGCACTGATTACATTCATCAGTGACTGGAAATTCCTTATGGACTTTCTGTTAAAAAAATAAAAAATGAGTTTGTGATGTATGGGTTTGATGACAAAAGGTAGCTTATAGAAGAAGGAAATTATGATGTAACTTTAAAGAGGATAAAATGTCAAAAAGATTGGAAGCCACTTTTCTTTCTTATTCACTATTTCTTCATTTTTTGTTTCTTTTCTAATATTTATATTGTTTTTATCTTGTTTAAAATTTCAATAAAATTATATTTAAAAAAATAAAAACAGAAACAAAGTGATTGTCCTCCAAAGCAATTTGCCTAAGCTTCTAGATCAGACATGTCAAACGCATGACATCACGTGATGTTGCGCAACTTATCGGGACTGTTTTGCCATTTCCGGCAATGGGGTGGGGATGGTTTCCGTGTGACACATCTGGCCCACGGGCCGGCAATTTGACACCCCTGTTCTAGATCTTAGTGGAGGATTTTCCATGCTGTTTGCTCTGCTGTGTCAATTTGCCCTTATCCCTTACTGCTTGTCCTTGCTACCTCTACTAGGATCAGCATCTGCTGCCTTCTCAAGTGCAAAAGCAAACATAGGATATCACCGTACTTGACTTGTTTCCCAATTCACAACACAGCTTGCAAAATCAGGACTCGCTATCTGTATGAAAGGGTCTCTCATAGACGTGATCTATTGTTTGCTAAACTTTATTACCATTACTACCATCACCAGATGTATGGAGCCCACTATAGGTGGCACCTTCTGGTTACCTTCTCTGGAGAAACAAGTAGGGCTGCAAGAAAAATTAAATGTGAGGCACTTTGACAGCTGCCAAACTAGAAAAGCGAATTCCTCCCAGGCAAGATTCTCAGAGGATTCTCTTTAGCAAGATTGATTGAATTGAAAGAGATTGAGTTAGTAGAACTCCAGCAACTGAATTATTTTCCTTTTGAAGTCAATCTATTCCTAGGGTCAGGGTCTTTCTAACAATCTTCTTATAATCAAGTGGGGAGGTGGGTCTCTTCATTAAGAACAAGGAAGGTTATGCCCAAACTGGCTGTTCACACAACAATCTGCAGTACCTTAGTCAGCCTGGGAGTAACTCTTTCACTTCCAAGGAGTCTATCTAGACTAGACAAACTTTCATTCCTTCCCTCCCGCTGCCATCCCTGATGCTGTCTCTGCCTGTTTTCTACAAAACAAGCCTTTTTGCAGTGACTGTGGGCTGAGTTCAGCTACCAGCAGCTTCTAGCAAACATGGGTTATCTGAGTTTTAGAGAAGGGAAGGATTCAGCCATCTCAGCTGAGTTAAAACTAATAAAATACAAAATGCATACTTTATTAGCAGTGGAAATGCTTGTATACCCTAGGGATAGGTTTATTGTCTAATTAAGATATAATATACTGTTTTTAAGGAGGATAGGTGGCTGAATGTATCGCATGCACACAACCAACTACTAGCTCATTCAGGAAACTATGGGTACACAAACTTTAGCTTAGCATGATGTGAAGTTAGGAGACTTCTACTAACATACTTAGTGCAGCATCTTGTTTAAGACCTTACAAACTTTATGTTCCAGTGAACAAATTGGAGAAAATAAAATTAAAATCTAATGTAATAACTAGAGACATTTCACTTTGTTTGCTGATACAGTACCTTATTTGTCCTTAGGCAGCTCTGCAAAGCGCCTAATCACTTATAAAGTTTCATGAAATTATTAATTTGGTTTTGTTTGCTTTGGAGAGAATCCTCTTTTTAGCTTGGGCAACCAGCGTATCTCTCCAAAGCATCCACGTTGCACTCAAATTTTTGACTAAAAGCTTATACAATTTGCAAGAATTCATTTCCTGTAGCCTCAAGCACCTTTGCCATTTGAAGAAATTCTAAATATGGTGTTTTAGAAGCTTGCCACAGAATTGCCTGATTTATTGATGTAGTGTTAAGCAGATATCCTTTTCAGCTGATTCCTGTGTCCTGTGAGAGCAACTGGGATCAGAGCTCTTCCTTGTTCCTCTGGAATTATTAAAGAAATGACATGGAAGCTGGATGTTTCTCTTAATGCGCTCAGATTAGGCATAGGCAGGCCAATTCTTATCCAGCTGCCTTTTGCAGTTCTAGTTCCACAAGGGCAGAAGGTTCAATTTGCCTGTTCATTGACTTGTAAAAGGTTCCTCACCTGCAGCTTATACTCTGAGGACTGCTTGTTTCCGTTTGAAACTGCTGCAAACTCACAGGGCAATAGTATCAGTTCCTGGTGAGCAATGTAATCAGTGGTGGGATTCAGCCACTTTGGCAGAACTGGTAGGTAATTTTTTGTTGCTCACACCCAGAACGGACTTCTGGAAGTGGCATCTACATAGAGAACCGGTTGTTCATATATTTGAATCCCACCACTGAATGTAATAAATCTGACTTCTCCAAACTGGATTAGATGGCAGCTGTGGTCTATAGTAGGGGTCTCCAAATTTGACAGTCCCATTGTTATATATCAATTCTCCTGTTTAAATTTTGCATCTTATTTGAATTCATACTTATATATCAGTCTTCCCAGATATTCTAAGTTTCATGTTATATGTATTTCAATTTCCTCAAATCTGTAAAGATTCCATCTTTTGTAGTATCTATTTGAACTATTTTCTTACATTTTATTATTTCTATCCCTTCTTTACTATTTTTACAAATAACTCAAGGTGGTGAACATACTCAACACACCTTCCTCCTTCTATTTTTTCCACAACCACCCTGTGAGGTGTGTTGGGCTGAGAGAGCATGACTGGCCCAAAGTTAACTAGCTGGCTGACCATTCAAAGGAGACTGTTTTATTTTTTAATGAAAAATATATATCTTGCAATCTGTTTGAATTATTAACTCTGAAGGTTGTTTTTTTTTAGAAAATTCAGTTTGGGGAAACTGAACAATGGACCCTATCCAACAAAACAAGTTTCAATGTGGAGAAAAACAAACTCCTACATTTAGGCAGGAAAAACCTAAGGAGCAAATAGAGATTGGGCAAGACCTAGCTTAGAGGCAGTAACTGTGAGAGGGACCTTGGAGTCCTAGTGGATGATCACTTGATTATGAGCCAGCAGTGTGCAGCAGCAACCAAAAAAGCTAATACAATCCTGGGTTGTATAAACAGAGGCATAGAATCAAGATCACGTGAAGTATTAGTACCACTCTATAAAGCCCTAGTAAGACCACACCTCGAATACTGCAGCCAATTTTAATCACCATATCACAAAAAAGATGTTGAGAGACTGGAAAAAATCCAGAGAAGAGCAACTAAGATGATCTAAGGCCTGGAGACCAAAACACGCGAAGAACGGCTGAGCAACGTGGGTTTGGCCAGTCTAAATAAAAGAAGAAATAGGGAAGACATGATAGCAGTGTTCCAGTATCTGAGAGGCTGCCACAAGGCAGAGGGGGCCAGGCTGTTCACCAGAGCACCAAAGGGAAGGACAAGAAACAATGGTTGGAAGCTGATCAAGGAGAGAAGCAACTTGGAATTAAGGAGAAACTTCCTGACAGTGAGGACAATCAACCAGTGAAACAGCTTTACCCCCAGAAATCGTGGGCGCTCCATCACTGGAGATTTTAAAAAAGAGACTGGACAATTACCTGATTGAGATGGTATAGGTTCTTCTGTTGAGCAGGGGGCTGGACTAGAAGACCTCCAAGGTCCCTTCCTATTCTATTCTATTCTATTCTATTCTATTCTATTCTATTCTATTCTATTCTATTCTATTCTATTCTATTCTATTCTATTCTATTCTATTCTATTCTATTCTATTCTATTCTATTCTATTCTATCAAAGCAAGAGAGGTTGGACCTGACCTTATTCTTATTTTACATTGTTCCAAACTTAACCCTAACTGTAACTCTAACTATTTATAATCAAATGATGTTGTTATACTTAAGGCTTCTATTGTATCCCATCAGAAATACTTTTGAAGGCTTTCTGAAAAATCTGCTCCTTCCATACAAGTAATTCAACCATATGGTGATATAATTCAATTTGTGATCAAGATCAAGCAAGTAGTCAAATCAAGTCAAATCAAGTCAAATTAAATCAAACTGTTATTACAGTCATAAACCAGCACAAAACAATTAGTTAGTATAAGCTAACATGTGGTCCTACCAGTTCGATTCTTTTTTCTTTTTGCATCTTATAGAATCCTGAGTTTGATGCTCAGTCTAAGTAACTCCCCCCCAAATTCACAGTTTTTGTTTTTTTCTGATTGTCTTATTTTTCCAGTTCAGTCCATCCTGAATGCCTTTAAAAAAAAACCTGAACATATTTTCATATATAAATTTCCTCATACTGTATATGCATATTTATATGAAATTCACCTCAGTGTGAAGTCCACCATTCGTATTCCGGGATCTGGCGTGTTGACTCACCAACAGTTCGGAAGACATCCTCATCAGCTGTTTCAAGGATTGGCTGAAAAATGACCTCTACAATGTCTGTGTTTTAAAGGGGGGTTCCCCACAGCTGGTACATTTTGGCCGAAGAAGTGGAGATTGACCAGGCACGCAACAGGGATTGCTCAGGGGTGGAAGAAGTTGCCTTCAGAGAGGAGGGGTCAGCAAAGCTGCAGAACTCCCAGCTGTGATCAACCGCTTGCTTCAAATGTGGTCAGGAGGGGCATCAGGCAGCAGGGTGCAAGAGCAGATGACCCACCAAACAGACCACCCTGGACCCATGGGGAAAGTTGCTAAACCGCCATAGCGATCCCAAGAAATGGCACTGAAAGGAGTGGAGGTTGTCGAGTTCACCCTGTCTCCCAAAAGTGGTGAGGGAACTCTGATCCAGCTGATTGAAGGCCAGGCGTTGAGCAACACTGACACTGATGACAACCCCTTGAAAAGTGGTCCAATGATGCTGGTATAGGTTCTTCTGTTGAGCAGGGGGCTGGACTAGAAGACCTCCAAGGTCGTCTGTCCCCATAGAGTTAATTATCCAGTTGTCAGGGCTAAAAGTCAACCAGCCAGCCTTCCTGGACTTAAGTTGCACCAGATTCCTGGTCAACTGAGCCCTAGTGGAAAATTTGGGAATACAGTTAAATACAGATGAAGATTCCAGTGGCATTCTGCCAGCGAAATGGATTCATAGCAGGGGGTATCCTGGCGATGTTTATCACTGACGCCTTAGAAATGTGGATGGGGGGACATACTGAGGCTCTAAGCTTTATAGTGGCTCTTGGAATGGAGCGCCCCTTGGTGCTGGGGCTGGGCTGGCTCAAGAAGTGGAACCCTTATGTAAATTGGAGGAAGGAGCTGCTGAAAATCTGACGAACCTGCCCAGTGTGTGTCCCAGAGCAAGTTCAGGAAATTGTTCTAGCAAGATGCAAGGCAGGGGCCACAGTGTAAGAGCAGGGAAAAGACCTTGGCTCTATCCTGAAAGAATACTGGAACCTTATGGAGGTGTTCAATGAAAAGGGGTTGGATGGGCTCCCCTCTCACCGACTGACAGATTGTGCTATCGAGATTTTACCAGGGGCTAAACTACCTAAGCCAAAACTCTACTCAATGACCCCAAGAGAGCTAGAGGAATTGAGTTATTTCATTGATAAGAACCTTGCCTGTGGATTTATCCAGCCAGCATGACCCCAGGGAGCTGCCCCATTTTGTTTTGGGAGAAAAAAGATGGGTTGCTTCATCTGTATATGGACTATAGAGGGCTAAATGGGGTGTGCGTACAAAACATTTCCGTGCCCCAACAAAGGACATTTAAAAAGGTAAAGGTAAAGGTTCCCCCGCACTTGCGTGCTAGTTGTTTCCAACTCTAGGGGCCGGTGCTCATCTCCGTTTCAAAGCCGAAGAGCCAGCGCTTGTCTGAGGATGTCTCCATGGTCATGTGGCCGGCATGACTAGACGCCAAAGGCGCACGGAACGCTGTTACCTTCCCACCGGAGTGGTCCCTATTTTTCTACTTGCATTTTTACGTGCTTTCGAACTGCTAGGTTGGCAGAAGCTGGGACGAGTAACAGGTGCTCACTCTGTTATGCGGCACTCGGGATTCGACCTGCCAAACTGCCGATCTTCTGATCGACAAGCTCAGCGTCCTAACCCACTGAGCCACCGCGTCCCTTAAAGGACATTTAGCAAAGGGCAAAATCTTTACTAAGTTGGACTTAAGGGAGGTGTACTGTCATGTGAGGATCAAAGAGGGGGAAGAAGGGAAAACCGCTTTTAACGGTCCATTAGGCTGTTTCCAGTTTAAAGTACTCCCCTTTGGCCTCCAGGGTTCTTTGGCCATCTTCATCCAGCTAATTAATGAGGTGCTGCACAAGCATTTATATAAAGGGGTGCTGGTGTACTTAGACAACATACTGATTTACCCTGAGATGAAAGCTGAGCATGTATATTTGGTGAGAGCAGTGCTCAAGAAATTAAAAGCTGCTAGATTGTACACCAAGCTCTCCAAGTGCAAGTTCCACCAGAGCAAAATAGACTATTTAGGTTATCACATATCACACGAAGGAATCAAGATGGACCCCAAAGTTCCATGCAGTATTGGGTTGGGCCCCACCCTGCACCAGAAAGCAATTGCAAAGCTTCCTGGGCTTTGCCAATTTTTACAGCCAATTCATCCCATCTTTTGCCCAGAGCACATTCCCCATCACTAATCACTAAACTTTGGTTATGATCAGAGCGCAAGTGAGGGAGAAGCCTCAGATAGACAACAACATCACAGCAGCTCTTAAAGCCTCACTACAGGAAGACAAGTGGTTTCAAAACCACAAAAATGAATGTTCTGTATAGAACGGTCTAGCCTGGGTGGAGGCTAAATTGTACATACCAGAAAGTGAGAATGTACTAGTTCTGGATAAAAGCCATGATTCAAAAACTGCTGGGCATTTTGGTTTTGTGAAAACTTTTCATTTAATTAAAAGGCAGTTTTGGTGGCCATCCCTAAAGAAAGAAGCAATGTGGCAAGTTGCCCGACTTGTGCCTCTGCAGTAAAAAAAACCCAGGGCTCCTCCAACAGGTGGCTGAGCCAATGGCACCCTGGAAAGAAATCCCCATGGATTTCATAGTGGAACTCCCAGAAAGCTCAGGAAATATGGTTATATGGATTACAACTGATTTCAGTCAGAATAGAGCTGGAAGGGACCTTGGAGGTTTTTTAGTCCAACCCCTTGCTCAAGCAGAAGACTTTATACCATCTCAGACAAGTGACTGTCCAGTCTCTTCTTAAAAATCTCCAGTGATGGAGCACCCACAATGTTCCACTGGTTAAATGTCCTCACTTTTAGGAAGTTTCTCCTTAATTCCAGCTTTCTTCTCTTCTTGATTAGTTTTCATCCATTGTTTATCCTGCCCACAGGTGTTTTGGTAAATATGCTGACCCCTCTCAAAAACTGGAATACTGTTATCATGTCACTCCTAGTCCTTCTTTTTTCTAGACTAGCCAAACCCAAATCCTACAACTGTTTTTCACATGTTTTAGTCTCCAGGCCTTTAATCATCTTAGTTGCTCTTCTTTGCACTTTTTCCAAAGTCTCAACATCTTTTTTGTAATGTGGTGACCAAAACTGAATGCAGTGTTCTACGTGTGGTCTTATTAAGGCTTTATAAAGCAACATTAATACTTCACATGATTTTCATTCTATGCCTCTGTTTATACAACCAAGGATTGTATTAACTTTTTTGGCTGCTACTTCTTACTGCTGGCTCAGGTTTAAGTGATTGTTCACTAGAACTTCAAGATCCCTCTCACAATTATTGTCTTTGAGCCAGATTTCACCTAATCTATATGTACCTAAGGGACACGGTGGCTTAGTGGGTTAGGACGCTGAGCTTGTCGATCAGAATGTTGGCAGTTTGGCAGGTCGAATCCCGAGTGCCGCGTATAAGAGTGAGCGCCTGTTACTCATCCCAGCTTCTGCCAACCTAGCAGTTCGAAAGCACGTAAAAATGCAAGTAGAAAAATAGGGACTGCTATGGTGGGAAGGTAACAGCATTCCGTGCGCCTTTGGCATCTAGTCATGCTGGCCACATGACCACGGTGACATCCTCGGACAAGCGCTGGCTCTTCGGCTTTGAAACGGAGATGAGCACCGGCCCCTAGAGTCGGAAACGACTAGCACACATGTGCAGGGGAACCTTTACCTTTATATATATATATATATATATATTTATTAGCAATTTGAATAATTTACACAAATAATGAGCTGTCATAAGTTGACTATATCCTGTGGATAGCCTTGGGTTAGGCAAAAACAGGAAAGAAAGAGTTAATTAGCAAGGTGTATTAAAAAAAAGCCTTGACAAATACTTAACACATATCTCCCTTGCTTCCTGCTAATAAAGAGAGAAAGAAGCTGTGGCTCAGGGAGTTAAAACAACTGCCTAATATATAATCAGCCCAGGTTCGAATCTCAGATAAAGGGTATGACTGACTGATGAGAACAAAATAAGTTCGAAATGGCTATCTCAGCCTCCCTAATTCTTTATTAGCAATTTGAATAATTTACACAAATAATGAGCTGTCATAAGTTGACTATATCCTGTGGATAGCCTTGGGTTAGGCAAAAACAGGAAAGAAAGAGTTAATTAGCAAGGTGTATTAAAAAAAAAGCCTTGACAAATACTACACACACACACACACACACACAACTTTGAATTATGCAATAGAATTTAGAATTTTATAATAGAAGATAGTATTTTATTAAGTGTTGAATGGTTAAGACAATTTTTTTTAATAAATTGATGATGTGTTAAGATGAAAATTAGATTTTGCTGTTAAATCATAAGAATGATATGTAATGAACAACATAAGTTTTGTAGACAAGAGATTTATTCTGTACTGAAATAGGGAATTGTAGGTTACCCCAAAAGTAAGCTTTTTTCTGCATATTATAGGGTACTTTAGAGTATTTTTATTGCAATTAGGTAAAACTTAAAAACAGGATTTTGATATGTATTAGTCTAACAATATTGAAAACTTTGTTAATTGACTAGCTAATAACTAGAATTGTATTAACTTGCTTAATTACTTTGACTATGTGAAAACTAAGGGAATCAGAGAGGGAATTTTTATTGATGCAACCTGAACTATCTACAAACAACTTGTTATTTGCTACTTTGGACTACCCAACCACCATATTGCTTCACAAATACATGTATATACCCCAACCCCTACCCTTAACCTTTCCTCTACTGTATTCCAAGTCCCCCTTTCCCTACCTTCTTTGTTAACCCTATAAAACCAATAAATTTTTTTTAAAAGTCTTACTTTCTTGAGGGACCGGCAGGTCTGACATTCAGGTTATACACATATGCTTATTTGTATGTAGTTCCCCTCAATTATTCTATGTTATCTTCACTCACACAGTTACCGTATTTTAGGATGCATTCTCTTTCATATTCATATTTCAAAGTGCACTTTTAATTTGAGTACCATATCTCATCATACAATTAGAAGTGGTCTGGCTTTGGATCAGTTCACAATGAACTGTAAGAAAGCAAAATTATTCCCTGTTCCTAGCACAAGCACGCTGACGGAGGAATTCTGGGAGTTGAAGTTCACAAGTCATAAAAGGGCCAGGTTTGAAGACCCCTGATGTACAGTATGCATTCTAGAGCCGGGCTGTTGATTATCTTTATTAATGTGTTGCTTTCCAGTTAGGACCAGGAGTCTGACACTTTAAAATCCAACATGGGACAATGGCTGTTACTGCACAACAATGTATCCTAATTTCAGGAGTTTCAGACCAAACATGGTGCTCTGCCAGCTGAAACATTATCCATCCACATTTCAACACAAAGCGAATACAAAGCGCACACAAAGCATCTTTTGGGCTTGACACATGGAAACTCTTCCATGGAGATGAAATGCATCATTGCTTAGCAGGCAGCTTTGTTTGTCGTTGTAGAATGCATCCACACTTTTATGCCCCTTCATAATATGCTGTGGCTGTGGCTACCTTTTCATCCAATTTATTTTCTTTAGCCTTGGCAAATGATTGAACTTCATGCAATTTAAAGCTTCTGTCTCTCCATCACTCTCTCTCTCTCTCCCTCCCTCTCTCCCTCCCTCATTTTCTTCAAACTTTCAATTTCATCTTCTTTCAGTCACTGTTCTTATTATTTTCCTTTTTTTCCCAAAATTCTTGTCTGCTGACTATCCAGAGGCAATTATCAATTTGATGGGAGTTGTGGAGAGAGACAGAAGCACTTATTTCCCAAAGCACAAACCTGCAATAATGTCTGCAAGGGACCTTGAGGAAAAGGTAGGGAAATAAGGCAGAGGAACTGTCATAGAAAAGTAACCCCCAAAACGTGTAGATTGTATTCCTCATCTCTTCTAATTATTTGACAGAGAAGGAGAATAAAATGCATTGGTTATGAAAGCAACCCTAACAGTAGAAGAAAGTCCAGAAAAGCCATTGCTATATGCTGGATATTCCTCCCAATAAGTCACTGCTAGTTGAAGCGGGCAGGAGAGAGGTGGTGGCATTTCATTGTACACTGCCTTACATAATAAGCAAAAAGTATCCTTGCTTTCACATTACAATATGAGTTTAATACAAATATGCTTTGAATACAGCAGAATCCTGACTCGCTGTGTTTAATACTCCACTCCACTTTTATGGAGCTATTCAGTGATGGATTCTTAAAACTATTCCCCTCATTGTTTCCAACAGTTTGTACAGTATAAGAAATCTGGGTATGGGCAAGACCGAGAGATTTACCAGGAATTATTCTGCAGGAAGAGAGGTCAGTTCTTTCAAGGTTAAGTGCTGCACTTCACTTTTGAGTGATCTCCCACTAGTGCTGCACTTCAGAAAGGAAGGGACAGAATTAAATTTCATTTCATTTCATTTACATTTCAATTTAATGAAAATTATGCACAAACAGGAATACTGCTAAGCTTGTAAGCCGCCCTGAGTCTTCGGAGAAGGGCGGGATATAAATGGATTTTTTTTAAAACAACAACAACAACAACCACAGTAAATTCCTAACAGGCAGAAGCTCTAACAATAAAAATGCCTGAAGGTTATCAAAGTCATTTGGCACCAGTTCATACTTAAGCACTCTGCACAGCTGTCCTTCTAAATATAACAGGTCAATGCTTACCTCCTTGCTAAAAGCCTTGCAGCCAACAGTCTTCTTTTGTGTAAACATATTCCCAGATAGCTTTTGACTTAATTTACATCACAACAGGTTTCTCAGGACAAATTAATTTACACTGACAAAATGTAACTGTGCCATGCCAGCATCCTTTCTACCTGCAACTCATCCCCAACACACTGGCAGTCAAGCCTGCATGTTCCCCCCATCCCCATGTCTTCACCATCTGGAGACTGAAGATGTATTTAGCATGGTGTTTTCTAGATGCTTGTGTGTCTGGAACTTCACAGGCAATTACTAGTCAGCTCAACCTGGGAATGCCAGGCAAATTGGTTGTTTTCTCTCTTCCATTTGCTGATCTCGGGATTCATGGGCTTCTTGAGATTCTTGTGTTTCCTGAAATAACAAGAGCCTTTTCTCCCAATTAAACATGTAACACAGCCTGGTATTTGCCCATGTATTTCTGTGCATTTGTCCAGCTGTTTGTATAAGCATTCCTTCTGATGGGTTGCTAAAAGGCAGATGGTAGAAAATGGTTCTCTTATCTGATTAATTACTGTGGCCGAACAACACATTTGAAAGAGATGTTTTACAAAACAATTAGCTTCTCAAAGCATTAAAACAGCCACGCTTTTGAGCAAGCTCAAGCAGCTGCTTCTAAAGTTGTCATTGGTGTCAATGTTCAGCAGCTTCACTGATGGTTTCACCAGAAGTGTTGTCTGCACGTGCGCATATAACTGTGGAGACCTTCAAAGGTATGACATAAACCTTCCAGAGGAAACATATTTTAATGTTTTGAGGAAGAGTGTTTGGTTCATGTGAATACTCTTTGCAAACCTTATCTTTGACATGGTTTGCACAGCCCTACTAATTACCAAAAGGGCCTCAAACACATTCCTTTCATCAGGTGTCAAATCAGCAAGTTTTATGAAATATATTAAAACAAACAATGAGCTATGGCAGTGATTTGGCAAGTGAACAAATCTTCAGACAATCACTAGGAAAGAGATAAAACTTGGACTCTTTGCTGCTGTTTAGCCATTGTGTAGGCTTTGCAGCCCAGATCAGGTAGCCTTGATTGTAGGGCTTCTTCCAGTCTGTGCTGCCACCACGTGGCTGTTTTGGAGAAATTACAATGTGGGCAGTCAGACCCTCCTACCTTATGATGTATTTCCTCTTCCCTCCCCTTTCTGGGATGGACTTCCTCCTCCTTTGTCTCTGGAGAGAATCCCATCCTCCATTATTGTTCAGCTAACATGTGACAACAGCAGATGTGCAGTCGCTGGGAATATTACCATTTTCTGACTATTCTGAATCCAAGCCATTGTGTATTAATTACTCTCTTGATAAGACCTCTATGGTCTAGATAAGCAGATTTCCTTAACATTAACAGCTATCTTCAGATAGTTTGAACTCATGGAAAACACCTTTTATCATATAGAAATACCTTTATTGCATGTAGATTAAGATGACGTTTGTACAGCATTTCCAAGATATTTCCAAGGTATCTCCAAGGTCAGAAAATGGTAATATTCCCAGCGACTGCACATCTGCTGTTGTCACATGTTAGCTGGACAATAATGGAGGATGGGATTCTCTCCAGAGACAAAGGAGCAGGAAGTCCATCCCAGAGAGGGGAGGAAAGAGGAAATACATCATAAGGTAGGAGGGTCTGACTGCCCACATTGTAATTTCTCCAAAACAGCCACGTGGTGGCAGCCCACAGTCACAAGCACAAACATGCTTTGATACACATGTGCTATAGATTTAGGGATCTGCAGGCTGACTGGCATCTCTGTCACATAACTCTTGAAACTACATTTCTGCCTTTTTCCAGGGAGAGTCAGAAAGTGGGATTTAGGTTGAGAAAAAGAACTAGAAGTTTCCTCCCCTCCCCCTCCCACTCTCTGACATAGCTGTAAATCTTGAGAGACTGAACAAGCAGGTTCCCCAACTTCCCCAAAACCTAGGAGAACTGGAAGCAGCAGGATAAAGCTGACAAGGAAAATTTAAGCTACTTTGCTCACTTCAAGAGTGTGGGAAGTCAGCCCCCCCCCAGAAGTAAATTAAAAGGGCAGAATTTCCTCAAAAGATCTTAAAGAGGCAGAAAAGCATGCCCAGTTTTTCTTAATAGCCCCAAGTCTCCCTCCCACAAGCAGAAACCAGCTGTGTAGAAATGCAGATGTAATAATCCATTCAGGAAGGTTGGAGCCCTCCAGCTAGAAGCTTAGAAATACAAAGACACCTAAAATCTACATACCCCACCCAAACTCTAGGACAGGACATAATAGGATTAACCCACAGATGCCAAAGGGGCACACTCAGACTTAGGTCAAAGTACATGACACAGGAAATACAAAGCCTCAAACAGGAACAGGAGACAACTCCAAACAAAAGTCCAAGAGGGTGTAAAACCCCACTCCCTACTACATGTGCTCTCTCTTTTCTTCCAGAGCCATCTTTCTATCTAGCTGTCCTCTTCAATAAACTACAACCTTCTTTCTAAAGCAGTCGCCATGTTGTTTATTCCTGGCTTGGACTGGACCCTGATGAAGACTTTTCTTTCAACAAGAACAAGTAATTGAAAGTCATAAACCATAAAAGGAGAACAGAGAAATACAAACATTCTTAAGCATATATTTCTGTCTTCCACCGGAAAAAGAAATTATGATAAACGGTTTCAGGATTGAATGCAAAACATCACACTCAAAATAATCTTGTATTTGAAAGGTTCTAGTTCCATGTTGCTGTGGCTGGTCTTGTTTCCTCTTCTGTAGGAATTTATCATAGGAATCACACTTATTTCTTTTTGCATATGACCATAGACAACAGGAAGTAAAGACATGGATGAGGAGAGCAATTTATTTTAGTTCACTTTTACAGTTTTATTATATTTGCCCTTTCTTTTTACATTATTTCCCTTTCCCCCTTTACATGATTCCTGCTTCTCCTCAATTTCCTGAGGAAAGACTGTAATTCTTTGTTCTGGCTGTCCTAAAGTCAATGGAAGAGAAGGCAATCACAGATTTTCTTCAAACTGATGTGAAGGATTAGGAGATAAAATCATGGTCAGATAGTGTGCTTCCTTCTCCCTCTTTGTGCGGAAGAATTGTTCAGACATTATTTCTATTTTTTGTGTTTGCAGGTAACTTCCATTTTGAAGTTGCCAATCTTCAAATGGAGCCAAGGTAGAAGGACTGTAAAGTGGGCAAATAAACTCATCACCCAACCCTCTAAGCCTTTTCCTCTGATACTCACTATATACTAAAGCCACTTCTTGGAATCAAAATTGAACTAAGACTTCTATCATGATTAATAACTATGATCCAAAGGGGGGAAAATGTACAAAACCAAACCTCCATGGGAGAAGGAAAAAACCAAAACCCTAATGTTTTCCTCTGAAGTCTGAACTATCACTGTGAAAGACAAGTCCAAACCCACTGAAGCCTATAATGTATATGATGTGTTCGCACATTCAGTGTTCCTTGACCTGTCATAAAGAAATATTCAGCAGAACAGCTGCAGTAGGAATTACAAAACAGAACTGGAACACTCCGTGTTTGCGAGACGAGGAATCTATTTAGATCAAAGGCTCAGATAAAGCATAGCATTTCAAATAGCCTTTTATACACACGCTGATATTTTGTATTCATGCACATATATCCATCAAGAAAAAAATTCTTATGATTTGGGACTTCCTTTGTGAGTCACTTCCTAAGAATAGAGCAGGGATGCTGCTGGTCTCTCTAAGGACATAGACTGCCTGTCTGACAGGTCTCTCCCAAAGAGGGCAATGTAGCCTAATGTACCTGATTCTTTTCTCTTACTACCATGAGTTTGAATTAATTTGGGAATATTCAAATTCAACAAATAATAATTATGTTAAGCCTTATTTCATCAAAGAATGTTTCCTTTACACTTGTCTTTAAAATATAATACAAGTTGATTTAAATGAGTTTTGTTAAACAGCTATTGCAGTGCAATTTATGCTTTCTTCACTTTGTAAGCAGAGGAAGAAGAAAATGAACCTAAAAGTCACTGGGCTCTTGATTGAATAAACTTGATTATATAAATTGTTTGTCACTCAGACAGCATCAAAAGAAGACGCTCAGTTTTTTAAAATCAAGTTTACCCCAAACACTGATTCCAATTATCCTGGTCCTTTTTCATTCCAGGTTTTCTTTAACAGAAGAAACAAGATGAAATCTGTCTTTCAATTTTCCAATTTCCTCTCTTCTTTCTTTCTTTCTATCTTTCTATCTTTCTTTCTTTCTTTCTTTCTTTCTTTCTTTTTTTCTTTCTTTCTTTCTTTTCCTTCCTTCCTTCCTTCCTTCCTTCCTTCCTTCCTTCCTTCCTTCCTTCCTTCCTTCCTTCCCCTTTCCACATGGTTAAGATTTTATTGTGAACACGTTTCTCAACTAATCTTATAATTGTGAAATGGTGTATGTGTCCTTGTTTCTTTTGATATCAGCACTCTCCATTGCTCCCACTGTCCACACTTCCTGATCTTAAAAAATCCATTGGAGGACTTACCTCATTATGTCATCCTTTGGGTTTTAATTAAGGAGCAGGAAACCAGAGAGGTTGCAGATCATCAAAGAAACAGCTGCTCATTCACAACCCTCGGTCACTTTGTGAATGAAGATGCCTCACACAGTTCTGTTCTCCTTTGATTTTTCTTAATAAAGTTTTATCTCATTTTTTTTCTAACAAATTTTTCCTAACAAAGAGTATGGCTGAAAAAAATGAAAAAGGAACAACAATTCATGTGCCTTTTCTGTTAAACCCTACTGCACAGACTTCATGTTTTGAAACAATGCTGTAAGCTGAATTAATAGCAGACCTAAAAATAACTTGCCAGCTGTTGCTATTGCAAACAATTGTTTTCAGCCCATTCCCTGGTGAATTAGCCTGTGATGAGAAAGCACGCATACTTTGCACTGGCAGGGATACCAAAGCAACAAGAAGAAGGACAGAATCATTTCTTACACTTCTGATTTGTCCCCTTACTGTATGTTTCAGGACAAAATATTTCAAACATGAGGCTCAACTGTTTAACACCTGCATCATTCACCTTCCTGATTAACCCTGGCTTTTACATTTTGAGGGTCTAAAGGTAAATTAATTCTTTTTAAAAATATTGCCTTTCAAAGAAGGTATAAAAATTAGGAAAATTAAAGCAAAAGAAACTAAGGAAAGGGGGGAAAGGGAAAAGGGAAAAACAAAATTGGGAGTGCATTCAATAAATGAAAGAATTACAAAAGAAAATAACTTTTGACTTCCTTTGGTACAGATACAAACAAAAATGCAGTAACTTTTTGAACAAATTTAAACCATAACGTGCAATACTTTTGAAATCAGTAAACATATCTAGTCATCAAATCCCAAATCTTCTGTTTCATGCAAATGTCTAAGAGTGGTTTCCAGGTAGAGGTGAAGCTAGAGAAAGTCTTTTTCTCTAAAGAAGCAATCAGCTTTGCCATCTCCTCTAATTCCATTAATTTCCCCATTCACACAGATAGATTAATCCTTATTGTGTACTTTCTTCTTAATGTTATTTGCTCTTGCTGGTATTTCAAGTAGAGATAATCCTTCCGTCATTTCCTGCAGCCCTGTCTGAGGTGCCTGTAAACAAATCCTCTCTTGTAAAATGGACAGCTTGCTAACTAGCCATGAGTTCCTTGGGCTGTTATAGTGGTCCTTAGCTGTTTAACTCCAGATTGTAAGAAAGTGTGGAGACTGAGATATGACTGCATGAGAAGGATGTCTTTTTAATGCCAGAATGGAGTTTTCTTTAGAAAGCATTCTCAGCCTTGCACCCAATCCACCCGCTTCCCACATGACAATATTGAGAAAGCACAACAGGAAAGAAGAGATATTTATCCCTCTTTCATGTACACACACACAGCTTTACTGGCCATAGGAAGCAGATTTATGAAGTTCCATCCTGCAGCATTGATCCAATTCAGTTGCCATTATTGAATTTACAACCAGAGGAACTGGACAGACCATCTAGAAGCCATTGGATAATTCTCAGTCTATCTGCTTGCCACTTAAAGTCAAGCAGTGCATCTGTGTCTTTAGAGCTGATTACTGCAGTTTCCTATTTGAGGAGTGGTATCCTAGGGAGATGACATGGATAAACAGTATTATAAACCTCATATTATGGCTATCCTTCCTAGGTACAGCATATGTGATAATTTCGGAAAAATCGGCTTCCTTCCACATATGCTGCATGTCATCTTTTCCATGAGACTGCTGGCTCACCAGCTGGACCGTTCAGACCTATTACCCCAAGGCTTGCCATCCTGCTGAAAGATTCTTACGCAAATATAACAGGGGTGACCAAAAAAAAGTGACAAGTATCATTTATCTCTTGGTTCACCATGGCTGAGGTGGCCTAATCCCTCTCAAGGATGTTTCAGAAAGGAAAAATAAGCTTCCTTTGGAAGGAAGAGAATCAGAGGAGCATTTAAATGCAGAAGGCATTTTCCCACTTACATAGCTCTGAGAGACGGAGCAGCAGAGTCAGCCTGTATGCAGAATTCACTGACGGGAGAGTCTTCGACTCTTGATATGCTAAGGGGAGAAAGGAGAATAAGCAGGTGAAAAGCTGGACACTGCTGGCTCGCACACTTTGTATTCCCAGCCCCAAATTAACTACAATCTGAGATATGGCTTATAATTTAATTCTTAGTTTAAATGGCTTTGATGTATCAGTAGTTGTATAAATGTCACCTAGTTAGGATAGTCAGATTATCATAGATAACTAAAGTGCTCCTGTGGAGTTCTTTCCTCCTTAATCATTAGAAATTCCAGAATTTGAAGAAAAACAACACCAATTTATTCTTGATTATGTGAGCAAAATCCCTAAAGAGGATGTGTTCAGGAGACTGTTGTAATGAATCTAGGGCAACTCCATTTCAAGAAGTCCAGATATAGAACAGGTTCGAGAAAAGTGAGCAGAACTGTTGTTTCAAAGAATGAGCAGAAGTCTGAGAATTAACTATCTCCTGTTGAAAAACAGATATAGTCCTCAACTTACAACAATTCATTTAGTGACAGTTCAAAGCTACAATGGCCCTGAAAAAAGTGATTTATGACCACTGGAGCATCCCCACTGTCACATGATCAAAATTCAGATGCTTGGCAACTGACTCATATTTATGATGGTTGCAGTGTCCCGGAGTCATGAGATCAGCTTTTGCGACCTTCTGACAAGCAAAGTCAATAGGGAAGCCAGAGTCACTTAAGAACGCTAGTACTAACTTAACAACTGCAGTGATTCATTTAACAACTGTCTAGTGAGACTGTCTAAGTGTAGCAACAGAAATTGTGGTCGTAAGTTGAGGACTACCTGTAGTGCCATCAGAGCTTTGCCTATTTTTAAATATAATGTACAATGCATGTAAGGGACGCGGTGGCTCAGTGGGTTAGGACACTGAGCTTGTCGAACAGAAGGTCGGCAGTTTGGCGGGTTGAATCCCGAATACAAGTGGAGCTTTGATCATACCATTTTGAGTTTTTTTAACCAAACTTGTTGGGTACCCCTAGAGGCAGTGGCGTAGCGTGGGTTGTCAGCACCCGGGGCAAGGCAAGTAATTTGCACCCCCTCGCTCTCGCACCGCACCACACGCCTGGCACTCCCCTGGCATAAGAAGAATCGAACCTCCCGCGATCTCCCGTCCCCCCCCACCCCCCTGAAATTCTCGCCCGCTTTCACAGACTTGTTCTTTTACACTGGCTGCAAGTACCAGGAGCCAAAGGCAGCCTCTCCGAAAGCCTCACACCCAAAGACGCAGGCACGCCCACACCGAGGAACGCCGCCGCTGGCGAGGCTCGCAGACGCCGCCGCTGCCATTCTTTCTTTCTCGTTCGCGGGAGCGCGCGGCGGCGTGCGCATACAGAGGCGTATATAGACCGAGGGAGCCGCCGAGCCTTCCCCCACCCGGAGAGAGAAGCGTTTCTGTGTCGGCGCAGGCACAGATACCCCTCGCTCGCGAGCAGCCTTGCCCTAGCCCGCCGGTCGCGCCCCCCCAGATGTTGCGCCCGGTGCGGCCGGCCCCCCCTGCACCCCCCACGCTACGCCACTGCCTAGAGGCCTTGTATATACAGTATAATAATGATTTAGAATTCTTAAACCAGTGCTGCTCAGTTTGGGAAAGGGATCCAGCCTGGGGCATACACCTTCCCACTGAGTGAGGCTAATGAAAGAATGCAGATACATACGTCTGACTCTTTTCTTAAAACAGATCATGCCTATTCAAAGGAAAAAAATAGGCCAAAAAGAGAAAACAAAAAAGTGACAGATTCATGTCTAAAATATGATGTCATTATAATGTTCCATGAAACTATTACAATGAAATGTGCACTTTGCACATTAAAATTGTATGTTGGGAGTATGAATGGGAAAGATTACACAGTTCTGAAATTTATTTCATTTTATCTAATATCAGTCAGAGACCACGTCTGAATTTCCTGGAAAAAGACAAGAGGCAAGTGTCATAATTCTGTTTAATCTAATTAAGAAGGCAAATTTGTAGCAAGTCAATTATAGAAGGAATAGCTGAGTTGTAAAATTGCAATGACTTTGAATATTCTGTTACTTATACAAATTAATTACTTTAGATTATTAGCTCAAACTGTTGAAGAAAAACAGGTTGAGTCTTCTGTCTAATTTACAGTAAGATTTTAGAGTGAAGGAAAGAAGATTTGCACATACTCAAAAGAGCTGCAGTATGAATTAATTAACTGCTCTCAAGGTGGATTACAGGTTGATATACAAAAAAAGCATTCAAATTTTCTTGAGTTGTTTGTCATTTCAGGACTGGGCGAGGCTTCTTCCTTGACTTGGCCTTAGGGCAAACAATCTTTAAATAGTTCCTGAAGTGAAGAGGAAAGAGTTATTGGTATTAACATGTCACCACTGCCATGGAGGCACAGTGCTTAGAATGCAGTATTGCAGGCTAATTCTGCTGACTGCCAGAAGTTTGATCCTGTCCGGCTCAAGGGTGACCCATCCTTCCAAGATAGGTAAAATGAGGAGCAATAGGCTGACTCTGTAAAATGCTTAGAGAGGGCTGTAAAGTGCTATGAAGCAGTATATAAGTTTTAGTGCTATTGGTATTGCTATAGAGTAGCTTTCCCCAACCTAGTGCCCATCAGATGTATTTGGACTAAAATTTCCAGAATTCCCAAGTTACCAATGATATTAGAGCATGATATTTAACACAGACTGAGAAAATGAGTAACAGCATTTACAGATCATCATCCTCAGTCCTGCTTCATTTAGTATCAGGATTCAGACAAGGAGGATGGGAGGCCTACCAAGAACCTGGTCTAGGACTTCTGGGCTCTAGTAATTTTTGCAAAGCCAGCAATAGGCACTACTCTGCCCTGAACCCAGCAGACCTTGACCTAGATCAGGGTCCTCCTCTACTTTGTCCTCAAAAACGACATCATCTGAAAGTGGGAAGTTAGAAAATTGGGGTTTAGTTTCTAAGATCTATTATAAAGGAAGGTAGCAGTCAGGACAATTACTAATAAAATAAAAAGTTTATATGGTGTGGGAAGAATCCAGAGAAAGAAATATTTTGGGAAATATTAAAAAGGCAGAATATTTTTCCCAAAAGATTCTAAAGGCAGAAACCACCCCCCCCCAGTCTCTCTGCCCCAGACAGAAACCAGGTCTGCAGAAATGCAGATGTGATAATCTTGTCAGAAAGACTGGAGCCAGGAAGCTGGGATTAAAAAAAAAGATCCCTAGAATCAACAATCCCTCACACCAAAAATCCAACAGTCATCAGCCACAGTCCCAGGGAAGCAGGATATGACCTTTGGGACATAATAGGATTAGCCCACCACCATCAGAATACCAGAAAGGCACACTGAGACTGAGGTCAAAGTTCATGCCACAGGAACAACTCCAAACAAAAGTTCAAGAAGGTATAAAAATCCACCACTCTCTACTACATGTAATCGGTTTTTTCCAGAGCCATTTTTCTGACTGGCTCTCCTCTTCAATAACCTACAACCTTCTTTCTAAAGCAGCCTCCATGTTGTTTATTCCTGGCTTGGACAGGACCCTGATGAAGATTTTTCTTTCTACAATAGTAAGCACAGTGATTTCATATTTGTGTCCCTTTTAAACCTCCTTTCTCTCCATTCCCAAGGCACTGTATCTTTCTTATCTCACTCTAACTTTATTTCCTATAGTTAGACTTCAGTTTTTAACCTTGAAACTTGATCATTCTCTATACATGTCAACATCTTTCTCTGCCAGAATACTAAGTTCTTCAATTCAGCTCTCTTGTGATCAGTCTCCCTTGACTATCACTTTCTTGATTCTTTTATTGTTTTACAACTTAACACTTAAATTTTTATTATTTTCACTACCATCTATCACTATTCTTCCTCTCTTCCCATAGTCGCTTGCTTTGCTTTTTACATGCTTTTACATGTCTGGATATGAGGACAGTTGCTCTCAAGAGGACAGCAGTTGCTCATCTCCCATTGATGCCATTCCTTTCTCTCAGATTAACCTTTCTCCTATCAGCCTTTGTAGGGACCTTCTCTGGGGAATGGGGCAGGCATTTGGTCGGTAAATTCTTCTTGTCCAAATCTTGTACATTTCACTCAGCTACTTTCTGTCTCTTTTCTTTGACTAGCAGCCATCGCCATGCTTGATGGACTCTATATAACAAAGTTTATGGGAAAAATCATGGTGCTCGACCCCCTCCCCCCATCTTCTGTCTCAGTTCAGCTTTGCATAGAACAGGGGTAGGCAACCTCGGCTCTTTTATGACTCATAGCTGCCTCAGGAATTCTGGGAGTTGAAGTCCATGAGTCTTAAAAGAGCTGAGGTTGCCTACCTCTGGCATAGAACATCTTAGGCTTTTGGTCTGCTGAATTGCTGACAGCTTCTCTACTCCCACCTTGTCTTCCCATAACAATCTCATCTCATCTCAGTCTTCTTTCTCTTTGGGATATTTTCTAAGACTTGTTTTATATGGGCTCTGTAAGTTTTGGTCATCTTCTCTTTTTTTCCTCTTTTTCCTTTTTTCCCCCCACCACTCCAGCCACCACTATCAACCTATCCTGACAAAGAGCAGCCCCTTCTTCTCTCTCCTCCACTGGCAGCTCTCAAATGTTCCTATTCACTACTTCTCGCACTATCTTCCTCTTCCTAAAAGGCACCCGTCCATGTGACACACAGTATATGCATCTGGCATCAGGCAGTTATAGGCACTAATCACCTTGGTTACATGCAGACCAAGGTTGCTTTTCACATTGAAAAACAGCTGAATCAGATGGAGCAACTCAGGACCCTCAGTTTAGAGAAACCAGGTTTGATCAAGACTATTTGTACTTGGGGCAGATTCAGAGACTTGGGGGATTTAAGGAACATGTGGGGCATGGCGGAGACATTGCACACAAGAAGAGAATAGAGCTGGAAGGGACCTTGGAGGTCTTCTAGTCCAGCCCCCTGCTCAAGCAGGAGAAGCTATACCATTTCAGACAAGTGACTGTCTAGCCTCTTCTTGAAAATCTCCAGTGATGGAGTGCCCATGATTTCTGGAGGCAATCTGTTCCACTGGTTAATTGTCCTCACTGTAAGGAAGTTTCTCTTTAATTCCAAGTTGCTTCTCTCTTTGGTCAGTTTCCATCCATTGTTTTTTGGCCTGTCCTCTGGTGCTTTGGAGAATGTGATCCCCCCTCTTCTTTGTAGCAGCCCCTCAAATACTGGAATACTGCTATCATGTCTCCCCTATTTCTTCTTTTCTTTAGACTAGCCCAGGGGTCGGCAACCTGAAAAAGCAAAAGAGCCACTGGGAACCGGTTCCATCACACATAAAAAAAAGTGGGAGCCGCGCGCATGCATCCACGCACTTGTTGTTGTTGTTGTTAGCTGCGAAGTCGTGTCCGACCCATCGCGACCCTATGGACAATGTTCCTCCAGGCCTTCCTGTCCTCTACCATCTTCTGGAGTCCATTTAAGCTCACGCCTACTGCTTCAGTGACTCCATCCAGCCACCTCATTCTCTGTCGTCCCCTTCTTCTATTGCCCTCAACCTTTCCCAGCATTAGGCTCTTCTCCAGTGAGTCCTTCCTTCTTATTAGGTGGCCAAAGTACTTGAGTTTTAGCTTCAGGATCTGGCCTTCTAAAGAGCAGTCAGATTTGATCTCCTCTAGGACTGACCGGTTGGATCGCCTCGCAGTCCAAGGGACTCGCAGGAGTCTTCTCCAGCACCATAGTTCAAAGGCCTCAATTCTTTGGCGCTCAGCCTTTCTTCTGGTCCAACTTTCACTGCCATACATTGCAACTGGGAAGACCATAGCCTTGACTATACGCACTTTTGTTGACAGGGTGATGTCTCTGCTTTTTAGTGTGCTGTCTAGATTTGCCATGGCTTTCCTCCCCAGGAGCAAGCGTCTTTTAATTTCTTGGCTACAGTCCCCATCTGCAGTGATCTTGGAGCCCAGGAAAATAAAATCTGTCACTACCTCCATTTCTTCCCCATCTATTTGCCAGGAATTGAGAGGGCCAGATGCCATGATCTTGGTTTTCTTAATGTTAAGTTTCAACCCAAGTTTTGCACTCTCCTTCTTCACCTGCAACAAGAGGCTCTTTAGTTCCTCTTCACTTCACTTCATGTTTTGTTTCTTGCGCATGCGTGTGCGTGGATGCACGCGTGCGATTCCACTTTTTTTTATGTGGACTCACCTGCATGCCGGCAGCGACGGGTCTCCCTGGTGATGGGCGCTGGGTTGCGGTGCCTCCTTCACCCCGGGCGCTGCCGGAGCCACCCCCCGGGACCTCCAAACTGCCGCTAGTTCGGAGAGGTGGGCGTGCAGCTCTCCAAACCTTTGGAGAGGTGCACACGCACCTCCGCTCGAACACCCGTTTGGAGACCTGCTGCCACTGGTTTGGAAAGCTGCTGCGGCCCGTTTGCAGAGCTACCAAAGGCAGTAGCTCTGTAAACGGGCCATGGCAGCTTTCAAAACGGCAGCAGCAGGTCTCCAAACGGGTACCGCCACCGCCCGTTCCGAGAGGTGCGCGCGCAGCTCTCCAAACCTTTGGAGAGATGCGCGCGCACCTCCGCCCGATAACCCGTTTGGAGACCTGCTGCCACTGGTTTGGAAAGCTGCCGCGGCCCGTTTGCAGAGCTACCGCCTTCGGTAGCTCTGTAAATGGGCCGCAGCAGCTTTCTAAACCGGCGGCAGCAGGTCTCCAAACGGGTACCGCCGCCGCCCGTTCCAAGAGGTGCGCGTGCAGCTCTCCAAACCTTTGGAGAGATGCGCGCGCACCTCCGCCCGATAACCCGTTTGGAGACCTGCTGCCACTGGTTTGGAAAGCTGCCGTGGCCCGTTTGCAGAGCTACCGAAGGTGGTAGCTCTGTAAATGGGACATGGCAGCTTTCCAAACGGTGGCAGCAGGTCTCCAAACAGGTACCGCCGCCGCCCGTTCTGAGAGGTGCACACACACCTCCTCCCATTGGGAGTGGTGCGCGCGCACCTCTGCCCATTCAGAGAGGTGCGCGCGCACCGGGCGACTGGGAGCCGCAGGAGACGGCTTAAAGAGCCGCATGCAGCTCTAGAGCCACGGGTTGCCGACCTGTGGACTAGCCAAACCCAAGCCCTGCAGCCGTTCTTCATATGTTTTAGTCTCCAGGCCTTTGGTCATTTTAGTTGCTGTTCTCTGAACTTTTTCCAAGGTCTCAACATCTTTTTTGTAGTATGGTGACCAAAATTGGCTGCAGTATTCCAGGTGTGGTCTCACTAGGGTTTTATAAAGCAGTACTAATACTTTGTGTGATCTTGTTCCATGCCTCTGTTTATACAACCCAGGATTGTATTAGGTTTTTTGGCTGGCTCATAGTCAAGTCAATTGCTACAAAATATATCTATGATTCAGCATGATAAAATCCTGGCGTTTGCTTTTGCCTGTTTCCTGGGCACGCTTGCTTTTGTGTTCTGAATTGGGAGTAAATTTACAAGAAAATTTACTACTAAGGTATAGGAACCATTCCTGAGGCCAAAACACTTAGGGCACTTTTACATCACCACCATTCCCATTTCCCAGTGCTTCTCTGTGATAGGCAGAAAATGCCATCAGCCAATCAATGCTTCTTCCAGCTAACCAGTCGGAACATACAAGGAAGGCCTTTCAATCACCAGCAGCAACTCTCTGTGCTGAAGCAACGAAGTTACTCCTTGAGCAAGGGAAGTAAAACTGCCGGTGCCCCCTTTTCACCCAAATGGTGATTATTTGTAGACTCACACACACAAATAAATCAGAATGGTGTTTACCTGGATTCCTTTATCTATGTAGAGTCCTTTGGCAGCTGGCAATCCCATGCATATTCCACATGCCATTTTGAAGTAGTTATGTGAAAAAATTACAAGACGTCCTTGAATTACAACCACTCATTTAGTGACTGTACAAATTTACAATGGCACTCACTGAAAAAAGTGACTTACAAGCAGTCCTCACACTTACAACTGATGCAGCATCCCCATGGTCATGTGGTCAAAATTCAGGCACTTGGCATCCGGCACGTATTTACGATGGTTGCAGCACCCCAGGGCCGCACCATCATCACCACTGGTGACCTTCCCAGGCAACTTCTGACAATCGAAGTCAATGGGGAAAGTCAGATTTCCTTAACGACTGCATGATTCATTTAATTGCAGTGATTCACTTAACCAACATGGCAAAAAGGTCATAAAATTGGGAGTGACTCACTTAACAACTGCCTTGCTTAGCCACAGAAAGTTTGCTCTCAATTGTGGTCATAAGTTGAGGACTTCTTGTACAAATGAAGCAAGTTCTATAAGAGAGGGGAAAGCCATCCTTGCCACTTTTCAAAATCAGCTATTTGAAGAACTTGTAACTTTATTAATGGTTGCTTTGAAGTTTATTGCCTATTTACAGTGAAAATTTTGATTTCAGCAAAGCTGAAATGAAAATGCAGTTTCTCTTGCCCCAGCTGTAAGCTCTCTTCAGCACCATAATTATGATGCTGCTGAACAAGAACATCTTGAGCAGTAAATTATTTAAAGTCAGTCTGCTGCCATTAGCAGAATTTGAATCCAAGTATTAAATATTGCCTCACAAAAGGATTATTTTTCAACTATTGTTATAAAATGGGCCTCAAAAGCTAAATGGGGAAGTAGCATAATTGCCTAAATAGATAACCTGTGTCTCTGTAACTTCTATAATAATAAGTAAAAAGCACAGAAAATAAAATGCGCCCTGGGATTGCATCAGCCTGCCACTGTACTTAATGAGTAAAGACACATGAACTCTGCCAAGGGGGGAAAACAAGATCTGTCTAACAGAGGGGTGTCAAACTGCCAGCCCATGGGCTGGTTGCATCATACAGAGGCCGCGCCCACCCCAGCTCTGGCAATGTAAAAAAAGTCGTGACACGTCACGTGAACATGGCGAGTTTAACATCCGTGATCTAACATATCTGAATATGCACATGTTCTGGTTGGTCTAGTTTAAAAATTGCCAGTTTTCCTCTTTTGTCCAAACTCTAGAAAAGCTAATGACTATTATTTAGAATTCCGAAAGTCACTCATTTGTATAAAAAGTACATTGCAATCTGAGTCTTTCTCCGCTACTTTTTCCCCCTCATCTGCTTTCACTGACAATTCTGTTCAGAGGACTATAATTGGCAGCTGCCACTATAATTATTATTAATGAGCTTGACAGAACAAAAACTAATGATCACCACAAAATATAGAGTGTAAGTAGTACCGGTAATATAATGATAAATCTGCAGAATTACAGGATGGTTTTAAAAAATGAGGAAGAAACCATGAAACAGGAAAAGCAAAGGAGGAGCAAAGTGAAAACAAAGTGAATTCTGGTAGAATCTTGAATAAGAAGCCAGTCGTGTCCAGGTCATGCTGCCAGTTTTCCAGCTATAAATAGTGATTAAAATCCTGCATTGCATAGCTGGAAAGATTGTCCATCATTTCTAAGTTCCTTCCTGTGCCCCTCCCATTATGCCCCATTTATTGGAACCGCTTGCTGGTTGAGCTCCGGACGGCCCCCGACCTTCGCTCCTTCCGACGCGATCTAAAAACTTATTTAATTGAACAATCCGGCCTGGTCTGATGGGGTTGGGGTTTGGATTTGGTTTTAACATTGTTTTAATCATCGTTTTATATTGGGCATATTTATTTAATTCTTTTTTAACTTTTGTATGTATATTTTGATATTTATTGCCCTGTACACCGCCCTGAGTCCTTCGGGAGAAGGGCGGTATAAAAATTTAATAAATATAAATATAATATATATTGCCCTTCTGTTCAATTGTGTCCAATTCTCAGAGACTGCCTAGATAAATCCCAGCAGTTTTCTTGGCAAAAAATTTCACAGAGTTTTTTTTTTTGTCAGTGCTTGCTTCCTACAGCTGATAGAAGCTGAGTGGCCCAAGGTCACCCAACTTGCCTAAGGTGGGACCGTTATACCATACTGGGTTTCTAAAAGACAGTTATCAACTTTTATTGGTTGTCTGCAATAAAAAGATCATAACTTCATATTTCCAAAGGTCTATTTGGAACACAGCATCAATTTGGGTATTAATTAAGGAAATGCCTTGGGGGGGAAAAAAAAAGAATAACAGCCACAAAACTACTTGAAAACAAAACGCAACACAGAAAAAACATTTAAAAAGAAGTAAAGGAAACTCTGGGACCAATCTCTTTTCCTATCAGTACCCACAGTACTTATTCTGACCAGCAGAGGATGTGAAGAAAACTACCTCTTTTTAAAGATGATATGAAGCACACTAGCCTCTTGGAGACTGTGAATCGGCTGTGGTTGCCACTTCAGAGACAAAACGAAAGGAGAGCCAGGTGGCCTGGTGGAGGAAAGAGTCACAGTAACTGTGGAAATTATAGAAATGCTACTCTTCCATTTGGCTTGGGAAAAATTATCATGAGAAGAAGAGGGCAGAATTTTGCCTTGGGACCAAGGATATGCTCTTCAAGAGTATTATAGTTTCCCTAGGAGTCCATTGAAAAGGATATAGGATCAGTCTTTCAACAGGGTGGGTGCTTTCCAGCATGGTGAGAAATAATACTGATAATATTCCCAGTACTCTTAGCATGTTTCTAAGTAAGCTTCATAGGCATAAATTCGAAGTTTCCATTTATCCTTGGGACTAGGCCATGCTGATTAAAGAAAGGGAATCCTTGCCAAAAACATTGCACAGTTTTAAGGGTCACAATGGATATTGTCACACTAGAGTTTCTCAGCCTCAGCAACTTTAAGCTTTGTGGATTTCAATGCCAAAACTCCCCAGCCAGCATGCATTTCACTCCCCTTCCACTCCCCAAGAACAAAAGCCAAGGTCCAGTCCATCAATAGCACTTAGCAGAAGAGTGGTTTCCAAGCAGATCCCCTCTCTCACAGTCAGGCCAGGAGATGAGAGCTGACTGGGTAATTCTGGGAGTTGAAGTCCATCCAGCTTAAAGTTGCTGAATTTGAGAAACCCTGTTTTCATTTAATGATAAGCAACCCAAGCATCTCTGGGTATATCTACCAATCTTTTCTTTCTTTTACACATTGCGGATGGCATTGTAAGCATGAACTTCCCTGTCAGGACCAAGCCCCAAAATGACACAGTGAGAGCCAATCGAGTCCAATTCTTTATTTGCTTACACCTAACAGACAGAATCTTGCCAGACTAAAGCTATAACCTTATACCTAATAAATATATCCTGAGATGTACTCTGAATCTCTTACTTCCTCTACCATCAAGCTCAGGACTGTGCTGTCTTTTCTCTGGAGTGTATTGCCTCCTCCCTGGAAAACTGCAATGCTCCTGCAAGGAACCCCTCTTACTTCTCCATCACATTCCCCCACTCTTAGATTCATAAATTTCCATGACATTTATGAATCCAAAAGAATACTTTTGAATATACCTGGGTAAGTGTAGAGATCTTGGTCAGGAGTGCTGGGAAACAGCTGTGATTCCTTTCACAATCATCCCAAGGCAGTGAAGATAAGTGGAAAGGTGGAAATTAAAGGCTTCTCTGCTCCCCCAGTGATCCCCAATGGTACTGCATTAATGGTGGCATAGAATGGAATTCTTTGTGGAGTTAAGTAAGGTGGGGGGGGGGTAGCTTGATTGATAGAAGCATGAACATGACAAAAATGTTTGGCTATTTGAGAGACAGAGAATGGATCTATTCAAATCTTATTTTACCCAAGTTTTCTTCTTCGGTAAGTTCAGTAGACTTTTTGGGGTGTGTGACTTTGAATCAGGGTTGACTCCAGACAGACTCTTGAGTTGCCTTCAGTCAGGGACAAAGACACTGCCCTGAGTTGGATTGGAGAAGAGGAAGAGATTTAGAATAGTCATTCCCTAGGATCTCCCAGGGAACCTCATTAAGTTAAAAGTAATATAGGTTTAGTCTGACAAGATTTTGTCTAGATTATGTAAGCAAATAAACTTACTGAACTTTGGCTGGTTTGTTCTGTCATACTACTTTAAATGAACTGGAATCTCCAAAACAACGACACACTGTTTTACAATATGCATACTTTTCTGGCTGGTATGTATCCCATAAGTCAGAGCCACAGTCACAAGGAGAACACCCTTTGCTTGAGTTACAGCCTCTAAATCACAGTAAAAATAGTGTGGCTTCTCTGATAGAATGGAATTATAACACACTCCAGGTCAGAAAATTCCTAAAATGATTTGTGGCTGCAGCGGTCATCACAGTAATATAATTGTTAGATACTGGGTTCGTTGCTTGATTGACGAGGCGAGTGAGTTCAGCAAGAATCATTCTTTATTTGGTTGCAGGAACTGTACTGAGAAACAGGGCTGCGAATGCAGCAATTTGTAACCTGGCCTCTAGGTGGCAGCCAATAGGTTTAAAGCGGTGCTGGAGACGGGTTGTCTGAGGAGCTGGGAGCAGTTACCCAGCTTCCCTGCTTGAGCAACCTTCCAGCAATTAACCCCACGTGACATTCCTAAGCAAGATAAAGCCCAATACATTACACCCCTCCCCCCTAGAATGTACAAGTATTACACATTATTGCCTCTCCAATCCGTTGTTCCTTGTGAACCTCACTAGAATTAGAACACATTGTAAGGTTTTTCAGCTTAGAATCCTAATAAATCCCAATGAGACTCTGAACGTGAGGCAATTGGAAACAAAACAGCTTTATTTCTTTGATCAAAGAGAAGCCGTGGTGTCTCTTTCCTGTCTCTCAAACGCAGCCAGACAGAGGAGAAAGAGCACACACAAATCAAAACGTTTTTCCTTTTTATAGCTACTAACATTCACACACTAACATCCAAAGATTGTCTTTCGTTTGAATCTTCTTATCTATCCTGGCTCAGTTGCATTGATTTCGTTTTTGAATACACACAAGCGTTGGCAATCAGCCTAAAAACTTCGTTACATTCATGGAGCCCAGCCTGGGCAGAAAAGCGAAAGGCAAAAGATAAGTTTTACGAGCCAAGGAGAAAAAGGGGGTGGAAAAAGAACGAAGCGTTGCAGATTCTTAGCTGGGCTTTCTCTATCTCTTGGAGCATCACAGTTTAAAGTAACAGAAACATTTTCTTTGGTCAGCACAATTTAGAATACAATGGAGCACATACAGAAAGCAAACAGGAGTAAATGAACAATAGCTGGGCTATGTTATACATGAAAGATGGATTATACATACAAGATTACATTTTGAAAGATTATACTTTGCTTGATCTCCTCAACACTATATGGCAGCCAAACAAGATTGGTTTGAAGAAATAATCACCTTCATCAAAATTCCAACAACACATTTTACTGCAGTCATTCTTTCCATGGAGGTTAGACTGTGGCAAGCACTGAGAAACATAGCCCTGAATTGCTCTGAGTGCTGGAGAGCATCTCCAGTGATGTAAAATGGTTTATAAAATATTTTAAACTCTTCTTTGATATCAGTGTCACCATCTTCAAAATTGTAGGCCTTAATTTATCCAAAACATTCACATCAAAGTCAAAAGCAACCTCCATCCTGGTGCTCCAGTTTATAAAACTGTTCATATTATTTATTCCAGTTTATACATCTGAGAGCCAGTTTGATTTAATTCTGCCTTAGGCATGAAAGCCAGCTGGATGACTTTGGGCCAGTTACCTTCTGTCAGCCCAACCCACCTCACAGGGTTGTTGTGGGGAAAAACAGGAGGAGGAAATGTGTTGAATATGTGGGCTGGATATGTTTGCCACCTTGAGTTATTAGTAAAAATAATACAAGTAAGATACAAACAAACAAATATTTGTTACCAACTGCAAACCTCTTGTAAAGTATGCTTCATGCATAGATATGTAATAAACTTCTTTTTTCATGGCATGCTTTCTGCATGTCTGTATTCATTGAGGTGGTATATCTCTGCTCAGTTGCAGATGTGTGGATCTTTCTCCAACAGGTTATTTTTTTTTAAATCTAGCTTTGTTTTCCTTGAAAAAAATGCAAATAGTTTTTGCTTGCTATGTTCATTTTTTCAGTGTTGGCTAAAAGGGTGTCTTTGTGTGTTTCTAGGTCTGCTTTGTAATAATATATGCCTGAAAGTTTCAGAAAAGGCAAAAAAATAATTTAGAAATTTCCTTTTCCTCCCTGCATTTGAGGTATCGATTTTTTTAAAAAAAAATCAACAAAAATATAATTTTGCTAGAGGTGCTTTATTTCAAAACAGATCATAATCAGGTTTCAAAATATAGGTTTCCAATACAGCAAGTCTAACCATTACCAGAGGTCAATACAATTAAGTGGGGGTTTCTATTAAACAATAACTTTAAGGCTGACAAGCAGCCTTTTGATGGGATTAAATAACACATCATATCTGGGTAGGATTGATCTCGTAACATCTGCACCATATGGGTTTAATTGTTTACTTTGATTTTACCTCTGATTACAATGGCTGATCGTGTCCACCTATAACAGTCGTGTGCTGGTAAATGTCTAACCACAGGTCCTTCTGGCTCCATTGTTGTTTCCCTGCTGCTTAGGCGCCAATTAGCCAATCAGAACATTAGGTTAGCGGCTCTGCTCCACTCTCAAAATTGCAGTAAACGTAAGAATTATTAAGTTTTTACTCTGGCCAACTACTAGTATGAGCCAGCTCCAACACACCTCTGCCTTGTAAAACTACTTATACATTATTGAAATCTGTCCCTGAAATTGTGCCTGGTGTCTTGCCTGGTGAAGTTCTGAGTAGAGCTTATTACTTTCAGGTCACTATTTGATGTGCTGCTGACTTTAGGTAAAGTCTCTGTCTCCCTACTCCTCCAACTTCTCTGAACTCATTTTCTGGCCTTATATATAAAAATAGCCTTCTTTGACAATGACAAGTATATGAATTTGGGAATGAAGTCATTCTAGATGCTGTCACAATATTTTGCCGTGTCTCTGTTGACAGTGACTAACCATATCCAGATATCCAGGCTTCAGTGAATTGACTAACAATGCCGGTTATCAACTTCATTCAGCCAGTTCCAGTTGTCCCACAGCATTTTCTTCACTGTGACATTTTTTTTAGTTTGTCAAATCATTCATGCTTCTGTTGTGTATTTAGGCTGTGCTGTTATTAGCACTAAATAAACAAAGAAAAACATTAAAATCTGTTACTAATAACAGGGAGGCCTGAAGAAAGGAAGCATGTGCAAGTCCTGCAGAAAGAAGAGGAAGTGATTTCAGAAAGGCCAAGTCATTTCCCCCCCCAATTAAAATTAATTTGCCTGCCAATTAATTGGTGGACATTTGAGTCCAGGTCTTTGGGGTTTGCTAATCTAAAATTTGAAGACAAACATCTGCACTTGGAAAATACACTTTTTTTAAAAAAAAGTATGCTTAAAGTATTATCTCAACTGCAGAAATTGTTTGCCCATTGGGTGGAAACAAAGTGATGTTAAAACCTTAAAGCAAAGTTATTTTTTTCAACGTCTCTTCATTCCATCAAGTGCAGGAGGTGGGCGTGTTGTCATTGAAGATTTTAATTTGGAAGACATGCTTTACATTGTAAAGCCCTGTGTGTGTGTGTGTGTGTGTGTGTCTACACAAACACACACACACACACACACACACACACACACAGAGCTTTTTTTTGTCATAGAACGCCCAGTTCCGGCACCTTTTTTGGATGGAACCCTGTAGGGTAGGCAAGGTGTATATATATGTATGTATACACACACACACACACATATGCACACAAATACACATATACACACATATACATACATAATTTTATTAGTTTTCTAATTTTACAATTAATCATTTCAAATGCAGTGTGATGACTGGGTAAACCATAATTCAATAACATACATAAATCTTTAGCACAAATCTCAAATTACAACATCAAGTTTTTCCTCTCTTTTTCCCTTAATATCTACTATTTCATATTAGGCTAATATAGTTATTATTATCAACTAAATAAAACCATCTTTGTTACATTTATCAATAATTTTTAGCTTATACATATCTTAATTGTGTTTGCATTCAATCCTTATATACAATCAATGTCCTGTTATTGCTTTTTCCCCAAGCTTTAATTTTCCATTAACATTCAAATTAACATTTGATATTTATAATTTCCAAGCTTTAGGTGACCAAAGTTTCCCTTATCCCAACTTCTAACTTTTCCCCTTTTCATAACAAAATCTAATATTCTAAATACACATCTTATAAATAAATAAATAAACCTTTATTGTCAAAGTACAACATGTGTACATTGAGATTAGCTGAGCCTCCCCCCGTGCTCTCTCCCCCCAACACACAGTGACAACAAACCCTCCATCCCACCACACTATGTGAACCAACTACACCACACACCGGCCTCCCAAGTCAATTCTGCATAAGATTATGTCCCATTTAAAAGCCTAACAGCCCACAGATAAAAGCTATTTTTCAGCCTGTTGGTACGGCTGGCTATATTCCTATATCTCCTACTGGATGGTAGGAGAGTAAAGAGGGTGTGAGTCATCCCTGAGAATCTTCCTCACTCTTCCAAGGCAACGAGCCCTGGCGATGTCATCCAGTGGTGTCAGGGAATAGCCCACAACGTCTTGTGCTGTGCTCACTACCCTCTGTAATATCTATTTGCATATACCGTATTTTCCGGCGTATAAGACGACTGGGCGTATAAGACGACCCCCAACTTTTGAGATGATTTTCATGGGTTAAAGTCTTATACGCCGGAAAATACGGGTAAGTAGGAAGTCAGGGCTGCTTCTCAATTAGGTGAAGGTTTATCAAGAGCTTTTGGCCTC
Source organism: Vipera ursinii (assembly GCF_947247035.1). Lineage (NCBI taxonomy): Eukaryota > Metazoa > Chordata > Lepidosauria > Squamata > Viperidae > Vipera > Vipera ursinii. Next base: position 190,749,344 of record NC_139512.1, read on the forward strand.
AAGATCAGCTTTGCTCTGCCTCGCCTAAACCTCGTCTCCTCTCGCCTTGGTGCCCCCTTCTACTTCAGCCACACACGCTGGTTGTTTCGGCCAGGAGTGACGAGCATTGTGGCCCAACACTTCGGGAAGGCACCAGGTCTGAAAGAAGGCGGTTCTTTCCATAGGTTAGTTAATGAACAGGGCAGCAGAGGGCGGGGTGGTGGTGGTGAAAGAAACGGGCTCAGCCCTGCGCCGCAAGTTTGAGATTCCCTCAAAGAAAGCCCCGAGTTTCCAAGTAACTAGAAACCAGAAGGAGCCCTGCGTGGCACTGAGATTGAGAAGCCCGTTTACCCTCTCCTGCATTTTGCTGTGCTTTTCTAAAGTTTTCCAAGAAAATGCAAACTCGGGGTTTTTCCTCCTTTCACTTGCATAAGTTATCGCTGGAGTATACAGAAAGGGGAAAAAGAAATAAAGGGGAAAAACCCCACACATATTATAATATTTATTTTTCAAAAGGCCACCTTCTACTTCAGGGCAGAGGGGCGACCCCGGGTTGCTGAAGCCCCAGTGCCAGCTTTCCGCTGCGGTGTACCTGTCGCAATTCCCGAGCTGCACCTTCCTGGGTGGGTGTTGCTGTAGGTCTGGCCACGGCACCACGCCCTGAAGTCGAACTCCCAGGGTCAGGTGAAGCTCAGCTCCGCGCGAACATGTCAGGTCAGCCTCCGCCTGGCTTCCTGTGCTCCCTTGAGCTCTCGTGCTCGCCGAGCGCCGGCGGCTCGGCACGCGCTTGACTCCCGCTCCCTTCCAAAAAAAAAGGGGTCTGCTGCCCTAGGACGCTGGTAAGCTGGAGCCTCAGCCTCGGTTGGGCTGGTTGGTTTATTTATGAGGAGGCCGTCTTTCACCATTCTTGAGCGCTGGATTTGTCCATTTCCACTAACGTCTCTGCTCCCGAGGATTTACTATTTTCCGGCGTATAAGGCGACTGGGCTATAAGACGACCCCCGACTTTTGAGAAGATTTTCATGCGTTAAAAAGTCGTCTTATACGCTGGAAAATACGGTAATCTTATTCTATTTTCTAAGTTATCTATTTTCCACCATATTAAACCAAAAGTCTATTAGTCTTATTACACATCTTACACAATTATAATGTTACTTTGTTTTGTAAAAATTATCTATTTTCCAACATATTCAACCCTCTAATCAGTAATGTGAAATCCCCTCTAATAAATCAAAACCCTAGTTTCTTTCAGCCTTACTCTGGCTTTCTTCCTTTCCCAACTAATCTTCCATGTGAATACTTTTTTATTTGAAATAAGAAAGACCATTTGGTTATAGTTTTTTTTGGAAGAACTAGCCCATTTGTATTCATTAGATCACCTCCCTATTACTCCAATTACCCACAATTGTCCTGATAGATTTATCTTCCATTCAATCTGTTCTTCCTTTTCCTCAAATTTCTTCAGATTTATGTAAAAAGTCTTTTCCATTTTCAATGTTGTCACTCCCTTTTCTGATTTTCCCATTGGCTGGATCTGTTGGTCAACTGGGTCCTCTATTTTAGTATTTAGTTGTTCCACTTCTCCTGTTATTTTCTGCATTGTTAGTTCTTTGGTTGTAGTCAAGATCTGGGTTTGTATATCTAAGCTGGCATCTTGTTCCTTCATGTTGCATCTTATTTTGTCAGAAGCTGAAAGAATGGTTTTGTGTATTTATTTCAGCATAGAAAGGATTTTTCCTGATCTTCATCCATATTCTCTTGATAATGTATTAAGTTGAAGACTTTAAAATAAAATGTTAAAAATAGTTTTTTGTTTTTTATAACTAGGTATGGGACATCTATTTCACGTGTTGTACGTAGTCTTTATAGTGGAAATTGTTTGCCAAGTAAGAATTTATAGTCCAAAGTATTCCATCATCTCATGTAATAACAGATGCTTCTCATGTAAAGAAATAGGAAAGCAATTCCCCACATATAACTCTGAAAATCAGTAAAGGTTTACCTTCGTAGTTCAAACAGGCCAGAGATGCCACCCTGAAGTTCCTTCTTTACAGCTAAGTTTTTCACAGTTGGTATCTGTCAAGGTCAGTTTTTTCTAGAGCCAAGTCTCTTTTAGGCAGTAACAAGTTGTAATACCATACGTTGCCAGAAGATGTCACCGGTGTCATTTAAAACTTTTTAAGTCCAAAGTTTTTATAATAGTTTTTCAAGGTTTATTATTTTTTCTTTTTAGATAAAAACAAACATCTCCAGTAAAAATAGGAAAACTTTTAGTCCCCAAATTTCAAAAGCACATGCATCCAATTAGATTAAAGTTCTTATAGTTGCTCTGTTTCCCCTGGGTAGTCAGCCGCCACTGTACTTAGAGAGTAGGGTAGAAATTCCCTTCCCTCTCTCCTCACAGGGGGAAAAATTCTTTGGGCAACTTTTACAGGAAAAGATATTTAAAGTATTAAAGAGATCAGATCTCACCCAGTTTCATCCGTGTTGCTTTAAAAGGTGCTTGGTAGTAATTTTGACTTTGGCTGTCAGCAGCTTAGTGACAAGCCATATTGCTATGGCCAGTTTCCCCCCCCCCCACTGGTTTGGAGGGCTGCCCCGGATCAAGAGGAAGGGCTTCCACCCTATCACAATCAATCAGGGGTCCCCTCCTTGCTCATCACCCCTACAGGGTGACTTTCAACCCTTTCCAGGGTCCCCCAGTGGTTCAAATTCAGACCCCGAAAGACGGAGCTTGTCTTCCAGCATCTATGGCGCTGTGATGGCAAACCGGAAGTCATATACTATGTTTTTTTATATATTTTTGATACTGCAGTTGACTTTGCTAAAGCAGTCTTCATTGGGTACTGCGTATCTCTTGAAATATATACGTTTCTTTTATTATTAAATTTGTATGTCATCGATGTTGCCATGACTCCCAAATTACTGGTCAGAGCATTTAGTAGAAGTGCAGTACTAGGTTTTCTTGGATGAAGACGAAAAGTTCAACAATTTCAGGAAGGATTCAGCCTTGATATTGGATCAGAAGCAACCTTAGCAGCTAACCAGCAGCTGAAACTGGCATGTATCCTTGGTTGGACTGGGCTCGCCTGGCTCATTCAATACAACTTTGGCTGCTATGGATTTGGGAACACTGCCTTGTGATCGATCCAGATCTACTTGGCTTGCGATATATTCACCAAGGTTAGCAAGAGAGAATAACTGCTTGTTTTGAAAGGATCCCTCAGAGGTCTATGCTGTCCACTGTACTTTCAGCATTTACATAAAGCTGCAAGGGGAAATCATTCTTAAGTGCTGAGGTTAGATCTGGTTCTGCTGGTGAGAACCAGTAAGGCTATGCAGCTTTCCAGTTTTGAGGGAAAACAAAACACTGCAAAGTGCTCAAGGGGAACAAATGCAGCAACCTGGCTGCAGCTTCTTAAAACAAACATGTCTTTTCTGGGCATCAACTTTAGCTCTGTTTTGCAATAGATGCCAGTGAGTCTCTGGATATATGAGAATCCTGAAATGGCAAACAGAGGTTCTGTTGTGTAGTGAGTTCTCTGGAGGCAGGAAGCAAGATGAGAGATTTCAAGGAGGAACATTTCTTTATTGAGGCAAACAGGAACAGAACTGAATCAGAGGCTTCTGCGCAGCTACTTATACGGTTGGCCACGAGGCAGTGGCCAATAGGTTTAAAGGAACCCATTCCCGCCCCAGAGCCAACCAATGATCTTCCTGGAGACTGCATGTCTGGGTAGTCAGCGATCGTTACACAGACACCCTAACTGAGCAACCTTAAGCAGCATTCAAAAGACACGTGAAAACACTTCAAGTAAAAGCCCAATACTTTACAGGCTCAGAGAAGGCTCTGTGATCAGTTGGGATAGATGAGATTTTTAAAAGAAGAATTTAGCAAAATTCTTAAACATTGTGCTAAATGGGACGGAAATAACATGTGACGAATGTGGGAGAAATTGAAACTGGCAGGTTAATTCATGCAGGCAAAAAGCACTGCATACATAGCACTTAAAGGGAGCTCTGACACTCTGTGCATGCAGCCATGTCTGTGGTATTCAATGAAGCTGGCATATCTTTTTTCTCAAAAGGCTGCTCATCTTTAATAGTAACATAGGAAGCAAAGGTACATCTTAGCTCTATCTATTCTAGGAGTTCAGTACATAGAGTGACTGCAAGAAGAATTTACAAACATTTGCAAATTTCTTCACACGAGGGTCAGAAGAGAGAAAAAATGCAATTGGTGGATTTATCTGTATTTTTATGAGGTTGGGGATATAGCTACCCTGCTCCAGATAGTTTGCCATTGACCTAAAGGATGAATGTTCTTGGCACAAGCATTTGTCCTGATGACTAAGATCTTCCAGCCATAAGTGCTTTAACCCCAATCCAAGATGCTCCAGCAATTTCTGTTCCTGGGAAACAGCGATCTGGCCATTGTGAGATATGTTTTAATTATTCAGTCTGTACTCTTGTAACATGGGTCTGTTGCTTAAAATGATGTGAAAATTCATGCAGAGAAAATATGGTGACCAAACTGTTGTCTAATATCCATTTTGCAGGACTGGCATTGATTCAAACACATTAAATTCCAGTTAGGGCTTTTTCGCCTGTACACTTTTGTGATTGTTTATAAAGTATATTGCTTTGAGCCTCTTATCTCCCCACCCTAATTAACAGAAAGAAATTTACAAATATTTTTAGTTTAAAAAAATGGGGGGAAATAAGTTGTTTCTTTAGCATGCAGCAATGGCAATCTCAGGGAAGTACGCGGGCTGGTTAAAGTTTCTCAGTGGAGAGAAAAAATATTTTATACCTCCTCAAAGGATGAGCATTGAAAAGGTCTGGTTCTGGAATGATTTGAGTTTGGTATGTGATTGAAGAATTGATTTGATCTTGAAATGGGCTCCTTTTGGGTGTTCCAAATTAGACAACTTCTGGGAACACTTAAAATTGTTTTATCAAACAAACTTTTACCTGATGTGGAGATTTTATTCAAAGGTGGTGAGCTACATTTAGCTTATGGACCATCAGATATGCAGACTCCTATCAAGGCTATAAACCCGCTGGGAACTTTCTGCAGATCAAATCATAATGGAACATCAATTTTCATTTACAACTGATGCAAATTCCTGCAATTCAGAAGATACCTATGAATAGCAGATACTCCCTTTCCACATTGTACTGAGGCTCCAATGTAATACAACTCAGCTGTTATTAAAACCTGTTGTGATAGAAAGGAATTAAAATAAAATATGCTATATTTCAGATGTTCACTTTTATGCAGTTTCTTAACTTTTTTTAAAAAATGGCAGCAAGAAACCACTAGGAAGAACCTGTAATGATTTGCCACTTTCTGAAACTTTAGAAGAATTGGGCACATATTTCTTGTATATCAACATCTAGGAACTTACAATTTGGTAAACTGTGCTCTATTTATGTTTCTTAACAGAAATGTTTAGTGTTGAAGGATTGCACTATGTGTGTGTGTGTGTGTGTGTGTTCCTGTACTTAATGTGGCTTGGTTCCTAAAATAGATATATGACCTGGGCTGGATTAAGCAAAATGAAAAGAAGAAAAATAGAATCACCAAAAAAAGATGATGCCTTTCTGCTTTGCTTTATAACACCGACTTGTATTGATTGATTACCATCAGAAAATTTGAATACATTTTAACTACAATTCCTGCACTAAGCAGGAATTTGGATGGCCTGGTGCTTTCCAGCTCTATGATTCACACAGAATGAAATTTGAAAAAGGTCTGTGTACTGGAGTTGCATTTCAGCTCTAGTTATACACCAGGTATCACAAATTCTTCCTCACAGCTATGTTAAAGTGCTTCCTTCTCATCCTTGAGCTAGAAGGAATGGCTATCGGTACAGTAAGTCCTATAGCAAGGTAGTTTCAGGATAGTTTCAGGGTTGGTGTCCTGCTATTCTTTCTCCTCAGCCTCATCAATCACTCCCTGAATTCTCCATATTGGGACAGGATTGGGTGTTCAAGCTGTCAGCTTTATTATTTCAGTATTATCATCTATTTCATGAAATATCAACCACTTCCTCTCCAGAAAAATAGGTAAGATCAAAAAATCTATATGCTCCTAGGTTTTATTTTCTTGCTCAAGAAAAACAGATCACTTGGGCCTCTCTTGGGCTGGTGGCTTTGATCTGCATCACTCAAAGCAGTGGTGGGATCCAGCTGATTTGCATCAGTTCGGCAGAACTGGTAGCTAATTTTTTGTTGCCCAGGCCCAGAATGGACTTCTGGAAGTGGCATCCACACAGAGAACTGGTTGTTCACATATTTGAATCCCAACACTGACTCAAAGCAACTGTCACCCCACTCCCCAACCACAGAGTAAAATCTCAAAAGAAAGATTTATGATCTTATTGGTTGGATTTACCGTATGTCAAGAGGCAAGGGGGTAATATAAATAATCTGGAAATCAAATAAGGCAAAACTCTAGCCCTTATTTAGTAGGAATTGCCATAGAGTAGGTCATCTGAAAGCCATTTGAACTACTTATCCCATAATCCAGGACAGATGGTCTACCCATTCTTTTTCCAGATAAGATTGACCTTGAAATAACCACCAGCTTAATACGAATGAACTTATTTATTTGCAATTTCAGACTGATAAAACACAAGTACAGAATTCAAAATACAGAAAGATCAATAAAAAGACATTTAAAATTTAAAATGCAGGACAAAAACAAAACAAACCTGCGAAACAATCAATAGCAAGAAGAGGGTATCACACGTAGTTATTGCAGAAACCTGGCAACCTTTGTACTAGTTGTCTTTTCTTGCAGAAGGAATATTGTGATTGCTGGATCAGACTGAAACTTTCCAGCAGCTTATTTTGATACTCCTTTGTCTTTCCCAACTCCAGAGTCAGCCCTTGAGATCTGCCAGACTTAAGAAAATTAGAAGCACTTCTGTAAGAGAGAGCTAATCTGGAAAAGCTGGCTGAGGAGAACAGTGAACATAGAAAGACCCCAAGGGAACAGCCAGCAGTGAGTAAACCCAAATGCTTTTAAAGTCAAAAGTCTGCCAGCCCTCAAAGTCTTCCAGTTCCCCAAAGACCTTATTAATGTCTTCGCATTGGCTAACTAATACAAAACCATGCACCTTCAATAATACAAAAAGATGGTTGCATTTTCAGACCAGACCATTCAGAGTTCCAGCAATATATACCCTATCCAGAACTAGAAATGGTAAATCTCCAGATTTACGAGGCCTCAAAATCCACAGCTACTTGGTTTTGCTAGGGTTGAGCCTATCAAGAGTTCCTCACTATCAAGACTTCCCACAGCCTCCAGATTCTGAATAGAACTTTGATGGCATCCTTTGGCAACAACATGACATCTAATATCTAACCCTGTGCTGATGATAACCTTATCCATTGTCTCATGCAGATAATAAACTGAAGAGAAGAGAAAATTAAGCTCTGAGGCATTCCATCAATACTGGTTGGAATTGATTCCGTAGGAAGGCGAACTAACCATTGCAACACTGTGCTTCCTGCTCCCACTTTCTGAGCTAGTCAAGAAGGGTGCTATGATACACAGATTTCTCTTTCTTCTCTAAAAAGAATCCTGTTCCCATTGGCAAGAAATTATCCAAAGCAAGTGAATTATCTAGTGTAGCAGAAGTCTACTAATGCAATTTATTGGATTAAATGAAGCATCACTATTGCTATGTGTGTCCAGATAGTTTGAGGACTACAGTGAAGATACAAGAGGGAATAAAACACACTGAATGAAGACAGCCAAGGAGAAAGCACACATATGGCACTTCTGCACAAGTTGGAAAGCGACTTGGCATCTCTGTGATTCCATGACTTTTGAGAGCAAAATAAAGCTACACTAAAAAAAACAACCACCCAACTTTGGTTATATGATGCTTATGGGCGAACCATGTTTCATGCAGGCTTCTGTATCATCCTGTCTCCAGAGCTTCAGCTTTTTCAAAGGGAAATGTGACTGAGGGACTTCTCCATTCACCTGCATAGGAACTTTTAGGAAATGTTCATATATGTTGAAATATACACACAAACATTTAGGATGTGGACGGAAAAGTGTGAGCAACTAACTTAATACTTCCATACAATATGGTTAGTCTTTGGCTTACTGTATGTTCACAGTTGGGACCAGAATTTATGTTGCTAAGCAAGGTAGTTATTAAGTGAGGCACACTTGATTTATGACCCTTTTTTATCACAGTTGTGAATCACGGCAGTTGTTAAGTGGATCTGGCTTCCCCATTGACTTTGCTTGCCAGAAGCTGTCTGGGAAGGTTGCAAATGGTGATTACGTACATGCCAATTGCCAAATACCTGAATTTTGATCACATGACCGTGGGAATGCTGTGATGGTTGTTAGTGGGAGGACCAGTCATAAGTTACTTTTTTCAGTCCCATTGTAACTTTGAACAATCACTAAATGAATGGTTATAAGTTGAAGGTTAAATGTAAAAGAAAGAGGGGGGATATGAGAAGAATTTTGCATTAACCGTATGTACAGCAGTTTGGGATGTATTTGAGAAGTGAATATTTCAGATTGCTTAGAGAATCAGGAGCTGCAGCTGGTGATGATTGTGTACCTATATAGAACACATAAATACATTAATTAGCCTTCATGAAAGTTAATAGAGTGACTGAATTCATATCCATAGGATAGAAAATGCCAGGCTGCTGACGTCCATGGAAGAAATGGCAGATTGAAGACAGCTCTATGAAAAGCAGAGCCAACAATTGCAGTAGAATGAAATACCAGTGAATAGATCATCTCTTCGTAATTCCTCTCTGGACAAGGAGATGACTTGAAATCATCCACAGGAGTTCCAGAGAGTTGCTTCTTGTGAGGAGATTGCAAGACAGCAGTCTCTGATGAGTTTAGGGCTCTGGGAAGTCATCTTGTTGAAATCATGGTCAATGCGGTGCACTCCGAGTTCGCATACTTCCATTTCTAATCATTTTTGGAAATCTCCTGTTAACTGTTTTTCAGCTATTAGGAACTTTTGGATTGGCATGTTTCACAGCTTTGAATGAGTTACCTTTAATCCTTAGTGAAAGAAGTTTCAACTACAAGTTTAAGAACTTTTAAAAAAATGGGAATAAAGAACAAAAGGCTGATTAAAACCTGAATTTAGAAAGTTAAATATGGACTGGGTCCAGATAAATTTGTAATAAGATTTTGGAATTAATTATAAAGAATCCTTCCCATGGGAAAAGGATGCATAAGAGTGTTCTCACCTTGTGACTGCCATACTACAAACTTGCTTAATTAGAGGCCAGAAATGCTGCTGTTATCTTCTGCACTATCTCTTCTAATGATGAAAAGATCTGAAGCTGTACCACTGATTGGCTTATCCTTCAAATGAACTCTGTTTTATATTGGAATGTCTCCTTTACCAATATAAGACGAGTGGTAAATCTTTTCCTGTTAGTCTGTATACTAAAATAAAAATGTTTTGCTTGAAAAAATTACCTTCTATTCATAGTAATTGTTACTGCAAAACAAGAAATGTGTATGTATTATTATTGTAGTTTTCAAAATTACTAACTGTGAAAAGTCAAGGCACAAAAATACATAATGTTTATGTCAGTGAGTCTTTTCACATAAAATAAAAAGTAATAAACAAACATTTTAAAAGTTAAGCTCATTTCAATTGGCATATCATGTCATATTCGATTTCTTTATGGAAAACTTACATGAAATGCTAAAAGATTGGTATTTTTCCTCACAACAGGCTTTCAAAAAACAAACCCTCAAGCCTTTTCCATTGTTTGCGAAAAAGATGTCCATAACCACAACAGCAACAACAAAAATGAACCAAATTAAACTCTAATTCTTCAGCACCAGTAGCAATACTTGGACTTCATATAGATTTTATTTCAATAGAGCAAAAGAATAAAGCCACTCTTCTTACAGCACTAGGCTCCTGATGCGAACTCCAACTTCTCTCTTTAATTTTCTTTTGGAAAGCCCGGGATATGGTGAAAATGTGGATGCGCCATCACTTTGTTTAAATTCAGCAGAAACTGGTCAGTACCTGAAAGTGGCTCATGTATTAGACACTATCAGTTTCATGACGCAAACCCCCTAGATTAGAATATAAGTGTATTTAATGAGCTTAATGTAAGTGCCACTTCAATGACTAATTTCATGCAAGGAGCCAGCCTCACAGGACCATTCAGACATGTGTATGCTTCAGTCCTCACCTGTGGTGTTTATAAGGCAATGATAAAGCTTTCCTGATGCAGTTCTGATCTGGAACAATAAAAAAAACTTAACCTGTATTTCAACGAACATACTATAACATAAGTAGGATCAACCGTTAAAAATACCAATTTCCTTACAGCCCACCTTTCCTAGTAAAATATCTTATTCAGGCAATGTTCAGTACTGTGCAATTAATTTGTTCAGCATCTTGGTTACATGAAATACTTATAGTATTTGGATAACCTTCATCACCCTCAGTTAATGGGTTCTTTTAATTTTTCTGGTGTTAATTTTTTAAACTGTCTTCCTTATATAACTGAATTCATTCTCAGATGCAACTGGAAAAAAGTGCCTTCCACTCAGCTTTGCAATATCAGTTTGGCTTAAATACCCCAGTATTCTGAATGTTTTACATTTTCTTTTTGAAAGAATGAACAAGGAGGCATAGCTCTGTCATTGTGATAAGAATTTAGATGTGCTTTCTCCGAGTCTTTTGTTCAATAATGTTGAAGTAGGATGAATAACACTGTACCCATTTCATGGAATGAAAGAAAAATCCTCACGTCTGAGACTTCTGGGTTAGACATCGTGGCATAACGGGAGCAGGATAATGGGGCTCCGTTTTCCATGTCAGATTTTGCTCTGCTGGGGACCCTAAAACGTGTCTAAAGTCGCCCCAGAGAGCCGACAAAGAAGAAGGGGACCTCATCAATTGCAGAGAGGTGGCAGCTCTTCCATTTGATCTGAGGAAGCTCTTCAAACCAGCAGAAGAAAGACTGGCCGCATTTATGTTTAAATATGTTTATTTTTGCTGAGTTTTATAATTAGGCAAAAAGGTGTTCTTAGTCATAGACCCCCTAAAACGTGCACCCAAATGAGTTCTTCTAGTCAAAGAAGCCTATACTACAGCTTGCAAAGTTATAGGACACAGAAATACCATTCTTCAAAGACAAAAGTGTGAATGGTTATGGTCATGAATTCTTTCTCCACCATGTCCAATTTCTTTTGAAATAATTGTTCAATAGCCACTTGTGATTCAGATCTCTTAGCAGTTCTACTGCTCTTCACTTGGATTGTTTTAGCTTATTGTTGATGGTTTTCTCATTTTTCGTTCCATTTATTAGGACAGGCTGAGAGTGGAATTCCCCTGTGGGAACTTCTCTGAAATCATGCTATCTTGTCATGGACAAAATGAAGAGCCAGATGTTCTGTTGTAAGATTACAACTTGGCTTCAATTTCTTTACAAGGATTATGGCCTGTCCTGCTTTGTTAGTTGAAGGTCAACTTTCCTGTTTCCATTATATAAAGAAGGAACAAAATCAATTATTTTCTGACTGCAGTTGAACATGCTCTCCTCAAACTGTTTTTATGAACAATATTCTTCACTGATATCACAGTGTTATAATTACTTATCAATGCATATAACAATATTTAACAGAACTCACACATGTGCAATCAATGTTTTGGTCAGCCAATAAAGTATCTAAATTACAGAAACTAAAATAATATAATTATGTACCCATGTTTAGGCCGTTATAGCCAAAGAATGATGATGGGCAGAACATAGAGAATGAACCTGAGGATTAGAAAGAAAAGGTTGAAGTCACCTAGGAAGTTTCCCATATTGTCTAGATTCATTGCATTTATGAATCTAGAAGGTTGATAGCACACAAAACTGAACTTAGAAACATGTCTTTGTGTACTACATGTACAGAAAGGCAAATCAGAAATAAAAATGGGGAAAGTGTAAAAGTATAGAACAACCTGAATATGCTATAGATGGAAATGCTTCTAGAATCCAGGTCAATTTTATTTTTAAGGCTCTCAGATAGTTCTCTCAAATTGTCCTGGATAAATAGCTGTTCCTTCAGATTTTACTAGGGTTGCAATAATGGAATTGGCTGAATGCTTCTTGTGGCATGAATATCATCCATCCTATTAAAACAGGAAATATGCAGTTTGGAAAGAGTACATTGAGCACCTCTTTCTTAATTATCTTTTTTTAGAACTCTGTTTCCTCTTCTTGCCAAGCTCCTTTGGCAGCAGCACATTTCATCTACTGCAGATCAGCCAAACAACATTTTTGAAGGCTGACTTAAAAAGACTTGAAAGTATTTTATGTAATGATATATCATGTCTATCATCTGTCTATTTACCTATCATCTGTTTCCCCACCTGTCTGTTTGTTCATTTTAAAAAATGCTGCTCTGAGAATGCAAGTTTGGCCCTGCAGCTTCCTTCCTTTCTTCTCACTGGCATTCTGGCCATTGGAAAAGGTCTCCTGGGACAAAACTGGAATGGGAGACAAGGCTGGCTTTTCTAAATTAAGCCCCAAAGCAAAACTCCCCCACTCAGAGAGTGCTGTAGGGCTGCTGCAGATGTGGGACCTAAGAATGCAGATGCAACCTGCATTTCCATAGAGGAGACGCATGCCTCTTAGAAACTAAGGGGCTCTCCTTGACACAGAGGGCATTTCTAAAAGAAAAAGAGAGTTAATGTGGAATGAAAAACTTCATTTCTTTAATTGCTGTAGGTCAGGCTGAAGTTCAGATTCAAGGAGCAAAGGCATTCTGAAAAAAATTGAAAAAAGGGTGCTGTCAAATGTCAGGGAGTGTTAGTGCTCTGAACAAGGTTTCTTTTTGTATTAGCTTCTGTCTTAGACTATCAAGTTTGAACTGCAAAAATGTGGAGGATTGTTAGATGGCAAAATCAAGCATCCTGCACTCCTTTACTGCCCTCTAGTCATCACTTGGAGTTTTGATCTACAGATCAGATAGCCCTGCGCAACAACTTTGTGGAAGCATTTTCTTCTGATAATTTTTGAATTTTTCAGAAGAAGGAGTATGACAAATCTACAAGGGAGATCTTTGAATTTTGAAAATTGTTTTTTCCCCCCAAAATATATTTGAGGTAGGCCAGGTTAGAAAATACACACTACAAGGAACCCAGGAATGCTACTTTATTAAACTGTCCTCCCAAAATAGAAAAACAGAGTCATAAATCTCAATCAGAATAGTCCCAATGGACATTCAAAGAGAAACAGTTCAGAAATTAAGATGAAATGAGAATAGTAATAGGAGGAAAAACTTTAAAATTCAGTGCAGGTGGCTTTCATTGCTCATGCCAGTCATAAACTGAGAATGCTTAGAGAAGAGTATAAATTTCCTTAAGATTTATAGTAATTTTGGTTCCCCCACAAGAACAGCTGCAGAAGAAAATGGCTCTTTTGCCCGATTCTTGGTAATTAACAGCCAAGAATAATGTACTTCTGAGTTGCAATGAGGAATAAAAGAGTACTGTAAAAAAACACCACTGCCTCCCAAGCAAAGTGCCATCTTCATTGGCTTTCAGTGAGATCCTCCTCGAGGATTTTGAACAATAATACAGAACAAAGCATCCACTGTAAGAAAAGCCAAAATAACCATAGTAAAACCTCCATAAAGAGGCACTCCCCCACATACACAATTAAACATTTACTCAACAATTGAAGAGAATATCTGTAGCTCAGGCTTGAACTGTGGAGCCCTTGATGCTCTCTGAGTTTGGTTTAGAATTTTTAGGTGTATAAAACCATCATTTTGTATCTGAATTCAGCTATTCTTAAGATTTTAGTAAAAAAAATTCAAGACAAGTTATGCAAACAATTGTCCTGTCTTACTATATAAATTATCAGCCCTTTAATTTCCTATTCTTAATGTAGAGTTTCTCAAGCTTGGAAACTTTAAGATATGTGGGCTTTAACTCCCAGAATTCCCTATCCACTTTCCTTAAAGGTGCTAAGATTGAGAAACATTAGTTTAATGTAACAATACGTTACTAAGAGCCATTGCGTTTGAAAAATATTAAACACAGAAAAAGATAAGGAAAAAATAAGAAGAAATCCTAAGTTAATCACTATGTTGTCCTTACTGAGTTGGGGACTGTACTGGAGCTGTGGATTATTGTCCAGATCAGACATGTCAAACACAAGGCCCGGGGGCCAGATGCGGCCCGTGAAGTGGTTTCATGTGGCCCGCGAAGCCATCCTGGAAACAGTGAGGGAACGGCCCCCACTGCCTTGGCCCTGGCCCAGAGACCCTCCTTCTGCCAAAGACCCTCAGATCTGTCCAACTCCTGCCCATGCCCCTTTGATGCCAACGATGTAGAGCTGGCCATGCCCACCCAGTAGGCCATACGCACTCTAGCCACGCCCACCAAGTAGGCCACGCCCACCCAGGCCACACCCACCCTGCCCCCTGAGGGCAACCACAATGCTGATGCGGCCCTCAGTGAAATTGAGTTTGACACCCCTGGTCCAGATAGTAACCAGCTCTATCCTGCCAGCTGGCTATTTTCTCCCTCTGCACTGTCCTATTCTGTGAACTAATTGTTTGAGAGTCTGATGGATCACTGCTCGTCATCCATCTCTTCCGTGCTATTAGTGTTTTATATACAATACTGATCTTCAAAGTAGCACTGGAGATCATATTTTGCATCTTGCTTGGGGGCTGGAGGTGAAAGTGCACACATAGAGGGTTCATACAGGCACCAGATATATTTGAAACTTAATTTAACCAAGTTAGGTCCACATTGCACTCAGCTATCAGGAACCTTACCATTGCTGAGAGGGATGTCCAGCCCTGGATTCTTTTGCCTTTACTCACTTTCCATCACAAATTTGATCTCTGGTTATGTCTTCCTGCTGCAGATCGAAAGTACAGATAGTCCCTACTTACCAACTGCAATTGGGACTGGTAACTTAGTTGGACTTCAGTAAGACATTTGACAAAGTAGACCACAACTTACTACCTGGTAAAATAGAAAAATGTGGGATAAACAGCATCACCACCAGAGGGATTCTTAATGGGTTAACTAACCACACTTAATTTGTAGTCCTCAACAGAACTACTTGTACATTAATGGAAGTATGTAGTGGGGTACCCCAAGATTCTGTCTTACTTAGTAGTGTTCAACAACTTAATAAACAATTTAAATGAGGGAATAGAAGGGGAACTCATCAAGTTTGCAGATTGCCCCAAGCTGGTGGGAATAAGAGACATTCCAAAAGGACCTTGACAGACTTGAATAACTGGGCACTATCCAAGAAAATGAAATTCACTGATGAGAAAAGTAAGTTTTATACTCAGGCAAGAAAAACCAAATGCACAGTTATACAATAGGTGGTAGTTGGTTCAATAGCAGTGAAAGGGATCTAGAGACCTAATGGACAACCACTTTTAATATGAGTCAGTAGTATGCTGCATCCCCCTGAAAAAGCCAATGCAGTCCTTGACTGCATTAACAGAGGGATAGAATCAAGATCATGTGAAGTGTTATCACCACTTTATAATGCCTTGGTAAGACCACACTTGGAATACTGCATCCAGTTTTGATCACCACGATACAAAAGAAATGTTGAGACTCTAGAAAGAGTGCAGAGAAGAGCAACAAAGATGATTGGGGGGCTGGAGGCTAAAACATGAAGAACAGTTGCAGGAATTGGGTACGTCTAGTCCAGGGGTCAGCAACCTGAAACAGTGAAAGAGCCACTCGGAACCGGTTCCCTCACAAAAGGAAAAACTGGGAGTTGCAAAAAATGTGTGTGCATGTGCATACATGCGTGCATGCGCAGAACAGGGTTTGACTGAAGAGTGGAGCCAAGTCGAGATATGCACCTACCCTGCATATTTGAATTGATTGGTTGAACTTCAGCTCAACCCTGACAAGACTGAGTGGCTGTGTGTGCCGGCGTCTCGGGAAATTCAGATTGTTCCATCGTTAACTATGGGGGGTGAGATATTACCCCCTGTAGATAGGGCTCGCAACTTGGGTGTCCTCCTAGACTCACAGCTCTCTTTGGAAGATCATATAGGAGCTGTGACTAGGGGGGCCTTCGCCCAGGTCCGCCTGGTGCGCCAGTTACAGCCCTATCTGGACCGGGATGCCTTGCGCACAGTCACTCATGCACTCGTGACCTCCCGTTTGGACTACTGCAACGCTCTCTACATGGGGCTGCCCTTGAAGACTACACGGAGGCTCCAGCTGGTGCAGAATGCGGCCGCGCGAGTGGTGGTGGGGGTGTCCCGATACTCCCATGTAACACCTCTACTCCACGAGCTGCATTGGCTTCCGGTTGTCCTCCGGGTAAGATTCAAGGTGCTGGTTATGACCTATAAAGCCCTAAATGGCATGGGTCCGGGTTACTTACGGGAGCACCTGCGGACGGCATCAACTTCACTTCGTCCAGTGCGCTCCCACAGAGAGGGCCTCCTTGGGGTGCCATCGGTCAAAGAGTGTCAACTGGCGGTCCCCAGGGGGAGGGCGTTCTCTGTGGGCACGCCAGACCTTTGGAACTGTTTACCGGTTGAGCTCCGGATGGCTCCCGACCTTCGCTCCTTCCGACGTGACCTAAAAACATATTTATTTGAACAAGCGGGCCTGGTCTGATGGGTTTAGGGGTATTTTAATGTTATTGTATTAACGTATTGAATTGGGCTGTAATATTTAATATTCTTTTAACTTTTATATGTTATATTTTATTGTATTGCCCTGTACACCGCCCTGAGTCCTTCGGGAGAAGGGCAGTATAGAAATTAAATTATTATTATTATTATTATTATTATTATTATTATTATTATTATTATTATTATTATTATTATTATTATTATTACTATTTAGTCCCACTTTGGACTGCAAATGGCAGAGGACTGGGAGCCGCGGGTTGCAGACTTGTGGTCTAGTCTAATGAAGAGAAGGACTAGGAGTGACATGATAGCAGTCTTCCAATATCTAAGGGGCTGCTACAAAATGGGAGGGAATCAACCTATTCTCCAAAGCACTTGAGGCAGGACAAAAAGCAACAGACAGAAACATATGAAGGAGAGATCCAATGTAGAACTAAGGAGAAATTTCCTGACAGAACAATTAATCAGTGGAATAGCTTGTCTTCAGAAGTTGTGGTGCTCCATCACTGAAGGTTTTTAAGAAGAGATGGGACAGTCATTTATCTGAAATGGTATAGGGTCTCCTACTTGAGCAGAAGGTTGGACTAGAAGACCACTTCATAATTTTACCAGCCACTTTCATACTTTGAAAATACTGGTGTTCCACTCATTTTTAAAGAAACTAATATTCCCCCAAGAACAATACAAAAAAGAAAAGAGACAAGAAGATGTCATTTTCAGTGGGGTTTTCCCCCCTGGAGTTCACAGAGAATAAGAGCTTTTAAACAACAACAAAAAGGGGGGTTTGTGAGTCCTACTGTCTTTTCATTCAGGATATCCATGCAGAAGTAGATTTTCAGCATTTATGATAACCAAGATCATATACTGAAAGATGATGAATATGAGGCCAGTTTAAGAATTTCTTAAGCAAATCTCACTCCCGACAGAGGTAAAATGTGCTCCGTGTGCATGCTCATACAGTATATCCCATTAAGTTTTATGATGGATGTTTCAAATGTAGGGAAAAGAAAGAGCCTTATTAAATCAGGTTTATATTCTCTGTCTTTAACTTTCTCCATCTGTCCACTTTTTTATAAATGAAATGGTCTTATATGTTCTTTCTTTAAAAAAAACCCAACCAAATCATTTGATGGTTATTCTTAAAATCTTTAAGAAACACTGCTAAAATACAAGGTTACATTTTTTTTCCAGGACAGTACATGCAGACTGACCTTGGAAATAAGGCTGCACCATTTTCTTTAACAATTAAAATCTTTTCCATTTTGAAATTTTCATCCAAAGTTTCTTACCATTAGCAGCAAGGGGAAAGGCAGGGTTTGGGCCAAGAGCACACTGGAATGTGAAGAGATTTGGGATTTAGGAGAGTGGGATAGCAATCCCTACACGTGCCCACCCCCCATGCCCTTACTTTCCCCAAACCGCATCATTCACTGACACCACGGCAAATATGGAATGGTTTCATATGGAGAACAACTCCCAGACTAATGTTTCTTAAACTGGTGGTGGTGATGATACAGTTTGTTTACAATACACTATATCAAACACAATATAGTTTCTAAAGTAAACAATTCTATAGAATGCCAAATAAATTTGACTTAGTTAGTCCTGGTAGATATTCCTTTTGTCATTTAAAAATACATTTAAATATCATTTATAAAATACAATTGTCATTTATAAAATACATAAAATCCTGCCAATCCTGATAAATAAATAAAATAAATAAATCCTGAATTTCCATTTTCTCTTTTTTTAATAGGTGAATTTTATTGGAGATCTCAGAGGAATTAAGCAAACCTCATCAAGTGAAAGATTTGTTTCACTTCAAGTGAAACATTATTCAGATATTTTCAATTATAGGCAATGATTGACTTTATTATTAAAAATGAGTAAACAATAGTGCTCTTGCTTTGTAACTTCATCAAATATATGTAATAAGCCTACATTTGATAAGCATTCAATGCTGTACAGTATTTGGTTATTATAGTTACAGTTTTTCATTAAATACCACCTTCCAAAATTTTGAGACCAAACTGCATTCCCACCAAAAATGAAAGAAAGTAATTTTTTATTATAAACTCTCCAGTACCCCAGGTAATATGTCAGCTACCTATAGGTTTTTTCCCCCTTCTATTCAGTTGTGTCTTATTCTCAGAGACTGCCTGGACAAGTCCCTGCAATTTTCTTGGTGAGGTTTTTCAGAAATGGTTTGCCATTGTCTAGGATTGAGTGACTGGCCCAAGGTGACCAAGCTGGGACTGGAACTCACAATCTCCCAGTTTCTACCGGATCCCTTAACCACTACACCAAACTAACTCTCTATTATAAATAACAGGAGTTATATGCTAGCAATGTAGGTATACATAAAATATTTCTATTAATTCTTAATTTTGATACGTTAAGATGTCTCATTTAATAACTATTCATTTGGTGATTTTTTAAATTTATGACAGTGAGAACAAGTGATAGTTATGACCACTCTTTGTATTTATATTGGTTATAACAGAACTTTTCAACCGGTGGTACTTTAGCATCTGGCAGGTGGTACGTGACCCCTAGCCAAGTGTAGCGGGGGAGGGAACCAGCTAAAGTGCCGCTGCACAGACCTGGAAAAGACTAACTGGAGTTGCAGGGCTGCAGAAGCCGCAGGATCAGCGCTGATTGCAGCTTCTGGCTCACGCAGAAGACAAAAGGGGGAGGAGGGCAGAGAGAGGAGAAGCTATAAAAGCAGCAGGTTTGGAGGGAAGAGGCTTTTTGTTAGCAAAGTAGCGAGGAGAGAGCGAGCGAGAGGGGTCTTTCCAAGTGATGCAGTAGTTAGCGAGCAAGCAAGCGTGCAGCCTTGGAGGAGATGTGGGTGAGCGAGTGAGTGAGCATGCGGCCTTGGAAGAGACAGGACGGCCTTGGAAGAGACGGGGCTGAGTGAGCAAGTGAGTGTGCATGCAGGCTTGGAAGAGACAGGGGTGAGCGAGTGAGCGAGTGTGCAACCTTGGAAGAGATGGGCAGTGAGTGAGTGACTGAGTGAGTGAGTGCAAAGGGTGAGGAAAAAGAGAGAGAAGAGGAAGAAGGGCCGACCAGCCACCTGCCATTAATAAATATGGAGAAATTCATCATACATTTATCAGTGAAAAGGGAAAGTGATTCAGCAAAGAAATGGCCATCAAAGAAATTAAAACTGGCACCGAATCGAAAATACAGTGAAGATTATTTGAAGTTTGGATTTTATTTCCTGGAAGAAAATGATCAGCAGCTTCCTGTTTGTGTTATCTGCAATGAAATATTATCCAAGCATTCCATGAAGCCTTCTTTGCTCCAGAGACATTTTACAACAAAACATAACAAGCACACTAAAAGCCAGTAGCATTTTTTATGAAGAAGAGAGACGAATTTATAAAATGCTGTGCTGCTTTTGTGAAGTCCACAACCATCTCGAAAAAGTGTCAGGAAGCATCTTATGAATTGTCCTTGATAGCAGCTAAAAGAAATAAGCTTCACACAATTGTTGAAGAAGTCATGGTTCCCTCTGCCATTGAAATTTCCTCAATTCTCTTTGATGCAAAGATGGCTGATGCTATTCGTAATATTCCATGCTCTGATAACACCGTCCAAAGATGAATACAAGATACGGTCACAGATGTTATTCAACAACTGGTGTAAAAAATCACAGCAGCAAAAGAAAATTGCATTTCCGTTGGATGAAAGCACTGATATCACTGGTGAAGCACAATTAATTGTCTTTGTGCATGTTCCTGATTTGGACGATATACTGGAACACGTATGATTTTCTCACCCACTACCTGGCAGAATGACTGGGGAAGAAATATTCAAAATAATGGACAATTTTTTCAGTGAACATGGAATGTTATGGGCTTGGTGTGTAGGAATTTGTTCTGATGGTGTAGCAGCTATTACAGGAAGAGCTTCAGGGGCGATAGTACAAGCTAAGGCAGGAAACAGTTCCATTGTTTCAAATCATTGTATCTTGCATAGACATGCACTTGCTTCTAAACGGATGAGCCCAGTGTTACATGAGATTTTGGAGGATGCTGCAAAAATAATAAATTTCATCAAAAGCCGGCCACTGAATGGACGTTTATTCTGGCAATTATGCAAGGATTTGGATTCTGAGCACAGCACTCTTCTCTTTCATATGGAAGTATGTTGATTGTCAAGAGGTGAAACATTATTGAGATTATTCAAGCTACGAGATGAAACACACCTGTTCCTGATAAATGTTTCATCACCCCTAGCAGAAAAGTTTGAAAATGTCTTCTGGGTATCCTGGCTTGCCTATTTGGCTGGCATATTTAAAAAGCTAAATGAACTTAATTGGTTGTTGACGGGCCATGGTCATAACATGTTGTTATGGAAGACAAAGTTTGTACCTTCCACAAAAAAATCTCCATGTGGCTAGGATAAGTAAAAAAAGGAAATATTGCATCATTTCCCAATTGAACTAAATTCTATTGTTGACACTGAAGACATTGAAATTGCCATCAAAAATCATATGGAAAAATTGCACACCGAGTTTACGTTGTATTTTCCATTCGTGTCAAGACAATGTGATACTAGAATTTGTTGGGTTGCATTGCCTTTCATTATGGACAATGTTGTGAATTCTGACCTTTCCTCTCCAGAGCAAAAAGCACTTGTGGAATTGACATCAAACCACAATTTGAAGAAAACTTTTAATGAAAAAACACTGACCAAATTCTGGAGCCAAGTTGCAAAACTGTACCCGGAAGTTGGGGGGGGGAAGCTATCATAGCCTTACTGTCATTTGGTTCCACAGACTTATGCGAGAAGGCGTTTTCTTTGTCAACACAGAAAAACTAAGGAAAGGAATTGTCTTTAGCTGGAATCTGATTTAATTCTATCAGTAAGCACTCTCCAGCCACGAGTGCAAAGATTAATGTCAGAGA
This sequence comes from Vipera ursinii, assembly GCF_947247035.1. NCBI lineage: Eukaryota > Metazoa > Chordata > Lepidosauria > Squamata > Viperidae > Vipera > Vipera ursinii. The sequence continues at coordinate 190,770,905 of NC_139512.1, forward strand.
AACAGGCACAAGTTTCCCATTAAAAGTGTGGTAAGTGGGTGTATTTTATCACTTGTTTCCTTTTTTTTGGTCATTAAGTTTTTGACACCTTGTTAAGCCACTGGTCATGTCCCAAAGGTGTCATGTCCCAAAGGTGGTACAGTCTGTGAAAAGATTGAAAAGCCCTGGGTTATAACATCCCTGCAATTACAATATTGTGATCTGCGTGATTAGTACTCGGCTCACCATTACATGGCAGCATCTTGCAATGATTTGACTGCCATTTGTAGCCTTCATTTCCAGTTTACTACCAGCAAAATCAATGGAGAAGCTGGCAGAGGTTTACAAAGGGCAACCTATGGTGACTTGCTTAACAGTGGCAGCCAGAAGGGTTGAAATTTCCATAATGTAACATCGTATCATGGAGATTGCAGTCCTAATTGTCCCATATATCTGACCTAAATTTTAATCCTGTCTAGGTTTTTTTTAAACCAAGGGTTTACATAATACTTTTGTTTAACTCTTAAAATATCTACTTTTTGTAAGAAATTGTATCTGACTTTAAACTGAGGGATTTATTGAAGCAACTGGGTGTCCACTTTCTCTTTAATAAAAATAAACCTTATTTTTTAAACTTTAAAATGTAGGTTAGATTTAAATAAACAGAGGAAAATAAATATTTTCCTTTATTTACTCCTGCTGCAAATTATTGTTTGTCAAAATGTTTGTCTTTTGCATCTTCTTATGTATATTTCCTGCCGCATTTCTATTGCTAGAACAAACACAGCTTTATACATCTAAAAATTCTAAATGTTTTGACTGTATCACCTAAACTCTTGACATTCAGAGAAACTGGCTTAAAACAGTTCTTGGTCAGGGATTTACTGCAAAGGCTATTATCTAATTCCCAATCAATTGGAAACTGAAGTAGAGCTTTGCTCTCATTCCTTTTACTATATTTTGTACCCTTGGGTTGGGTGGATTATAGTGGACCTTTGCAAAGCTCCAGCAGGACGCTACAGTCTGAGGCTTCGATAAAGAGTTTATTTAATGTGGCTCTACAAGCCATGTCCTACTTTTAGTTTTTGTATTGGAACTGAAGACATTTTTCATGGGAGCAAATCAAAGTAGCTTGCCTCAATGCCTTTGGCCAACGGTACTGAGGTGGAACACTTTCCTTTACCATTTCAAAGCACCCCCTCTACAAAATGAAATAGTGCTGGACCATACATGTATGATATTAGATTTATAGAGCTTTGGTTACCTTATGCTGTTTTCAACTTCAAATGATAAGAACTTCCTTGTATTTAGTGATGGATGTTTTCCATCACTAGGTAATAATAGTGGGTATTGTCACTGTCACTGAACAATTCTTACTGACAGTTTTTCCAGTCTCTTGATACCACTCATCCTCTCACTGTCATATCAGTGATGTACATATATAAGGTTCCTCTCTCAAAGGCACATACATAAAATCAAATTACCCTTTTCCATGGAAATACAGATACTAATGTTAGTCCTAAATGTGATATGGGACCCTTCATTGTTTCAGTAAACCTTTGAATTATACTGTTAGTATTAAAAAATTTAAATTACTTGGGTTCATCAAAGCCCTGCAAGTTAATGGAGTGGTCTTCATGTTTAGAAGTGGTCTACAAATGAAAGGGTCCTATTTTCTCTTCATAGATTTTTACACATCTCTTCATTCTTTTCATCTGATCCTGTGAATCTGCCAACGATGGCCTAGTATTGCTTTTATTGTTTCTATTACTGACAAGTTTAACCAGCTTAAAGGGATGAACTATGTGCCCTCAAGAGTAAATTGAAACAATCACTTAGCCAACAATGAATTGCCTTCATTTTGATTAATAGGCTAAAGTTCAAAGCTGACCTTTCCAAAACCTAAATTACTAAATCCCATGATAGACAGTAGGGGAAGTATATTATGTGGTAAGTGCAAGGTCACCTACAGTATAATCCAGCTTTCTAAATTAGGTTGCATATTCCTTGAGGAGTGATTCCTATTTCTGTAAAAGTCTAACATGGTTCATATTTCTTTAGTATAATCTAAAGCTTTCTTCTGACTAACATGAGGATGGACAGCTGGCATTCTGGAGTGGCAGGAAGAAGACACTTGTATTAGGCATCCAAGTGTCTTAACATAAAAAATAATAATAACTGGCCTTAAGCCGTACATTATATGTGCATGTATGCTTTGATAATACATTTATCTGTATTGGTGTAGCTAACAATTTTACTGCAATCAACCAGAAGCTATATTGATAGTGGTTGTGATTGTGTGATAGAATTTCTGCCACTTTTGTATGTGCATCATTCATATAGGCACTTACAAAGGCCGGGGCTTTGATTGCAGATTTACCATCACAATTTTTAGGTACTTCCCTCCCTTTGCAAATATTTCTGGTTCTATCTCTGGTGAAGAGAGAATATTCTTATATTGTTCAGTTCAGATGTGAAATCTGAGAGAAAAGATAGTGTCTTATTTATTTATGTCTTTCTTCAGCACGTATTCTACCATAATCTAAAGGAAGAGATCAAGTGAAACACTGGAACTGAAATGGAATCACAGAGTCATAGTGGGAAGGCATTTTAGAGGTCAACTAATCTCATTCTTTGCAGAGTGCAGGATCCAGCAGAATCTCTTTAGTTGATGTAGCACTCATCATTTAGGTAGCAGCCTACTCCATTGATATTCAATATGCATGGATTCATTCATCCTGAATCTTGATACTCTGAGCTCTCATTATCTGTTTGAGTTGTAAAGAAAATTCCATCTTGAATGAAACTGAAATATAACGCTGATATTAAATTCCTTGGTTGTTTCTTTGTAGAAGAAGGAATCATAGAGATTGGCAGTAGGATTTAGGGATCAGAACTGAAAGCACTTTCTGCCAGAAAAATGGATATTAAAATTTCATGAAGGATGGGCAATTTCTCATAGGAACCACGAAGAGGGTTAACATGATCTGCATGTATATGAACAGTAGTTTATCTGTCTGTTTTGATAAAATGTCAATTCTCCAAAGGGAAAAAAAGATAGCTTCTTAAACTACATTGACTTATTAAATAACAATCTGAATTCTGACAAAATAAGAATTGTGGGAGTGAAATGCTGTATCACAAGCTTGTTATTTGCAAATCTGCCTATCCTCTGAGATCACTATTTCAGTTCTAGGCTGATATATAGGGATTTACAATAAACAAGGTAAATTTGAATTCTGTTCCAAACATTTGAAATCTACTGAAGTATGAAAAACTTAAGGGATGCGGTGGCTCAGTGGGTTAGGATGCTGAGCTTGTCGATCAGAAGATCGGCAGTTTGGTGGGTCGAATCCCGAGTGCCTGTAACAGTGTGAGTGCCTGTTACTTGTCCCACCTTCTGCCAACCTAGCAGTTCGAAAGCATGTAAAAATGCAAGTAGAAAAATAGGGACCACTACAATGGGAAGGTAACAGTGTTCCGTGTGCCTTTGGCATCTGGTCATGCTAGCCACATGACCACGGGGATGTCCTCGGACAAACGCTGGCTCTTCGGCTTTGAAACGGAGATGAGCACCAGCCCCTAGAGTTGGAAATGACTAGCACGCATGTGCGGGGGAACCTTTACCTTTTACAAGTAGCAAATAAAAGGGGAAAACCCACAACACATAATATTTTAGTATCAGTAGTGCTTTGTGTCTAGGAATTTATTGTCATTATTGTTGCTGCTGGATCCAGCAACAATAATGACAATAAATTCCTAGACACAAAGCACTACTGATACTGGATCCAGCAACAATAATGTTTATTGTTTAGTCTTGCCTCCTCTGTATCACTTTCCTCTTGAGCTGCTTCATTATAGGTTGTAGTTCACAGAGTGAATTAAATGTGGTTGTTCTGGAGCTTAGATTTTGTTGAGTATAGATTGCTACAGCAGAATGGTCAAGTAACAACTTTGGATTACTCATAAGTTAAGTAATGATCTTGTCTGTTGATGTCTGTTAGTTAATAAGCATACATTTTTTTGCATAATGTAGTAACCAACAGAGTTGCATTAGATTTATTGTCTGAATTGGCCAATCCAGTATGTTCTTCCTGGGAGATGTTCTTGCTTATATTTCATTTCCATAAAGTGAGAAGAATGAGAGCCAGGAGTCTTGTTCTTCCCCAGCCCTATAGATTAGTCTTTCCTTAGAACCAAGGCTTGCTCCTATCTTTAATGTTCTCAAAATTATTTAAGATGTAAGTTGCCTTGGTGGAGCAGTGGGCTAATGCCTCCTTAAGTAACACCAGCTGCCTGCAATTAGTGCAGGTTCGAGTCCCACCAAGCTCAAGGTTGACTCAGCCTTCCATCCTTCCGAGGTAGGTAAAATGAGGACCCAGATTGTTGGGGGCAATAAGCTGACTTTGTAATAATGCTGCTTGGGGTGTGTGTGTGAAAGCCCTAACAAGCAGGCATATACATAGAATGAAGGCTACTGCTAAGCTTGTAAGCCGCCCTGAGTCTTCGGAGAAGGGCGGGATATAAATGTAATTAAAAAAAATTAAAAAAAAATTTCTGAAGAGCTTTGATGTATAGTTTGTCTTGCCATTCCTATCCTAAGTGCCAAGACCATTACTTGGTTCTCTATCTGAAATCTAAATGTATCTATCTAAAATTTATCTAAATGTATTTTGGATGATTCTAAATCTATAGTATATTTAAATAAAAAGTGAAAGAATATTATTAAGGTGGATATTAGTTACCTCCAAGAATTCTGGAATAAACAACTGGGATATTCTGCATTAAAAAATAAATAACTAGGAGCACAAAGGTTCATTTCTTACTATTTTAGATAAGACTGTTCAGCAAAAGATGTATTTTTATTGGACATCCAAGAGAATCCTTTGAAAAAAATTGGCGATGAATTTCATGTTGTAAATATAAAATGGTATGGGGACATTTACCCATATGATACGGGGTTTCCTACTATTGCCTTGTTTTGGTTTAATATTCAATTTTGGATATTTTGGATATTATGGTATTACAGTAAAAAGATCAATATGGTTTAGAGATATGAATGACTTCTGAATCATATACCAAAACCTGGAGCTTATCACTTGCTATATGAAGGATTATGGATTTGCTGAGCACGGGTAGCAGTAAAAGAGATTACTTTCCACTGGTTTTATCAGTCTTCTGCAGAAAAGCTCTTGGCAGCCAGCTAGCCATGCAAATGCAACATGCTCACTTGTTGTCCAGCTGCCAACACCAAGAAGTGCAAGCAGAAATATTGCTGCACTCGATCCCATTCAGTATTTTTAGTCAGCTTGCAGGCTGTCAAGTGCTCCTGGCAGCAGCATTGACTTTCCCTGCTACCCCTTAGAGGACTCCAAAGAAGTTCAAGGTAGGCTTGGAGGTGGACATGTTTCCAGCTCTCTTCCAGATTCTCCAAAAGAATCTGAACTAGGAAAGGATACCTTCTTTGTCTCAAATACGGCTTCCAATAAGAATCTGTAAAACAAACAGATGTATTTATTTATTTATGTAGACATAAAATATCAGTGGATTCAACATAATCAAGTTCCTTGTATTACATTCTTTTTGATCTCTGTAGATATTCAAAAGCTGAGAACAAATGGGGAAGGGCGGTTGAACAAAGTAATAAGAGCCTTGGTGGAGCAGTGGGCTAATGCCTCCTTAAGTAACACCAGCTGCCTGCAATTAGTGCAGGTTCGAGTCCCACCAGGCTCAAGGTTGACTCAGCCTTCCATCCTTCCGAGGTAGGTAAAATGAGGACCCAGATTGTTGGGGGCAATTAAGCTGACTTTGTAATAATGCCGCTTGGGGGGGTGTATGAAAGCCCTAACAAGCAGGCATATACATAGAATGAAGGCTACTGCTAAGCTTGTAAGCCGCCCTGAGTCTTCGGAGAAGGGCGGGATATAAATGGAATTAAAATAAATAAATAAAAATAAATAAATAAATAAAGTGTTATCTGAGTTCAAAGAAAAGTAGCTAAGGAGAGCAGAGTTTAGAAGCATGCACAAGAAGTCATCTTATATAAATCTGAACTTGAAATAAGAGCAAATATTTTTCCATTGCATTTCTACACTAGACAAAATTCTCTGTTCATACGGCAAAGATTATTAAACAGGCCATTTGTTTTTAACTAAATGAAGCCAAAATGAAGCCACTAAGCCAAAAAAATTTAAAAAAATTGAAGCATAATTCCAATTGTTTCTCAAATGCCAGTAATAAGCTTCACCAAGTTCCGCCTCTTGTCGTATGAGATTTTCGTTTTATATTGGTTCCACTAAAGAAAACAAGTTCATGGCAAGCTGTGTATTTCCATTCCACAATTTCACATTTGATCTTCAAAAATCTTATATGCCATTGTGATTTTGTTACTAAACTGAGTGAAATAGTGGACTTGTTCTTTATAAATCCATTCATAATCACATGGCTGAGTCATGACTATCTATGCTATGGTTCTGCAGTAAAGCAAATAAAGGTGCAAAGAATTAATTCAACTTCCCAATAAACTTCTGACCAATTTAAAAATTGTACTAGGCAACCTATACTCCATTGGCTCATTGTTAATAATAATTCAATGTTGTTGTTGTTGTTGTTAGTTGTGAAGTCATGTCTGACCCATTGCAACCCCATGGACAAGGTTCCTCCAGGCCTTCCTGTCCTCTACCATCTTCTGGAGTGGATTTAAGCTCATGCCTACTGCTTCAGTGACTCCATCCAGCCACCTCATTCTCTGTCGTCCCCTTCTTCTCTTGCCCTCAGTCTTTCCTAGCATTAGGCATAAACAGAGAAGCAGGATGATTTTGGGCAGGCAAAAAAACAGTGGGAGCAGGAGCAACTTCCAACTTCCTGTTGGCTTTCCCATTAATTTTGCTCATGGGAAGCTGCAGCTAACCGCAGCAGTGAGGTGGCATGGAGGCATTGAAGCAGCTACAACTATGCCAAATTCCAGTCCCATGGGAGTCACAAATCCTTGATTTTTTTGAATGAATGAATGAACCTTTATTGTCAAAGTACAACCATGTATACATTGAGATTGGCTGAGCCTCCCTTCGTGCCCCCACCCCCAACTTACAGTGACACAAACCCTCCATCTTATTACACTATGTAAGCTAATTGCACAATGCACCGGCCTTGCAAGTCAATCATGCATAAAGTTTATAAAATTATTTCCCGTTCAAAAGCCTAGCAGCCCATGGATAAAAGCTGTTCTTCAGCCTGTTGGTACGGCTGGCTATACTCCTATATCTCCTACCCGATGGTAGGAGAGTAAAGAGATACTGTCCAGGGTGTGAGTCATCCCTGAGAATTTTCTTCACTCTTCCAAGGCAGCGAGCCCTGGAAATGTCATCCAGTGGTGTCAGGGGACAGCCCACAATGTCTTGTGCTGTGCTCTCCACCCTCTGTAATGCTTTCCTATCCGCGGCTGTCAGACCAGCATATCAAACCACAATACCATACGAGAGGATGCTCTCTATAGTGTGCATGCATTCTGTAAGCTTACCTGCCATTGAGGTATGTTAAATCAAAACATGTTGCCCTATGATGTCCTGTTTCACCAAATTGAAGTTTACAAGCAGATAAAAAGACTGGAGGATTTTAGTAGTGTATAGATTTTAAAAAATATCTTTTTTTAAAAAAAATCTGTAGGATAGATTTCCAAACAAATCATAAAGAAACTAATGATTTCACACAGTTTGCTTCTTTTGCTACATTTTTAATCTCTTATTTCCCCTGATACGGTGTTACCACTGCTAGTCTTACTATCTTTTTCTTTATTTCCTTTTGTACTGTTTTTTTGGTTGCTTTTATCTTTCTGATGTAGATATCATCCCTGTACTTTTTCTATCTAAGTCACTAACATTATTTTTGACTGTGATAGCAGAGAAATATATTTTAAAAATAAATAATATCAGAAAGACCTTGAGATGCTTGTGTGTTGTGTTTATGTGTCTTCTCTCCTACTTCTTTTATTCTCCCAAGAACTAGGGAAGTAGATTAGACTTTTTGGTCTTCCTGAAGCTTTTCCTGATAATTCTTTTTAATTTCAGCCAATGATCTGCAGGGTATATTGGCCCATTACAGCACCTATGGCTGCATTTGAACCCCACCATGATCCCCCTGAAACTCAGAAGAGGGAAAGAGAGAGAGAGAGAGAGAGAGAGAGAGAGAGAGAGAGAGAGAGGGAGGGAGGGAGGGAGGGAGGGAGGGAGGGAGGGAGGGAGGGAGGGAGGGAGATTTTTGTATTTGCCCCATGAAGTAGCAGGGAGAAGCCTTAGAAGATCATGACTACTAAATCATGTTAGTGATGTTGCAATGAGGAATGCAAATGCAGAGGTGATGCTCCTAATACTAATATAAATAACCTATCAACCACATCAGTGTATTGTCAGCGTCAGTTTCTGGAATCTAATTTTCATTTTACAGCATTGAAATTTCTATCTGTTCCTGAAACCATCTCTTTATGCTGTCAAGAGCTTTGAATTGCATCCAGGGTTTTTATACTGCTAGCAGGAGCATGTCTGAGTGAAGCACAGTTGAAGGCATGCTTAAACCATGATTTTATGTCTTTAATTGCTGCTTTAATAACACATTGACAACAATTATGAGTCTTTCACCACAATAAATTTACATTAGAATCATATTAATGAGTGTTCTGATGATGACATATTGAAGAAAGAGGGACCATTTCCATACTTACTGGAAATGTCAGGGAAAAATTACTGACTGATACCAATAATTCTATTCTGCAGAAAAAGTACACATGGGCAGATATGAGCATTCTTGTGACACACGCTTACAGCATTCTCTAATCTTTTTTAATCACCTACTTTACTTCTAAATACATACATTTCTTTTATCTTTCATGTTCATATCCATAATATTCAATTCAATAGTTAATTGTAGGAGCTGGTTTGATGTAATGGTTAAAGGCACCAGGCTAGAAACTGGGTGATCATGAACTCTAGTGCTACGTTGGGCACAAAGCTAGCTGGGTGACCTTAGGCTAGTCACTGTCTTTCAGTCCTAGGAAGAAGGCAATATACACAACAAGAATTCCATTCTATACATTTTCTGGCTGTTTTCTTTGTTCCAGAATGGATCAATAAGAAAAGCTATTGCTTGGTTGGATATGCCCCAGGAGTCCTCTCCATCCTACTTTGAATGTGTGTTCCAAGAAGTAAAACGCTGAACACAATAACAGAAGGAAGTATGAACCATCACCACATGCCCTCTACTCTAATTTTGCTAAACATCTGTCATGTACCTGAGCTTGATTATTATTCCTGATACTTGGTCGTAAGTGAAAAGTGCTTACTCCTCCTGATTTCTCTCCAGGATTTTGTATGAAATCCAGTGTATGTCCATCTCACTCCTACATTATTTTGGAAACAAGTCTTGTGTTTTTGTATGTGCTTACAGATTCCATCTGTAAAAGGTGACTGTCGTGGTTATGATAGATGAAACAATTTAAAGAACTTCAAGGCAAGAATTCTTCCTTAAAGAATATTTTATTAGGAAACAAAGTATCGGCACTTACATAGCTGAACCCAAAACTTAGATTCCCTCCCCCCAGATCCAAAGTAACAAGTTCCAATTCCCACCCCACACACGCTGTCATAAATCCCCAATTAACACAAAAGCCACAGGCTTTTCTCACCAGCCCCTCAGCCTGCCAAAACTTTATCAGGCCATGTCCTTGAGTTCCCACACGTCTAGATTGTTATAGCTAGCTAAACCCTCAAGGATTTACTCCCTCCCCTCTTCTACATCTGAACTCTAAAAGAATAGAAAAGTCACATTAGAAGCAAAAGTAAAAATGGCTGATGATTCTCAGTTGTCAGAGCAACGACATCCATTGTCACAGCGTTGTGACATGATGTCAGTCAGGATGAACAACAAACATATTAACTACAGTGAAAGAAATTTCTCATTATTTAAGTATTCTTCCTGTTTTTATTTACTTATAAAAAGAATGTTCCTTCAAAATGTATTCAATTTTCTTTTGGGGGGTCATGTGACAGAAGCTCATATGGTAATTAAGAGTCAACCCCTGTCAACTTAAAGAATGTCACAGGATTGTAATGGGAAAAACAGGAAGAGGGTACCCTATGTACTGTATGCTGCCTACCATGAGCTTGTAGGAAGTCAGCACACACACACACACCCCACCCTACATAATGACATATTTTGGGGAATATTAAAAGATGCAGGATAGAATATTCCCCCCAAAGGAGAAATGGAGAAAAATCTTAAAGGCAGCCCCAGTCACCCTGCCACGGGAAAAACAGTTTTAAACTAAGAAACCTGAAGAGGCTGGCCTTTAGGAATGCAGATTTTTTTAATCCATTCAGAAAGACTGGGGCCACACTATTCATAAGAAAAATATCTTCAGCCACAGCTCCCACAGAAGGCTGGAGCTGACGGGACTAGAAAAACAAAGACTCCTAAAATCTACATTCCACAACCAGCTCCAAGGATGGGGCATGACCTCTCAGCCACAATGGGAGTCAGGCAACAATAATTAGAATACCAAAAGGGCACACTCAAGCACAGGTCAAAGTACATTTCACAACAAGCATCTCAAATACAAAGCCCAAAGAAGGTATAGAGTAAAAACCCAGCCACTCTCCATTTTGTCAGCTATCCCAGAACTACATGCTGTTGTTGGTTCTGCTCATAAATCAACAGGAACATTCTTTCCTAAGCAGCCTCCATTTTATCTCCAGCACCTTAGCCTCTTTTTTATATACTCCCGGCTTGGAACTGGACCTGTTTTTTCTTTCAACAAGCTCTTGAAGGAAAGAATAGATACAAATCTACATAGCATTAAAATAACAATAAGCTAAATGTTATGTCTTTCCATATTTAAAACAATAATAATAATTATTGATACAATTGCTAAGCATGAACATAGATGTTTGAGTGACAACTGGTGAAGGCAAAGTTACACAGCAAAGTTAATTTACTTGTTATTAAACCAGGAACTTAACTGTGACACAGAAGGACTCTACATGGATCAATTTCTTTGGTACATTTTTCAATGCCCTACTATTTAGTCAAATCAAACCTTTATTATGGTCATACACCAGCATAGTACTACAGTATTTAATCAATGTACAGATACAAAGGAAATAGAAGAAGCATTTTTTACTATAGGTATCTAAATCATTCAAAATACTTCAGTCAAATCAACTGCTAGTTGATTGCTAATAACCCCCCCTAGATCTAAAATCTATAAAACAATATGCTTAAATGTTTCATTTGATGTTTTAGCACACACAGTGTAGCATTAGCTTGTTATAAAAATATTAATATAAAGAAGAGGGGGAAACCTATTCTCCAAAGCACACAAGGGCAAGACAAGAAATAATGGATGGAAAATAATCAAGGAGAGAAGCAACCCAGAACTGAGGATAAATTTCCTGAGAGTAAGAACAATTAACCAGTGGAATGGCTTGCCTTCAGAAGTTGTTGGTGCTCCATCACTGAATGTTTTTAAGAAGAGACTGGACAGCAGTTTGTTCAGAATGGTACAGGATCTCCTGCTTGAGCAGAGGGTTGGACAAAAAGCCCCCAAGGTCCCTTCCAACTCTGTTATTCTGTATTCTTTAAACCAATTATGTTAAATATTATGATGGCCTGCAAAAAATGGAATAAATATTGTCAGGATGAACTGCCCCCTTTACATGGCCTCTTATCTATATATTTTTTGAATATTCCATATAATGGCAAATCAATCAGTCTCTATTATTGTATGTAGACAAATTTTTGTGTGAGATTTTTTTCATTACAGCAGCATATTTTTAACATTTCTGTTTTCATCTACTGAAATCCCAGCCTAATTTTGGTTCAACTTCTCTAAAGCACTTCTTGAAATAATAAGATAAGACTTTTTTCTGATAGGTTAAGTAAGGTATTTTTTCCCCCAGATCTATCTCCTCAGGCAGTCAAGCTATATCATCTATTTAGTAGAGCATTTTTTTCAGCAAGTCAAAAGGGAATTACATTTTTTATGCATCCAGATATATTTTTTGTTCTTTTTCCTTAGATTCTGGGATCAAAAACATTCACTAAAATAGAACTGCAATGAGGTTTGTGCAGTTATGAGCAGAAGGAGAAATGAAATACAATCTGTTTTCTTTTGCAAATAATATGTTTTACTTTTTCTTTTTTAAACTGAAGATAACTATAGGTCTCTTAGTTGCTGGGAGTGGTTTTGTACTGTAGCTTCTAGCATACCTCTTCTAGTCTACAATATTTAGAGGGATTTTTTTCTTCTAGTATTCTCTTCCTCTATAATGTGCTGGGCTTTGTTTGTTTGTTTTTCCTGTTTTTATTTTTTGTTGGTTTTATTTTGTTTTATTTTTGCATTGAGTTATCCTATGGAGTTAATTATTGGTTTGACAATGGCTGTTGTTTAAAGTGTGTTTAGGAAGACTATTAGAAGCAAGGGGATGAATCCAGTAAATTTTTGGTTTCCAGATTTAAAAATTGCCAACAAACCAATATAATTTTTATATACCAATTAAGGATTTTCACATGGTTAACATAAGAAGCTTTATAATATTGACTTCCAACTACCCATTTTACAGAGTACTGTAGTATTTTCTGGATAAAATATTTTTTCTCTCACTCAATATAAAGCAGTTCAGTAAGCTGTCCCTTTATCTCTGCAAGTACAGTAATTATGGATACAATTAAATTAATGAAATTAGGTAAGACTCTGGGCCCTTAGAATTTTCCTATTGACTGGCATAAGGTATATATTCTTATTTTTGTTTCTACAGTGTTAAAGGTTCTACAAGTTTTGAAAAATACTTTTCACTTTTATATCTGAATTCATCCAGAGATAAGAGATTTTATTTTTTACAGATTAAAGTTCTACATGAAAAAGGTATTAATACTTTTGACAAAATGTATTGCTATTTGTTTTTTAAAAAAAACATTTCATGTTTTGCAAAAATGATTTGGACTGTATTGACTGCTCAGTGGTAATACTGTATATGTAAGGTTTTTGTTTTTGTTTTTAATCTTATTTGGGTCAGAAGCATTGCCTATGTCTGTAGTAGCACTAAACTCTGGAACACCATTCCTCCTGGTTTGAAATTAGCCCCAATTCTATTGCCCTTTTGTAAAGCCCTTACAATCTGGCTATTCTCTGAACGTCAGGAGCTCATGAGTTGAATGCATTTGTAGTTGTGTTTTGTGATCATTTTTCTTTGGTTTATGTGTTTTATGTGTTTCATTTATTGTATCTTGTTATATAATTATTTTTTATTGTGTTAGCCACCAAAGTACCTTATGTGAGATTGGTAGTCTTATATTTCTAAACAGTAAAAATCTTCACTGTTAACAAATTAAAAAGAGTTTATAAAGAGTTTATATAGAATTCATGTTATTCAGACTTGAAAAGTTGGAATAACAACAACAACAATTGGTGTGTGGCTAACTGGTGCGGTAGCTGATGCAGTCCAACAGCATCTAATTGAAAACAATCTCTTTCCACCTGAGTAGAAAAGAAACCACCCCAATAAAAGAGGAACAAAAGATCAACTCCTAATTGACAAAATGATTTTGGAAAACTGCAAGAGAAGGAGGACCAACCTGAATGTAGCATGGATTGACTACAAAAGCACATTTGATTCTCTACCACATGACTGAATAATCAAGTGCCTGGAAATAAAAGGAGTCAGTAGAAACAACAGAAACTTTGTGCAAAGATCAATGGCACAATGGAGGACACCATTGCAGGTCACTGGTGAGAGACTGGTAGAGGTTAACATCAAGAGAAGAATATTTCAATGAGACTCAGTATCACCACTACTATTTGTCATTGCACTGTTTCCTCTGTCAATAATACTGAATAACTCAGGACATGGCTATCAAGCATCAAAAACATCTGGTAGACTATCCCACCTCCTTTACATGGATGATTTGAAGCTGTATGGAAAAACATCATCTGAAATAGAATCAGTGCTCAACACTGTCTGTATATATAGCCAAGATATTGCAATGGAGTTTGGTTTGAACAAATGTGCCACACTCACTATCAAACAAGGAAAAATAGTAAAAACTGAAAGAATCAAGATGCCTCACAAAAATAACATTAAGAGTCTGGATGAGGATGATAACTACAAATACCTGGGTATCCTTCAAGCTGACAACATCAAGCACACTGAAGTCAAGAAAAAGATTAAAGGTGAATACATCAAGAGAGTGAAGAAGATGTTAAAGTCCAAACTCAATGGAGGAAACGCCATCAAGGCAATCACCTGGGCAATTCCAGTCATTAAATACACAGCTGGAATAGTGGACTGGACTCAACCAGAACTAAAAGCAATGGATAAGAAGATGAGAAAAATAATGACAATAAATCATGCCCTTCATCCACACAGCGACATTGACAGACTCTACTTTCCAAGGCAAATAGGTGGGCATGGATTGTTGCAAGTATATCAGATGGTCAAAGAAGAAAAAAGGGCTTTGGAAGAACATTTGAAGGACAATGAAGAAGATGCACTGAAGTTAGTATGTCAGGAAGGCTTACTGACTACTGGAGAGACCAAACTGGCCTGCAAGAAAGACCAAATGCAAAACAGAATGGAAGCCTGGGGGAAAAGCACTACATGGCCAGTACATTTTTTTACAAAAATAGCAGGGAAACCAGATAATTACAAGATCTGGCAATGGCTAAGATCAGGAAAGTTGAAAAAAGAGAGCAATGGACTAATTCTGGCTACACAAGACCAAGCCTTAAGGACAAATGCATACAAAGCCAGTAATGAGAAGACAGCAACAGATAGTAAGTGCTGCCTATACAAAGAAGCTGAAGAAAAAGTGGACCAACTGGTAAGCTGCTGCAAGAAGATAGCACAAACTGACTACAAGCAGCGGCATGACAAAGTAGCAACAATGGTGCATTGGAAGATTTGCAAGCAATATCATTTGCCTGCATGTAAGAATTGGTGGGACCATAAAATAGAGAAAGTCATAGAAAAAGAAGTTAAATTGCTCTCGGACTTTAGAATTCAAACAAACAAAAACCTGCCAAACAACACCCCAGACTTAACAACTGTCGATAAGAAAGACAAAGTCTGGATAGTGGACGTGGCAGTGCCTGGAGACAGCAGAACAGAAGAGAAAGAACTGGAGAGGATTACAAAATACAAAGACCTACAAACAGAAATAGAATGACTGTGGCAAAGGCAAGTAAGGGTAGTACCAAAAGTAATAGGTCCCTTGGGTGTAATCCCAAAACAACTGGACCACCACTTGAACACCACTGGCATTGACAAATTTGCCATCCGTCAATTGCAAAAAGCGGCTTTACTGAGAACAGCTTCCATCCTGCAACAATATGTGTAACACCATCAAACATCCAGATCTACCTATCCCAGGTCCTTGGTAAGGACTCAATAGGTAGACAAAAATGCCAAATCCAGTCTGAACATCTGGCTGACTGTGCAATGAATAATAACAACAGTAGTAGTAGTAGTAGTAGTAGTACTAGTAGTACTAGTAATAGTAATTGCCTAACACCCTTGACCTAACAATTGTTGATAAGAAAGTCAAAATGTTTGGATAGTGAATGTGGCAGTACCCAGAGACAGAATAGAAGAGAAAGAACTGGAGAAGATACAGTAACAAAATATAACAACCTGCAAATAGAAATAGAATGACTATTCTAAAGCAAAGATAGTACCAACAGTAATAGGCACCTTGGATGCACACCCAAAACAACTAAAGTACCACTTAAACATCTTCAGCATCACTATCAGTCAATTATCAATTATCAGTCAAAGATCCACCAGATGGATCTGTAGCTGGCTGGCAAACCATACTCAGTGAGTAATCCTCAATGGCACTATATCCACATGGAGAGAAATAAGCAGTGGGGTTCCACAAGGTTCCGTCTTAGGCCCGATACTCTCCAATATCTTCATCAAAGACTTAGATGAGGGAATTGAGGGGGAAATCATCAAATTTGCAGGCAACACCAAACTGGCAGGAGTAGCCAACACCCCAGAAGACAAACTCAGGATCCCAAAAGATCTTGACAAACTTAAACAATGGGCCCTGTCCAACAAAATGAGTTTCAGTGTGGAGAAAAGCAAAGCTTTACATTTAGCCAAGAAAAATAAAAAATACAAGTACAGACTGGGAGAGACCTGGCTTAAAAACAGTAACTGTGAGAGGGACCTTGGGATCCTAGTGGATGATCACTTGACCATGAGCCAGCAGTGTGCAGCACCAGCCAAAAAATCTAATACAATCCTGGGCTATGTAAACAGACATAGAATCAAGATCACACAAAGTATTAGTACCGCTTTATGAGAAAATGGATTTGTACCATTAAGCACTATCTTCTTGCCAAATGAAGAGTTCTGGAAAACTCTTGAAAGCTTGTGTTGAAAGAAAAAGTCTTCATCAGAGTCCAGTCCAAGCCGGGAATAAACAACATGGTGACTGCTTAGAAAGAAGGTTGTAGTTTATTGAAGAGGAGAGCCAGACAGAAAGATGGCTCTGGAAGAAAAGAGAGAGCATATGTAGTAGGGAGTGGATTATACCTTTTTGGGCTTTTGTTTGAAGTTGTTCTTGTGTCATGAACTTTGACCTGAGTCTGAGTGTGCCTTTCTGATATTTTGGTGGTGGTGGGTTAATCGTATTATGTCCTGTCTTAGGGTTTGGGTGGGGTATGTAGGTTTTAAGGGTCTTTGTCTTCCTGATCTCTTCAGCTTCTGCAACCTTCCTGAGTGGATTATTACATCTGCATTTCTAAAAGCTGTTTTCTGCCGAGTTGTCTCTCTCTCTCTCTCTCTCTCTCTCTCTCTCTCTCTCTCTCTCTCTCTCTCTGTGTGTGTGTGTGTGTGTGTGTGTGTGTGTGTGTGTGTGTGTGTAGAAGTTTCTGCCTTTAAAATTCTTTGGGGAAATATATTCTGCCTTTTTAATATTCCCAAAAATATTTCTTTCTCTGGATTGTTCCCACCCTTGCATTCCATTCAGAGATTTTGTGTTAGCTAGATATTACACTAAGAGGTCTTTTAATAAGAAACTACAAGATTCTCTTAGAAGTTTATTTTATGCCCAGGCATATTAGTCTAAGTCTTCCATCTTGAAACAATGTACACTTCAGCACACTGATGCTGTGATCTGTATTGGCTGTTTCACCAATGCAAATAATCATTTATTGTTGCCATAATCAACTGATGAACATTTAATTTGTAAACTTGGTCTCAAATCTTATTTGAAAACCTTTCTCAGTTGTTACTGACAGAGGAAACTGCCTGATTTCTCAGCCTCCATTTCCATATGTGAAAAATAAAAATAGCTAACTATCTTCTTACTAAGCTTGTTATCTGTGGAAATGAAAGGAATAGAGTACATTTGGCATTCCGATGCAATTCATCTCACACCACTAACATTCTATAAACAGCAGATTTTCTAGCTGTGTCATGGTGACTTAGTGTTGTGACTCAGGGCCAGCCTGTGGGTCCGACAGCCGGGTCCGATGTATCGGAGGACTCAGATGTGGGGGAGGAGGGAAACGAACCGGCTGATGATGATTTGGAGACTTTGCAGAGTCCTCAGCCGGGAACCTCTTCTCAGCTGTGTGAGCCCGAGAGTGCGGAGGATGATGACCCACAGCTGGCCCTGTTCAAGGACGCCCGACGCAGGAGGCAGACGAGCAGGGACAAACAAAGGAAGGCTATGGGACTCCTCGGGAGGAGGCACAGGGAGACCACGCCCTGAGCTCTCTATAAAAGAAGTGTTTGGGGAGGGGCTAGTTGCTGAAGCCATTTTGTCGTTTGAGAAGTCAAGCTCTTGTATTTTTGTAACAGTGTAATTAAAACTTGGCAGAAGCCTTTTGATCTTGGACGCTTTCCAGACTCTTCCTTTGATTAGGGGTGCGAGAAGAGGGCTGGTTC
Source organism: Vipera ursinii (assembly GCF_947247035.1). Lineage (NCBI taxonomy): Eukaryota > Metazoa > Chordata > Lepidosauria > Squamata > Viperidae > Vipera > Vipera ursinii. The sequence continues at coordinate 190,788,829 of NC_139512.1, forward strand.
AGAACACTTAGGAAGTTGCTACTTCCTAAGTATTTGATAGTACAGATGCTCATTTATAATTGTAATAATTAATCACATTAATAATTTGGATTAAATAGAACCAGTACAATTTCCATGCTGGTTGTTTTGTGTATCTCTGCAAACACATGTTCTATCATCCTGGGTAATTCTTCACAGAGGTATATGCAAGCTTAATGTACCAAGTAAATCCTGAAGGCCAAACGAAATACAGTTTGACAGATAAGTTTTCATGTTGACTTGAAAGTGACGGCCATACCAAGTCACCACAGTTGAAACTGCAATCCCAAAAATAGGAAATATGGAGACCCAGTTTGCTGGATTGGTGAAGCTGCTGGACTAGAAACCACGAGACTGTGAGTTCTAGTCCCATTATAGGCATGAATGCCAACAGGGTGATGTTGGGCCAGTCACTCTGTCTCAGCCCACCTCACAGGGCTGCTGCTGTGAGGAAAATAGGAGGAAGAAGGAATATTAGGATAAAAATCTAATAAATAAATAGAATGCTCCCATACACAGTTCTGCTCAAAAATGGTAAACAGTAAAACCAATGGATGTTAATTCCACTACAGTTTCTTTGTATTTGTTAGTCTCAAAAAATACTTTAAAGATATTCAATCGCAGTGCTAAAATAGTTTCCCAGAGGTTTCATGTACTATTTGTTTTAATTCTTCCATAATTTGATATGCCTTTGCTATGTAAAACATAGATCATGGCTAAATAAAGCTGACATTTTTATTTATTTTGTTATGTACAATGTACAGGCTGCTCAACTCCCAATGACTAAACGGATCTAATGCACAGCTGTCATTAGATTTTTGTAACATTACCTGTATAGGAAAAGATTTAGCAATTGAATTTGATGCAGAATGCAATGTTATGCCTTTATCTATTATTGCTAATGATAGCTATTTTAGGTTAAGAAAATGTCCTATGGTTACTATATCTGGATTATAAAATTTCAGACAGCTATTGAGTGGAAGTAACATTTTCTATATCTTTATTGCCATCTAATCCAGATTGCAAAATTCAGGTTTTTGCAATCAAGAAATGATTGTTCTCTGTAAACCAAGATAGGCTTACCTACTGCTTAAGGCTTGTGGGAACATCTTGGTCAAAACATCTTTTAATGTAACCTTAATGTAAAACTTGGTTTTGCTGGTTGGCTTGGGGACCCAATGGGGGTGCTCCATGCTGGAGATGGCTAGTAGAATGATAGATATTCCGTACCATGCAAATCATACTCTGGTATATCGATTTTTTTATCTGAGTTTTAATGGTGCTATATTTATATATATATGTTTTCTGAGGTTTTCGCGGGTGTTTGTATGCGGATCTTTGGTCATTGCTCCTACACCTTCAATTATACGCGGGAAAAACCCCGAATGACCAAAGATCCATATATATATATATATATATATATATATATATATATATATATATATATATATATATATATATATATATATGGGGTGTGTGTGTGTGGGGGGGGGTGGGTGTGGGTGTGGGTGTGGGTGTGTGTAAATTGCTAACAAAGAATTAAGGGAGACAATTTACACAAATATATGAGCTGTCACCGGTGTGACTACTGCCTGTTCGATATATATACCACATGCTTCTCCCAGAAGAAGGAAGCAGAAGCCACCAGCCTGATGATGACGGATGGGATTCCATCGAAACGTTGCGCCTACACCTTCATTTCTACGTGGGAAAAAACCCGAATGACCAAAGGTCCATACACACACACACACACACACACACACACACACACACACACATATATATATATATATATATATATATATATTGTTGTTGTTAGCTGCGAAGTCGTGTCCGACCCATCGCGACCCTATGGACAACATTCCTCCAGGCCTTCCTGTCCTCTACCATCTTCTGGAGTCCTCTACCATTAATATATATATATATATATATATATATACATACATACATACATACACATACATACATACATACATACATACATATATATTAATCCCATTTATATCCCGCCCTTCTCCGAAGACTCAGGGCGGCTTACTATTTAAAGCACAAATCAATGTGCTTAGCAATAGCCTTCATTCTATGTATATGCCTGCTTATCAGGGCTTTCGCCCTTTCCCAAGCGGCATTATTACAAAGTCAGCTTATTGCCCCCAACAATCTGGGTCCTCATTTATGGTATTCTACTCAGAGTTGCTTTGGAAAGGGAGATGGGCGGCATATACATTTAACAAATAAATAAAGTATGATAAATATTGTAACTTAAATTCTTTCCTAAATATTTTAATCCAAAAACATTAGGTTTTCGAAAGTTAGGAATTTAAATACAGCTCAAGCTAGAATTTGCTCGAGAATTCCCTTTTTTTCAAACATCAACTCTAACACCTGTGACATCTGGGAGTGCAATAGATACCAGTGGGTTACTCTGAAGATATTTCTTGTCAAAAGGAAAGCTCATACTGAAACTAGAGGAAGGGTATTGAAACTAAATATGAACACAGACATCTGGTGGATGGAGAATCTGTGATATGCTGTATAGCCATTTGGATTATAAATTATTTTTAAAAGGTATTAAGCTTATGAAATGTAAATGTATTGGTAAACAGCATGACAGGTTTTTGGCCTAAACCTGATATGATGGTAGAGTGTGTGAGTGTATCTAATTCTGACTTACTCAGGATGTTACTGCTATAAAAACTCCTTTATTAGCTGTCTTGAAATTTTTGAACTAGCCTATAGTAAAAAATTGAGGGACATAGTGGCTCAGTGGGTTAGGACGCTGAGCCTGTCGATCAGAAGGTCGGCAGTTTGGCAGGTCGAATCCCGAGTGCCGCGTAACAGAGTGAGTGCCTGTTACTCGTCCCAGCTTCTGCCAACCTAGCAGTTCGAAAGCACGTAAAAATGCAAGTAGAAAAATAGGGACCACTACGATTGGAAGGTAACAGCGTTCCGTGCGCCTTTGGTGTCTAGTCATGCCGGCCACATGATCACGGGGACGTCCTCAGACAAGCACTGGCTCTTCGGCTTTGAAACGGAGATGAGCACCGGCCCCTAGAGCTGGAAACGACTAGCACGCGGGGGAACCTTTACCTTTATAGTAAAAAATTAGAAAAAATGTTCCAAACCGAAACATCCAAAGAATAGAATAATGGCAGCCAAAAAAAAGCAAACAAAATTGCAGTCCAGAAAAAAAAAGATGCATTTTGCATTCTAGTGTCTGATTATGTGCATGTTTTTGGTGTGTGTGGAATGTCCATCTCAGGGCATTGGTGCAAAGCTGCTTTGAAAAAAGGGCTTTCGAAAATGGATTCCTAAGCGGATCTTTTGACGGACCAGCAGCTGGCATGAGGTGGGCAGGTAGCTGAGACAGGAGAGCTCTTGGCTGAGTCGGTATGGAGCACTCTGCCTTGAACCTGGAAGCCTCTGGGCGGCCAGTTCGCCTGGAAGATCGTCGGCCACGTACCTGGCGCCTGAAGGCAAGAAGCAAGAGCATTTCAGAAGGGGATCAAGGGCAGTCCCACCCTCAGCTCCTTGCAGTAGTCAAGCCCGAAGCTTAGGCGAGAGCGGCCGAACCTTCTTACCGTTTCCTCTCTTCTCTTCCCCGGCTCCGTCGCCTAAACCAGCGTTTCCCAACCTTAGGAACTTGAAGATGCGTGGACTTCAACTCCCAGAATTCCCCAGCCAGCATAGCTGGCTGGGGAATTCTGGGAGTTGAAGTCCACGCATCTTCAAGTTCCTAAGGTTGGGAAACGCTGGCCTAAACCTCTTTCCAGGGCCAAAAGGGGACACCCGCTCAGCTATCCACAGGGACGACCCTGCCGGGAAAGCAGGAGAGAAAGGAAGGCGGCGGCGGCGCCTTCCCGAAGCCGAGCCGCAGCTCTTGGGCGCTGCATGGCTCCTGCCAGAGGAAGGGCGGGCGGCAGAGGCGATGAGCCGGCGGGGTTACGCCGCAGCCTCATCTTTCTTTCCCGCGCCCGCCTTCCTGGCCGGTTGCTTCGCGTCCGCCCGACAGCCAAAGAGGCCGGGCTACCCTCAGCTAGGCTGGGGGTTCCCGCGCCTCCTCTTTAAGGCAAAGGCAGGGTCAGGCGCAGCCCAAGCCCTCCTCCTCCTCCTCCTCCTCCTCCTCCTCCTTCCAGGAGCTTCGCCGGCTCGCCCGGCGCTTAAACTTCCAAGCAGCCGAGAGCTCCCGGCAGTCCTGACATGCCGCCGCCCACCTCGCTTCGGAGGGCTTCGCACGAGCGCGCCAGGAAGGAGCGCGGGGTGAGGACGAGGGGGCCTTGGCGCCTCCGCCGCTGCCTCAGGAGGACTGCGAGTGAAGCGGGGCTGAAAGGCTGAGAAGGGAGGGGGGGAGAGGGAAGCCCGAGGAAACCCCCCTCCCCTGCTCCCCTTCACCCCGGAGCCCCGCACGCGCGCACCCCCCCCCCCGCCGCTCCATTGATCAATATTTGGTCATCTTGCTGCAACTTGCTGCAGTGTTTTAACCGGGTAGTAGAGGGAGAGGAAGGAACCGCCAGCAGCGAGCGAGCGAGCGCGAAAGTCCGAGGCAGGCAGCGGGGCTCGTCAGGCCACTTAGCTCCCGATGTCCCCCGTGCTTTCGAAGAAGACGACGGCCGGGAGCATCCGCAAGCTGGCTCGGGAGGAGGAGGAGGAGGAGGAGGAGGATGCTGCGGCAGGTGATCCACAGAGGGCTCCGGTCGTTCTGCCACCAGCTGGGCTTGTTCGTCAGCCGGCACCCTGTCTTCTTCCTCACCGTGCCTGCAGTCCTGACCATCATCTTCGGCTTCAGTGTCCTCAACCGTTTCCAGCCTGAAATGGACCTGGAGCTCCTAGTGGCCCCGAGTCACAGCTTGGCCAAGATCGAGAGGAGCTTGGCCAACAGCCTTTTCCCCCTCGACCGCTCCAAAAGCCATCTCTATTCGGACTTGCACACCCCGGGGAGGTATGGCCGGGTGATCCTCCTCACCAAGCCCGGGGGCAATATTTTGCACCAGGCTGAAGGGCTGCTGCAGATCCACCGAGCCGTGCTGGAAATGAAGGTGAACCACAAAGGCTATAATTATACTTTTTCCCATCTGTGTGTGTTGAGAAATCAGGATAAGAAATGCGTGCTGGATGATATAATTTCAGTTCTAGAGGATCTGAGGCAGGCTGCCCTCTCCAATAAGACAACTGCCAGGGTGCAAGTGAGCTATCCCAACACTAAATTAAAGGTATGCTCTTAATTGCATGCTTTTGCCGATTAAAGAAACAGCACTTCATTTCTTGTCCTCAGCAGCAAAGAGAAGCATCGATGTTGTATTTGTTGTTGTTGTTTAAACAATAAGAGACAGCTAGGGCATGATTTTAACTGGGTGATTCTGTGGGAGAGGAGGGGGATTGGAAGGGGAAAATGGAGCAGTTCAGAAGTCCTCAGTTCAAGCAAGAGCAGCAGGCTGTGCTAGGAGTGCAGAAGTTGTGTAGAAAAATGCAACCTCTTGCTCCCCGCACAAACTGTCTTCTTTGGCATGGGAGCATCTTTAGCATAGACCAGAAGGGAGACTTTTCACAGGTGCCGGATAGCAAGCCGATCCTATGTAATGAGTTGCTGATCCGATGTAATGAGTTAATTGCAGCGATTCTGGGAGCTCCCTGCTCATGGCTGAGGAGCAAGTCCAGGGTGAGAATTAGGAGTCTTACAATGGCGCTGAAACTTGGATTGAGCCACCGGTGCAGCCTAGTTGGAGGAAAGCAAAATGAAGAGGGTGGAATTAATTCTGTCCAGTTAGCAAGTTAGTTGATGTTATTTCTTTTAATATTAAAAAAAATGCTTCATGGCTACTTCCTCCTGGTGCAGTAGAATGTCTCTGGAGTGGATGGCCTCCTGAAAGACATTTCAAAGGCCGATACATTGCGCAGCAAACAGAATTTTGGTATAACCCAAGATGTTGGCTATTGTTAGATGCCTTATCATCAATATTAGTGATGTAGTGTTGTGGCCTTACCTTGATTACTAGCAAAGAATGCAAACCTTTAATCATCTTCAATATTGATAATGTGTGTCCTAATTTACAAATAATTTAGGCAACAGCACAATCATTGATTGTATTGAAACCAAAGAAATGTAATTTTCTGTCACTACAGTTTTAGTTTTATCTACAGCTCAAACTTTGTTTTCTCATGTGTTTTATGGCAGCCCTCTCTTAAGACTAGTGAAGTTCTTAATCCACTAGTTGAAGATCAGACATGTCTCTGGAATCTCTGGCCATTTGATGAGCACAGCCCAATGAAAACTGGTTCTATTGCATTGACATTAATGACACTATTTGGTCATAGATGTTCTGATCTTATTCGTATTTTCCTTGGATATAAACGTTATTAAACTTGCCTTGGATTTACTTCCAAGTAACGTATATAGGATTGTGCAGTGTAACTCTCTCCACTATTGCCCTTGGGAATTCTCAGTATTGACCTTGTCTGGACAATGCCATTTCAGTTACTATTTTTTCCAAGTAGAAAATTGTCTTATGGTAGGAAATAAAGTTCACTCAGGAAGTGGATACATATTTTAAATAGTAGCAAAGTGTCACATTTTAGCTGTGGCAATATTTGTGCATTTTATTTCACATACATTAGTTCCATTGAGAGGAACAATTAACATATGAAGTGGCTTTTGCTCTTTATGCTAAAACTGAGGATTCTAGAATACCATTTACTTATTTTTAACTACCAATTACTCTTTGCTAAGCAGGAAAACGTTAACTTAAAAACTAATAGATAACTACTGCAGTTGTTTTTTATCATTGGGGAATCTTTTTTTTTTTTGCAGATCATAGTTATAAAATGGTCAGGGCTCATGATCCCTCATGGTCCCTCATGATCCCTCTGAGGGCTTTGGTGAAAGTTTGACCCATGTTGATGGCATCTCTGATGAAGTCTAGGAGTTTGGATTACAGACATTACTTGAGCAATTAACCCACACGATCATAAACATCCATTCTGGCTGGATAAAACAGATACCTTGTTCTTCCACCAAGCTGTGTCACTGAAGAATAGTGACATTTGGTGAAATTGGCCTCACAGAAATGCTTTGGTGCCTAATCTATAGTAACGATAGCAAATCAATATCTCAGTTACCATTGGATCCTTAGAGAATCATCCATGTCAGTTTGGCAAATAGGAAGAAGTTTAAGAGCTTTCAGAAGCATGTTAAATGTTTGTAAAACATCTGGAGCATTAAATCATCACTCTTTTACACAACATAGAAAGACAGCAATAGAAATAGAATCTTTGAAATGAAACCATTATGGTTGCAAATAAAATACATAAGTGTGGACAAGAAACTTTGAAATATTTGGATTATCCCATCCCGCACACACCATTATCCTTGTAATAGCTAGAAGTATCCCGTTGGGTAGAGGAGGGCTTTTCAATCTTTTCACCCATTGTACCACTTTTAGGATATGGCAATATCCGAGTACCACCAGTCGCCTAGCAAGGTGTCAAAAACTTAATGAACCCCCCCAAAAGTAAAAAAAGTGATGAAGTACAGGTAGTCCTCGACTTACAACAGTTCACTTAGTGGCTGTTCGAAGTTACAATGGCACTGAAAAAAGTGCCCCCCAAGCCACAGCCAAGCAAGACACCTGCCTGCCCGCTCAGCGGCGCTTTTTCTCCTGTCGGAGGTTTTCATTGTTGTGAGCATTTCTGTTGAGGATTGCCAATGGGGGTGGGGGGGTGTTTGGTTTTTATTCCCCCCATCTGCTGGGTGGTTGAAGCAGGTTTTGTTCACTTCACATGACCCTGGGATACTGTGACCATTGTAAATATGAATCAGTTGCCAAGCATCTGAATGTAAATCACAAGACCCTGGAGATGCTGCAACATTCCAGCTGTTTGGTGCTTCTTCTGGGCTCAGCAGAAGCACCGGGATCAGTGCCGAGCTACAGCTGGAGCCTGGCACTGATCCTGCCTCTTCCGCTGAGCCCTGACAGCCCTACAGCTCCAGCCATCTCTCTCTCAGGCTTGTACGGTGCTGCCACTGGTTCAGCTAATTCCCCTCCTCCGCTACCACTTTTCTAGGATGGTCGCGTACCACCTGCCAGGTGCCAATGTACCACAGGTGGTACCTGTACCACTGTTTGAAAAGCCCTGGGATAGAGTTACCATACATTGTTATGAGAGAGAGGAATTCCGAGTGACTGGAAAAGGGATTGTGAAACTAGAAATAAGACTTTACTTGGGGATTGGAATAAGCAATAGTTACAAGCAATTATCCCTACCTGGAACTGAGTAATGGCTGAACTATGATAGGCTTTCTTTTTTTCTGGGTAGGCGGGTATTCTTTCAAAGAAAACATTCTCAGAAATAAAGATTATACTGGAGAGGTGCTCTATGTTATACAGCATGCCAACTTCTCATTTTACTATTAAACAGTTTTTTAAAAATCAGTCGGGGTTAAGAGCCTTCTGAGCCCCAAGAACCATTGGCACTTTGGAGCATCATGTTATAGATCGTAGAACCAAGGTATTTTTCTCACTTGATTCTTTAAATTGAGAAAAGTAAAGCATAATGTTCTGATGTTTCTGTTTCCACTTAAGTGCCTGATTCTACAAGTTAATGTTATACTTGTGTTTTGATCAGTTTTGAATCTATACCTAATAAGTAACAGAATAACAGAGTTGGAAGGGATTTTGGAGGTCTTCTAGTGCAACCCCTTGCGCAAGCATGAGATCCTATATCATTTTAATCAAATGGTTGTCCAATCTCTTCTTAAAAGCCCCCAGTGATGGAGCACCCACAACTTCTGAAGGCAACCCATTTTACAGATTGATTGTTCTCACTGTCAGGAAATTTCTCCTTAATTCTAGGTTGGGTCTTTCCTTGGTAAGTTTCTATCTGTTACTTCTTGTCCTGTCTTCAGCTGCTTAAGAAATCTAAAGCACTTGAAGATTACCTATTCCCTGCTCTCACTAATTGGTCTATTTAGGCAAGGAGATGTTTACATATGGGGGTTATAGATTCCTAAATGATTGGATTCATATTTTGGAAGTGCTTTTGGAAAATGTTGTTATTAGAGACTTAGGTGGCTTTTTTTTTTAATAGAGCTGATATCCATTTGTGGCCTTTCCTGAACTGAAATGTCCTGGCCAATTGATGACATTTAGGATGACTGCTATAACAGCTATATGTAGTTATAACTATATAGCAATTGCCTCTCAAAAGTATATTAAATGGAGTTATATTATAAATTTTCTATATTATATATCTTTGAAGAGAAAGCTTGGTTTCAGTTGAAACACAACCACTAGGTGGAAACATTTTTCTCCAATTCTGCAGGAGCTGTGTCTGTGCTCAGAGACTCAATTTGTACATCATACTTAACTAGAGTCACTTGTTGAGATGGGCGGCTATAGAAATAAAATAAAATAAATAGTTTAACCATGTTTTGATAAAATCACTGTTGGCTGAGTTTACATCATATACTAAGCCATGGTTTGTTTGCTTCTGACTTACGTATTGTGTGAATTTAGGCACAGTGTTGTAATTATAAAGCTTAAGAATGCTTGAGATCTAGTTATCTTTATAATTACAACATTGTGTCTGAATTCACACAATACGTAAATCAGAAACCATGGCTTAGTATGTGATGCAAATTCAGCCAACAGTGGTTTTATCAAAACATGTTTAAATTATTTTGTTTATTTGATTTATTTATTTGATTTCTATCTCAACAAATGACTCTATCTAAGTATGATGTACAAATCTCTCTCCCCCCCCCCTCCTACATCTCCAGCATGCTGTAGTCACTGGTGGAAGATCCCTTTCAGATGTTCCTGGCAAGTTACATGATATATGTGGTGAATGGATGTGGAAACGTTTTCATTAATGCTGACATTTCATATATGCAAAATTCTCACAGAATTTTCGCTCATATTTTGGGCATACTTTTTTGGGTTATCTCCAGTTTTATCACTTCTGAGTTTTAAACTGAAATCTGCTACTAAAATTCTAGTCATAAAGTACAGTACTCTGGAAACTGGATAAAGAATGATATATGTGTGTAGAATGAGTAAATAAATGAAACACATATCCTGTCCCACAGCAATCGCAGGCAATTGTGCTCTGAGTGTCTCAGCTACTGTATACTCTTTACATGGTTAAGTAGAGAGCGAGCTTTCAGAATGGCTGTACTTTCTTATACAATTGAAAATAATAGTATATTAGTATATTACTTTCAATAGCTTTAAATTCTAAGGTAATATGCTCTATGAGGTTTGGATAATATATACATTTTACCAGAGATATGTTCATTTAACAGATCAAGGACCATGTTATCATTTTAGTCAGTGAAATAATCATTTTATCTATTTTACCTGTATTTCTTAAGGAAACAACTCTATTTCAAAATAATTTGTATATCTTTCTTGTGATTAAACCACTTTAGTAGTGAATAAAAGAAACATAGAATATGAATAAAAATGGTATCAAGAACATCTCAATTTATATTATACAACCTTGTGCAATTCCCCAAGTCTCTGTAACGTCTCTGAGTGTACATCTTAGAGTACAGTATCTTCTCTAGGTGCTTTTACACATGCTGAAGATAACTAATGCTTCCCTGGGATACTGCCACAAATTGGCTGATTGATCCTTCCTAGCTGAGGGTAAAGTTATTGGGGCATGGGGAAGGTAGACTCTGTTGTTCTCTTTCTGAGTAGAAGACAGGCAGGTAATAAAAGGTTGGTTCACTCATCTTCACTTCCAAAGCAATGTTCCTTGATACGCTCCCTGAACTTCACAGTCAGCTCTGCTCTTTTGTGCAAGGGAATTGCCTTCAGAATATGAAGGTTGTGTTGCCAAAAGGATTTTCTTCCAAAGAGAATGTCTTATGTAGCTACACCGGACTGCTCTGAAAGACTACTTGGAAGCTACAACTTATATGCACTGCAGTGATGTGTGCAGTAATTGGCGTATGGTATCACAATAAGTCAATATGGTATCCAGGACTTTTTGTGAAGGAAAGGGAGGAGAGGAGAGGAGAGGAGAGGAGAGGAGAGGAATCAGTAGAGGAACAGACAAGACAGCAGATACAAAAACAGGAAAATAATAGAAAAGGAAAAAATACAAAAAAAGTTGATGGTGGCAAGAAAATTGGTAGTAACTTGCAAAGAATGTGGGATAAAGTTGGCAGTCTATTAATAAAAAATCATTCCATAATTAAGACCATAAGCATGAAAAATGGATTGAATAATTCCCTCCCACCTGAATGGGGATCAGTGTGGTGATCAGACTTTGCAGTCACTGCAATGAGTGCAAAATAGTTTAATGCCTCTAGAATGGTTAGTGCCATTTATATTTATTATTGTTTTAGAAAAGCTAATACATTCCTCAGAAAATGCAAAATGTGTTTGTCTTTATCCATTACCCAGGATAAGCTCCAACATATGGACATTAATATTAATATATCTAACTGTCCTTCAGTTTTTTTTCTGGAGCCTTTGTGCCTATCTATCTAAAATTTGTCAAGTTTTGCAGTCTGTTGGGTTTGAATGAGATTTTACCTCAGGACTCTTTTTGAAATTTTGTCTACATTAAAATATTTTTTTTGAAAATGTAGGTAAGTCATACAAATCTTCTCCAATGGCATTCATGTATAAAGATGCCACTGGGTCTTCTCCAATATATCCAGTCCAATAAATATATCATTCTGCCTGCTGAAAACAAGCGATGAACTTGATATATTTTCATGTATTGCAGCTCTAGCTGACTGAATCTTGTCTCTTTTTTCATGAAATGTTGGTAATGCCTTCAGAATTCCAGATACATTTTCTCAGAACTTGATTTCATCATTCTATAAGGTGGGGGAATTAAACTTTGTTTCCTAAGTAGATTTTTCCATTCAGAAGAAATATTGACACCCCAAAATCAGAATACCTGGATTAGAGTTTAGTCAAGAGACAGCTAAATTCAAAATGAAAACTTAGAACTATACACACTGTACAAGTAATCAATCTTTTTCTGATTTTAGTTTACTTCTGAAACTTGGGAACTTCCTTAAAATACTTCTATTTTTATCATATTAGCATTCTGTAAAGTGCTTTTGGCCAAACATTGGATCTACCATTATATAAGTGGCTTAGTCCAACAATCTAATCACTGCCATATTGGAAAACAGTGAATGACTAAAGAAACATAGATTCACTGAACCTCACAACAATTTGAAATGCTCCTTACAGAAATCTAGTCATGATTTGATGAGTCTTCCTAAAGATATGTGCCTTTCCAGATGCTGTCTGTCTGTCTGCAAATTAAAGCAAGAGTAAAAACACATACATCTACAAAAACATAAGACCCAAAGGACCCAAAACATTGATTAGTACAACCATGAAATCGGCTTCTTTATGTATGTGAGGACTCAGGCTTGAATCCAGAACTAAATCTCTAGAACCCAAAACCAATCACAAATCCCAAGAAAACAAAGCAAACAATGAGGTAGGCAGTGATGAAAAAAAAGAAAAACTCAAACAACCAGGAGACACAGGAAACACACCCATGCACAGGCATAAAAGTCTTAACTGCTTATATACCAACACTCAAAGCTTGGGGAACAAACAGGGTGAACTAGAATCAATAGTACATGAGGGAATGTATGACATAGTTGGCATAATAGAAACCTGGTGGGACGAAACCCATGAATGGAATGGACTGATGGATGGATACAAATTGTTCAAAAGAAACAGGTCTACAAAAAGAGGAGGGGGAGTTGCACTATATGTAAGAGAACACTACATATCTGCAGAAATGCACATGATCAAACATAAAATCTCTCCAGAATGTATATGGGTCAATGTAAAAGAAAAAAAGTGACATTGCCATAAGTGTATATTACAGGTCACCCAACCAATCAGAAGAAATAAATGAACTCTTTGCCAATCAGTTAACAAATGCATGTAGGAAGCATACCACAGTAGTAATGGGAAACTTCAATTATCCAGATATCAACTGGGAGACAAACTCTGCAGTGAGCAGGAGATCAAACAGATTCCTAATCAACCTAGCCAACAACTTTGTCACCCAAAAGGTGGAGGAGGGAACTAGATGCAAAGCTACACTGGACTTAATCTTTACAAACAGAGAAGAAGTCATAGAGCAGACATGTCAAACACAAGGCCCGGGGGCCGGATCCGGCCCGCGAAGTGGTTTCATGCGGCCCGCGAAGCCATCCTGGAAACAGTGAGGGAACGGCCCCCACTGCCTTGGCCCTGGCCCAGAGACCCTCCTTCTGCCAGAGACCCTCAGATCTGTCCCACTCCTCCCCCATAGGCACCCTTGATGCGAATGATGTAGAGCTGGCCACACCCACCCAGTAGGCCATACGCACTCTAGCCACGCCCACCCAGTAGGCCACGCCCACCCAGGCCACACCCACCCGGCCCCCTGAGGTCAACTGCAATGCTGATGCGGCCCTCAATGAAATTGAGTTTGACACCCCTGTCATAGAGGGAATTGTAATTACTGGAACCTTGGGCTAAAGTGACCATGTCATACTGGAATTTAATATAATGCAAACACTAGCAATAGAAAACAATCCAACCAATGTTCTAAACTGAAAAAGAGCTGATTTTAACAAACTCAGAGAGAACCTAGGAAAAATCCCATGGATGAAAATCCTAAAGGGGAAAACAACCCAGGAAGTGTGGGAAACCCTGAAAAATGTGATCACAAAAGCTCAGACCAGCACAATATCACTGAGAGAGAAAAAACAAGAAATCTAAGAAGAAACCAGCATGGCTGCACAAAGAGCTCTCTAACAAACTAAAAGACAATAAGGACAAATACAAAAATGGAAAGAGGGGCACATAACTAAAGCCGATTATCAGCAGACAGCCAGAACATGCAAAGATGAAGTCAGGAAAGCAAAGGCTCAGAACAAACCAAGACTCGCAACAGAAATCAAGGACAATAAAAAAAAGTTTCTTCCAACATATTAACAACAAGAAAAAAATCAAGGAACCTATAGGCCCACTAAAGAGAGAACATGGCAAGGAAATTACAGGGAACAGGGAGAAAGCAGAGCTACTTAACTCATACTTTGTGTCAGTCTTCACACACAAAAAATACTATAGCCCAACACACAAAAAAAACCTGCAAAAGACATACTAGAAACAAAAAATTAAATAAGCAAGAAAATGGTAAGGGAACACCTATTCAACCTTGACAAATACAAATCACCTGCACCAGACAGGTTACATCCCAGGCTTCTGAAGAAGCTGACAGATGTTATCTCAGAACCACTGTACCACATCTTTCATAAATTCTGGACCATTGGGAAGTACCTGAGGATTGGAAAAGGGTTAATGTAGTCCTAGTCTTCAAGAAAGGAAAAAAAATTCCAATTCCAATTACTAAAATTAAATAATTTTATTGTAAATATGTAAACTAAATATATTTGAAATATATATCAACAGAAAGCATTATGTGTGATACATGCAGTTGCTTATTCATAGTCCAGGACAGAGACATGGGTAATTTTTCACAGAAACACTTTGGAGGCAATTATCAAAAACAGAGTAATTTACTGGGAAAAACAACAACAGGAATTTGTTAACATCAATATCTGGGAATATCCTAGAAAAGATAATTAAAAAACAGATCTGGGAACAACTAGAAGCAAACAAAGTCATAACTACTACCCAGCATGGGTTTGTTAAAAACAGATCATGCCAAACCAATCTCATCGCATTCTTTGATAAAGTGACTAAACTAGTAGACCAGTGAAACATAGTGTACGTACTTAGATTTCAGTAAGGCATTTGACAAGGTAGACCACAACCTACTCCTTGGTAAGCTAGGAAAAGGTAGAATAGACAACATCACCACCAGATGGATCTGTAGCTGGCTATCAATCCTCAATGGCACTACATCCACATGGAGAGAAGTAAGCAGTGGGGTACCACAAGGTTCCATCTTAGGCCCAGTACTCTTCAATATCTTCATCAATGACTTAGATGAGGGAATTGAAGGGGAACTCATCAAATTTGCAGATGATAACAGAAAGGGAGAAATAGCCAACACCCCAGAAGACAAACTCAGGATCCAAAAAGGTCTTGACAAACTTGAACAATGGGCCCTATCCAACAAAATGAGTTTCAATGTCGAGAAAAGTAAAGTCTTACGTTTAGGCAGGAAAAACCAAAGGTACAAATACAGATTGGGAGAGAACTGGCTCAAAAACAGTAACTGTGAGAGTGACCTTGGAGTCCTAGTGGACGATCACTTGACTATGAGCCAGTAGTATGCAGCAGCAACCAAAAAAGCTAATACAATCCTGGATTGTATAAACAGAGGCATAGAATCAAGATCACATGAAGTATTATTACCACTTTATAAAACCCTAGTAAGACCACACCTGGAATACTTCAGCCAATTTTGGTCAACTTATCACAAAAAAGATGTTGAGAGTTTGCAAAAAATTCAGAGAAGAGCAACTAAGATGATCAAAGCCCTGAAGGATAAAACATATGAAGAACGGCTGCAGGACTTGGGTTTGGCTAGTCTAAATAAAAGAAGAAATAGGGGAGACATGATACAGTATTCCAGTATCTGAGGGGCTGCCACAAGGCAGAGGGGGCCAGGTTGTTCACCAAAACACCAGAGGGAAGGACGAGAAACAATAGTTGGAAAATGATTAAAAGAGAAGCAACCTGGAACTAAGGAGAAACTTCCTGACAGTGAGGACAATTAACCAGTGGAACAGCTTGCCTTCAGAAATTGTGGGTGCTCCATCACTGGAGATTTTAAGAAGAGACTGGACATTCACCTGTTTGAGATGGTATAGGTTCTCCTGCTTGAGCAGAGGGCTGGATTAGAAGACCTCCAAGGTCCCTTCCAGCTCTAATCCATTCAAGTAAATCTCCTAATCCTTACTCAAAAGCCCACAGAATCAGGGCCAATCTGATCTCTGGAGCCACCAGAACCAGTGTTTTATTGATGGATAACCACAGGAGAAAGAAATTATATTAGCATAAGCTGTAATATGGAGGCATTTTCTATTGCTTTTGATATCAGTTTCCTCAAAAGTAGTCATGAAAGGGCTTTAGAAACTAAACATCCATGCCTATAAAGGCCTCTGCCATTTTTCTGCCTCATGACAAGCCAATTTGCAAAGAAGACTATAAAACAAATCAAGTTTATTGCTTCTGATGTTCTGTGCAGGTAGTTCAGAATATTATTTTTATTATATTTATATTTATTAAATTTTTATACCGCCCTTCTCCCGAAGGACTCAGGGCGGTGTACAGGGCAGTAAATATTAAAAAGCAAAGTACAAAAGTTAAAAACAATTAAATAATTTATGCCCAATCTATACAATAGTTAAAACCATATTAAAAACCCAACCCCAAACCCATCAGACCAGGCCGGATTGCTCAAATAAATAAGTTTTTAGATCCCGCCGGAAGGAGCAAAGGTCGGGGGCCATACGGAGCTCAACCGGCAAGTGGTTCCACAGGTCTGGCGCGCCCACAGAGAATGCCCTCCCCCTGGCGGCCAGCAGTCGACATTCTCTGATCGGAGGCACCCTGAGGAGGCCCACCCTGTGGGAGCGCACTGGACGGAGGGAAGTTGATGCCGGCAGCAGGTGCTGCCGTAGGTAATCCGGACCCATGCCATGTAGGGCTTTGTAGGTCATTACCAGCACCTTGAATCTCACCCGGAGGACAACCGGCAGCCAATGTAGCTCGTGGAGCAAAGGTGTAACATGGGAGTATCGGGAGACTCCCAACACAACTCGCGTGGCTGCATTCTGCACCAGTTGGAGCTTCCGAGTGGTCTTCAAGGGCAGCCCCATGTAGAGAGCATTACAGTAGTCCAAACGAGAGGTCACGAGCGCATGAGTGACTGTACGCAAGGCATCCTGGTCCAGATAGGGCCGCAACTGGCGCACCAGGCGAACCTGGGCAAAGGCCCCCCTAGTCACAGCTCCTATATGATCTTCTAAAGAGAGCTGTGAGTCTAGAAGGACCCCCAAGTTGCACGCCCTATCTACGGGAGGCAATAGCTCACCCCCCATAGCAAGAGATGGAGTAATCTGAATTAATCTGTAATCTGAATTTCCCGGGATGCCGGCACAAATAGCCACTCAGTCTTGTCAAGGTTGAGCCGAAGCCTGTTCCTCCCCTATTAATGTAACAAGCTGAAATAGGAAGCATTTTCTTCCTCCTAAATTCTTGCAAACCACATGAAGCATGATGTGAGATTAAGAATCAGTGGGATATACATAGTTGATGGATCTGGGCCAGAAAATCCTTAGTTGTATTCTTCTCTCAACCATGAAGTCATTTTCACTAAACTGTCTCAGAAGTTAGATATATAGACAAAATAGGATGACATTAGATATGAGCTAAGAGAGATTGGTGCCTGAGGCAGGAAATCCAATAAAAATCACAATAATATTGACATAAAACCAGTAACTGACCATTTAATGCCTTACATGGTCTTACAAAAATGGTTGCACAAAATAGGCTGTTTCTTTCTTCTCTGCCAACTCAGAGTCTGGACCTACTAACTCCTATCTGGCAACAGGAAATTAATCCTTAGCAGGACCACTGAGTGAGTTGAGTGGCTGGGGATATTTCAGTTTTGTTCACTGACAAGGATCCTATTGCAAACAAGTTCATGAGCAGTGGAGGACCAACAATTTTGATCAGGATCTTGGGGCTTTCCTCCCAAATTGAATCATTTGAGGAAAAAGGGGGGGAGCAGGCAGAATCTGTACATGTGTTTGTGAAAGAGCAACAATGAGGAAAATGGATGTTCACATCCACAATGGATGTGACTGAGAAAATTTGTCTTACAGAGGTCCTTAATTACAATCCAATGTTACATTCACAATGGTGAAGTCTGACTAAGAACAGGAGGGAGAGACAACTTATATGACAACAGGATAATCCAGTATTCTTGTGGCAAATGTACTTGGAGAAGATTCCTAGGCAATGCAGCAATAAAGAAGCTGATTAAGAGCTTTCTCATCTTCAAATAAAAAATAAACCTTGCCAATTTCTATTGGTAGGGCAAAACTAGCTGTCAAACAGTCCAAAGTTAAGCATAAATCACCCTGTCCCAATGTAAGTAATCTCTTAGTCTTCTTGCTAGATTTTCATTTTGTTATGAAAACATAACAGACCCAAATTCAATCATTCCAGTATTTTCATTTACAGTTTGTTTTTCTAAAAGAATGTTGCCAAACAACTTCAAGTTAAAGACACGAATATCTATTTCGGTTTCTCTCTAAACATCAATACTCAGTGCAAATCTCGGAGCGAGGGCAGTTTCAGACAGGTACATAGCACTGGAGGAAAGGCCTCTCCTTCCTTTTAGTCACAGTGATTTTCAGAGCTCTAGAACATGAGGGAACAATATCTTTGCCCAAACCACGGTCAGTGCCTTTATGGAAACAGGGTTGATAAATTTCCTTTTCTAATCACTTTGGGAAAATTCTTTCTAAATGTTCTTCAGCCATTAAGAACCTTTGGAATGACATTATTTTTACAATATCTGGTGAGTTTTCTTCCATCATTTGCAAAAGAAAGTTTAAATGTAAGTTTAAGGACAAAAAATACTTTTTGGAAATATACAGCAAAAGGGTGATCAGAATATTATTTGAAAAGTTACAAATGGACTAAGGATACTGATGCATTTGAAATGAGATTGTGGTGTTAATTATAAGAAACCTTCCTATGGGAAAATGCTGTTGCACTTTGAAGATTAGATATTAGTGGGAATCAGAAGGCATTAAAGATCACAGTGAAAAGAAGAACTCTTAATTTTGATTTACTAATACAGAATGGAGTAAAATAGTTTAACATTGGACATATTGAGGGGTAACTGTGAATAATAGACCCAGAAGGTAATTTTAAGGGGGTCTGCCATTGTACATAGTCTGTTTAAAAGATGTTATGGAAGAGGAATAAGCTTTACTAGACAAGAGTGAGATTGATTTAAAAGTGGGTCTAAAAATGATAGGTACAAGAATGATATGGGAAAAGATGTTACATTGGTTATACAAATAACACTAGCTGATGTCTTAATAATTAAATTAATAATTAAAAGGAATGCAAAATAAAAAAATCATGTTCTAGGACAGGGATTTTTAACCTTTTCACCCATTGTACCATTTTTAGGATATGGCAACATCTGAGTACCACCAGTCGCATAGCAAGGTGTCAAAAACTTGATGAACAAAAAAGAAGGAAAAAAGTGATGAAGTACAGGTAGTTCTTGACTTACAACAGTTGGCTTAGTGACTGTTCGAAGTTACAATGGCACTGAAAAAAGTGCCCCCCAAGCCACAGCTGAGCAAGATACCTGCCTGCCCTCCCGGTGGTGCTCTTCCTCCTGTCTGAGGTTTTCATTGTTGTGAGCATTTCTTTTGAGGATTGGGTGGGGTGGGGGGTGGGTGTTTGGTTTTTATTCCCCCCCTCTGCTGGGTGGTTGCAGTAGGTTTTGGTCACTTCACATGACCCTGGGACACTGTGACCATCATAAATATGAATCAGTTGCCAAGCATCTGAATGTAAATCACAAGACCTTGGAGATGTTGCAACATTCCAGCTGATCAGCACTTCTTCTGGGCTCAGAAGTGCCAGGATCAGTGCCGAGCTCCAGCTGGAGCCTGACGCTGATCTTGGCGTTTCCAATGAGCCCTGACAGCCCCAAAGAAGCGCTGATCCTGGTGCTTTTGCTGAGCCCTGACAGCCCTGCAGCTCCAGCCATCTCTCGCTCAGCTTGTGCGGTGCTGCCACCGGTTCAGCTCATTCCCCTCCCCCACTACCACTTTTCTAGGATGGTCGCATACCACCTGCCAGGTGCCAGTGTACCACAGGTGGTACCCGTACCACTGTTTGAATAGCCCTGTTCTAGGACATTAATTTAAGATATTATAGATCAAGATTGCTAAAAGTAAAAGGAAGGAATCTAAAGGTAGTTTATTTGTTCAAGGTTAAAATAGATATGTTGTTATCCATGGTAACTCTTAGTGGATTTCTACTGACTAGGACTAGGAGGTTTTAAAGACTTGTTTATAGATAAGATATAAGATATGGAGAAAAGATTCAGTTGTTCATTGCTTAAGAGAAGGTGATAAGGTACTAAACTTGCACATATTTGTTGTGATGAAGGGAAAAATCTTTTTATATATTTATTTATATTTTCCTTTTACTATATTATTTGTTTCTTTACCATTTTACTTTCTATTTTTTATTTTCTATACTGTACTTTCCATTTTTTCTTTTTCTTTTTTTAGTTTGTGTTATTGTAGTGTTTTATTTTTTCCTTGTAATGTTGCATAAAGAAGCCACCTTTGATTCAAAGGGTTTAGAGAGTGAAAGCACTGCTAGTGCCAGTTGTTTGAAGGTGATGAGCTGAAATTTGTTTGAAGATGTAATAAGCTTGTTCATGGATTAAAATATTGACCAGAACTTCTTCATATATTATTGTTAACTTATCGTGCAATCCCTTTGGCATCTGCAGGAAAAGGGCTGGGGAGAAGGGTAAGTGATGAAACATACATACATGTTTTACAGCACTTCTTTGTAAATCACAACACATCTATGAATGGTCTATGAATGGACTTGCATTGTGACACAAGACATATCTCATCAGTTAGGTTCTGTTATGTTTAGAAACAGGATTTTGTTCCGTGCAAGAATGTCAGTGATACCCCAACTGCTCTTTAGGGATATATCTAGTCATTTGCAAAGCAACATTACATTTTACTTTTTATTCACTATTTCTCTCTTGCAAACAGCTGAGTTGGTGCTTTGGTTTTTTTTGTTTTTTTGTTTGAAAAAGCATATTGCTTTTTTGTTTTTAATAAGAAAACTCATACGAAATGGATTAACTGGCCTTTGTGGTAATATAGGACTCTGTAGTTTTTCTGCTAATATCTGACAGGGACACCTCTCTAGATAGAAGACTCTTTGTTCTTGCTGTTACTTGTGATTAACATCTAAAGCACTTCTGTTTAGTGTCAAATGCTCTGGCGTCTGCACTGGGAAGACTCCATCCCTGCTCTGCCTTTCATGGAATTAGCATTGAGCAACTTCAGTAAATTTGGGAGGAGAAAGAAGATAATGGAAATTTGGCTAGTTCCATCAAACCTCTGAGCAACCATATTTAATATGGGCTAGAAGCTTTTTTTTAAAAAAAAAAACCATTTAGAAAGGACTATTTTCAGCATGGTTATTCAGTTGGTAGGGGCAATTTTAGGGATGGCTGGAGCTCATAATCTATGTTTCTGTTGGAGGCAGCCAAACAGCTAGAGCCCATGAGGTCACTGAAATGGTAGCCTGAAGTTTCTATATTTATGCCTTATTTTGGATGGGCTTGCTATCCAAATTCTGTGGGCCTCAAAATGTAGCCTATGAGTTGCAGGTTTCCCACATCTGGCCTATATAGCCAGAACTGCACTGTTTGTGATGGAGCTGGCACATTCAGATTTAACTCTGACTCTCAAACGTCATTTCAAGGCTTGTTTAATACTACTTCATGGGTTCCAGAGTCTTTTTTCTTGCTTGTTCGTTGAACTGACATATTGCAGCATGAATTTGTAATAGCATGAACTTGTTTGATATTTTTTCTTCAGCTGCTCTGGGATAATTTTATCATATCTAACTTAACATATATATAAGAAGCTGGAAGTTACAAAAGGAAGATAAATTAAAAATCAGCTTATTACAAAACATATTCTTGCCAGCCTGCAAATTGGGACACTTTTGCCATGATGAAGTGACTTTCATTGGTTACAAGACAGAGGTCCCAAAATTTACTAAATGCTATTATTTTATGATGGGTGTAGTAAGCAATTTTTAAATGACTTATCTTTCTTTCTGCTATCCTGTAAAACTTATTAAAATGGAACAATTTAAACCATACATTGTAGAATCTGTGCCTACGGACACCTCCTTTGCTGCTTGGCAAACTCTGCTACATCAAGAAAAGAAACTTAACAAACTTAAAGTTTGTTAATTTTAAACATTATTAAATAGGGAGCTGTATTGTTGCAAAGCAGTGGGCTCTAAACATGATATTTATTTTTGAACACACCACAGAGCTTGACTTAAGTGCCAGAAGCACTTAAAAAACTGACCTTTGGTGATTGCCATGCAGTGCTTTATTGGGAAATACGCCTATGTAGTCAGAAAGATATTGACCTTGCCTCTGGAGCAGGCATTAGAAAACATCTGGAGGGACTAAAGCTAATCATGTGATACTCTTTATGAGTTTACTTGCCTGATTTGCTTATTATTACTTGTATGTTTTCTTGCCTGCTTTCTAAAAACATAGATGGATGTATTGGTTATTTGGTTTGTTTGTGGGATATATGTGTTTTCTATCTAGGCTACCAGATAGGACTGCAAACCACTAGAGGGCAGCCGCTAGAGGGCAGCAACGAAAAATTGCTGCCCCCTTGTGACTGTCCAGATAACTCGCATTTTCTGTTACTTTTCTTTTAAAAACACTTATTAATTGACGACACAAGTCCAAACTACAGAACCATCATTCATTACATTGCATGAGGCTAGGTTTTGGGCAGCAACATGTAAGATCTGCTGGACCTTGTCAGGGATTCTTCTATATAGATGTATTTTATGTAATTTTAGATATGATCCAGTTTTATGTAACTTTAGATGTAATATCACATTTTTGTAATTTTAGATGTCATCACATGTTATGTCATTTATGTAAAGTTATCACATAACGTAGACACAGATTGATCCTGGTCTTGCCAGGTTGTTTCATAGATGTATTCAGTGGTGGGATTCAAATATGTGAACAACCGGTTCTCTGTGTGGATGCTGCTTCCAGAAGTCCATTCTGGGCAACAAAAAATTAGCTACTGGTTCTGCTGAAGTGGTGTGAACCGGCTGAATCCCACCAGTGGATGTATTTTAATTTTGTATCAAATATTATTGAAATCTTAGATTTATAGGTGCTCACACATCACTCGTAGACTCACTTAAGATTGTAATAAACTGGCTGACTGACTGACAAAACAAACCACATTACAATAAAATTTCAGTAAACAATAAGCAAAGTTATGAAAAAGGGGGGAAAGTATGATTTTTCCCATACAGGGCATAAATACAAACACATATATAGAAATTCTACTCATGCATTTTAATGTTAGTCATATTTCATTACAATCTTCTATTACTAATTTATGTCTATGTCAGGGTCCACTTCAATACCTCATCCTAAGAAAGTAGAAATCGTGGAAGCAGTTTCTTCCAAAAGGAACTTTTATTAGGAGAAGCTGATAGCAGGTATAATAGACAGGATCTGAGGGTTTCCCACTCAGATCAATAGGTTAAAAGAGTCCCAGCAAACCCCACCACAATAGTTCATCTGGTCAGTTTGAATGGGCCAATTCTCAGGTTTTAAGTCCATTGTGGGAAACTTGCTGATAACACCGGTCTTTCCCAGGCTTGTAGCAATGTTGTTGTGGCTTTGCACCTTCCCTTCCAAAATGGGAGATAAGACAGATGGCCAGAGGCTTATTTCTTTCTCCCCCAAGGTGACATCAAGGGAGAAGCAGTTCAAAGAGCAAGTATGCAGAGAAAGCGAAAGAGATACATTGTAGCAATAGAGTAAACAAAGAGACAGCCCGCAATGGTTCCCCCTCCCCTCCAGGAGTATGACAGAACCCAGAGCAATAGAAGAAATAGAATGAGAGAGAGTTCCCCTTAATAATATATGGGTTCTGACATCCTGCCCTCCTTAAAAGAAAGAGAGATCCATCTGTTGGAAGACAGAAACAAATAGAATGAAAGAGATTGATTAGTCTGGTTTGTTAGGGTATGCTGTGTGAAATTTCCTAAGGAGTTTAGGAGCTTTAACATGGCGTTTGTGGACCCACTCATTTTGGGAGGGTGGAAGATGTTTCCACGCTACTAGGTATTGGGTGGAGCCATGGTGTTTCTTGGAATCTTGGATTTCTTTAATTTCAAAATGCTGTTCCCCTTCCACCATAATGGGGGGAGGAGGAGGAGCAACAGCTGGTCTTAAAGGTGACTGTTGTTCACGTTTTAGAAGGCTGCAGTGGTAAATTGGGTGAATCTGTCTGAGGGACTTTGGGAGTGCTAATTCTACTGTGACAGGATTTATAATTCTGGTAATAGGGAATGGTCCTACATATTTGGGTCCTAACTTCTTCAAAGGTTGTAGGGATTTTAGGAATTTGGTAGACAAGTAAACCTTCTCCCCTACACTGAAAGGTTTTGGCTCAACTCTCTTTTTATCTGCTTGGGTTTTGTACGCTTGTCTAGTTTCATCAAAAGCTTTCCTGACTACTGGCCAGGTGTTCTTTAGTTGTGCAATCCACTCCTTTAGAGAAGGGATCACAGGGCCAGTTGTCGGAAGTTCAGGCATCGGGTTAAAACTCTGCCCCATTGCTACTTGGAAGGGAGTGTATCCTGTGCTGGAATGGACTGTGTTGTTGTAGGCAACCTCTGTGAATGAGAGTAGGTCAGTCCAGTTGTCCTGCTGGTAATTTATAAAACATCTTAAGTACTGTTCCCGTACTGACTTCAACCATTCAGTCCCACCATTTGTTTGCAGATGATGACTAGATGTTAGTTCCTGGGTGGTTACTAATAAGCTTAGGAATGCTTTTCAGAATTCTGATGTGAATTGCACTCCTCTATCAGATATGAGGCACTGTGAGGCCCCATGGTGTTGATATATGTGTTGAACAAACAGTTTTGCAAGTGTCTTTGCATTAGGAATTTTTGAACGGGGAATAAAATGCACTTGTTTGGAAAATAAGTCTGTCACGACCCAGATGACTGTGTTCCTCCCACTCTCTAGTAATTCTACAATGAAATCCATGGAAATTTCCTTCCAGGGAGCTGAGGGGGTTGCTACTGGTTGCAGAACCCAGGTGGCTTCCCTTGTAATCTTTTAGCTGAGGCACAAATTGGGCAGCTAGCCACATAGCTTTCAATGTCCTTTTTTATTGATGGACACCAAAATTGCCTTTTGACCAGTTGTAACATTTTCACAAACCCAAAATGGCCTGTGGATTTTGAATCATGGCACAGTTGCATGAATGTTAGTCTTTGGCTTTTGGGTATGTATAGTTTTCCTCCAACCCAAGGCAGCCCATCAGTCATGATGCATAAGTTCTTATGGCTTAGGAACCATTCATCTGTCTCTAGCGCTTTTTTTAATTCAATTCCTGCTTGGCTTGCTAAAGGTTTTTGGAGTTTGGCTTGTGCTCGGGTGGTGACTAGTGCTGCCAACTGTTTACTCAGCATGAGGGGTTTTGTTACCTCGCTCCAGGTGCTGTTGTATTGTGGCATTCTGGGGAGTGCGTCTGCTAGAAAGTCCCCCCCCCCGGCAAGCGTTTCAATGTGAAGTTACATCAGTGGAAATGCTGCAACCACCTTGCTTGTTTAGGGGTTAATGTTAGTTAATGTTATCTGTGGGATGCAGGCAGTGCCATGCCCCCTCCAGTCTGCAGAATAATCTCTCTCCATGGAACCTGTCCTTGGTGCTCAAAAGTCCGGGGACCTCTGTTCCAGGATATACATTCATTTTCAGAACTTTAATCTTGCCCCAAAAGATAAAATTTAAAGACTGGCATCGATTAAGACCTAAGGAAATATTCTTAAATATTTACTATAAGGAATTAATAATTGCTTAATAAATTAATGGAGGTACCTATAGAAGAGATTATTTGTAGCTCAGGGTTGAACTGTGAGGTACTTGCTAGTCTTTCAGCTTGGTTGTTTTTTTGCAGACTGTTCATTACCAAACTAGGTAACATCATCAGCCTTAGAAAGAATTGGAATTTGCTCTCATTTTATATATTAATGGCTTGCCCTATCAGAGTAGGTGGGAGTGTTTCAATGGTTCATTGATTCAGTTGTTGTTTACTCTTTGTCTGAATTGGTAGCTCCTTTATTGGGGTAATTTTTACTGCTTGATTGTTGGTCTAATATTAATCTTGGTATTAATTTCTGCTCATCTGTATGGCGATTACTGGTGAGAAGGTCTTTTCATCTTTTTGTTTCCTTCATGGCATTTTGATTGTCTTTTTTGATTGGTATGTAGACGTTGTTCACCTCTATGTGCCTGTTGATGGCTGATTTGTCTCAGTGCCAGATTTTCAGGAATTCTCTAGCATTTTTTGGACTTGGCTTGGTCTAGGATGCTCACTGTTTCTCAGTTGAAACTATGGTTAAGTCTGTCCATGTACTGTGAAATTAAGGAGTTTTCATTGTGTTTTCTGACTGCTAGTTTTTTTTTAAATTTTGACAGAAATTCAATTTTTTGACAGTTAATTAACAATTAACCAATTCATTAATTAGCAAGTTAATAAACAATTAACCAATGTAACAGTTTGCTTCCCAGAGTTATGGGTGTTCCATCACTGGAAGTTTTCAAGAGACGATTGGACAACTATTTGTCCAGGATGTTATAAGGTCTCCTGACATAGGTAGGGAGTTGGACTAGAAGACCTCCAGGGTCCCTTCCAGCCCTATGATTCTGTTTCTGTTTCTAACTGAATATCCTGTCATTTTCCCAAACACATTTAGAAAATGCATTAAAGTTGGAACTGAGATATGGACATGGACTGTAGACATAAATAATAATGGCAACATATAATATTACTACACTTAATGAATTATTATGATATAGATCATGAATATTATAAGCTATAGCAGCACAAACTATTAAAAAATCAAACTCTGCATTCCTAGCTTAGTGCCTTAGTGGAAAAGTGTATGAAAAGCTAGCACTACCTTTCACTTTGGATACGAGAACTACATTAAGTGTAACTCTTTCTTTGAGCATCACCTTATGAGCTTTCCTGCGAAATAGGTATTTTATTACTTGTTATGATTTGGCTCTTGAAACTTAATTCCTTTGGAACATTGCTCTTGATAAATAATTTTTTTACATTTGTCCACACTAATTATGGAAGTTAAGAGCTACCAGATATATGAGGACCCCTAAACGGAAATTGGAAATTAGGTTAATTGTTACCATCTAGTGGTTGTCCAGATTTTTGAAGTTAAGAACTAGTAGCCCTACATTTTTTGAGAGAGAGGACCTACAACATCCCTTCAAAATTCCAAAAACATATTTTCAACACTCTCCACTGCCCCGCCCCCCAGAAATGACTGGGGACACTGCTTTAATCCAGAGAAACACCATATTTGTCAGTCCGAGGACTCCGCTAAGACAGGGCAAACCCTAAATTTGATTACATTTTATTTACATGTTATGTTTGAATATAAACTAACTACACTTCATATGACTGTGTGCTGTAGGCATGGATGGATTTTTGTAATTCCTGCTGCTTTAAATGTTATAATTTAATCATGGATTTTTTAAAAGTTTCCAAGAGTGACATCCAAGTCTTTTCGGGTTTTCCTGTGATCCTGGGACTCAGACTACATATCACTTATTCAGCATGGCCATTTGAATTTGGGCTGTATTGGTTCAGCGCTCTTCAAGATCTGCTGATTTTATTCTACTTAGTCAAACAGAGCCAGTACTTTATTGTCATCTCCAAAATGCTGGAGTGAGAGTTTTTTCCCCCAATCTTATTGTCATGCAGAGAATATATAACCCGTTATAACCAGTGTATTATACAGTAATCAAGGCTGTTAAAGTGGGTAATATCATTGCAGCTGATGATATACTGTAGCTCTCACCTGATAATTCTGTCTCAAGGACTTACACATTCCCAGGAAAAAAACCTAATAAAAATACAAGGGCAAATCTAATTAAACTGTCACATTCATCACTTTCTCACAACTAAAGTCAATTGAATGCAGACACCACTGTATTCTGCTTATTTTTTATTATGCAGTTATACTTGTAAACCTCTTAAATTTTAAATCTAATTGAAAATAATTAGTCATGACTTCAGTTCACACTACTAGTGTGTCTTATATAATCCTAGTATTTCTATCTCTGCTTTTTAAACTTAGGAAATCTTTTCACAAGATCACGTCCTGAATACATATCCACCATCTAGCACTGTCTGTAGGAGCTATGAGCTACAAATAATCTTTCTGAGACATTTAATTTTTTCCTTTTGTGTTTGTACCTTTGAGTCATTCTTGACTCCTAATGACTGCCTGGACAAGTCCCTGCAATTTTCTTGGAAATGGTTTGCCCTTGCCTCCTTCTCAGGGCTGAGAGAAAGTGATGGCCATAAGGTCACACAAATGACTTCAGGCCTAAGGTGGGACTCACAGCCTCCTGGTTTCTAGTTTAGTGCCTCAACGGCTACATCAACCACTACACTAAACCCAAATAATTTTTCCTATTACTTGCATAATATATCTGAGATTTATTGTGAGACTTTCTGCATGTCACATATGCGTTCTTGATAAGGTATCTCTCTCTCTCTCTCTGTTCATGCTGAGTTTTTCTCTCAGAGGCTAAGAAAATGTCCATGTTTTAAAGTCTTAGAGTTTTCCATTCTAAGACTGCTCCAGATAGTGCAACTGCTGCAGGAGGCACCCCAGCATATAAAGGGTTCCCATTATTAAGCCCCTATGGGCATAAATGTGGAAACTCTGGTTATGGTTCTCTGTTCATGTCACAACAGAAGTGAGCTTGCTATCCTTCTGCTTGGAGACAGAGAACATTTGAAAGCCGTGGAGGACAATTCAGGCACAGTGGGGGGTGGGCGGAGGGAAAGAGAGCAGCGACTAAACTGCAGTTTGTTCTTTATCTGAGCTGAGCTGGAACAGCATAGCAAGCAATGGCCAGGGGGAAAAAAAAGAATGTTTTTTCTTAGAAAAGTCAGCGCTAATTTCAGTTCTGGTTGTCTCTACTGCTGTTGGAAAGGACACCATTCTGTGTCCACCCAAAAGGACCTTGGCTCACTTTTTCTGAAGAGATTAAGCAAAACAAAATACAACTGAAATTCCTCCTCTTGAAATGGGCTGCAAACTACTATACTCCAGTGTGTGATACACTGACATCATTAAACACTCAATTGAACACCTGTTTCAATTTAATCAGAGCCTATTAATTGGCTATGAAGATCCATGAGATTTTGAATGTCCTTATGAGTAGCACCTTAATGTTTTTCGAGTTGCCCTCCTTTTCTGTAGGGATTGTTGTTTGGCACTCCTAAAGCTCTTCCTTTCATGGCCCTCTTGAGTCTTTGCAATATTATTAATCAGAGGTTATGATTGGCTTAGGTCCTAGGACACTATTGGAAAATACGAATGAGCCTTTTGTGGCTATCCAGATGTTATGAGATTGTAACGTCAATTGTCCCTCACCTTATAGTCCAGGAGTGATGGGAGTTGGAGGGGGTGCAGAAAAAAATACGATTCCAGAAGCAGCATTACTAGCAAACACTTTGCCTAAGTCAGAAATGGCCAGTCAGACGCCTGCAGTCCTGTTGCCACCCAGAACAAGGAGACTGCAAGAGGAGTCCTTCTGGAACAAACAGGCTAGCAGAGTCTGGCATACCAAGCCTGACTCATCCCAAGGAAGTCTTCCTCAGGTCAGCATAAGTTTGTTGTTTTCCCCTCACTCTAATGTTTTAAAGCCTGTTTTAGAATTAAACAGGAAATGAGGAATCTGTCATTTCTTTCCTGCATTCTGACACAGTATATGAAAAGAAAGAGTTAATTTCTTCCACTTCTTTCTTTTTAGTCTTTCCCCTTTGCTGCTTGCAACATTATTTATCCTTTTCTGTCTCTGTTTCTTCTGCCTGTGAGACAAGCTTCAGTAGTTAACCATTAATTCTCTATTTCATTAGCTTCTGTCTTTAAAAAAACACCACTGATAGTCTAAATAACTTACCAAAGGGCTCTCTCTTCTTCTGTCAAATTATTCACATCATGCTTCTTAAATGTGGAAAACATGCTAATTTCTGGGCAAGTTTTCTAAAACATCTGTATCCTCTATCATCGAATAGCTATAGAACTGTGATGGAAAGTTCCTTTAACTCATCTGGGCTATATTTCTACACACACACACACACACACACACACACACAAACACACACACACACACCCCTCACAAACATCAATCTTTGCATTCTGGAAGGGTTTATTCTGTAACTGAAACAAATACTTTATTGACAGGAAGAAATATATGTAACCTAAGCAAGTCCAGGCAACATTTTTTTTCCTGAGCTGCAGGAATATATTACAAAAGTGATTGCATTTGATGCATTCAATTTTGTTTTCTTCTGTGGCCTTCTATATATTAAAAAGGTAAAGGTTCCCCCGCACATGCGTGCTAGTCGTTTCCGACTCTAGGGGCCGGTGCTCATCTCTGTTTCAAAGCTGAAGAGCCAGCGCTTGTCCGAGGACATCTCCGTGGTCATGTGGCCGGCATGACTAGACACCAAAGGCGCACAGAACGCTGTTACCTTCCCATCGTAGTGGTCCCTATTTTTCTACTTGCATTTTTACGTGCTTTCGAACTGCTAGGTTGGCAGAAGCTGGGATGAGTAACAGGCACTCACTCTGCTATGCGGCACTTGGGATTCAACCTGCCAAACTGCCGACCTTCTGATCGACAAGCTCATCGTCCTAACCCACTGAGCCACCGCGTCCCTTCTTCTATATATTACTGGCTTGTAATTCACCCAGAGCCTTCTGTTTTGGGCAAAGTAGAGAAACTGTAAATAAATACATAGCATATGTGTTTCAACTTGCTTATTTTTTTTCTTCTTCCCAAGGTCATTACAGGGGCTAGGATATACCTGAAAAGTGCTTTATATATACATGTACACATAGGGAATGAATACCATAAATAGGCGTTTTTGAGGCTACTTTGAAGGGGTTTAAATATGGAATAAAACTCAGCCAACTAGAAACACACCCTTGATTCCAGTTTAAGAAGAGAGTTGTTGTTGTTGTTGTTAGTTGCGAAGTCGTGTCCGACCCATCGCGACCCTATGGACAACATTCCTCCAGGCCTTCCTGTCCTCTACCATCTTCTGGAGTCCATTTAAGCTCATGCCTACTGCTTCAGTGACTCCATCCAGCCACCTCATTCTCTGTCGTCCCCTTCTTCTATTGCCCTCAATCTTTCCCAGCATTAGGCTATTCTCCAGTGAGTCCTTCCTTCTCATTAGGTGGCCAAAGTATTTGAGTTTTAGCTTCAGGATCTCGCCTTCTAAAGAGCAGTCAGGGTTGATCTCCTCTAGGACTGACCGGTTTGATCGCCTTGCAGTCCAAGGGACTTGCAGGAGTCTTCTCCAGCACCATAGTTCAAAGGCTTCAATTCTTTGGCGCTCAGCCTTTCTTATGGTCCAACTTTCACTGCCATACATTGCAACTGGGAAGACCATAGCCTTGACTATACACACTTTTGTTGACAGGGTGATGTCTCTGCTTTTTAGTGTGCTGTCTAGATTTGCCATTGCTTTCCTCCCGAGGAGCAAGCGTTTTTTAATTTCTTGGCTACAGTCCCCATCTGCAGTGATCTTGGAGCCCAGGAAAATAAAATCTGTCACTACCTCCATTTCTTCCCCATCTATTTGCCAGGAATTGAGAGGGCCAGATGCCATGATCTTGGTTTTCTTAATGTTTAGTTTCAACCCAAGTTTTGCACTCTCCTTCTTCACTCGCAACAAGAGGCTCTTTAGTTCCTCTTCACTTTCTGCCATTAGAGTGGTATCATCTGCATATCTTAGGTTGTTGATGTTTCTTCCGGCAATCTTAATTCCAACTTTTGATTCATCTAGCCCTGCCTTTCTCATGATGTGCTCTGCATATAAGTTAAATAGGCAAGGCGACAGTATGCAGCCTTGCCGGACTCCTTTCCCAATTTTGAACCAATCAGTGGTTCCGTGTCCAGGTCTCACTGTTGCTTCTTGGTCCGCATATAGGTTTCTCAAGAGACAAATAAGATGGTCTGGTACGCCCATCTCTTTAAGGACTTGCCACAGTTTGTTATGATCCACACAATCAAAAGCTTTAGCATAGTCAATGAAGCAGAAGTAGATGTTTTTCTGGAACTCTCTAGCTTTCTCCATGATCCAGCGTATGTTAGCAATTTGATCTCTAGTTCCTCTGCCTCTTTGAAATCCTGCCTGTACTTGTGGTAGTTCTCGATCCACATACTGCTGGAGTCTAGCTTGTAGAATTTTAAGCATAACTTTACTAGCATGTGAAATGAGTGCAATGGTGCGATAGTTTGAACATTCTTTGGCACTGCCTTTCTTTGGAATTGGAATGTAAACTGATCTTTTCCAATCCTGTGGCCACTGTTGAGTTTTCCAAATTTGCTGGCAAATTGAGTGTAGCACTTTTACTGCATCGTCTTTTAAGATTTTGAATAGCTCAGCTGGAATACTGTCACCTCCACTAGCTTTGTTGTTGCTCAGCTTTTCTAAGGCCCACTTCACATTCTAGGATGTCTGGCTCGAGGTCAGTGACCACCTCATTGTGATTATCAGGAACGTTAAGCTCATTCTTGTATAGTTCTTCTGTGTAATTTTGCCACCTCTTCTAAATCTCTTCTGCCTCTGTTAGGTCCCTGCCATTTTGGTCCTTTATCATGCCCATTTTTGCATGAAACGTTCCTTTCATCTCTCCAATTTTCTTGAAAAGATCTCTGGTCCTCCCTATTCTATTGTTTTCTTCTATTTCTTTGCATTGTTCATTTAAGAAGGCATTCTTATCTCTTCTAGCTATTCTTTGGAATTCTGCATTTAATTGGGCATATCTTTCTTTTTCTCCCTTGCCTTTCGCTTCCCTCCTTTCCTCAGCTATTTGCAAAGCTTCCTCAGACAGCCATTTTGCTTTCTTGCATTTCTTTTTCTTTGGGATGATTTTGGTTGCTACCTGTTGTACAATGTTGCGAACCTCTGTCCATAGTTCTTCAGGCACTCTGTCTATCAGATCTAATTTCTTAAATCTATTTGTCACCTCTACTGTATATTGAACAGGGATATGATTTAATTCGTACCTGACTGGCCTAGTGCTTTTCCCTACTTTCTTTAATTTAAGCCTAAACTTTGCAACAAGAAGCTCATGGTCTGAGCCACAGTCAGCTCCTGGTCTTGTTTTTACTGACTGTATAGAGCTTCTCCATCTTTGGCTGCAGAGCATATAGTCAATCTGATTTCTGTGTTGACCATCTGGTGATGTCCATGTGTAGACCCGTCTCTTGGGTTGTTGGAAAAGAGTGTTTGCTATGACCATTGTATTCTCTTGACAAAATTCTATCAGCCTGTGCCCTGCTTCATTTTGTACTCCAAGGCCAAACGTGCCTGTTATTCCGGTTATCTTTTGGCTTCCTACTTTAGCATTCCAATCCCCCATGATGATAAGGACATCATTTTTTGGTGTTAGTTCTATAAGGTGCTGTAGAGCTTCTCAAATGTAAGCTAGGGTATGTTATGAGATGTTTTCCTAGTAAAATATTCTAAAAGTTATATTGTCTCCCTGTCGGTGGGGGGTCCCATAGCCCAATAGAATTTTTTCTGGATTCTATTTTAAAATAAATCTATGTTTAGCAGTTGCTTTCTGTAGAGGAAATCTTGGGAGTGTAGTGACATGCTTTGCCAAGTCTAAAATTTTGGCTCAGCAAATTTGTCCATTACAAATGTTACATGTGTCTGGGCAAGCATTTCATGCAAGGGATATGATCAACAGCAAGAGCTGTGCAGCACTATTACCATAGTCACAATTGCATTTCGTTATTTCTATAGCTCCAAAACAAAGGTGTTCAAAATATAATCCCACTCTGTTCTTTAGGATTACTGATCCTTTTTTAAAAAAATGGGAGTTTTTGAGGTTTTGACCATGTTTGTGTGTGTGTGTATGTATTTTCAGTGTGTGTGATTTAAGTACTAAATGTATGAAATATTTACATTTCTTCTCCTTCCATTCCCACTGATTTGAGCAATGGCTTAGCTGC
Organism: Vipera ursinii; assembly: GCF_947247035.1. Lineage (NCBI taxonomy): Eukaryota > Metazoa > Chordata > Lepidosauria > Squamata > Viperidae > Vipera > Vipera ursinii. Next base: position 190,822,747 of record NC_139512.1, read on the forward strand.
CCAAGTAACAATCCCAGGGACCAGACTCTCCTGAAATTATGCTGTGTGATAGTGTTTAATGGAAATATGTATTAGGCGCTTTCACCTTGGGAATTTTAAATGTACCATGTTTGATTTAGAATAGAATAGAATAGAGCTGGGAGGAACCTTGGAGGTCTTCTAGTCCAGCCACCTGCTCAACAGGAGAAACTACCATCTCAGACAAATGACTGTCTAGCCTCTTTTTAAAAATCTCCAGTGATGGAGTGCCCACAATTTCTGGGGGCAAGCTATTCCATCAGTTAATTGTCCTCACAGTCAGGAAGTTTCTCCTTAATTCCAGGTTGCTTCTCTCTTTGATCAGTGTCTTGAACTGCCCTCTGGTGCTTTGGTGAATAACATGACCCACTCTTCTTTGTAGCAGCCTTTCAAATACTGGAATACTGCTATCATGTCTCCCCTATTTCTTCTTTTCTTTAGACTAGCCAAACCCAAGTCCCGCAGCCATTCTTTGTATGTTTTAATCTCCAGGCCTTTGATCATCTTAGTTGCTTTTCTCTGATTTTTCCCCCCAAACTCTCAATATCTTTTCTGTGATATGGTGACCAAAATTGGCTGCATTATTCCAGGTGTGGTCTTACTAGGGTTTTATAAAGTGGTAATAATACTTTGTGTGATCTTGATTCTATGCCTCTGCTTATACAACTCAGAATTATATTAGCTTTTTTGGCTGCTGCTACAGACTGCTGGTTCATGGTTAAGTGATCTAAGATAGTATGTTTTTGGTGGTATCAGTGGAATCTTACGGAGACCCTAAGAAATATTATTACATTTTTCTTCAAACGCTTAAAGCTGATAATGAGGATTACAACATTCAATTCCAACCTTTGACTTCCCATGAATATTAGCAGTATAATATACTCCCAGCATAATTTGGCCACCATATCTGGTAAGAATCAAACTGGGGGAAATGGTTCTACTCCAAGATTTATTTCTCTGTTTTCATTTACATAATTGAGAAATTATCTGATTTAGAGAATATTTGACTCCTTTAAGTAATAAAACAAAAACAGTACTGATCACAATCTGAGCAAAATAACAGGGCTATTGTGTAAATTTTAGATTCCACTACAGACCTCAGTAATCCTTGAATGTGTGGCCATGCACAGCTTTTGGACCTCATAATTTGAGATTTTCTGAATGGTAATTTGTCAGCTAGGAGCTAAGGCTGTAGATAATGTCTGCTGTTTTCTGCTTTTACCAGATTATTAAAAGTTTATACCTGACAGTTCTAGCTCTCCACAAGCAAGGATTTTTGCATCGTTCTTGTGCCACATTTGGGATTATTATCATTCAGTAAAAAATTGTTTGAAATAACATTAAATCAATTTTAACAGCAAATCCAAGTAAATTCAGAAAGAGAGAAAGATTAAAATTGTAATATTTCATGAGTGCAACTCTGCAGGGAACCTTGTGGTAGGTACATGCCTGCTACCCATTTCCCCCCTTCACCAAGCCCCTGTTCTGAGTTGGGCCACCAAGCCAACTGGTGCCCTCAAACTCCATCAGTAGTACTATAATAATTTCAGGAATAGAAAACATATCCTGCAGTCCAGATTTTTGAGTTTTCTGTGCCAGCACAGGTGGCTGCCAAGAAGCAAATTAGTAATCTATAAATCAGCCACAGGTCAGAGGTAAGCAAGCTCAGGCTCTATCACAGTTAGATGGAATAAAATAGCCTTTGAAGAAGTCCTTCTGCAGTATCTTTGAAGATAGACTGCACTCATCCATCCAATAGGCCAGCAGGGATCAAGACTAGTAAACTATCAATCAGGCAACATATTCAAGGGAGAAACAAAGAATGAGGCCAGAGGAAATCCAAAGTCCAACACACAGTCATGTAGAATATTCACCAGCAGCTTTTTTTTAGCACTGTTCAAAGAGAAAAAAATGCAATAAACAAATTTATAAGTGCATTGCTGAGATCCATCAAATTGGAGCTGCAGAGTGCTGTCCCATTAGCACTTACGTGCCTTTTGGGTAGCCTCTCAGATCTGGGAAATTTACCCCTCTGGTCTTAGATGTTCATTAAATGCCTCTGCTCAGTTCCTCAACTTTTGAGTTACTGCCAGTGAGAGAGGATAAGAGAGCCTGTGAATCTGCTGGCTTTGGCCAAGTCAGAGTGAACTCACTAGTTCCAATACTGCTGAAATCTCCAACCACTACAAGGCTGTGGCCACTTGTTGACACTAGTTCCATTTCCTCTCCGTCCTTTTCATCTAAAATCATCTCACCTGGCAGGATCGTAATAGTGAAGTGATAGCAACTTCTACTCCTAGCCTCTCTAAACCCGAACACCCTGTAGTCAAAATCAGCCACATCACCAGGAGACAAAGTGGAGAAGTTCTGCTGCTCCTATTTCTGTCTCCACACTCCAGAATGATGGCCCGAGAAAATCAACATTTCCTCACTATAGAAGAAATAAGAAAGTCAAAGGGCATCCTGGGATGGAATAGTAGAAGGGGTATGCTCAACTGGCAATGAATAAAGAAAGAAAATATGACAAAGTAGAGCTTTGAGGCAGAAGTCAGGAGAACATAGGTTGGTTCCTTTCTGCTTGGAAGTGAGCACATCAGTAGCTCCACTAGGACTTAAATGTGGGCCAAATACATTGCAACCTGTCTCCCAAACACCTCAAGAGACGAGGAGGCCTATGAAGTTTTTGTTCAGACTGGCTTCCAACGAGAAGGAAGTGCTAAGAGGACTTTAGTAGCCTCGGCATTCTCAATACTGAAGTGTGCTCCAGTTTTTAAAAAGCAAACGCAAGACACAAGCAGGTTCAGTATAGTTGAGACAGCCTAGATTTTTTCCCAGTGTTGCGTCCCCAACTCTCCACATAGCACTAAAATATCTAAGGCTTCCATTTCTGCATTTGTACATTTTTATCTGCTTCCCGAAGATGTGATAGACAGCTCTTCCTTCCCTGAAGGCTGCCGCTCCTTTCTGCCAAGTTCATGCTCATGCGTGGCACATTTAGAAATTAATTTCAAACAAATATCACAGTTTAAAGCGATTGACAGATATTATCAGTGGTATCATGAATTGTTTCTTCTTGTTTCATTACTGAAAGCAGTATAACCCTTCCTTGAATTATTTTAGAACTGACATGAGATTATATAATGATACAATTGCTATTTGTTATCAACTACGGCTAAACAGTCAGTGGCATATTAGCCATTATGAAAATATCCAGTCAGCAGTTGTGTGAAACAAAGGCAGGCAAGCAAGTTGGCTGATTTACTGAAAGACATGTGATTTACAATCTATAGTTTTTGCATTCCTTGGTTACTCAGCATCTCCTAGGAATGGAAGGTACCTCTCCCTATTGTAGTATTAGCGTATTACAGTCATATCTGGAAGGGATAGCTTGGATGAGAGGATCATGAATGGAATGGGTGTGTATTGCCTATCAGAAATTTCAGCTTCCTTACATAGTTGAAACGATCACATCCAACACAAGTGTGAGCCATGCCCACCAATCCACAGGAACTGGAAGTGAACCCAAAAAGAAACAGTTCCTTCCTATAAATACCATGTATGTAATTGTGCAGGAAGAAATTGTTGACTAACTTTTCAGGCAAGGATTTCTACTTAAGGATGGGGCTAAGTTTCTGTTTTTCAAAAAGCATCTGAGATCAATGGCTAATAACTGCAATGCTGTATTTGGCAGTATCTTCATGGATTTCTCTATGTGGACAACTACATGCATGACTGTTTTGTAAGGAGCAGTTGCCTCTCCCTTCCAACTTTTCTGTTGCCTGTCTTGAAGGGCTGACAGTTTGCCAATCCAAATACGACAGGAGAGTCAAATGACATAGTTTCATGCCTTATAGAGATACAGATGCTAACACTACTAGCTTATTGTAATAAACAGTATGGTGGAACAGACAAAGCCTAATTCAACTCAGCAAAGTAGTTGTCAAAGAAGGTTGTTGCATTCTTTTGTATTCTTAAAAAAAACCAAATATCAACACTGTGCATGATGCCTTGTTTCTTAGAAAAACAGTTTAATTAGTTTGGTTTTTAAAAAGTTATGAATTCCTTAAATTAGGAAATTTCACTATTCTGATTTAAAACCAGTGTTTTTGCCAACAGCAGGAAGTGTAATGTTTTGTACCTGTTTGTCATAGTGAAATTCCCCATTACAATTGCTTTCCAAATCTGAAAATAAGATTTGTTTCGACCTCTGATTTAGCAAGATTTGAATGTCTTATTTAACTTTGACCAAGTACAGTTACAACAAGGAGATTTAGTGTGACAACTTCCATCTTAATAGAGAAGCCTATGCACACATTTGGGAATGAAACCAATATTTATTCTACACATTATTATGTCCCATTGAAATCCATATGGCTTCCTTTCAAATAACTGTGTGTAGGACTGTAACTTTGCTTCTAGATCCATATGTAAATCATGGGTTATTAGGGTTAAAAAGAATTATTTTACTGTATTACTCAACAGTACCCTAGTGAACGTGGCCATAGAACAATGGTGGTAATTATTTCAGATCGATTTATTTATTAAATTTATATACCACCTATCTCCCTGATAAGGTGAGAAATATGTAGTTAGGGAATAATTCTTTCTATTATGATTTCAAATTGTTATTGATGGATTAATAGTAATTGGTCATGGGCTCTGTCCATAATTTCAGTTAGAGAAATAACCATTGTGAATGTTGCCTCATGCATAAAGGATCATAATCGGTTCCAATTTTGTTTGTACTTTTCTTTAAAACTGTTTGTTCTTATGGAATTAACATTATTTTTAACGTGACTGAAAAGCAAAACAAATGCATTCTCATTCATTGTTTGGATGTGGAATAACCCAAAATATAAGTGGAAGAAAAAACAAATTCCAATCCTTTAATTTCTGTTGTTCATTTGTCCGTGAGGCTGCTCTATTGCCCTCCTTCTCATTGATAAAGTATTTTTATAAAGAAAAGGAGGAGGCAGCAAAACCTTTGTATGTTATAGCTTTTTTAGTCCCCCCCCTGCTAGTTTGCAAGAATATGTAGTTAAATTAATATACACAACACATTGCTGATTGAATTGGGGTGTCTTGCCATCCTTGCAATTCCTCCAGTTGACCATGGTCTTCCCTGAAGTTTCTTTCATCCCCTTTCCTTTTGCTTTACGGTCTTCAAAACTTAATTCAATGTGCTTATAATTTTTATCATCCCAGAAAAGCATAACTGATAACTGGATTTGTCTTCTAGGAAGCTCTTTGTAGGAGAAATTCACAAGGTGCTGTTATTTGTACTTTAAGAAAAAGCTTCACCCTAACATATATATATCCCTTGGTTTTTCTCCTCAGGATGGGAGAAGCAGCTTTATTGGCCACCAGCTTGGCGGAGTCATGGAGTTGCCAAACAGCAAGGACCCAAGGATCAAGTCAGCCAGAGCTGTCCAAATCACTTACTACCTCCAGACTTACCCTTCTGCAGCCCAGGACCTCATCAGTGAGAAGTGGGAGAATGAATTCTGCAAACTGATACATGAGCTGCAGCTCCATCACAAGGATCTACAGCTGCATTCTCTGGCCTCCTTTAGTTTGTGGAGGGACTTTCACAAGACCAGCATCCTTGCCAGGGGCAAGATCTTAGTGAGCCTCATGCTTGTTCTGTTGGTGGCCATCCTCTCCAGCTCCATGAAAGATTGCCTGCGCAGCAAGCCATTTCTTGGGCTCTTGGGAGTGCTCACAATCTGTATCTCCAGTGTTACTGCTGCGGGGATATTTTTCATTACTGATGGAAAATATAATTCAACTCTGTTGGGAATCCCTTTCTTCGCAATGGGTAATTATTTATCTTTTTAATAATAGGATTAGTGTTGCTGAATGACAGAATTGTAAATAGCTCCTGTCCTATGTTGTATAAGTACGGCTATCTCTCGATTGATTTACCTGCAGCTTATAAACCACCCTAAGTAATTGCCCCATCTCTTTGTTAAAAGAAAAAGGGGAAAAACTGAGAGGGTAGAATGATTGGAACCAAATCTCAACCAAGAGGCAGATCTTTTATGGATCCCAGTTATAAAATAAAGAAAAAAATGTGTGTTTTTTTTTAAAATTAGAGAGTTGCTGAACTGGTTTTGAAAAAAAATCAATCAGAACATCAAAGACGAGGGCAGGGAGGAGATTAAAACAACTCTAGAAGGCAAAGTGTCAAATATTGGGACAAAAAGAGCATAATTTGCAAAGGAAGTTAACATTCTGATTACATGCATGTTTATTGATATAAAGTCTCTTTCTATGAAATACGATTTATGCTTTTACAATGTGATCATATACGTGTTTAATCATAAATAAAGTACAGGTAATCCTCGACTTAAAATAGTTCATTTTGTGACCATTCAAAGTTACAAGAGCACTGAAAAAAGTGATTTATTACCATTTTTCACACTTACAACCATTGCAGCATCCCTATGATCACGGGATCAAAACTGAGACTGTTGGCAATTCACTCCTACTTATGCTGGTTGCAGGGTCTCCGGGCCCCCCTGATCCCCTTTTGTGACCTTCTGAAAAGCCAAATCAATGGGGGAGCCAGATTCACTTAACAGCTGTGGCAAGAAAGGTCGTAAAATGGGCAAAACTCACTTAAGAAATGTCTCACTTAGAAATTTGGGGTTCAATTGTGGTAGTAAGTTGAGGGCTACCTGTATAAAGCACTACAAATAAATTACACTTAGGGCTACTCTACAACTGTTGGATTCTCCCTCCCTCTCTCTCTCTCTCTCTCTCTCTCTCTCTCTCTCTCTCTCTCTCTCTCTCTCTCACACACACACACACACACACACACACACAGAGACACAAACAAACACACACATGAAAGCTAATCCTTTGGCTATAATGAGATTTTGCTTTTAATTAAATATTTTCAACATAATTAAACATCAGATATTTTCTATGATTTTTTTAAAACTATGACATTATACATCTTCTATAATCTCTAGCTTTCTGAAGTTAAGGCAATTTCCAAGATGTTATTTCAATTAAATAACAAATATCATGAAACCATCCTACTTTTGAAGCAAGTAACATGTATTTGGGCAGGTTTAATTTAAATAAAAGGACTGACCTGATCAGCAAATCAAAACTGGAGCTATAAGCAAAGGATGAGTTTTCTGTCAGTCAGTCTTTAGATTGAAATAACTGATCTTGTTCTGTAGAGATAGTGTGTATTTGACCTTTAGGTATTCTATTTTTGATGGGCATAGACTTTCCATTTGATTTTCAGGTCCTTCCCATTTAATTATACATGGTACCTTTATAGATCACCATGGGCAAAGAAGACTATTTTTAGAGAGTTATTTAGAGGTGGAATCTACTGCCAGAGTCAATGGGTGACCAAATAGTCTTATTTTAATTTCAAGACAGGTATCTTTCTCTTCAAAATCGTTAACAGAATTTCCATGTAACTAGAGAAAGAGAGAGAGCCAGTTTGGTGAACTAATGAAGGTGATGGCCTAGAAACCAGAAGAGTGTGAGTTCTATTTCTGCCTTAGGCATGAAAGCCAGCTGGGTGACCTTGAGCCTGACACTTTCTCTTAGCCCTAGGAATTAGGCAAGGGCAAACACCTCCAAAAATCTTGCTAAGAAAACTGCAGGCAACTGCCATAATTCAGAACTGACACAAAGACACTCATTCATTCACAAACACACAAACAAATGAAATAAAACTACAGAGCGAATGTTTCTGAATTCTTGTAAGATAAATTTGCACAGCAGTCAAAATTGCTATATTCTTGCTGCAATAGTTAAGAGCTCTTCACTGGGGATATATAGATTGTTTCATTGTTTAGGATATTCAGAGATTTGGATACATTCAGCTTTTTATATTTAAGGAACTGTAAGATGGTTTAATTTAAGAAAACTGTCACTGCTTGTATCTGGAAATATAGCAATGCATACCACATCCAGCATCAGCTCATTAAGGTTGAAAAGACCATGCTTCATGGCAGAGATAAGCTGGCGTGGTCTATACATCATCCTTAATAGGACAGTGCCAAATTGAACTCTGAATACTTTCAAATGCTAGCAGTACTAGGTGAATTGTGATCAGTTCTTTCACCATGGGAATAATGGCTCCCATTCCAGAAAAACAAAGTACATTACTTTATTGTTTACTCCTTTTAAACATTTGTTTGTTTTAAGACTGTATTTTGTTAGGCAGCTTATAAAATTGGTGATGCATAATTTAAAAAAATCAAACATCTTTAACAATCGCTCAAGATCTCTTAATTGGTTTGGGCCTAATTTGTGTTGTCTTAAACCAGGGGTGTCAAACTCAGTTTCATTGAGGGCCGCATCATCATTGCAGTTGGCCTCACGGGGCCGGGTGGGTATGGCCTGGGTGGGCGTGGCCTGCTGGGTGGGCATGGCCAGCTCTACATCGTTCGCATCAAGGGTGCCTATGGGGGCCTGGGCAGGAGTGGGACAGACCTGAGGGTCTCTGGGCCAGGGCCAAGGCAGTGGGGGCCATTTCCTCACTGTTTCCAGGATGGCTTCGCGAGCCACATGAAACCACTTCGCGGGCCGGATCTGGCCCCCAGGCCTTGTGTTTGACATATCTGTCTTAAACCAATAGGTCTTATTGTATTTGAAGGCTTCAATAGACATCTGGATCTAGCTTTTTTCAATTCTTTCTTTCTCTTGCTTTCCTTGTACTTCTCATGGAAGTACAGTTAGGTCAGAAATTCAGATCATATCAGAAGTTGTTTGTGACCTGTAACTTATTAAGAGGAAGGCAAAAAAACCCTAATCTCTCTGGCATTTTCCCAGCCTCATATTTATACTTCTCCTATACATGGTGAATGTTATATACTGTATAATCAATTAAAATGATTCTTCACAAACAATGCAAGATTTCAATGAGGAAACCATATACTATAAAATAAGTGCTTGTTGGGTGAGTTGTGGCTATAAACCCTATCTTTAATCATCTGGGTGTCCCAGCAAAATTGCTAGGATGGGTGGGAGATCTCTCTCTTTTTCTCTGTTTCACACAAACCCTGCTGCTTTATTTTGGCTCTTTGCTCTAAAGATTCTACCATGTTTTAAAAGATCATCTAGTGAATTATAGATATGCAGTTCTGAACATGTGAGAAGAAAATTCTTCCCTTGTACAAAGCTATTTTGGCCAGAGGTCCACATGATACGTTGTGCTACTTGGAGATAAACTTTCAGCAAGGATATCAAAGGTGAGCTCCTGATGTGGCTACTCTCCATGTGCCCATAGCGTGCAACAATATTTGAAGAGTCTAGTTGTTTCTGGATCAGTGAAATGATAATAATCACATAGAAGAAAGCACATAGAAGAATCACACCCATGTGATTCTGTAGGTTAGGAAAGAGATAAGTAGTTTCTTTTGAAATTTAGGGGCATCTGAAAAAAAATCTCTTTTGAAATAGTTGAACCACTTTCTATCTGTAAGTCAGTAATACAGATTGAAATGATATTAAGGAGCTTTCTGTGTGATACTTTCAATTAAAAATATCCTCCATGAAACACTATGCTAGGTAATATCATTCATAGTGATCATGTAATTATCTATAGCAGGCATGTCAAACTGCCGCCCCGCGAGCCGGATGCATCATACTAAAACCACACCCACCCCATTGCCGGCAATGGGGAAAAAGTTGTGATACATCACGCAACGTCACATGACGTTGTGAGTTTGACATGCCTGATCTATAGCATTCCAAAAAAATTCCTTTTTTTAAAAAAAATTAATTCTGGAAGAGCCAAAATATCACTTGCTTTTAGGTTAGTGCACAAAACAATCAACTTGTGCATTTCTAGACTGAGGTTATGAATGAGCCACAGCAGATCTAGAACAAGAATGCCCTGAGTCATTAAGGCTTATAAAAACCTCTTTAGTTCCAAATGGTTTATGCAACTTAAGAGATAGGATAACATACTAGAAGTGTTTTCAGCTCCTCAGCAGAACATTACTTTCCACTGAGCATAGGATCCCTAGCCCAAGGAAGTCTGTCTGACGGAAACAAAACAGCAGTAGCTTCATGCTCCAGAAGAGATGCTGGAATCTGCAATCTAGTTGATTGCTTCTGGAGAAAAGATGTTCTGTGGGAAGTGCAAGCAAGTGCTTTGAGCCCCTGTATTTTGCATCTATTTCCTTGTTATCTCAAAACAATTATCTTGCCGCATATCTTCATATACTAATCTGAAAGCTATGTTTCCTCCCACCTTCTGAAGTGCATTCCCAACAGCTAACATTATTTAGACTGTATAATAGCACAGAACTCCCCAAAGTGCTTTTTCTCCCCAAAAGTCAACTGGACTTTGTTGTTTCCTTTTTCCTTCTCATCCACGAGGCTTCTTCATGAGTTGAAGGAGCTTCTTGGATGAAAATTGAAACATCTTCAAGGAAAAAACAAAGTCCAGTTGCCTTTTGGAAAAAAGCACTTTGGGGACAACCCTAACCTGGATGACTGAGACTCTCCATAGACAACAGCACAGAACTGCATGGTGAGGATATAATGGTGGACATGGCTTTGCTTAAATTGGCAGGTTAATTTTAAACGCTTACCAAATCCGTGAACAAAATATTTTTATTTTGCTTTTTAAAATGCTATACTACCATTAAAATGCTATACAAACATTCGTTTAGTCACTGTTCAAAGTTACAACGTCACTGAAAAAAGTTGACCATTTTCACACAACCATTACAGCATTCCTACAGTCACATGATCAAAATTCAGATGCTTGGCAATTAATTCATATTTATGATGGCTACAGTGTCCCAGGGGTGGTGGTCATGTGATCATCTTTTGCAAGCTTCCGACAAGCAAAGACAATGGGGCAGCCAGATTCACTTAACAACGTGTTACTAACTAGTCAAGAAGTGTTACTAACTAAACAATGAATTTTGGACTCAGTTGTGGTTGTAAGTGGAGGACTACCTGTTATCCGGTTCTTGCTGTTACCTGTTGTCAGGGGCCAGTTCCTCATCGCTGAACTTCTAGATTTCTCTTCATTGAAGGGCAAAATCATTGTTTTGTGGTCCTTGAGTTCAAAACGAACCAGGAGGTCTCTTCCACCAACAAATAACCATTCTCCATTGATTCTTTTTATACTTATAAAGGAGAATATTTGTAGCTCAGGATTGATATGAGGGATTCTTAGTGATTTTTGAGCTTGCTTGTTTTCTTACAGACATTTCATTACTCAAACTAGGTAACATCATCAGTGCTAGTCAGGACCACCAGCACTGATTGTTATTATTGAAAAATAATAGCAGGCTTCTTTCTCACAGATGACCAAGCTTTTTTTTTTTTTTTTTGGTTTGGTCGGTTTACACACAGCCATGATGCTGGTATCCATCAAGCCTGATTAATAAATAGTTAATAAAATCTTATTGAAATTTCCCTGAGCCCAATTTGGTTTAATATTTTTACAGCTGGACAGAGAAATAGTTTTGCAGATGGCATGAGATTGGATGGGATAACTAAGAATGAAACAATATTCAGGATGAAACTGACTGACATAAAGGGGAAGTACAGGTAATGAAGTAAATTCCAAAATGTTGTTGTTAGCTGCGAAGTCGTGTCCGACCCATCGCGACCCTATGGACAACATTCCTCCAGGCCTTCCTGTCCTCTACCATCTTCTGGAGTCCATTTAAGCTCACGCCTACTGCTTCAGTGATTCCATCCAGCCACCTCATTCTCTGTCGTCCCCTTCTTCTATTGCCCTCGATCTTCCCCAGCATTAGGCTCTTCTCCAGGGAGTCCTTCCTTCTCATTAGGTGGCCAAAGTACTTGAGTTTTAGCTTCAGGATCTGGCCTTCTAAAGAGCAGTCAGGATTGATCTCCTCTAGGACTGACCGGTTTGATCGCCTTGCAGTCCAAGGGACTCGCAGGAGTCTTCTCCAGCACCACAGTTCAAAGGCCTCAATTCTTTGGCGCTCAGCCTTTCTTATGGTCCAACTTTCACTACCATACATTGCAACTGGAAAGACCATAGCCTTGACTATACGCACTTTTGTTGACAGGGTGATGTCTCTGCTTTTTAGTGTGCTGTCTAGATTTGCCATGGCTTTCCTCCCCAGGAGCAAGCGTCTTTTAATTTCTTGGCTACAGTCCCCATCTGCAGTGATCTTGGAGCCCAGGAAAATAAAATCTGTCACTACCTCCATTTCTTCCCCATCTATTTGCCAGGAATTGAGAGGGCCAGATGCCATGATCTTGGTTTTCTTAATGTTAATTTTCAACCCAACTTTTGCACTCTCCTTCTTCACCTGCAACAAGAGGCTCTTTAGTTCTTCTTCACTTTCTGCCATTAGAGTGGTATCATCTGCGTATCTTAGGTTGTTGATATTTCTTCCGGCAATCTTAATTCCAACTTTTGATTCATCTAGCCCTGCCTTTCTCATGATGTGCTCTGCATATAAGTTAAATAGGCAGGGCGACAGTATACAGCCTTGCCGGACTCCTTTCCCAATTTTGAACCAATCAGTGGTTCCGTGTCCAGTTCTCACTGTTGCTTCTTGACCCGCATATAGGTTTCTCAAGAGACCAATAAGATGGTCTGGTACTCCCATCTCTTTAAGAACTTGCCACAGTTTGTTATGATCCACACAATCAAAGGCTTTAGCATAGTCAATGAAGCAGAAGTAGATGTTTTTCTGGAACTCCCTAGCTTTCTCCATGATCCAGCGTATGTTGGCAATTTGATCTCTAGTTCCTCTGCCTCTTCGAAATCCTGCCTGCACTTCTGGTAGTTCTCGATCCACATACTGCTGAAGTCTAGCTTGTAGGATTTTAAGCATGACTTTACTAGCATGAGAAATGAGTGCAATGGTGCGATAGTTTGAACATTCTTTGGCACTGCCTTTCTTAGGAATTGGAATGTAAACTGATCTTTTCCAATCCTGTGGCCACTGTTGAGTTTTCCAAATTTGCTGGCAAATTGAGTGTAGCACTTTTACTGCATCGTCTTTTAAGATTTTGAATAGCTCAGCTGGAATACTGTCACCTCCACTAGCTTTGTTGTTGCTCAGCTTTTCTAAGGCCCACTTCACTTCACATTCTAGGATGTCTGGCTCGAGGTCAGTGACCACCTCATTGTGATTATCAGGGACGTTAAGCTCATTCTTGTATAGTTCTTCTGTGTAATTTTGCCACCTCTTCTTAATCTCTTCTGCCTCTGTTAGGTCCCTGCCATTTTGGTCCTTTATCATGCCCATTTTTGCATTAAACGTTCCCTTCATTTCTCCAATTTTCTTGAAAAGATCTCTGGTCCTCCCTATTCTATTGTTTTCTTCTATTTCTTTGCACTGTTCATTTAAGAAGGCATTCTTATCTCTTCTAGCTATTCTCTGGAATTCTGCATTCAATTGGGTGTATCTTTCTTTTTCTCCCTTGCCTTTCGCTTCCCTCCTTTCCTCAGCTATTTGCAAAGCTTCCTCAGACAGCCATTTTGCTTTCTTGCATTTCTTTTTCTTTGGGATGGTTTTGGTTGCTACCTGTTGTACAATGTCACGAACCTCTGTCCATAGTTCTTCAGGCACTCTGTCTATCAGATCTAATTCCTTAAATCTATTTGTCACCTCTACTGTATATTCAACAGGGATATGATTTAATTCATACCTGACTGGCCTAGTGCTTTTCCCTACTTTCTTCAGTTTAAGCCTAAACTTTGCAAGGAGAAGCTCATGGTCTGAGCCACAGTCAGCTCCTGGTCTTGTTTTTACTGACTGTATAGAGCTTCTCCATCTTTGGCTGCAGAGCATATAGTCAATCTGATTTCTGTGTTGACCATCTGGTGATGTCCATGTGTAGAGCCGTCTCTTGGGTTGTTGGAAAAGAGTGTTTGCTATGACCATCGTATTCTCTTGACAGAATTCTATCAGCCTGTGCCCTGCTTCATTTTGCACTCCAAGGCCAAACTTGCCTGTTATTCCAGTTATCTTTTGGCTTCCTACTTTAGCATTCCAATCCCCCATGATGATAAGAACATCATTTTTTGGTGTTAGTTCTATAAGGTGCTGTAGTGCTTCATAGAACTGGTCAATTTCATCCTCTTCAGCACTGGTGGTTGGGGCATAGACTTGGACTACTGTGATATTGAATGGTTTCCCTTGGATTCGAACTGAGATCATTCTGTCATTTTGAGGATTGTATCCCAGTATTGCTTTTCCTACTCTTTTATTGACTATGAAGGCTACTCCATTTCTTCTGAAGGATTCTTGCCCACAGTAGTATACCTGATGGTCATCTGAATTAAATTCACCCATTCCTGTCCATTTTAGTTCGCTGATACCTAAGATGTCAATGTTTAGTCTTGTCATCTCTTGTTTGACCACGTCCAGTTTTCCTTGATTCATGGATCTTACATTCCAGGTTCCTATGGAGAAAAAATCTTTACAGCATCGGACTTTCCTTTCACCACCAGACACATCCACAGCTGAGCGTCCTTTCGGCTTTGGCCCAGTCGCTTCATTCTTTCTGGCGCTACTAGTACTAGCCCTCTGCTCTTCCCCAGTAGCATATTGGACGCCTTCCGACCTGAGGGGCTCATCTTCCAGCGTCATATCGTTTTGCCTTTTGGTACTGTCCATAGGGTTTTCATGGCAAAGATACTGGAGTGGGTTGCCATTTCCTTCTCCAGTGGATCACGTTTTGTCAGAACTCTCTGCTATGACCTGTCCGTCTTGGGTGGCCCTGCACGGCATAGCTCATAGCTTCATTGAATTACGCAAGCCCCTTCGCCACGACAAGGCAGTAATCCATGAAGGGGAATTCCAAAATAGAAAAATGCAATTCTGTATTTAAGCAGAAATAGTATATATAGAGAGTGTGCTTGACCTTGACCTTGCTATACAGAAATCATTTCTGGAGCTTTTCATTTGGTTATCAGCTCTACACAGATCAGTGGTGAGATACCATGGGTAAAACAGCTAATACTGTATAGTGGTTCCAAGTTGTGTCAATAGAAAGCTGGTGGCTACACACCAAGCAGTAAAGGTGCTACTCTAATATGCTTTGTATGACCTCACATGGCATACTGTGTTCACTTCTGGGCACTGCAATTTAAAAACTGATAAGGTGGAATATAGCTGGAAGATGCAGATTCTAGCAACAGATCTGAAAAGCTGGATGGTAGAACCCAGATGAACCTCTCCGGATCCTCCTATATATTAGGAAGAATGAACTGGCAGAAGGTTTTTTTTTATCATTGGAGATGGTAAATTCAACAAAAAAAATTTTTAAATCCTCATTACAGATAAATGCTACTATTGCAATTCTTAACATATTGAAAATGATAATAGTGTAGATATTTGTATCTACAGAGATTTCCTTTGTTTATTCTTTTTGCTACAATGAACACTTCTAAAATATAACTTTTAAATACTGTATATTATATATTTTGGTTATATACCAGGTGATAAGTGATACGATATGATAAATGATATGATATCATTCCTATGATATCATTCTCCTTTTGATAACAGAATTCTTTTTATTCAATTCAGTTGATTGGAGGGGTGAATTGTGGCCCCCAACACTGGGATAGCTGCCTGCTTTTGTTGCAGAGGTAGACATCACATTCAATCCTAGCTAATGGTCTAAAACCATTAGAGACAATATACTTTATGAACACAGTGATGACTGCCCTCTTCATGTTGTGCTCTATAGCAACACATTGAGCATCTGCATTTCAGTATTAAGCTCTTGCTTCTAAAGGGACATTTAAATACCTCAGGCCACATCTACTCAATGTCACTTTGGATCAGCTCAGGACCTGTCCAATGTCACAGTGTCAGTTGTTTTGGAGCTCTGGGTCAATTTATTTCTGACAGCTCTGCTGTATCTGAAACTGTAATAAAGGTGATCTTTTCTTTTGAAATGCTATGGCTCTACAAACTTTGTGGGAAGCCTAATTTTTTTTTACTGGTGGGAACACTTGCCTCCTCTTTTCCCCCAGCTTTGGCAGTTATTGCCCTTCTTCTCCCATAGAAATTTAGTGTCTTGTTTTTAGAGTCTGCCTATATAGGGTTTTTTAATTGGGGTGTGTGTGTGTGTGTGTGTATGTGTGTTGCACTTAGGTATCCCTCTTTCCTCCTCCAACCACCATAGCAGCATGAAACCATAGATAGAAACACTGGGAAAAGTACTTGATTGCAAACTTGCTGGTGTGCGATATCACAGGGGCTTTTAGATACAACACAAAAAAATGGCATTTTGACAAATAGGAATGTTTCCTTCATAACAACTGCTTAGCTTTTTTTTCCTTTTTCTTTTTGCCAGCGATCAAATGCATGCAACTACAAGACAGTCATTGCTCACTCTGCAACTGATTAACATGAGAATAAGTGTCTTTACTCCACATGGTTCAAGGAACGGGACACTAATTGAATAACATTTTTGTTATTTTGTTATTAGACAACTAGAGGGTGAGCATAATGGGCTAATCCTTTTTGTTGCTGTTATACATTTTGAGATTGGCAGAAAATTATCTTGGACTATTATTTTGTAACAGTTTAAGAGAAAAAATTGAGGCATAGAGGTATGCACAGATAATTGGGAATATTTCTACTTCATAATAAAATATATCAAATACAGTTTATAAAGAAAAGTGTTAAGAGTAGCTTGCAAGACTAGTTGCTTCTTTCAATCATATGCATATATGTTAGGACCTTAGATTATATTACAGCTGCTACTGATTATTAATACAGAGAATAAAGAATATTCATTTAAAGATTAAGTGCTAAGTAGAATAAATTGCAATTATTGAATGAATGACTTTTGCTACATTAAACGGAAGAGATTGTTTTCTTGTTCTTCAGTTTCTGAAAAATGTTTTTTAAGAGAGTGTTATAAAATAAAAGCCATTGGGAGAGTCAGCAAAAGTCAAGGATTTAGAAAAGTAAAAATGAAGAGGGTAAAATGGAGGAAAAAATGCTAAAAGAAAACCTTGGGAGAAAAATGTATGAAAGAGCCAAATATAGCAGAAGCCTGTAATTTAACAGGAAATTACTAGAATATTTCCAAATTTTTCCTCATTTGAATTTTCTTTGGATCTTGAAGCTCTGAATCCTTCTTTGGAGACAAGGTCATATTTCAGTTACCTGGAAACAAAATCAGATGAATTGCCCATCAGCAAAAATGTTTAATTCCTGTAATGGTATTTGGGAATGACCTTGGCAGATGGAACAAAGAAATGCTGCCTAGGGAACAGCCAGATCAGGGACAGCATGGACCAAAGCTGCATTGTGGTCAGACCAAAAGGCTTGGGGGGAGGACCCTCCCTAGGTTTCTGAGCTGTAAAAATGATGGTGGGAGAACTGTACTTTGAGACTTGCAAGATTGATGTCAGCCTTATCTTACCAGGTAAGGTAGAAGATGCAGGATGCAGTAGCTAATTCTACTTTATTTTAAAGCTACACTAACAGAATCTTGCAAGTCTGAAAGTACAATTTCCATATACCATTACAATTGAAGCAAAGTCATTGTTTTGATTAATGGCACTGTGAATTTTAGACTGTTCCTCAAAAAACAAAGAAAGTAACAGAACCTCCCTAAATTTAGAATAGAAAAGAAAAGAGAAAAGAAAAGCGCTGGAAGGGACTTTGGAGGTCTTCTAGTCCAGCCCCCTGCTCAAGCAGGAGAACCTACACCCTCTCAGACAAGTGACTGTCTAGTCTCTTCTTAAAAATCTCCAGTGATGGAGCGCCCATGATTTCTGGAGGCAAGCTGTTCCACTGGTTAATTGCCCTTACTGTCAGGAAGTTTCTCCTTAATTCCAGGTTGCTTCTCTCTTTGATCAGTTTCTAGCCATTGTTTCTTGTCCTTCCCTCTGGTGCTCTGGTGAACAACCTGGCCCCCTCTGTCTTGTGGCAGCCCCTCAGATACTGGAATATTGCTATCAGGTCTCCCCTATTTCTTCTTTTCTTTAGACTAGCCAAACCCAAGTCCTGTAGCCGTTCTTCATATGTTTAGTCTCCAGGCCTTTGATCATCTTAGTTGCTCTTTGAATTTTTCCCAAACTCTCATCTTTTTTGTGATATGGTGACCAAAATTGGCTGCATTATTCCAGGTGTGGTCTTACTAGGGTTTTACAAAGTGGTACTAATACTTTGTTTGATCTTGATTCTATGCCTCTGCTTATACAACTCAGAATTATATTAGCTTTTTTGGTTGCTGCTGCATACTGCTGGCTCAGAGTCAAGTGATCATCCACCAGGACTCCAAGGTCCCTCTCACAGTTACTGTTTTTAAGCCAGGTGTCTCCCAATCTGTATTTGATTTTTCCTGCCTAAGTGTAAGACTTTGCTTTTCTCGACATTGAAACTCATTTTGTTGGATAGGGCCCATTGTTCAAGTTTGTCAAGTTCTTTTTGGATCCTGAGTTTGTCTTCTGGGGTGTTGGCTACTTCTGTCAGTTTGGTGTCATCTGCAAATTTGATGAGTTCCCCTTCAATTCCCTCATCTAAGTCATTGATGAAGATATTGAAGAGTACTGGGCCTAAGATGGAACCTTGTGGTACCCCACTGCTTACTTCTCTCCATGTGGATGTAGTGCCATTGAGGATTGGTTTGGTTTTTAACTTTTGTATTTTTGGTTTTTAATTACCCTGTAAACCGCCCTGAGTCCCTCGGGAAAGGGCGGTATATAAATGTAATAAAATAAATAAATAAATAAATAAATAAATAAATAAATAAATAAATAAATAAATAAATA
This sequence comes from Vipera ursinii, assembly GCF_947247035.1. Classification (NCBI taxonomy): domain Eukaryota; kingdom Metazoa; phylum Chordata; class Lepidosauria; order Squamata; family Viperidae; genus Vipera; species Vipera ursinii. Next base: position 190,841,495 of record NC_139512.1, read on the forward strand.
ATTGTCAGCCAGCTACAGATCCATCTGGTGGTGATGTTGTCTATTCTACCTTTTCCTAGCTTACCAAGGAGTAGGTTGTGGTCTACCTTGTCAAATGCCTTACTGAAATCTAAGTATAGTACGTCCACTGTGTTTCACTGGTCTACTAGTTTGGTCACTTTATCAAAGAATGAGATGAGATTGGTTCGGCATGATCTGTTTTTAACAAATGCATGCTGGCTAGTAGTTGTGACTTTGTTTGCTTCTAGTTGTTCCCAGATCTGTTTTTTAATTATCTTTTCTAGGATCTTCCCAGATATTGATGTTAAACTGATTGGTCTGTAGTTTCCTGGGTCTGTTTTTCCCCCCTCCTTTCTTGAAGATGAGGACAATCACAAATTCCTGTTGTTGTTTTTTCCTGTAAATTACTCTGTTTTTGGTAATTGCCTCCAAAGTGTTTCTGTGAAAAATTACCCATGTCTTTGTCCTAGACTATGAATAAGCAACTGCATGTATCACACATAATGCTTTCTGTTGATATATATTTCAAATATATTTAGTTTACATATTTACAATAAAATTATTTAATTTTAGTAATTGGAATTTCCCTTACCTTTTGCAAGTGAATAGGCCATTTTGGTTGAGTTGTCATTTTACAATGATAGTGGCTGGTAATTTGTGACTCACTGTTAGTAGTATCTCTAAAGCCTGTTCCTATTTACCTTCAGAATTTTCTGAATAATGCAGGCTATTCCTTAAAGGGTTCCTTTGTTTGTTCTTCCAGACTGCTTTCTTTTACAGGCCATCTGCAAATGTTGTGGTATGTCTGTCAAGGCAACTCAACGAGGACATTGTTAAGCATTCAAGCAAGGATACTTATAAGAATGAACATTCTCAAGAGTAGGACTCTTCCTTCTCTGCATTTGTCTTCATTTTGGAAGTAGCATTCACCATTCCCACACCTAGTGAGAGCATCAGTGCCTTCCCCAATATGAATGATATTCTAATTTTACTGTCTTCTAATGAGATAAAAGCCTAGTACTTAAAATTCATACTCTTTTCTGAACTATTAAATACTGCCAACTAAAATAAACTTACCATTTAGAAGTTGATACAATATGTTGTTAATAATGGCTAATTCAGTTTGTCACTAATAATGATAATGAGGGTCATTGACAATCAGTTAGAGATACCATATCAACAAAATAAGTGTGTAAGTATTTCTGAGATTTCACATTTTTCTAATCACGGTTAGAAAGAAATTCTATTCTATTAAAACGTATCTACTGTATTCCTTGCAATTTAACCTTGACTGTATTCTGGAAGAGACCTACCTATGAATTTAAGGAACTTATAGATTTATGTATAAAATGTACTTTGGTGGACTTTTTGCAAGGCATAATTCATATCTTTTCAAGGTTTTAAGTGTGTGTCTTGAAGACAGAAATACAGCGGTTAATTCTAAATCTTGTAGTAACAAGAATCTATTGGGATTCCTTGAATTCTGCAGCATTGTAGATATGATCGGTACCTATATAATGAGTTAGATGCCATCAAGTTGGGCTGAACAATTACTGACTATTTGGACAGATACTTCCCATCTTGAGCTCCATATAGTAAGGATAGTCCATTAATTTTATTCATTCTTCCATCTACCATATCTTTTGTTTCTCATTTTTTTCTACCTTGTCATGCATAATATTTTCTCCCTGATCCATTATCTGCTCAAATGATAGGCCCAACTATGCGAGTTTGTGCTGGCTTAAGCAGTTGGTCTTCATTATATCCAGAGCCAAACAATTAGTTCCTGCAGTTCATGGTACTCTTAGTAATACCGCAGATACTACAAAAATATTTTATTTCTTTCATTTTTGGTGTTCTGCTTTCATAGGCACATAGATCACCACAGGGGAAACCATTGCTTTAATTATTCAGCTCTTTATTGTTGAAATATTTTTATTTTTCATTATTTTATTGCTTTTTCTCAAAAGTAATATCTTCTTTAGTTGTTCAGCAAACTGCCCGACTCTATTTATTCTTGAGCTCAAGAAAAAAAGCTGTTTTCCACCATTAGTTCTTGAGCATCTGCTATGCATATTAGTTGGTTGACATTATCTTTATCCTGTTTAATATTTAGTACTTTTCATTTTACTTTTTACATTGAGAACATGCTTATTTACTTCCAATAAAGTGATGCTGTCTAAATATTGCCAATTATCAATCTTGTTACTTCCTGTTTTGATTCCAATTATTGTATCTTCCAAGTCTGCCATTCTTATAATCTATTTGGTGCATAAGGTAAAAAAAATTATGGGGGAAATATTCATCCTAGCTTCAGTCTCCTTCCCATGTAGAATCACTTTGCTTCTCCAACCTCAGTTGTAAGAGTAGCTTTTCCTTCATTGTAAAGATTCTTCTGAAGAATAATCTGATGTTGTGGCAGATCCATTAGCTTAAATAGATTCCACATTCTAGCATAATCTATATTGGGTGTTCAAAAATATTTTGAAAGAGGAAAGAGGGGAAAAACAATGCAAGATAAATTATTTACATACGGTAATTATTTACATCTCAGGTAAATATAGATGTATGTAATTTGAAATTTTTACATAGCAGTTTCAATAAAAGTAACCCTTTTTATTATCCAGGCCAAATTTATTTATTTAATTCATTTATAAGATACAAAAAATATCAGCTCTTCAATCCAGTGGGTAATTGAGGCCATATATTCTCTTTGTAACGTTGAAGAATCAGTTTCCATGGTCCAATTCTCAATTTCCACATAGTATACAAGTGGTTCAACAGAATGTCTTGCACTAGAAAATATTAAATATTAAATATTAAACATTGTAGCATACTTCTTCCCAAAATGTAACATCTTTAGGACATTGCAAAAAGACATTTTTAATGAAGAGTTTAGGCAGGATGCAGAATAAATTACTTTTTTTTTCTCTACAAGCTCAGTGGAATCCAAGAAACTTGGTTCTTTTTTTCTTTTTTTTGTATAAACCATAATCTATCATGGAAGTTTCTGGTTCTTTTTGTTTTGTTTGTTTTGCGTTGTTTTGTTTTGGTATAAGCCATAATTTATCATGGGGATAGATAAGTTGCTTATTTGATCCAGTCTTTATATCTCAAGCTTATATCTCTGGCTTTGGGCAAGGAATTGGACAAGGAGACCTCCAAAATCCTTTCCAGCCCTATGATTCTATGATTCTGTGTTTTGTATCCGACTTGACCCACAAGGTCAACACACACTTGCATGCACACACACACACACATGCACAATGCATATAGGGATTCCACACAAAGTATTAAGTATATTGGGAATTACATTACTATTAAAAATGTTAAAATGACCTTGTTGGCCTTCTAGAAGAGCCTGAAGACTTGGCTTTGCCATGTGGTCAGGGGATCTCTTATTGTTGGTAGAGACCCTGCTAAATGGCTATGCTTTTAGTAAAATGAATGGTACTTCTACTGCATTATGTTTTTAATTGTTTTATTGTTTTTAATGTTATAAATGATTTTGTTTGTGAGTTGTGTATTGTTTGGGGGGATTTCTAACTTTGTAAGTTTCCCAAAGTCACAGCAATGAGATTGGTGGTTATATAAATACACACACACACACACACCTGTACATAAAAATGTTAGCTATCCTATCTTATGCCCCATTCTTTTTTCTGAAATGCATTGGGCTTATGTGACATGTATGTTATCAAGTTTGGATGTATTATTCTTTGAAAGACTTGATCTTAAACTTATGGCTTATGCTAGGAATTAGAACAATTGGTCTAGTAGTTTGCACCTTCTTTTTCATCTCTCTTTTTAATACAGCTTCATTCCCTTATCTTTTCCAATCTGAGGCCACAGTCTTGTTCCATATCTGTTAATAAAGAATACTTTAAGAGCTTTGTCTTAGAGTCTTTGAACTGTTCAGTGGTTATTTCATCTGTACCTGCCTTGAGCCTTCCTATTGAACAGCTGGTGCATTGCCTCTTGTACCTGACTTGTTCCTCACCATATTCCCTTCCTAGATATGTATCTGCCACCCTACCAGCCTTTGCACAGTCTATTTTTCTTACACATCATTTGCCTCTTTTGGATCCTTTTTAAGATCAGTTTTGAGCAGTCTCCTATGTTTTCTCTGAACTTTTAAAAACATGTTTTCCTATTATTTTGATTCTTGTTGACATAATTGAGATATCTTTCCTCGTCCTTTCTTGTTTGACCCTGAAAATCTAAATTAAGTTGCCATACATACTTTTCTTGCCCAAGGCTTTCATCTTCCATCTGCCTCTAGCTGTTGAAATATGTTTTTCTGAAAGCAACTTGAGCTTTCCCTCTTTGAATTTTGGGAATATTTTTTCACTTCTTTTTTTCTGTATTACATAAACCTTTGGTTCCGCAGACTTGGTTCGCCTGAATGGAATATATTGATTCTGTGCCTTGATTTGATCTTGTATGTTCTCCTAATTTATTTCATTTAATGTTTATTCGTGTAAGTTTTAAAATATATATAACGTTTTATTTCATTATATAATACGTCTGATGCCAGTTATTCAGTATGTGTACCACAATCTGGTCAAATGTTTTCCATCTACTGTAGTAAATGCATGTACTGTTGTAGCATATTCATTATTTCTACAATATTTCTTTTATTTTTAAAATTATAGCCAATTACATCCTTAGCAACATCTTTTTTGAGCATCACTACTATCCCATTTCTTTGTATGATTTCATGTTAAGAAACATTCAGTTTAGTGTGATTCATTGCCAGGATGATTCCTATATATAGAAATTTTAATTATTCAGTTTTGAAAAACATTGCCTGACCGGCAATAGTCCTGGCACCTGCAAAGGCCAGATGTTTCCATGATTGCCGCAGATGTATAAACACCCTCGTGAGCATAGAAGAAGCTGAAGATTGCTTTCGGTTGTATTTATATTGGTGCCCAAATGACACAGTAGGCAGACATTTCACTATGCTTTTACCAGTATGTGTGTTTGTGGGGGTTTCCTATGATTGACCCAGAACAGATTTTCTTATCATGGAAAAGTAGTGGGCAATTCAGCTTTTATGATCCTATGTCAACTGCAGTATTTTCTCATCGCAAACATGAGTATTCAAAATAGAAACATACGATATATAAAAAAAGCTGCAGAAAATTATGAGCTTTTTCTTCAAAATGGGAAAACAATATATTTTTTTAAAAAAAATAAACAGTGGATAGTTTTTCATGAAATTATTTCATCTTACAAACAAGATGCCCTAATTTGGGATGTCAGAATTTGGCTGAGCACAGTTTTGAACAGCATCAACTGGCAAATAATGATGATCTTAGTAAATGGTTTCTCTCACAGAGCAAGTTTTTAATTACAACACTTGTGAACAAGTCTTCTAATAATGTTGCAAATTATCTGAAATATTTTGCTTAAAGACACGCAGTTCATTCCAAGTCTGAGGGTGCGGGTACCAAAACTGGAATCAGAGGTAGCTACTATGGGATTTAAGGAATAAGGAGTAGAATCCAGGTCACCTGAACCACAAAAATTCACTTTGTCTTTGAGTATGTAATGCTGTAGCCGATAACTTGAAGATACCACCAAACATTGTGGGATTTTTTAAAGTCCAATGGGTTTATCAATGGCATGTGTCCTAAGTATACTATTTGCTTGAGTTTGTTCTGATTCTTAGTGTCTGCTTGGTTGGCTAAACTAAAACCATTCCAATGTTCTATGGCAGATTTCCAGATTTCCCCAGAGTTTTCTTTCACTAAAGATGTGTGCTTTTGTTGGATGTGATTTTACTGCATCTCATTTAATGCTCCTGTGCTAAAAGCTAACCTTTTAAATTAGTCATTTTGCTATGACATCAATTTGCAACTGAAAACATCAATTCTGCTTCACTGCATCTTAAAGATAAATACAGCAGGAACCAAAACACTTTTAAAGATACAATTTCAATAAATGAGAATGTGATGTATTTTAGCACAGAGTATCATTAAGAAAGGGATGCATTTCAAAGCATCTTATTATTTGGGCAAGATTCAGCCAACATGGTATATTTTGAACAGCAAGGTCTTATAAATTTTTCCTGATATGGGGCTCAGAAGAGGCATTAGGATGGCAAAACAACAATACAAACAAAAGGTGGAGAACCATTTAGCGAACAATGATCCGAGGCAAGTATGGCAGGGACTGCAGCACTTAACCAACTATAAGGGCAGCACGAGGAGCATGGCAAACACCGATGCCTCGTTGGCTGAGGAGCTGAACATCTTCTTCGCCCGCTACGAGGTTAAAAGACCAGACCCTGTAGCCTCTGCTGGCCAGCCTTCTGACTCTCAGCCACTCACCCTGTGTGAACACCAAGTGAGAGCTGTATTGAAGGCTGTGAATCCCAGCAAAGCCCCAGGCCCAGATGGGGTGCTGGGGATAGTGGTCAGGAATTGTGCCGATCAATTAGCAGGGGTCCTGACAAGGATTTTTAACATCTCCTTGCAAATGGCATGTGTACCATCATGCTTGAAGGCAGCTACCATTGTCCCAGTCCCCAAGAAAACTGCAGTTGAGTGCCTGAATGACCACAGACCTATTGCATTAACGTCTGTAGTCATGAAATGCTTCGAAAGATTGGTTCAACGTCTTAGGACATGCCTCCCACTGGACTTTGATAAACATCAGTTTGCCTACAGGGGAAATAGGTCGACAGACGATGCCATAGCTACTGCTTTACACTTTGTAGCAAGTCATCTCGAGAAACCTGGAAGTTACGTCAGGATGCTTTTTGTTGACTACAGCTTGGCTTTCAACACCATTTTGCCGAGCATTCTCATCGAGAAGCTGACTGACTTGAAATTCTCCCCCGCTATCTGCGATTGGATTCAAGACTTTCTTAGGGATCGGGTACAAACAGTGAGGGTCGGGTCTGCTTTGTCCACCCCCCTGAAGCTTTGCACTGGCACGCTACAGGGCTGTGTGCTTAGCCCCTACCTGTACTCTTTATACACTTATGATTGTGTATCATCTGACCCATCCACTACGATAATCAAGTTCGCAGATGATACAACTGTGGTGGGTCTTATTACAGGTGGGGATGAGACAGCATATAGGGCGGAGGTACAAAAACTATCCATATGGTGTAGTAACAACAACTTGCACCTAAACATCGGCAAGACGAAAGAGATGGTGTTAGACTTCCGGAGAAAAACGGAGGAACCTGCCCCACTTTACATCAGAGAGGACTGTGTAGAGAGAGTTTCCTCCTTTAAATTTCTGGGAGTCTACCTCTGTGAAGATCTGACCTGGAAAGTTAACACAACCCAGGTGGCTAGAAAGGCCCAACAGAGGCTTCACTTTCTTAGGATCTTGCGGAAGAACAGGGTAGAACAACAGCTAATGACCCTCTTTTACCGGTCTACCATAGAGAGCGTCCTCTTGTATGGTATTGTGGTTTGGTATGCTGGTCTGACAGCCGCGGATAGTATTACAGAGGGTAGTGAGCACAGCACAAGACATTGTGGGCTGTTCCCTGACACCACTGGATGACATCGCCAGGGCTCGTTGCCTTGGAAGAGTGAGGAAGATTCTCAGGGATGACTCACACCCTGGACGGTATCTCTTTACTCTCCTACCATCCGGTAGGAGATATAGGAATATAGCCAGCCGTACCAACAGGCTGAAAAATAGCTTTTATCCGTGGGCTGTTAGGCTTTTAAATGGGACATAATCTTATGCAGAATTGACTTGGGAGGCCAGTGTGTGGTGTAGTTGGTTCACATAGTGTGGTGGGATGGAGGGTTTGTTGTCACTGTGTGTTGGGGGGAGAGAGCATGGGGGGAGGCTCAGCTAATCTCAATGTACACATGTTGTACTTTGACAATAAAGGTTTATTATTATTATTATTATTATTATTATTATTATTATTATTATTATTATTATTATTATTATTATTGTAGCCTATAAATATGAGTTCCATTGGCTTCATTTGGGCTCTGTAAGTATGCATGTATCTTCCAAAGTAAATTTTCCAGGGACAAGGGAACATATTTCTAACCCCCTCCCTTTTCCCCTCACAGCAGTTTGTTGTATCAGAATTCCAGAACCAAAACTGCAAGATCAGACATGTGCAGTCTTTTTGTTTACTAAAATCTCGAGATCCAACAATGGTGCATAAGACAGAGCAGCAATTAAAGAACTTTGAATCTAAGAATTTATTTGGAGAAAGGAGTGGAAGAGTTCAAGATCCTTTAAAATTCTAAGTGTTTTAAGGTTTCTTCATTTCAGCAGTCAAAATTACGATGAGATGGGAATTTACTTTTTTCCTTTTGTTAAGCAACTGCAAACTATGAATTTTCCAGTCTCCTGTGGTTTGGTTTGAGGTCTCTCAGAAGGTCCAGATCTATCTTCTGGTTCCTCCTTTCCAAAGTTTTAATGTCATATCTCCAGAAGCCTGGTAAACTGTTGAAACAATTGGAGGCTAATACTGCATTTTTAATGAGAAACACCACTGACAAGATCACTGCAAGAATCTAGCTTTATCTCCCTCTGTATCGTCCCCAGTTTTCATTCTCCTACATGGTTGCTGTTTTCTTAGACCCAGAGTGCTTGCCTACCTGGGTTATTTAGCACATCTGACATCTGCTTTTTAATTAAAACCACATGCTTTGGGTGAGGGAAGGAAGCAATTTTGGACCCAAAGCTGGGATATAAGAAGTGGTGAGTTAGCAATAGGAAGCGCTGCAATCCAAAGGATGCACAATCACTGCTGGCACATTTTGATAGACACCTATATGCACACACATAGCTTACTGCAGATTCAACATCTCTGCTGACCCATACAGAAAATTTCCACTTTTCAGTCTTACATTTTCATCCCATAATATTGGAATAGCAAAATGAGTTTATGTCTGATTTGCTACATGTTTGAAATAAGGTCTCTTTTTACTCTGAGAGAGTTTTATTCCTCACAGTTCTGGAGAAGGAAGAAATGCTGACCTCCAAATTACCTAAAATAAAAATTTAAGCTCTTTCCCTAGCCCCAACACTGAAAGGTGGAAAGGTTTTATTCCTGATCACCTGTAAATAGGTCTTTTGCACTCTTACTGCACTGAGGCAGAAGAAAAGATGGTGCTTGAGAGATGGAGGAAGGTACGTGGAATAGGTCTGATCCCTGGTAGGGATGGCCTGTTGTGCTCAGAGTTCCTGCAATCTTATAATAAGTCATTTTACTCTGACCCACCTGATTAATGATTTGCTTTCTGCTGTCATAGAGTCTCCTGCATGCCATTTGTATGTAGATGCAACCTCAATCCATAAGGGAGTATATGAGAAGTAGTTTGCCAAAGAATATTGCTATGATTCATCATCCTTAATTCTTAGCCTTTGGAGATGAATAGATACCACCAGTGCTTTTTTTGTAAAAGAAAACGGTGCCGGAACTCACACATGTCATATAACCCACCTTGCCTACCTTACCAGGTTCCATCCAAAAAAGGTGCCGGAACTCCATTCTGAGCGTTCTTTTTTTTTTTATTGAAAAGTTTTAAAAATACAGTTTTCCTTTAAAAAACCCCCTTCCCCCTCCCTCCTCCCCTCCCTACCTCCCCCCTTCCCCCCCCCTCCCCCCCTCCCTCCTCCCCCCCCCACCTCCCCCCCCCGGACTTCCCAGAGCTAAATACAAGGTATATATATATATAAAAAAGCAATCATAAACAACCATATACTAACAACTATAAATTCTAAAATCCATCACTCTCTAACTTATATAGGATCAAACAAAACTTAGCATTATTAAATATATATAGAAGACAAAATAAAAAAAGAAAAAAGAAAACGAAAGAAGACTTATTCAAATGCTAGATAAAACTTCTTGACCCTATACTTATTCTGGATAAACTCAATCCATTTTCTCCATTCCATAATATAATGTTCTTGCGAGTAATCTTTCAAATAGGCCGAAATCTTCGCCATCTCTGCCAAGTCGGAAACCTTTAAAATCCACTCTTGTATAGTCGGCAGTTCCTCTTTCTTCCAATATTGACCTATCAAAAGTCTTGCTGCCGTAACTAAATTCAACATCAGCTTAGAGTCCACAACTGTAGCGTCAACAATTATTCCCAACAAAAAAAATTGCGGACAAAACTTTATCCTCCGTTTAAAAATCTTCTGCATATTCCACCAGACTTTTATCCAAAAAGCCTTGACCTTTTTACATGTCCACCATATGTGAAAATATGTTGCCTCTTCATCACCACACCTCCAACATTTAGGCTGATAATTCGGATACATACTTGCAAGCTTTTTAGGATCTAGATGCCATCTATAAAACATTTTGTAAAAGTTCTCTCTTAGACTTTCAGCTTGAGTGAATTTTACATTCCTCACCCAGATCTTTTCCCACGTGTCCATTGTAATAACTTCCTGAATGTTTTGGGCCCATTTTATCATACAATCCTTAACAAGCTCTGTTTCTGAATCGATCTCTATCAATGCAAGATATATCCGTTTAATATGTGCTGGTCCTTGATTTCTAATTTGCTTTATCAAATTTTCATCAATCGTTGCAAATCCATTTTTTTGGTCTTCTTTCCACCTGGCCTGTAACTGAATATATTGAAACCAAGTCTGAACAACCTTCTCTTCTCGCAAGAAACTATATGATTTCAAGCACCAAATATTTCTTTCCAAACTAAGAATCTCCTTGTACGTAGTCTCATCATGTTTGAAACCAGCATGTATATTTTCTATTGCGTGTTTTGGGATTGCCCACAATGGTATCTTGCTGCTTAACTTATGTCTATACTTCTTCCAAACTCTCAGCAATGCCTGTCTTAAAATATGCATCCTAAACACAGTATCTACCTTCTTATCATACAACAAATATGCATGCCAGCCAAACAACAGATCATGGCCCTCAAGATTTAATAACCTCGATTGTGTCAAATTAATCCAATCACTTATTCCTACTAGTGCAGCAGCTTCATAATATAATTTAAAATTAGGCATTTTAAGGCCACCTCTCTCACGAGTATCCTGCATAATCTTAAGTTTAACTCATGGCTTTTTCCCTGCCCACACAAATTTATTGATACCACGCTGCCATTCCTCCAAGTTAGAGTCTTTCTTAAGAATCGGTATCATTTGAAATAAGAATAAAAATTTGGGCAGGACATTCATTTTCACTGCTGCAATCCGTCCCAACAAAGACAATTGCAATTTTTCCCAACTCTCCAGTTCTTTTTGAATTTTCCCCCATAACTTTTCATAATTATTTTTATATAGCTTTGTATTAGAGGGCGACAAAATCACCCCCAAATATTTAACCCTTTTAACAATCTCAAATCCAGTTAATCCTTCTAGGAGAGCCTTCTGCGAAACTATCATATTTCTAGCCAAAATTTTAGTTTTCTGTATATTTACTTTAAATCCAGAAACCTTCCCATATTGTGTTATTATCTCCATCAGGTCCACAACAGAGTTCTCTGGCTGGGTCACTGTAACAACCAGATCATCTGCAAATGCTCTCAATCTGTAATCCTGATCTCCAACTTGTATCCCCTTAATTTTTTCCGAATTCCGAATCTTAACCAATAATATCTCTAATGTTAATACAAATAACAAGGGCGATAGCGGACACCCTTGCCTTGTGCCCTTCTCAATATTACATACTGTTGTCAAACTATTGTTAACTATAATTCGGGCAGTTTGTTTTTGGTTTAATGCCCTAATCGGTTGTAAAAATTTTTCCCCAAAATCCATTTTGTCTAAAACTTTCAACAAAAATTGCCAGTTCAATTGATCAAAAGCCTTTTCAGCATCTAAAAAGATTAGCGCAGCAGAGATCTGGTTGTGCCTTTCCAAAAACTCTAACACATCAACTATATGTCTCACATTAGTTTTCATTTGTCTTCCACTAATAAACCCCGTTTGGTCCCCATGAATCACCTGTTGCAGAACCCTCATCAGTCTATTAGCCAAAACCTTAGCAAATATCTTATAATCTGTATTTAAAAGCGATATCGGTCTGTAATTTTTAACTAAAGTAGCATCCTGGTCTTCCTTCGGAATCAAAGAGATAAAAGCTGTTCTCCAAGACGGGGGCACCTTTCCCCCCCTCTGGATTGTCTGGAACAGTTCATTCTGAGCGTTCTATGAGAAAAAAAGCCCTGGATACCATTCCTGGTATGTGGGCCTACCTATTTAAAATTCAAAACATTCTTAATCTGATATGTGATAGTTAAGTTCAGCAGAAACATTTACCACAGAACTGTATTTCCAGTGCTTTAAAGTTTTTATTTACAGTTACTACTTAACTTATGACCAGAACTGAGAGCAGAGCTTCCATTGCTAAGCAATGTGGTAATTAGGTCAATTGCATCTGATTTTACAATCTTTTTTGCTGCAGTCATTAAGTGAATCCAGCTTCCCCCACTTTGATTGTCAGAAGCCCCCTGGGAAGATTGCAAATAACAATCACATAACCCTGAGATGCTGGTTCCATTATAAATGCATGCCAGTTTCCAAGCACCCAAATTTTAGTCACGTAACCACAGGGATGCTACATTGTTCATAAGTACAAAAATCAATCATAAGTCATTTTTTTCAATGCTGTCATAACTTTGAATGGTCATTAAATAAATGGCAATAAGTCAAGGCCTACCTGTAATTTCTGATGCATTGTGGGGGTTTTTATACCTTATACAGCAATCTGAAGGGTGTTTAATGGTTGGTATATGTACATTTTTCCATAGTTGAAATAGTAATGTTTAAAAATATAGAGATAATAATTCTCTAAACATATTCCATTATGCAATAATTGGAACTTAAGATCTTTCAGAGAAAGATGAAGCCTATATTGGACAGATCCCTGTGAAGTAAATCAGGTCAAGCAAATAAATCAGGTTGAGTCATTTGGGTTGCTCTGAGTCATGTCTAATCAAGTAAATCAGGTTAAGATTAGTCTGTCCAAAATGAATAGGTCAAAATAAATTAGGTCATGACTTCATTTTGGATGGTACAAGAAGCAATATGGTTAGCTGTGCTGGGAAAACGGTGATTCAGGGGGAAAAAAGCTGCAAGCAACAAAACGCTTAGAACGTTTGGTAGAGCCTCATTTGAATCTGAGCCACCTCAAGGTGATACTAAGGGCTTGGCTTCATGTCCTGCCTATTGCAAACACAAAGGCAATACACTAAGCATTTTTGAGAGATAAGTCCCAAGACCTTACCTTCACCTCATCCCTTGGATAGTCCTTAGTTGTTCCAGTTTGGAGGTGGTGTTTTTCTTCTCCTAACAAAAAGCTTCCCATGTAGATAGTAACCAGGACAAGCCTGGAGATGACACAATTGGAAATGGTGATCTTAGGCCAATCAGTCTGTGCAAAAACACCCCCTCCGCCAGTAAGTCCATGAGAGGGTTCAATTGCGGTTGTAAGTTGAGGGCTATCTGTACAAAGCACTCCAAATAAATTACATTTAGGACTACTCTACAACTGTTGATCTCTCTGTCTCTCTGTCTCTCTCTCTCTCTCACACACACACACACACACAGACAGAGAGAGAGAGAGAGAGAGAGAGAGAGGGAGGGGAGAGAGAGAGAGAGAGAGAGAGAAAGAGAGAGAGAGAGAGAGAGAGAGAGAGAGAGAGAGGCTGACAGAAGAGAATAGGACATGATCGTTTCAAAATAGAAAATTATGCAGAGTCTACCATTTCACTCAGAAAATTGTCCCAGGCCAAATTAACTAAGAGCTTTATCCTATATTACACTTCCCTGTAATCAACTAATAAAGTAAACAGAATTTTAACAATGAAGACTCAGTCAGCTCTGGACCTCTGTGCTAGGCTATTAACTTGCTATTTTTATTTATTCATTTTGTATACTGCTAGTAAACTACATGAGTAAATAATTGAGAAAATTAGCGTGAAATCCTAATTGCAAGATGCCCAAATAAAAATGTGTACATAATTCCAAATTGGAATACTACCTCTACTATTCCAGCATACATATCATATCCTGTTATTATATTGCAAACAATGCCCTTTCCACAGAAAAGGGCTTTTTAAAATATTTCAGAATTCACTTGTTTCTGTACCCTGCAGCTTCATCCAGACTGGCCTACGAAGACCTAGTTTTCCCCCAAACATCAGGCAGGGATGGGGGTGGAGCTGTGAGGAGGATTGGTCTGAGACCTGGGAGGAAGGGGACTTTTGTTTTTAATTGTATTTTTTATGGATAGTTGTGAGCTGCCTAGAGAGCCATTTAGTTCTGTAAATAAATAAATAAATACTATATAAATAATATGCAGTTTGGAAGTCCATGGGGATGGATTCATGGTGCATTTCCTATGACAGTTGTGCTGCAGTTTCCAGGAAGAGTATAGGGATAGATGAAATTTTTATTCCCTTTGTTTTTGGTAAGACCTTACTAAAATTCATAAATATCTTCAAAATAAAAATAACAACTGATCTTTTTAAAGTGTGAATAAGAGAAACTGACAGACCTATTCATCCAGGCCTGAGCTCTTAGATCTTAACAAATCTGATGGAGTTTCTGTGTATTCAACCATGTTGCTAATGATGAATTGGATTTTCCATTTCTTCTTTTTTATGACAGTGTCATCCACTGTAGAAGCTTATGGCAGGCAACCACACTAGACTTTCTGCTGAGGCAGCTGTTGACTTTGCTAGCACAGAAGGTAGAGAAAATCAGTTCATTTATCTGATGATACGTAGAGTAATATTAGAATAAATGAGAAAAGATTTTTTTAATGAAAATGACAAATTCATCCTCCTTTTGTTAACCTACGTTTTGTCTTTCCATAAAATAAGTTTTTTCCAATGGAAGTGCTCAGCAGTGCATACTACTAAACATGCCTGGATAATTTTGTTGCTGGTGAAATTAAACTACCTTTTCCCCCCCTTCATTTTGCTACATGTTTATTCTAAATACAAAACCTAATTAAAGAGGACTTCATGTTTAGAGAGTCTACAACACATTTTGAACTGAAAATGAAGATCTGTCTCTTAGGCAGAACATCCTTGAGTAAGATGGAGTGATGTTAATCAAGAGATAAAACTTAAATATTGATACCTTTTCATGTAAAACGAGGATGCAAATCTGATAGCTAAAACTATTGCTGTTAATCTGTTACTCAATACAGCATTTTACTATACATTGGGTGGAGGAGTATATAATTCTCATATTACTTGATTTTTATTAGTTTTAAAAATTATAGCTAATACCCATTTTAAATTAAGCTGTAAAACAATAGAATGGCAACAGTGAAGTCTTGTGCACAAGAGAAATTCATTTATATTTTATTAAACCAAATTTAAAATTTTTGCATGCGGTGTCCTATACCAGAGCAGTATAGAGACCAGTATTCTAGAATTATTATTTTTTGCAGACCAGTATTCTAGAATTTTTTAGCAGTTTATAAACAAGCTTTCAGTTGCTTTTTCTATGCCATAATAATTTCACAAAATGTGTTATTTCTGGTTCTCCATTTTTTGTTTTCTCACTGTTATTATTTCTCCTTTTTTAATTTATATCTATAATTAAGTTAGTAACTTGGCATATTTTTCTCTTTTTATTTCTCTTTGTTGTGATAAAACCTCATGGCATTGTTCCTGGAGAAAAATCTTTGCTTCAGAGAAGGTCAAGATGTTAATTCATTGCCAGAATTTTGTGCCATAGATTTAGTGGAATAGCTTCTCCTATCATCTTTATGCTCTCACTTCAAGTTTAAGTAAAGCTTTGATACTAATCAATTTCAAATTTGATTCAAATCCAAATGCTTGGTTGGCTCTCAGGAAGCACAGTAAGTCCAGTGTGAGATGATGTCTGTCCTTATACCAAAATCTTTAGCCTGATTTCCAAATATAACTAGTTCCTATGTTGGAACTGAAGTCCTTGGCTTTATATATCATTGACTCCTGCTCTCTACTCGCATCTGTACTGTAGAAAGTGAAGACAAAGTTGGCTGGAGATTGATAGGAGTGTAAATGTCATAAGAATGGATTCTCTATAGAATTCTCTGTTCTGGTAATAGGAGGGCTGACTGCAGCACATCTACTTTTTACATCTCATGCTAAGGAATTCTCTCCTCCACAAGTCATGAATAGGTCATTGATTTTATAACAAATAAACGGGAAAGCAAAGTAACCTATTTTAGTACAGGTAGTCCTTGACTTTCTAAATGATCTTTCATTTAGTTACTGTTTGAAGTTGCAATGGCACTGAAAGAAGTTCCTTACAACTGGTCCTCTCGCAATATCCCCAGTCACTTGAATAAAATTTAGCGCTTGGTAACCAGCACGGATTTGCAATGGTTGCAGTGTTTCAGGGTCATGTGAACACCATTTAAGACTCTCACAGCTGGCTTCCAAGCTAAGTCAATAGGGGAAGCTGGATTCATGTAATGACCTCATTTCACTTAACAACAGCAGGGATTGCTTAACAACCATGGCAGGAAAGATCATACAGTTTGATGCAACTCACTTAACAATCACTTGACATAGTAAAGAAAATTCTGGTCCCAGTTGTGGTTGTAAGTTGAGGACTACTTTAAAAATCAAGTAATCCTAGATAAGAAGCTTCCATGCAGAGACTGACCATGGTAATTTGACCCATGATAGCGTCAGCAAAGCTGGTTACTGAAGAGAGGGAAAACCTGAGAAATTAAGAAGCAAAAGTACTTCCAGAAAGCATTGACAGACTTACAGTAGGAATGAGATCTAGCTCTTAAGTTGGGCTATTAATCTGGGTTGAAGTTTATGGTGGAGAGGTCTGTGGAAAGATTTAGGTGGCAAGTATGTGTTCTGTTTCATCAGGAAGATTCATTACTGGAAAATCAGAGTATTCTGTTATATAATCTCCATACATTTAATTGCATTATTCAGATTCTCTATGAAAAAACAGATTGTTGATCATGCAGAACTATTCCAGAAGATCTTTAGCTTCCTTCAGCCAGCTGATACTAAAGCATTTAATAGTCTAAAGGCCTACATGGTATTCCAGGTACTCTTGGCTCACTAGAGCGATATAGACTGTGTAGAGGAGAGCTGTGTTAATGTAGGGTAGCCTTTTTTTCTCACTAACAAATATATTAAAAGGCATTAGCTTTAGTGAACTACATTTCACTTCATTAGATGCATGGAATAGCTAAAATGATGTACCAATAGGAGGTGGGAGGGGTAGTTCTACAGAGTGGTATATATAACCTGTTAAAAATTCACATATTGTCCTCTGCAGTGTGGTTTTTCCTTAGACACTTTCATCATGTCCATAGTAATATCTTTAGGAAGCTAGGCATCTATTTTTATAGAATCTTTATAAGAAAGTTGGCTATTGTTAATGCTTAATCTTCAGTGTCTTCAGTTTAATTTTTTAAGTGTTGCAATGCAGCAACAAGGTTTCAGTATACTGAGTTTTTATTCTTCTTTCATCCAGTGTTAATTATTTTGGGTAAGACAACCTTGCCCAAACCTTTTAACAAGTTTGTGATGAATGATATTTAATTGGAATTAAGTTTTCTAAACCAAGAAATCTATTACTTTTCTGATTAAATAACCTTGCACTTTAGATAATTTATTTTTACACTTTTCTTGGACAATCAAAATAAACTCATTTCACTTTCCAGCTGGGTTGTTTTTTTTGCACCATCCAGCTGTGCCTAATAATCTGGTTAAAAAAATCTAAATTTAATTAAGCTACTTCCCAAAGAACAAACTATTTAACAAACAACAAGCTAACAAGTAGGAAGACAGAACTGTCTTGTAGTGCTACCTATTTTGTTTGGCTCCCATTAATTTCAGCTGCTGTTGGTTTTAAATAAACAGTGCCCTACCTTACACTAGTGCATATGCTTGTGGTTCATTGAAAATAATTGTACGCAATTATTATGCTAAAAATATTAGTGAGAGTGCTTGCAGGATTGGTCAAGCTTCATATACAAGATACTGAAGGAGAATTACAATTTTCTTATTTTTTTGCATTCACTGATTCACGTCTCCTTCTATTGCTACAAGTTGTGTTTTCCTAACATACAGTAGACAGAAAAAGAGGGCAAGCCATACAAAGCTTGTTATCCTCTTTCCCTTGCTGCTCCGGTTTGCTCAGGTGGAAAGATATAGTGAAAATCTATTTTCAACAGATCCAGCCTCATGAAGAACAGTTGCATAAAATCCTTTTCTGGCATGACCATTAGAGGTGCCAGAACTCTGTCTTCTCTTGCATCTAGCAATTCTAATTAGATTCCTACATGTCCAAATCCTTTAAACTCCACAAACAACTTTAGAAGCCATCATCACATTCCAAGGGACCTGGATCTCTTGGGAAGTTGCTGAATAGTAGTTCTTGTCAGCCCCAGCCAGTCTGGCTGGCTAGCAGTGAAGGCTTCCAGGAGCTGTGATTTGGCATTGTCAGAAAAGCTACAGTTCCACACCCCTAGTTTATCAGTTCATTCATTTGCCTCAAAAGGAAGTTAGAGATTATCATCTGATGGCAGGAAGCAACAGGGACCGTGGACTTCTGTAGAATTCTGCTTAAAGTGGACCATGAAGTGCTAACAAGAGGATAAGGGCATCAATATTGTCTTATATTGGCAGCTAAAGTATTTATTTTAGTTTCTGTTGACCAAACTGTTGGCAATAAAATGAGCTGTGTGTATGGTGAATTAACAGTGAATTAAATATAACTAATTGCTCTAGCATCTAGGCTGGATATTTAATTTACTCTATACAGAAATCACTTGTAAAAAATTGTTAAAAGTTAACAATTTAACTTTAAAGGTTAACAAAAAGTTAAAAGTTATAAAAGTTATAAATTGGACATTTATATATATGAAATGGTACAGGGTCTCCTGCTTGAGCAGGGCGTTGGACTAGAAGACCTCCACGGTCCCTTCCAACTCAATTATTCCAACTCTGTTAAATAGAATTTTAAAAGAAAATGTGATATTCAATGAAAACTAATATATTTCCTCATTGTCCTTGTTTAGGTCATGGAACCAAAGGTATATTTGAGCTTCTGTCGGGTTGGCGTCGAACCAGAGAAAATTTGCCATTTAAAGACAGAGTTGCAGATGCCTATTCAGATGTAATGGTTTCCTATACCATGACAAGCTCCTTGTACTTCATAGCCTTTGGCATGGGTGCCAGCCCTTTCACCAACATTGAGGCTGTGAAAGTCTTCTGCCAGAACATGTGCATCTCCATCCTGTTGAATTACTTCTATATCTTCTCTTTTTTTGGCTCCTGCCTGGTGTTTGCTGGGCAGCTGGAGCAGAATCGTTACCACAGTATCTTCTGTTGTAAAATCCCCTCTGCAGAGTATCTGGAAAGGAAACCCGTTTGGTTCCAAACCATGATGAGTGATGGGCACCCGCAGTCTTCTCATCATGAGACTGACCCATACCAGAACCACTTTATCCAGCATTTTTTAAGGGAGCATTACAATGAATGGATTACTAATATCTATGTTAAGCCATTTGTGGTGATTCTGTATCTCATTTATGCTTCTTTCTCCTTCATGGGCTGCCTGCAAATCAGTGATGGGGTCAATATTATCAATTTGCTTTCTAGTGATTCTCCGAGTGTGTCCTATGCTGTTATTCAACAGAAGTACTTCAGCAATTATAGCCCAGTGATAGGATTTTATATCTATGAACCTCTTGAGTACTGGAATGGCACTGTCCAAGATGACCTAAAGAAACTGACTGAAGGCTTCAACACACTGTCCTGGCTTCAACAATATTACCAGTATCTGAGAGCTGGGAATATTAGTGCAACCAATAAAAGTGACTTCCTTAGCATCCTCCAAAACTCCTTTTTAAGAAAGTCTGAGTTTCAACACTTTAAAAATGATATCATTTTCTCCAAGTCTGTGAATGGGAATAACATTATTGCTTCCCGCATGTATCTTGTAGCTAGGACTAGTGAAAAAACACAAAGTGAAGTTATAGAATTATTGGACAAACTCAGACCATTGTCCCTGAAACAGAGCATCAAGTTCATTGTCTTTAACCCTACGTTTGTCTTCATGGACCAGTATAGCCTGTCAGTAATTATGCCTGTCTTGATCTCAAGTTTTGGCATATTGCTGGTCCTGTTACTTACATTCTTCCTTGTTATTCACCCTCTGGGGAACTTCTGGTTAATTCTCACTGTCACCTCAATAGAGTTGGGTGTCTTGGGCTTGACGACTTTATGGAATGTAGACATGGATTGCATTTCTATACTGTGCCTTATTTACACTTTGAATTTTTCCATAGATCACTGTGCACCCTTGCTTTACACATTTGTACTAGCAACTGAGCATACCAGAACTCAGTGTATAAAAATTTCACTCCAAGAACACGGAACAGCAATTTTGCAAAATGTTACATCTTTTCTTATTGGGTTGGTTCCCCTCCTTTTTGTGCCTTCAAACTTGACCTTCACACTGTTCAAATGCTTGCTGCTCACTGGCAGTTGCACACTTCTGCACTGTTTTGTTATTTTACCTGTCTTCCTAACATTCTTTCCACCATCCAAAAAACACCACAAGAAAAAGAAACGAGCCAAACGGAAGGAGCGAGAAGAAATTGAATGTATAGAAATTCAAGAAAATCCTGACCATGTGACAGCAGTCTGAAAGTCGAATAAAAATTTGTGGGATTTTTAGTACTGAAAAAAATGTTACATGGAGCTGCAAAGGAAAGTAAAGATCTCCACTGCTTGTGCTGGCCCCTGTGAAGCAAGACAAAGGAAGCCCAAGGAAGGAGCATATATGATCCATGGAGGTGAACATGTTAAAGTAATAACCATTTAAAAAAAAGAAAAGAAATAAGAGAGGAGGTAAAAAAAATCCTCCAAAAAGTTTCTCCTTTTAATCCTATGACTTCACTGAGGGGGATGCTTATTAGCAGTTTTAGCAAAAAAGATGGTCTCTTACAAATCAAAGTATTAAGATTGTCCTAAGTTACTGATTTTAACAGGCCACATAGTTTTGAAACAGGAAGAAAAGAAAAAGTTTCAGGAAAACGTAGGTATGGCCATAATAGTGATCATATATTTTAAAAATTGGCCCAAATGAAACCTATGCAATTGGGAAGTAAATATTCATTCCATCTGAAGCCAAAGTACTTCCTTATTTTCGTATATCTTTATCTGTCTGCAAGTCACAGATGAAAATTATTTTACTACTTCTGAGAGTCAATATATCCTCTCCTAAAATATAAGTTCTTTATGAACAATATGGGAAAGAAATTACTTAAAGAAAGTTAGCTTCTACAAAGGTGGCATTTGAGTATGCTCCCTTTTATGAATAGAGGGTCCCTCAGAACCACAGTAACGAGAGTCACAGCAGACTCTCCTTGAATTCTGTCAAGCATCCCAGGGCTGAAACACTGCAGTGCTACCTATAATTACTGCAGTGCTGTCCTTTTGCTTTCTACACATACTCTGTACCAACATTAGGCACAGCATACTAATCAGGCCAATGTGTCAGCTATAATGATAGATCACATTCATAGATACAGCATGGGAATCATTTTGTGCCTGGATCACACTGGATACATAGCAATGTAAGCATCACTGAGGAGGCTCAGTGTGTTGTGATGCAAGATTTTCCTTTGAAATATTTTCCATATGATAAGTATTTCAAATCTCCTTTGGCAAGCCAATAAGTTGACTATGTCTTTTGCTGTAAGAAATTGAGAAAAGATACATATTTTAGCGAAAGATAACAAACGCAAGAGATGAGGCTGCTTGAGAAATTGTTCTTTATAAAGCATTACTATTAAATATCTGATAGAATAGCTATGATAAAACAAAGCTTTGTGGCTGTTGAGAATTATAGATGAAAGCAGTAAATGTGTCTCTTACTGCATGATTTTAGAATTAAACTATAACAAAATGATACTACGTGTTCTACGAGTAATGTCTCTGCTTAGAACTACAAGTGCAAGAGAAGGAATGGAAAAAGAATGAACCCCCAAAAAATAGATTGGGTGAAATTTTACCCTGAATTAAGCCACGTATTTATTTCCCAAAAGCATTTTGGAAAGGGCTTGCTTCATGCATTGTTGCCTTGCATAAATGAGCAATGTCTTCCTGAAGAAAAAATATATTTTGTATATTATTACCACTGTTGACAACCAATGTCAAGGGGAGGGATGGAAATTGCTAATTCTTTTCAAAAGAAGCCGATTCATTTAACAGACTCTAATCTTCTATACTGTACCAGTTGGCTGTGCATTGAAGATTTATGGATTTATACAGAGCTACAGCTACTATATCTGGGCTGCAAATATCTGGACAATCATTAGATGGAAACAGAGAAAACTCTCTTTGCCGCCTCACCTTCCTCCTCACCTCAGTTCTCCTCACCTTCCCCAATTGGCATGTAAATGACTAGCAATGAGTAAACTGTAAGCAATACCATGCAAAGGAAAGGATGGATAAATGTGAGGGTTGCTCATAATCCTCCCACTGAAAATGACAACCCCTCTGTAATGTCCATTTGCCCATTCCTAAGTCAGGGAGGGAAGAGGCTTTCACAGAACTCAGTGCTGGCCCTTCTTCCACGCTCTATGTTCTTTCTTGTATTTGGTGAACTGTTTAGAGGTATTAATGCTGTAAAAAAATTCTGATTTGCTAATTATTTGACCTAAAGCCATATTCTCCAGTAATATGTAATGCCATAGTGAATCAAGGCCAAACCATTTGAATTATTTCATATTTCTGTAGCTGTGCCAATCCAAGATTACAAGCAGACATCGTTGAGATAAACCTAGAAATATTGAAGATTTTAATCTGGGATATTCTATATAGAAAGTATATGCTGTGTTACAAAGTAATTGTTCTTCTCTCTAATGTGTTTTGGGGAACTAAAGATGTAACTGGATTTAAATCTCCATGAATCCATTACCTGCCATAAGAATTTTGTCCTTACAATATTCCATTGTAAGACAGTCATTATTGATGACCATTTCTATTTGGTCACATAGAAGATACAATTGGAATGTAAAAACTATAGTATGAGCAGATTGGCATACTTCTAGAAGACATTTTTCAAAATGGCTGCCAGACAGCCTTTTATAACACCACCCTCATGAACATATGTCACATCTATAAAATATGGGTCATGCTACAATATAGGTTTTTGTATATAATGAAACAAATGATAACATTCCCAAAGCTTTATCTGTTTGCATCCTGAAATTAAACAATACTTAAAAAATAAGTATAAAAAATTACTAGTATTTTTTCAAGCAAATTTACAAATTAGTTTATGATGCACTCTATAGGATTACAAATATGCAGAACTCATATACAATTACATTATTAAGCTTTTGGCTTTCCAAGATGGAATTCTTGTAAGATACACCATTCCTCAAATCAGGCCCATAGTTGAGTATGAGAAGTGACATGACAAATACTCAAGATATTTTGTCAGCCTAAAACCTATTTTGATTTATCAGCATAAACAGAGGACAATTTGCTTTGCCTAAAAGTTAACAGGTACTGAATCTGTGTTGCATCAAAGGACAACAGGCTGAAATGATGACTATCATCATGAATTAGATTTTGGACAGTCAACCTACATACCAGTGTTCCAACAATATATGTTGTACTGTATCTTATGTTCCTTATTTAATTTTATGCCTAACCTCTTTTGTCATATCCTCGTCTGTATTTTCTTTCAGCTGTGATTTTTTTGCCTTTTAAAAATGTTAATTTAAGTCATCCAGAAAAAATGAGATGGCTTAACTCTTGTGACAGATAACTTTTAAAGCAATCAAGGTTCTGCAGCACTGTATAAAAAGACATTCCTGTGAGGGGGAAAAATTAAGAAGCTTTTGTCATATTTAACAGTAGATCTATAGATTACAGTACCTCTCAGAATGCTAATCCTAGCTGAAGAAACCCAAGAAATGGCTACATTTTGGTCAGGGACAAACATGTTCTCCATACAATTAGGTATTCAATGAAGGAAAGCAGTTCTACACAGTATTAGCCACAGTTCGATGTAATCTTTTTATAGTTTGTGAACTAAAATATAACTTCCAAGAATGCTTGAATAACTGTGAAAAGAAATAAAAAAGACATGCCCATTAAAATACTGATCTTCAAGTGATATGGAATTCCTTACTGCTAGAAAACAGTTGGAATATTTCCTTCAAACAGTGCAGATGTTATTACAGTATATAGTAAAGCCAAGGATTTTTCAGTGCAATTCCTCTTGATATGAAAATGAATTAAAAGGAGTGCAGCTGCCTATAAAATGTTTTGACGAGCCATAATTGCTGAACGAATATGAGAAAAGAAAGAAGATCCAGCAGCATTAAAGTTCTTAGATTTCATGAATAGTGGCACAACCAGGGCTTTTTTTGTCATAAAACGCTGAGAACGGAGTTCCGGCACCTTTTTTGGATGGAACCTTGTAGGGTAGGCAAGGTGGGTTGTATGATGTGCACCTTTTTTTTAGAAAAAAAAAGCACTGAGCACAACAGATTATATTAAATTCTAAAATGGTAGGCTCATCAACAAAACAAAGCATGAAACCCTCACCTATTCAAGAAATTGAAATTGCTTCTTTCAGGTCATATATTTCTTCCATCACACAATGAGCTTGGTTAGAAGATTTCAAACAAGAATAATTGACATTGCAATAAGAGGGGATTCTGTTGCAGACATTCTTAATAATATATATTGCCATTCAACTAGCAATTGATTGCTGGTTTATTTGTAATAACTTAAAATCCTTTCTGTAAGAACTATTTCCTTGCACGTATGCCTCCACTTCCAATATACATTGTTGATTGCCCACAACTAGGAGGCTAAAAGGCAGATATGCCTTCCACATTTAAAACTTTCAAAGTGTACGACAGAATTATACTCAGATTTGAGCAGACTTCATTTTTAGAGATACACTGAAAAATTCGTCAAGAACATGAAAGACGAAGAAGACTTTATCTAATTCCTTACATTTAATGACCTTTGAATGTGACACCACCATTCCTGTGTAGTTTCAGATATTTTGAAGAGAAATGTGGTTTGGAAACTAATACTAATTTTGACAGGATGAAAAAATAACAATGTTCTACCCCCTAAATGGGAAGGATGTCAGCTGAAATGAATAACAATAAAAACTAAACTACAAACATTTATTTAGCATTGGGGAAGAGCAGGTGGATGCAGCTGAAGTGTGAAAGAATACAAAGGGAAGTGTTGTAGAAGCTAATATGAGGAATTAAAGCAAAGGTATGCTGTGTGTGTGTGTAGAAGGGCTCCATCTTCCAGGAATGTGGATCAGGAATATGATAGAACAATTCCCAATATGCATCAAGTTGATTGGAAATTATCCCACAAGTGAAAGCAAAAGATATGTAGAGGTTGTCTAAAATACATCGCTGTAGAATTAGGAAAGTAGCTTCAGAAACTGGAAACTCAGGTGGTCTCATTGATCTTCCACTCAGAAGAGGGCCAAAAAGAGGAAGAACATTATGAATGAATGACTGGCCACAAAAATGCTGTAGACAGGAGAGATACAAAAGAGTTTTGAATGAGGGGTTGTTTTTTGTAAACAAAGCAACATAGTTCAAAAGCTTCAATTTCCAACAACGTAGGCCCCACAATACATTCTCTTATATATTGCTTGCTTGTGTTATGATACTATACAATCCTGCTGGATGGAATTTTTCAGTTGGCTCAGTCATGCATTCCTAAATATGAATCCATGCACCCATAAAAATCCTATTGTGTTTTCCCATTCAATTGCTTAAAATTTGTGACTAGTACATGTGGTAGAATAGATGTCACTTGTTCAATGTTGCATGTGCATAGATTGCAGATGACTGTAAGTTATGTGTTTCGAATGATTTGCAGTTACATAATAACTTTAACAATGATTTTTGCATGCTTTGTGTGTTTTGTTTTTGCATTTGCTAATAAACAATTATCATAGTATTTTTTAAAATGATGCCTTGTTTTATATTACCAAAAAGCCAACAGACTTGTTTTAAATATTATGAGTGGTTTTGTTTTACCTCCAAACTATAGTTTAATATATGCAGTAAGGGTACAAATGTCTTGGTTTATGAGATACATACTATAAGAGAATGGTCAGCTACAATTTCCAAAAATGATGTTCATAGACTTATGTCAAACTGCTCATGTCTATTCATTTTTTTCATTCTGTAATGTGTCCTTTAAGACCAAGTATAACCACTGTGTGTCATAAGTTTCTTATAAAACTGTATTACAGGGGCAGAACTAAGTTAACCCTCATCTGCAATGATATTCATATTCAAATAGAAAATTTAATTTAGAGGAAGGTTTGGTTGATTTGTATCTGAAAATTCTTTGTAGTATTTTAAGTCTTACAAATTGCTATATCTTGCAGATCAGTTTTCCATTTGGCCTTATGGTCATGTTAGGAGAAACATTAAATCTTCAAATCTTAAGTAGAACTATTGTTGTTAAAAAAGGTTTCTCTGATGCACCCGAACTTAAAATATTATATATTCATTAAAGAACTCTCTGGTTTTGCTTTCTCAGTAAATTAGCATCTTGGGACTTGAAGAAAATTTTTATTGAAGCAGTAACAGGGAAGAAGAGAGTTAATTTCCTTTCTTTATATCTTACTGTCCTGATTTTGGCTTTTTTTTCTTAAACATTCATATAATTTGCCAATGTGTGCGCAATTTAAAATGATGTGTTTGCTGCTACAGCTAGACTGGCCTTGAGTTCAGAGATATTTGAAATGAACCACAGTTATTGATTGGTCCATTAAACATGTCTGAGCAAATGAAATAGACCTCCAGTTACTTGAGTGCATGCAATAATAGGTGTTTCTCAGTATATTCATGTTCAGCTAAGATATGTATATGCATGCTATTAACAAATATACATCAGAATACAACTAGAAATTTAAGAAACTTAAGGAGGACAGAATCTTGATAACGGGCTAGTGTTTCCAGACAAATTAAGTCTTTCCTGTAGTGGGGACATGGAAAAGAGAGAGAAGAAATGTTCCATCTTTGTATGAAACCCAAGAACTCAAACTAGGCACTTCCTAAAGATATAAAGGTGGTTTCTCATTTCTCAATCTTATCATTCGATCTGTTTAAAATTAACTCTGTTGTGAAACCAGTTACAATTGTAAATTAAGCCAGTTTTAACTAAGATTTAAAAATAATAACTACATATATCAAAAACCAGGACATGTATTTCTGAGGTGAAAATACAGTATGAAAGTTCTACTGAAATGTGATTTAATATTCTACTTTGGCAAATACATAAAAACAACAAGTGTTAATACAACAAATGTAGCACTATTTTTGAATGTCAGTAAATTAAGAAGTAACAGGGTTCTACACTACACTATTTTCTACCAAGTGATTGCATTCCACTTATGACACAGGGGATTAGGCATCATAATGTTCATTTCCTTTGGAATAGGTGGTTGTAGTAGACATCTTAGGGGGGAAAAAGAGTTAAATAGAACGAATTTCATCTATTTGTTTATTACTGCACCATGTGATGGGATGATCAAATCATTGGAAATGACCTGCTAGAAAAGCTCTTACTATCAATATTGCCAGTATGAATGCTTAAGGATATTATGTGTGACAGCTAAATTCAGTTTTATTGAAAGAAACTAAATATTGCAACAGAACCTCAGAATTAACATATCATCAAATCTATAATAGAACTCAATTGTATTTTAAAAATGCCATCAATTACTTCTTAATAAGTGTCGCAATATTTTATATGATGATGGTTACAATATAGGTTCAGTATATACAGTCCTCGACTTACAACCATTTGTTTAGCAATAGTTCGAAGTTCTGACAGTACTAAAAAACCTGACTTATAACCAGCCCTCACATCCTCACAACTGTTGCAGCATCCCCATTGTTACATGAATGCAGTCCATGCACATGGCAATCAGCTTGCATTTAAAACAGATGCAGCGTCCTGGGTTCACATGATTGTGATTTGTGACTTTCCCAGCTGGCTTCTGACAAGTGGAGAAGCCAAATCATGATCATGTGTTGTCTTGCTTAATGATCACAGCAAAAAAGATTGTAAGATTGGGTGCTGTCACATGATGCCTTGTTTAACAACCGTATCACTTAACAACAAATTTTCCAGTCCCAAGAGTGATTGTAATTCTAGGACTACCTGTATTAATTTCAGGCATGAATTGCATAATAAAGATATCTGGCACAGAGGCACTATCCACAATTGCTGCTTTCATAACCTGGTGGTCTCTAAATATTTCTAAATATTGAGTGGTCTCCCAGCATTCTCAGTCTGCATATAACAGGCTGGAATAAAGAATTAATACCACAAAGAAATGATGGCTACTGTATACAGATATGTATTCAAGAATTGGAGTCTTCACTTCAAATCCATACAAGATATACTACCATATTTTATGGCAGCTATCCTCAACCTAAATTCAAGCCAAAGTATTGCTATTTTTAGTAATTCTTTATCCTGGAAAAAATAAACCCTCAAGGATTATGAAATTGTACATAAAGAGATAGTGTTACTTGCAGGATAATTTGGGACTGGATAAGGTTTTCTGGATATTAAGACCTTACACATATCTGAGTCCTGAGACACCAGAAAACGGCTCTGTCCATGCTGGACTATGCAAAACACAGGATTGTATTTCATAATACTTTTTATTATGGTCATAAAGTAAAAGAAAAAAGAAACAAAGAGCAAAGTGGAAATAACATTTAGCACATGGCAGGGCAGACTTTACCTTCTTAACAAGTTTAGAAACACCTAAGTGCTCAAAATTGTCCTTTTGTTGAATAAGTAATGTAAAATAAAATATAATAAATAAGAAAAAAGAGCCAGTTTGGCCCAGTAGTTAAGGCACCAGGCCAGAAGGCAGGAGATTGTTAGTTCTAGTCCCACCTTAGCCATGAAAGCCAACTGGGTGATTTTGGGCCAGTCACACACTCTCTCAGCCCAACCCACCTCACAGGGTTGTTGTTGTTGTTGTGGGGAAAACAGGAGGAAGGAGATGCATTGGATATGTTCATTGCCTTGGGTTGCTTGTGAAAATAATAAAGGTGGTATCTAAATAAATAAAAATTAAAATAAATAAATACAAATAAAGCAAATCAGACTGCCCTCAGAATTTAGAAAGAAGAGTCACTTTAGAACTGAGCTCTACTTCAGTTTCTGTCACTGCATCATAGAAACAATGTCATTTAGCATGGGGGATTTTTCCTACACTTCTCTTCCAACTGTGGGAAAGCACCAAAATGGTCCAAGGATAAGGGTCTTCTAGCTTTTAGAACAGTAATCCTGTTTGGAAAATGGCTGATTTCAAATTTGGGAACTCATTAATAAATAAATACATCTCATAATCCAACTGGTGTTCTACATCTAGAATGCTTTGTTTCAGATTTACACTGGCCTGTTCTAATTCCAATAGCAGAAGAATGTCCCAGAAAAAGCCATAAAAATGTAATTTCCTAGAAATGGCTTTTTCCCAAGAGGAATCAAAATGGTCTTCTATAGGCCCTGTCTGTCTCAGTTATGTAATAATGTCAACCAGAAATAATCCAGAAGCTTTATTTGACCTTAGTGGTCCCTGCTTGTCACTGAAGCACCATAGCCAGGACCCAATGAGGGAGCAGGAAAATATTTTTCAGGACTTTAGATTGGATTTTCTCTAAGATTGCCATCTCAGGATATGAATATCCTAATTCCACCCAATATAATAACTGGGCATGAGTCTTAGCTGCAAATAATATAATTCCATAGCAGATGGAATTAATTTTATATAGTTCAGGCTGATCTCTGTGCCCTTTGGCACACATATTAGCAGTAGGCATTTGGGATTCCAGAACCAGTCCTAAATATTCTGTAGATTGGGAAGTTTGGAAAATATGAGAATCTTAGAATATCTATGACTATGTCCTTGTTACTGCAGAGAAATAAAACAGCATGCAAAGCCTTTTTAAAGCCAATAGGAGTCAAGAACAAAGGAACTATATTGTCAGCCATAAGAATGAATTGATATGCTGTTGGATTAGTTTAGGGATGGTATGTACTTGGTTAGATGTCCTTGAGCATTACACCTACTTTTATTCATATTTTCATGCATTTAAATATTGGTAGAAGAAGCAGAAGCTTATCAATTGTGTAATCACTAGATCACACCCTAGAAGTTTGTCCTAGAAATTTAATTGAATGCAAATTTAAAGTTAGTGAAAACTGCAAATAGGAATAAACATGCCTAAAGGAATATTTTTTAACAGATGATGCAGCACTATATAACAATGTAATGTAATTGGGCATGTTTCAACATCCTCCTGGAAGGCAATCTAGCAATTTAACCTCCAGATTTTTAATATACATTTCATTGACTTGGCTCAATGGATTGATAGGCCAGAAATTGGCAGCAGCATCATCCCTTTTGCTTCTCTTATAGATTGGAGTTATTATAGCCAAGTCCCAATCCTCTGATGGAATTATTGATGGTCATAAATGAGGATGCTAGCACAAGTGCTCACCCGTTCAATTTACTGTTACAGTTTTATAAATCATATAATTTGGATCAGGAGTCTTCCTTAGTCTGGACTGTTTAGCTATGTTTTTGATTTCAGAACAGAAAAATGAGGGCCATGTGGTTGAAGAGGTGATGCCCAACTCCAGAGCTAGAAAGAGTTCCCCAGTCTGGGCATATAGGGTAGCAAAATGTTCTTCTGAATGTCAGCTGATACAGGAGTGGAGGAATATGAAACATTATTCAAAAGAAGCTAGCAGTCTCCAGAAGGTTTCTTTAAATAAAGATATCTCTCTCTCTCTCTCTCTCTCTCTCTCTCTCTCTCTCTCTCTCTCTCTCTCTCTCTCTCTCTCTCTCTCTCTCTCTCTTTCTTGGTGCCAGATTTTAGTTTCAAAGACTATAACTCAAAAGAATGCAAGCCCCCATAGTTTTTGACAGTCTCGATTCCTGAAAAGCAACAAACTCAAATCTATTGAACCTCTGTGGGTAATTCTGTCATCATCAGCCTGGTGTTGCCACTAGAATTGCCACTGGAAGGACATTCCCTGTACAAGGTCCTATTGTGCCTCCAACTATAGTAGCTGCCAAATATCCACCATTTGCATGTGCATGGTCACACAGAGTGCTGGATAGGGTGACAATACTGAAGATTTTCAGTAATGGATTTCAGCACTAGAGACCATGTCCTGTAATAGCAGACATGGCATCAACCTTAGGATTCAAATATTGAGAAAAAATACAGTAAAAGAAAAACCTGAAGTACAATGTAAAGTATAAAATTAAATACTGCCATTAGTCCAAGCTTTGCCAACATGCTATCCATTTCTACCAAAGCATCAGTCTCACTGATGAAATACAAATTAAGTATAGTTGTATGCATTGTTGTCATTTTATATTGTTCTTCTGGTTTGATAAATGTACCTAGTCCTGATTTACTGGGGCAAAAAATCATCAGTGTAGCTAAATTTATTGCTGATGTCCTTGGAAGAATTTTTAAAAACCTAATTACAACTCTTATGTCACTGGAATACTAAAATTATCCAAGGTAAAAAGCAACAGATGCATTTAATTAGGGCAAATTATGTTTTGTATGCATTTGCCAAATTTCAGTATTACATGAGTATTGCTCTCTTTGATGCCTCCAGTTTTAAAAGTTTCTGTAATTACAATTGTTCAGATTTTGTAATAATTAAAAATTCAGATTTGACTTTTTTGCATTTAACTTGCTAAAACATATTATGACTGACCTATTACAGTGGTGCATACAAACACACAGGCCTAATATAGCATATGTGTCTGAGCCTACACACATCCACAAAAACATACATATATACATTGCACTGACGTAATTGCAAGATATTTAATAGACTCCTGCAAGAAAATTTAAGGTGCTTATCCATTACAAGAAATTAAATCAGCTTACTATTTCTGAAGTTTATTTTTATATTAACAATGTAAATCTGTTATCTGCCCTCTGAGTGCAGTAAAAGCTGTCACAAAATGCTGAAATAAAATGGAATATAAATGGTTTCTTTTCTCCCCAAGCTAATAGCAAGCATATGCATGAAGAAATCTAGAGTAGATCCCTTCAGAATCTTAATCTGGGTCAGCCTCCCCTGTTGGCTATTCACTTTTTAAAAAAATATATCATAATTGGTAACTGTATAAATCACTCATTAAAACTAGTAACAGGTTTATCAGTTCAGCAGCAGATGCTATCTTTTCCTTTTCATAACTGGTGCACCTCAATCATTTTGGATTCTTACGGATTTTGAGGAGGAAGGAATAAATGCCCTCTGCTTTTTTAAAAAAAAAAAATCCTTGGCATCAGTCCTACATTTCCACTAACATGACGATTACCAGGGAGCTAGCTGAAGAAAGGAGAAAAGGACAAAACAAAATAAACTACTAGTGAAAACACAATTAACACACATGAAAGATAGCTATAAAAGCTGCACAAAGCATTAACATGCCAAAGTTCATCAATCAAAACTCGCTTATGTATCAAAAGCCTGTCTAAGGGAAAATATTTTGGACAGTTGATAAATGAATAACACAGCAGTGGCTGGCAAAAAGACATACACATCAATTACACACACACAACTTTCTGGATCTCCAGAATTCTGGTCAAGTGACCATAATAAAGAACAGGATGTTCAGGATTGGGAGGCAATTACAGAGGGCAACTGAGCAAGCCCAGGAAAAAAACGAAGTTACTTTAAGGTGTTCCTGACAGAGGTTTCATGCATCTTAGTTATGCTCTAAATCAGGGCTTTTCAATCAGTGATATGCGTACCATTGGTGGTATGTCAGCACCTGGCAAGTGGTATAAATACAATGAGTTGAAAAGCACTGTAAAAAAAGATGTTAAAAAAGTGAAAAAAGTGTAGCGTGGGGATGAGCTGAAGCAGTGGCAACACAGCACAGGCCTGTGGGAAAGTAAGCTGGAGTCGCAGTGTTGCTGGGGCTCTGCTGAGTGCCCAGGTTCCCTGCCGGGTTCTAGCTGATTGGCGTGATGACTGGCACTTCCAGAAGCAACACACAGCCTGGGGTGCCCATGGGGTGTTTACATTTGGCCTGGGGCCACCCTGGAGACAGCGAGGGGCTAGCCCATCCCAGCCCCCAATCAAAGGAAAAACCTGAATCCAGCGGGCCAGAAGGCAGCCCAGGCACTGCGCCCCTCCAGTTCCTTCTCAGCCCCTGGGCCCAGACACAGTCACTGCTCCTTGCCATAGCTGGGGTGGGACTTGCAAGTACCTCCATCCATTTCATCCTGCAAAGCAGCACTCACCCGGTGCTCCCGCCCGCCACCATGCCAGCAGCCCTGACTAAAGGCCGAACACTCCAACTTCGCCGTGCCAAGGAAGGGGGGAGTAGCTGAGGCTACATCTGATTTGCAGCTTGTCAGGGGTGCTCAAGGGCTTCCCAACTTTACTCTGGAATTTCAGGGTTGGAAAGCGGAGGGGCAGTGTCGTGTTTGTAGGCATTGTGGCACCTGCTGGAAAGCCTCCTGCTTCTTCCCCCTCTGCAGCTACCTCCTGCTGGCATGGCGGCAGGAGGGAGCGCCAGGTGGCATGGTGGGAGGCGGGAGTGCCGGATGAGCACTGCTTTGCAGGATGAAGCTGGCGGATGTATGCCAGCAGACCCATTGGGATCAGGAAGGCTCTGAAGGAAGGCGACTGTTGGTACTTGAATATTGCCATATCCTAAAAGTGGTACAATCTCTGAAAAGGCTGAAAAGCACTGCTCTAAATCACATTTGCCCTTCAAGTCCATGTCTCTGCACAGCCTTATAATATAATTTATATGACATAATTATGGCAATAGACAGGATGTGTTAAAATAATTTTAACATCCATGTTTTACTTCTCTTTTTATAGATTTAGGACTTAATAGCAGGTTGCTATATTTCACCCTAAATCAGTTTTTCTTCCTTAGAGGAGTGAGATGAAATATTAGCATCCTCTGAAAATAAAAATGAGGAGGAAACAATTATGTATGCATGAATATGGGACAGATAGTTCTTTGTTATGACATATTTTCAATTAGCAATAAATACCTGGGATCTTAGTATAGTGTAATCAGAGGGCACTATGCCTTCTCCGGTGGAAAAATCCCACTTAGGGTGAAGGTTTGTTCTCTGAGCTTGTGGGTTGGTTTCCAAACATTTTGTTTCCAGACTAGGTAACATCTTCAGCAGAGTTTAGGGGATGTCAGTGTTCTTCTGCTTATAAGAGCTTTGTGTGGCCAGTGGGTCTTGTGATGGGTCAGGTGTGGGTGTGTCAAGTGAGGATCTTGTGATGTGTCAGGTGTGGGTGTGTCAAGCGAGAGTCTTGTGTTGGGTCTTGTGATGGGTCAGGTATTAGTTATCAGTGAGACTCTTATGATGGATCTTGTGATGGGGAGGTTACATCAGATCAGGGTCATTGGGAGGTGAAGTGCTGCCAGATGAGGGGGCTTGCATGGGTTGTTTGAGGGTCAGTGCTGCCTCTGTTTGGCTGGGCATTTGATTTGGATTCTGAGGGGGTTCGTAGGCTGGTTGTAGGTCAATCTGTCTGTTGATGGAATTGCTTGTGGAGTGCCAGGCTTCGATGAACTCATGAGTGTGGCGGGTGGTAGTGTGGCCAATGGTTTTTGTGTTGCTTCAATCGAACTGATGCTGTTTGGTGTCAGTGTGGGTAGAGATTAAGGATTTAGGATCATGGCGTTTGACTGCCAGCCGGTATTTGTGGATCTGGTTTTTAAATTGATGTGATGTTTGTCCCACGTAGAATTGGCTGCAAGTGTTACCGTTGATTTTGTAGATTACATTGTTTCTTTCATCCTTCGGTATCTTGTCTTTGGTTCTGGATAATTCCTGGTGGAGTGTCACTGTTTGTGGATTTATGGGTTTGTGGGCTATTTCTAGGGGTTGGAGAATTCTGGCTGTCATTTCTGACACCCTTTTTGTGTATGGTAGGGATAGTTACTGTGTGGTAGTTGGCTTTGTGGTGTGATGTGGTTTGGGTGATGCGTGTCGGAATATGAAATTCTTGGGATAGCCATTATGGAGAAAGATATCAAGCAGTCATTTCTCTTCCACTTTTCTTAGTGTTGTGGTGCTGTAATGTGTCCTAGCCCTTCTGAAGAGTGTCTGGACACATCTTCTTTTGTGTTCATTGTGTTCTGTTCCAGCCTACTACCGGCCCTGCAGAAAAGGCAGGGACAACCCCTTTACAAAAGGCAAAAGGCTGGAAGTAAGCCCGCCAAATTTATTTACACAAAACAGATCCAAAACAGAGCAAACTGAGCAAAACAAAATACGGACCACTAAAACAGGAGCTATTCAAACGGTTGTCTTCAGCAAACCAGCCCTCCCACACATTCCCCTTTTAAACAGTTCAAGATGTGGCTTCTCTCTGAGGTGCCCCATTGCCTTCCTCTGTTTACTCCTGATTGACTGCCTCCTGCGTCAGCTGTCCTTGAACAAGGCCAGCTGTGGGTCATCTTCATCCACACTGTCAGGCTCACACAGCTGGGTCTGTGTAGTAACCAGATGGGAGGGGCCTGGCTGAGAGGTCTGCAAAGACTCAGAACTGTCCTCTGCAGGCTCTCCAACCCCCCTCCTCCTCCTCTGAATCGTCCGACCCAACTGCCGAACCCACAGGCTGACCCTGAATCACAACACATTGGGGTGGTTGCTTGTGAAGCTGAGGATCTGGTCCATGAGAAAAGATCTTCACAGTTTCTGTCTGAAGGCTTGCAGAAGGATGCAGTGATGCTTTGCAAAAACAAAACAAAAAACCCTTTCTCTTTCATCTCTAACTATTCCTTAAAGACAAACAAGTGAGAAGGACCTCATTGATATGAGTAAAAGAAGCCCTTCGAGTAATTAGCTTCCAATCAGGTTAAGATCTATAATTTTGGACTCTGAAAAACCTTAAACAGTTTGACTTGAATGGGCCTATTTTGCTGCTTCAATTCTGATAGCTGTTGTATTAGTACAGCCTTAGGCCCTTGAAAGAATTGCTTTGCCGCCGTAAACATTTATGCCGAAGTAATCTCATCAGTGTTGATAGAATAGATATAGGCAATTAAACGTACTGAGTTTTCTATGATTTTTTCCCCTTTTTACTAGGAACCGTAGTAAGGTAAATAGCAAAAACAATGTTTTCCTAGCCTCACTTGGCAAGCATAACTAACAGCACCCCATTACTTTGTGGGTTCCTCCCATCCCAGCCATTTGCCTTTTAAATTAGCAGGGAAGACATCATTTCCCTTTCCTTAAAACTTCAGCTAAGCCAACTCTGAGCATCTGTAAATCTACATCATCTGTATCCAGCCATATGTAGATTAAAATCTGAGCTTAATATACAGTATGTGCCCTATTCTATCCATTTTCTAATTTAAACTATTTCCTAGTTCATAGTTAAGAGTTTGGCTAAATAGGTGCAATTCTCTCTCACACACACACCATCTTGCCCAATCTTTTTTTCCCCTTTCTGGATAGTAAACTCCTTCTGTCCTCTTCAGCTCCATAGCGGCCCAGTGTCCTATGCTGTTGACTAGCTCAGGGTAACCAAATGCATGTTGCATTTGAGTGGAGACTTGAACTTGGTTCAAGACTTCTTCTAATTCCATGTCAGCACTGCTACACTGCACCAGCTGAAAAAGGTTCAAAAACTGAGTTCTGACTTCCTGTTTACTAGCTAAAATTCCAACATGGTTCTAATTTAAATGGTTGGGATGTTGTTTCTGGATTCAGTTCAAGTTATGCTACATGTATTTAGGTGGGTAATCTAAAATATTCCTCATCATGGGTTATGCTCAACAGCTAAGGTTCTCAGAAGGGTGTGGCTTACTGATGAGAACAAATAAGTTTGAAATGGCTATATCAGTCTCCCTTTAATTCTTTGTTAGCAATCCAAAACATTTATAATTAGTTTTTATAGGGTTAAGGATAAGGTGGGGACAGGATTAGGATTAGGATTGGGGTTTGGGTTTGGATTTGGGTTAGGGTTGGAGTTAGGGTTGGGATTGGGGTTGGTGTTTTCCCAAATAGCATTTCCAATATTTAGCAAACAGCATAGTGTCTGGGTACATATATTTAACTAACAGTAATAGATAAAGTTAATTATCATAAACAAAATGTTAATTACTCACTCAATAGCCTTTCTTACTAATATATATTCAAAATTACATATCACGTTCCTTTCTCTCTGACTCGTTTTTCTAGCCATTTATAGAAATTATCCCATGTTCTAAAGTACACTGAGTCTTTTTTCTCTTTAATCTCTAAAGTCAATCTATCCATTTCTGCACACTCAAGAATTTTCTTAATTAATACTTCTTCAGTTGATAATTTTTTCATTTTTCCAATGTTGGGCAAATACATTTCTTGCTGCTGTTAATATATGCAGTATAAGATATCTGCAATCTTTCTCGTAATTGCCTCCTATTATTCCTGCAATTAGTGCAGGTTCGCATCCCACCAGGCTCAAGGTTGACTCAGCCTTCCATCCTTCCGAGGTAGGTAAAATGAGGACCCAGATTGTTGGGGGCAATTAAGCTGACTTTGTAATAATACCGCTTGGGAGTGGTGTGAAAGCCCTAATAAGCAGGCATATCCATAGAATGAAGGCTACTGCTAAGCTTGTAAGCCGCCTTGAGTCTTCGGAGAAGGGCGGGATATTAATGGAATTTTTAAAAAAAACAGTGACGCGGTGGCTCAGTGAGTTAGGACGCTGAGCTTGTCGATCAGAAGGTCGGCAGTTTGGTGGGTTGAATCCCGAGTGCCGCGTAACAGAGTGAGCGCCTGTTACTCGTCCCAGCTTCTACCAACCTAGCAGTTCGAAAGCACGTAAAAATGCAAGTAGAAAAATAGGGACCACTGCAGTGGGAAGGTAACAGCGTTCTGTGCGCCTTTGGCGTCTAGTCATGCTGGCCACATGACCACGGAGACGTCCTCGGACAAGCGCTGGCTCTTCGGCTTTGAAATGGAGATGAGCACCGGCCCCTAGAGTTGGAAACCACTAGCACGCATGTGCGGGGGAACCTTTACCTTTACCTTATTCCAAACAAAAACATTTCTGGTTTAAAATCTATTTGTTTTTTAGTCATCTTCTCCAACCATAAATGTATCTTAACCCAAAATCTTTTTGCTTTAGGGCATGTCCACCAGATGTGATAATAAGTACCTGGGCTTTGTTTACATTTCCAACAATTGTTTGAAGTATTTTTAAACATTTTTGCTAGCCTCACTGGTGTCATATGCCATCTGTAAAATGTTTTGTGTAAGTTTTCTTTTTATGGTACTGCTTTAGTTAATTTAATATTTCTTTCCCATAATTTTTGCCAGTCTTCTAATTCTATATTATATCCAAAATTCTTTGCCCATATTATCATTGTTTCTTTTACTTGTTCTTCCTCCATCTTTAACAGAAATCTATAGAGTTTCTTTGTTGTGTCAGTAGATTCATTAAATGGGTTTTCCTTGAAGCGGGAAACCCTGGGTGCAATTATTGGTTAGTGCATTTTTGGCGGGAGTTTCTGGGCTGGGGATTGGTTACTGTTTAAACGTATCTGAGTATTTAAGAGGGAGTTCAACCGTTAATAGCCAGTTGACTTATGTGTATTAATAAACGTTCTTGTTCAAAACCTCACTGTGTCGCTCGTCTCTTTGAACACAACAATTGGCGATGAAGGTGGGATCGACGGCGGACCAGTGAAGGAACGGCGATAGTCAGCTGCGCGCAAGGCGGAAAAATTTAAAACACAGTCAACCGCTAGATAAACGCCGCCGAATAAATAAAACTAATAATGGTGCAAGTCGGCTCTCTGAAAGAGTTCGATCCACACTACCCAGAGGACTGGGAAGAATATGTAGGCCAGGTCGAAGGGTTTCTGTTAGTTAACGGCATAACCGACGACCGAAAGAAAGCCGCAGCTCTTTTGACCATCAGCGGCACGCCCGTGTAACGGATCGCCGTTGGCCTTTGTCAACCGCTGCCAGTGTCCAGTGTCTCCTATGCAGACTTATTGGCCAAATTGAAGGTTCATTTCACGCCGAAGAGGTCTGAATTATTTTGGAGGCGGATTTTTGAAAAACGGAATCAAAGACCTGGCGAGTCGATTACACAGTTCGTGGCAGCGGTGAGAGAGGTGGCTTTGCGTTGCAAATATGACAATCTCGAAATTAGAATTCGAGATCGAGTGGTGCTGGGCTTGCGAGATGAACACCTTCAAAATCGCATAATTGCTAAGCCCACAGGAGATCTGCAAGAAGTCCTCGATGAATTGCTGACGTACGAATCAACGGGAAACCGGGACACCCCCCCCACAACAGCATGGGCTGAAATAAATCTCGAGAGCCATGTGGACAGCGGGGAGGTGGATCAACAATGGGAGGCCGACATAGCCAAAATCGCCAGAAGATTCGGAAAAATGGCGGCAAGACCATCGCGCATCGAAGGACCAGACCAGGGTCGGAGACAACAGCCGCAAGCACCGCAAAGACCAATAAGGGAGAACCAGTCCAGACCGAGAGACTCAGACACCAGATGTGGTAGCTGTGGGGGTAACCACCCCAGATCAACATGCAGATTCCGCTCAGCAAAATGCAGAATGTGCGGAAAAACGGGCCACATTCAGGCCATTTGCTGCAGCCGGCCGCGAGACAACCGCATCCATGAAATCGACGTTTGGGCCGAAGGTAAGGTAACCCCCAGTTGTCGTGGCATAGAGACCCCTAGTCCTAAGGCACTTCAATCCAACCGCGGGGAGGCGGCGAGAGTCAACCACATAGGAAAACAAAAAATTAATCATATACTGAGGCCTAAGTTAAAAATTGTAGTCCAATTGCAAGGAATACCCTGCAAAATGGAAGTAGATTCAGGGGCCTCAGTATCAATAATTTCGTGTGAAACCCTGAAGCACATCGAACACAAAAGTGGTCACAAAATTCCACTTAAACCGACTAAAATCCAGTTAGCTGATTTCCAAAAATCTCCCATAGAAATTAAGGGAAAAGTCACCATTAGGGTTAAATATAAGGGGTTCAATGGGTCGTTGGACCTGTTAGTGACCGAAGGCCAGAGAACCAGCTTGGTAGGCCTAAGTTGGTTCCCGGCCTTAGGAATTTGGGTCGGGGGAATAAATATGATCCATAGTAAGACCCTCAAATCTGTCTACGATGAGTTCGCAGACGTGTTTGATGGGTCTTTAGGTAAATATAAAGGCCCCCCTATTAATTTTAATTTGGACCCTGCAGTAAAACCCATTCGGCTTAAGGCCCGGAGGGTGCCTTTTGCCCTTAAACAAAAAATCGAGGCCGAACTAGATAAGCTAGTAGGCCAAGGCGTGTTAGAACCGGTCGAGGGAGGCCTGTGGGAGACACCAATCGTCACACCCCTAAAACCTAATGGGGATGTGAGGATTTGTGCCGATTATAAGGCCACTCTAAATTTAGGAATGAAAAAACACGCTTACCCGGTCCCGACGGTGAAGCAGGTCCTCGCGACGATCCAGGACGGTGCCATCTTTGCCAAGCTTGACTTGGCGCAGGCGTATTTACAGCTTACCGTGTCTAAGGAAGCCGCCGAGGCCCAAACGATTGTTACCCACAAGGGGGCATTTCGCGTTCACAGGCTTCAATTCGGTATTGCAGCAGCTCCAGGCATCTTCCAGGACGTGATGGAGAGGACCTTAAAGGGCATACGTGGTGTATGCCCTTACTTCGATGATGTCCTGATTGCTGGAAAAACTGAAGAAATTTTAGCTGACCGGTTGGAACAGGTATTGGGGAAATTTAGAGATGCAGGGCTTAAATTAAAAAGGGAAAAATGTTTTATTGGGGTTAAATCAACAGAATTTTTAGGTTTTAGAATAGATGAGAAGGGCATTCACCCAACAACTGAAAAAATTAAAGCAATTAAATTGGCACCTGAACCAAAGAACAAGGCTGAATTACAAGCCTTTTTAGGATTAGTTAATTTTTATCATACATTTTTGCCACATAAAGCTGCTATTGCGGAACCATTACATAGGCTTTTAGACAGGAAAACCCCTTGGCAATGGCAGGAAAAACATAGAATCAGTTTTCAAATTTTAAAAGACATTTTGTCTAGCCATTCCACAGTCACACACTTTATTGAAAACAAGCCAATTTATTTAGCGTGTGATGCTTCACCTTATGGTGTTGGGGCTGTCATCAGCCACATGGATGACAATGGTCAACAAAAGCCAATTGCATATTATTCCAGGACGCTTACCAAAGCTGAACGGAATTATGCACAAATAGACAGGGAAGCATTAGCAATTGTGGCAGGTGTAAAAAAGTTCCATGATTACCTTTATGGTAGGAACTTTACTATATTTACTGACCACAAACCCTTACTGGGACTGTTTACTACTGATAAGCAGACACCTCAGATCATGTCTCCTAGGATGCTTAGGTGGTCTATTTTCCTGTCAGCATACTCGTTCTCCCTGAAACATAGACCAGGCAAAGAGATGGGCCATGCAGATGCTCTGAGCAGACTGCCTCTAATTGACACTGAGGGCGATCCTGCACCTGTGGGCCAAATTATGTCCTTACACGAAATACCTGAGTGCCCGTTAACTGCAAGGGATATTGCGGCAGCCACTAAGAAAGACCTAATTCTCAACAGAATTTCAGCCTGGGTTCAAGGGGGTTGGCCCAATAAAAATCCAGACCCTAAATTCACACCCTATTTTAGGAGAAAAGATGAATTATCATCACATTTGGGATGTATTTTGTGGGGGCAACTGAGTGATCATTCCAGAAATCCATAGGAAGTCAGTAATTGCAGAGCTACATGAAGGTCACCCGGGGATTGTCCGCATGAAGGCACTAGCTAGAAGCCACTTGTGGTGGCCCGGGTTAGACACAGCAATTGAAGAGAGCGTATCTGGTTGTTATCAATGTCAATGATCTAGGCCGGAACAGGCTCACACACTAACTCACAAGTGGGAGGCGGCTAGGAATCCATGGTCACGCATTCATATTGATTTCGCAGGGCCATTTCAGGGCCTGACATTCCTAGTTGTGGTGGACAGCTTTTCCCTGTGGTTGGAGGTTGTGCCTGTTAAATCTATGTCATCAGCTAAAACAATTCAGGTTTTGAGGGGCCTCTTTGCCACCCATGGGTTACCTGACGTAATTGTCTCTGACAATGGGCCCCAATTCACCTCTGCTGAATTTCAGGATTTCCTCAAGGCCAATTGGATTAGGCATGCGACTTCGGCACCCTTCCACCCTTCCACCAATGACTTGGCCGAACGGAACGTCAGAACAACAAAAGACGCTCTGAAACGGATCATCCGCGGCAACTGGCAACAGAGATTGGCACAATTCCTACTGATGCAGCATACTACACCTTGCATGGCCACCGGAAAAAGCCCAGCAGAAATGAGGTGGGGAAGAAGATTAACCACAAAATTGGACAGACTTCACCCTGACAGAATACCCGCAGAAGCTGAGCCAGTTATTCCAGCCCGGTCTCTCAACATCGGAGACTTAGTTTGGGCCAGAAACTATGGTCTGGGGGACAAACGGGTACCAGGGGTGGTCATTGACGTCACGGGGCCGCTATCTTACACTATTGAGGGGGAAGGGAATAGAGTAATCAGGAGACACATAGACCAATTAAGAAAAAGGGCCCCTGAAATTGTGCAGGATGATGTGGGTCAAAACCCGCAGACACATAATATTACATTCAGTCCTGACCAGCTTGGCACAGCAGTTTGTTGGGATGGAGAAGTTGGAGAGAAAACTCTAATCAGGGTAGCAGAAACAATTCCACAGCATGGCATTGCTGATTGGGAGTTGTTTCCGGTGGAAAGCACAGTAGTATCCCACAAACCTCCAGCGCAACAACAACAACAAACCACTAACGTTGCAACATCAGAGTCATTGCCCCAAATATCTGGGCCCATAGCAAATTGCCCGACAGCGGATAAGACTGTTGTCAGCAAGACTAATAGATACCCAACTAGGGTTCACAAGCCACCAACATATCTGAAAGACTATGTTAATAAATAACATTTACTGGGGGGGAAGGGGTGTTGTGTCAGTAGATTAATTAAATGGGTTTTCCTTGAAGCGGGAAACCCTGGGTGCAATTCTGGGCTGGGGATTGGTTACTGTTTAAACGTATCTGAGTATTTAAGAGGGAGTTCAACCGTTAATAGCCAGTTGACTTATGTGTATTAATAAACGTTCTTGTTCAAAACCTCACTGTGTCGCTCGTCTCTTCGAACACAACATTCTTAATCAACTTTTCATCTGTTTTTAACAATATCTGAT
The DNA here is from genome assembly GCF_947247035.1 of Vipera ursinii. Classification (NCBI taxonomy): domain Eukaryota; kingdom Metazoa; phylum Chordata; class Lepidosauria; order Squamata; family Viperidae; genus Vipera; species Vipera ursinii. Next base: position 190,884,807 of record NC_139512.1, read on the forward strand.
CAAATTCTGTCTGTTATTTATAAAATCCCATTGTTTTCACATCTTTTTCATATCTCGTTTGAATTTGCAGATATGGCCACCATACCTTGTTCTTGTAAGTCTTGTCTGTCTTTCAATTTTCCTTCCATTACCCAAAATATCTTTATAAGTCACAACTTTATCGTAGTTAATGCTAAAGTTCTGCTCTTTACCCCCTTACTTTAAGATATGAAGCTCCTGAGGAGAAATCCTAGCATTTTGGCTACAGTGCCCTGGTTCTGAAGAAGCCCTTGAAGAAGGATTATCCCTGGCTTCGTTTTTCATCTTACATTTTCCTTCAGAGAGTAGAAAGCTGGATTCTGCTTAGATGCTAATATACAACATTGCATATAATGACATTCTTTCACTTGTATTCTATTTTTTATTTATAAACTGCCTCGGCCGCTCCTAGATTTTTTTTAAAAAATGCAAGAATCAAATGCTGTTCTTCATCACAATTTCTAGGCCGGTGCCAAAAAAACTATATAAACCAGAAGGTATAGTTAGACTAATATTAAACAACATTAAGAGGCAGCCAAGAAATTAAAAGACGCTTGTTCCTGGGGAGGAAAGCCATGGCAAATCTAGACAGCACACTAAAAAGCAGAGACATCACCCTGCCAACAAAAGTGCGTATAGTCGAGGCCATGGTTTTCCCAGTTGCATTGTATGGCTGTGAAAGTTGGACCATAAAAAAGGCTGAGTGCCAAAGAATTGAGGCCTTTGAACTATGGTGCTGGAGAAGACTCCTGTAAGTCCCTTGGACTGCAAGGCGATCAAACCGGTCAGTCCTAGAGGAGATCAACCCTGGCTGCTCTTTAGAAGGCCAGATCCTGAAGCTAAAACTCAAGTACTTTGGCCACCTAATGAGAAGGAAGGACTCACTGGAGAATAGCCTAATGCTGGGAAAGATTGAGGGCAATAGAAGAAGGGGACGACAGAGAATGAGGTGGCTGGATGGAGTCACTGAAGGAGTAGGCGCGAGCCTAAATGGACTCCAGAAGATGGTAGAGGACAGGAAGGCCTGGAGGAACGTTGTCCATGGGGTTGTGATGGGTCGGACACGACTTCGCAACCAACAACAACAACAAAGAGGGAAGTACATCAGAAAACAGAAATACTTTATATGGGAAGCAAATAACATCATTTTTAAGTGTATTACTCATGTCCTAGAGGTAGCAACCATTATTTTCAGCTAAGCTCAGTTAAATTCAGGATGAAAGGCTGTCTGTTCACAGTAGCTGTGATAGAAGGGAACTGTAAGGATGAAGCAAATAGAAGCAAAAGTCTAACTATATGCTTTGAGTACCTGATAATATGAAAGCTAATGCATGGTGGCACTGCAACCTAGTTTGGTAGGATGAAATCCGTACCTTTTCACTTGCTATCACTTTTGCTTATTTTCACTCATCCATTTTTGGTACTAATTCCTTCTTCTTTTAAAATGTACACTAATATGATATTTAAATGCATGTTTTCTCAAAACATACATTTTGAAGCCTTTTTGAAAAAAAATCATTTTGGAAGTGAGTTCCAATCCTTATATAAGTCTGCTTCTTCGGAGTAATCAGTTCTTATTGAAATTCTTTAGACATCTTTGTGCAGCTCCTTAATGCATCTTCCATTTGCCAGATGTCTGCAATTAACTGAAGCAATGCATTAAAAATGTATTTATTAAATCTTCACTCAGTTGTTCTTCTCAAAAGTGCTATGCAAAATAGTATCTGTATAAATTAGATGCTATTGCTTATTTGAATGAAATAAAAATGTGTTCGATTTTTTTTTGATACAGATGATAGATGGATTCTTGGCTGAGATATAGAAACTGTAATCACCGTTATTAGGCTATACTTGAGGAAGCACTGCATAATATACAATTAACAAATTCTTCTGTCTTCTATAATCTACCATCATCCCCAATTTGTCACTTGTAATTTTGGGAATCTAAACCATAGAGATTATTCAAGAATTCTAGCAAGATGGGGGACATTAAGGTTAATATCTAAGTTAATATAAAATTTAAAGGCATTCCTAAAAGCAATTTGTTTTTTCAAATCACTGCTGTGATCATTCAGAGACATCATTTCCATGTAATTTATAGAAGAAGTCTATCCATTTTATCAGAGAATAGGATCCCTGAAACAGCATTCATTATTTTTTAGAATAATTTTGTGAATAGAAAGGAAGATAGAGACACTTAGGTCTCACTTTATCTTTCATAACATAGTGTGCTCCTCAGCCATAGCCCAGCCCAGAACCAGGAAACACTTCAGTGCAAGACTCCCATTTGAAAAATATTGATTTTCATTGACTTTAATCCTATTTGACACATATGTCTTTACATTATTTTATGTGAGTCATAACAACAATATTATTGCTTTTACTAGTGCTATTGGGTTTTTGTAATCATTAGTTGTCTGATTCATTGAAAATGATTAGTAAATGTAAAGTATGACCACTGACTTTTGAAATATTAACATAAGCATACCTAAACTATTATTAGCAGTAGGTGTGGTGACCAATATGTATTTTATATTAGAAATGATAGGTTGGGGAGAAATAACCAGATGAATATTGTTCATTATTTTAATTTTTATTATATTGTGTTATTAAAAAATAAAAAAAATATTCTCTATATCTTGCCAGGATAATAAAGTTTGTGTAATTTTGTATGAAAATAATAAACTGTTTTTTGAAATAGCAAAATATCTTTGTATTATTTTTTTCTAGCATTCTGAAGTATTAAGCCAATATATTGTATTGTTTTATGTTGGGAAATTCTAGTTCTCTCATCTTGGATTAGTAACCTCCTCAAATTCTCTTAGAAAAATTGTATTGGTTCCCACATCTTGAAATATGGAAAAAATAATAATAACTGAACTGTAAATGCTACATTGGTCTTTTTTATCCACCATTGCTATCATGGCCAGTTGAAAATGTTTCATCTAGCTTCTAAATGTAATAGAAGAAAAACAAAAACAAATAAATAATAGAATATATCAAGAGTTTATATTTTACAGATGGAGTGCTTATTCTATGCTTTGGGAACTTCTGATTCTGCTTAATTTATTTTCTTTGTCTCCTCTGTTTCAATGCTGAGAACATTCTGAGTGGATGTTAATTATTTAGCTACATGGGAGCTGACTACTGCAGCCCCAGCCACATGATGAAGTTAGAAAGTTATGGGAAGAGGGAGAAATGTCCCTCAAATATTTCAATTATTATATCACATTCAAATAACATTTCATTATCTGTCTCCACTCAGCAGAACTTTGAATACTTGCTTATTCCTTGAACTTTGTATAGAATGCAATCTATAGAAGATTTAATTATATTATTATCACTGTACATGGTGAAAGAAATATTTTTTTATTTAAAAAGTTTTACAATACATTTTGACTTTAATCCCCCCTCCCCCACCCCATCCAACCCTCCCTATCCCTCTCCCCCACTCCCTCCTCCCCCCCCCCCGACTTCCCAGAGCTAAATACAGGGCATAAAATCAAAAAACAAACATAAACACCCCTATGTTATCAACAATAAACTGTAAATTCTATCTCTCTCTAGCTCATATAAAATGAATACAAACAATATTAATATTGCAAATAAAGTAGAAAAAAAAGAGGAAAACAGAAAAAGAGCTTTACTCAAAATAAATTTTCTTAATCCCAGTCCTTATTCATATTAATTTCAAAAAAAAAGAAATAAGAAAAGAAAAAAAGAAAAAAACTTTCACCTGCTATTTGCATTCTCCCACCTTTCTCTAATTTCCAAACAAATTCTCAGTTACATGCCAAAAGCACATATCTCTGTTAATCTTAATAATCTCCAACCAAACTAAACTATGATCAAAAATAGTTCTTGCATGTATCACGCCAAATGTTTCGCAGTTCCCAATCATCCTTAAGTTCAAATAAAAGTTCAAATACAAAGAGTATATATATAAAAAAAAGATTTAGGCAATCTCTAAGACAACTTGTTGTTAATTAGGAGCTTACATACCCATTCTTAGTTCAACACATACTTTAAGTCCATAACCCTAATATACTTTTCTAGCAAGCAATCTTAAATTGTGTAAAATATTAACAAAAAGAAAAGAAAAGAAAAAAGAAAAAAAACTTTCTTTCTCCTCTATAATAATTTTACTCCATTGACATTCTAATCTAAAAATTAATCAGCAATCTTAACACCCCAAAACTTTTGGAGCACCTCTGTCATGACCCCCAAAACTTCTTTAGACCACTCTCCTCCCACATCTTCACTGTAAGCACACTTTGAAGATTCCATAACTTTCTGCTGGTCTTGCTCTTGCTCTCGTCTCGCTCTTCTTAGGGCGGCACGCGTCATCTTCTGGCCTCCTGCAGCAACCGATGAAACTGTGACTTGATCCCCTCCAACACCATTGCCCTCTGTCTGTCTATCTGCAACGTCTTGAAGCTTTCCCCCACCGTATCCTTTTGCAGCTTCCAAAAATGATAGGGGGGTTGCTTTTAACACATTACTATAAAAATCACGTGCCTGAGCCACAGTAACCAAACGATGTCTTTTACCTTCATGCGTCGCCACCAATCCAAATGGAATCTCCCATCTAAACTTAATATCACGTTTCTTAAGTTCCTGTACCAGAAATGCAAAATCTTTCCTTCTCCTTAGGATCTTCGGAGGGATCTCTTTTAAAACCAAAACTTCTTGCTCAGCCACTACCAAATTAGTATCATAAGCAGCTTGAATGACTTCATCTCTCATTACTCTCTTTGTAAAATAGACCACCACATCTCTGGGTAACTTCCTCTGTCTTGCAATCCATGAATTTACACGAAAAACTTTGTCCATATTTCCCTCAATTTCAGATGCTGACTGGCCCAGTACCCCTTCCAGAGCCTCAGAAATCAGCTGCTTTAAATCTTCTTTACCATTCTCCTTTAAACCCCTAATTCTAATAGCATACTGCATCTGATTATACTGAACAAGGCTCAATTCTTCGTCCATTTTATCCCTTATATTTTCATTTTCTAATACCTTTGCTTCTAATATAGAGTTCTTTTGACTGAGATCCTCCACTTTTATATCCAGCTGGAGCACACATTCAGCTACGGATTCAACCTTAGACAAGATGTCCACCCTCATTGCTCTCAGCTTCTCTTCCATCTTCTTCTCCAATTTCTCCATTTTCTCCTCCATTTTCTCCTCCAGCTTTTTCAACTTTTCATCCATCATATCAGACATCAATTGTGCATGCTTTCCAAGAGCGTCTTGTAAATCCTTAAGCGTCAATGCCGGGGGAGATGCAGGAGGAAGCAAAGCTTGCAATGAGGTCTCTTGCACCAGGGAAGACCCCGCATTCTGGAGAGCTTTAGAAGTTTTAGCCGCCATCTTCCCCCACTTTCACTTATTACGCACTTTCACTTTGAAGCTATAAAATCCATTGGGCTAGAGAGTAAAAATAAAGAGTCCACTTCACCTTGACCTCCTGTACCGCTCTGCCTGCATCTTGATAATCAAAAGTATTTCCTTTTGGCAGGGGTGGTTGCTAACGCCTGGCTCTGCTCCAATAATCCCAGAGCAGAGGCGCTGTGCAGCTCGGAGCAACCCAGGCTTCGGGGGGGCTCATCCTTCAGCCGCCCAAGCTCTCAGCTCAGGCGGCCCCGGAGAGCTCAACCCCTACCTGGGGCCTCACCCTCTCCTCTTCTCCCGAGGAGGGGGCTTCAAATCCATCTAAACAGCTGATCGGCGCTGTTTACGATGGAAAAACACAGCTGCGGAGCGGGCAGCCCGAAAACGGCTGTCTTCGGCGTCGCGTCGCCACCGGAAGTTCGGTGAAAGAAATATTTTTATGCAGTACTAGGGTAAAAAAATGCCTATGAGCGTTCAATGAGCTTGAAGTTGTAAATTGCCTTCTGTGATGAACTCCTAAGAATGCAATCTTTTATGATTTATCTTTGGCAAGTACTATATCTTCATTGTTTGGAAAGCTAAGAATGGGAATGAGCAAGCTGTTTACATTAGTTTAACTTAACAAGAGCTCTACTTCTGAACCTTTGCAAGGAAAAAAATGCATTCTGACATATGACTTTCTTTAGAGAAGCAGAGATAGATGAGTAGGAATATAATATGTTCTTGTGTAATTTAATTTTTAGTATATGAATTATCCTATGGGTTTTTTAAAACAATTAAAATCAAGGCTGTAATTTGCAGAAACTGCTTTTCTTAGTGCCATTTTTCAATAACCAAATGTGGACACTTACATAAGAGGTCAGTGATGCATGGGTAACAATCTGTTCTGATTCTATCTGCAATGCTCACAATGGGGTTATAATAGTCAACTGCTGGTTTTCACAATATGTCATCTGCAGATGTAATATTTGCACGTGCAGCAGGGACAAGGTTTTCAGATCTTTAATTAAGAGTAACAGGAATATATGGCATACCAAGATGGCATTACATTTATATAAGAAGAAAAATCACTCTCAGCAGATCAGGGGTCTAACACTGCATAACTTTGGTACAAAATAGCAATAGCATTTAAACTTATATACCACTTCATAGTACTTTACAGCCCTCTCTAAGCAGTTTACAGAGTCAGCATTTTGCCCTCAGTAATTTGGATTCCTCATTTTACCGACCTCAGAAGGATGGAAGGCTCAAAGTGGTCGGGATCGAACTGGCAGTGGACAAAGTCAGCCTGCAATACGCATTCTAACCACTGCGCCACCAGGGCTTCTGACAAGATACAACAAACCTGATTAATATATGAAGTTTTTGCAGAAATAAAAAAATAATTATATAAAGAACAGCCAGATCACTCTTCTATCAGCCCAGGACGACTGATTTTAGAGAATGATTCAGACATGTGCTTGGTCTCAACTCTACATTAACCTTTTTTTTATTCTGTGAGAACCACATATGCAAATATTAGTTTAGTAGGTATCTATTAAACTATCTTTTCACAAAGTATATCTTTCTAAATATAGTCAGACTTAGGCTGTTTTCTCTGGGGAAAAAGAACAACAAGCAGATAAAGATCCATCTATAGAAAATTTTGATACATTTTAGTATATACGTACATAGTACATAGTTCTTTAGTATATACATAGCACATCAATATCACAGCCTTTCCCAATTTAGTCCTCTCAATATTTTGGAATTACAATTCCCAGAAAGCCAGTCAATATGATACCATCGAACAAACCTTGAGCCCTTCTGGTTGAGAAACACATAGAACTTTCTACTGGTCTGTAAATACATCATTTTTATTACTGTCACAGACAGTAAAAGACAGAATAATACATTGCAATTGGTGTGGATTAGCAGTGGGCAGTTAAAACTTGTCTAGTTTTACATACAGCATAGTAAAATTTGGCCACATTCAGAGAAACTACTTCATACTCATCTGGTAATACTGCTGGTAATACTACTTCATGCTACATTGGCCACATTCAGAGAAACTACTTCATACGCATCTGGTAATACTGCTAAGCTTGTAAGCCGCCCTGAGTCTTCAGAGAAGGGCGGGATATAAATGGAATTAAAAATAAAATAATAATAAAAAAATAATAGTAGTTGCACGTTAAGAAGATCAGTATTTTCTGGACATGTTATTAGGTAAAGCGTTATAAATTGAGTCGGTGAGTCTTCATATAGCAGGACATGAGGCCCTCCAAAACTGCTGTGGGAAGTGTGTTGCAGCATGCTAAGATTAATGCCCTTTGGATTTGGTGGACAGTTATTTGACATAAATATCTTGCTGCTTTAAAAGGGGGAGTTATATACATTAATATATAATGGAGATATATGCATCATGATCATGATCATCATTATTTTAACCATTGTCTATCCACTGCAGAATGAGGCCTCTTCTGCATAGTATATTTATATATGCATAAAGACATACATGCTCCACCTCCTGTCTACTGGGGAATATGGTCTGGTGGCTCCGCAGAGGGCAACCTTTGCTGTTGTAACATCTGCCCTCTGGACCATCATTCTTCAGAAACTGGGCTCACCCCACACCCTCCTGATTTTCTGTAAGCCCTTAAAAACTGGCTCTGTTGCTGAACCTGGGGCCTTGGTTGTACAGTTTGGTCTGTATCTTGCTTAGGTTGATGGTGTTCTTTTTTCCTAGGCTCCTATATTTGTTATTCATTTCTTTTAATTTTTTTAATCTTATTTTTATTTTTTGTTAGCTACCCAGAGTCATGTGTTTGAGATGGGCAGCTATATAAGTTGAATAAATAAATAAAATCAATAGAATACATAGGTATACATACAGTGTGGTTGCATTATAGATTAAAAGGCTTAAACTGGCTTCATATTCAATGTTCTTCAATATTTACACAATTGTATCTTCTAACACTTTCAGCTGTCTTCAAAATGTAAGCCCGTGCAGTTTTTGAAGATATCATGATAATTAAAACATTTATTCGCTTATTTAAATGACTATATATCACTTTTTATTTTACCAAGAGTTGAACATGGTTTATATTATGAAACAATGTCCTGAGTTTAACAAGTTAGAAATTGTTAAAGCTTTAGCTTTACATGGGGCTATAAGAAAAATATTGAAACCAGAAAGCCCAAAGAGAAAATGCCTTTAATGGGTCACCCACAGTTTTATAATAATTACATATCTCTGGTATATTAGGAAGTATCAATAGGCATTATGGTATAAAACCAATAAAAAAGAAGAAGAGATATTTTTCCTAATGATAGAACTATTCCCATATCAGTTACTTTCCTCCAATATTATATAACATTTAGCAATAAATCAGTTGTTATCTAGTAGACTACAAAGAGAATTTTCTCTGGTGAGATCAGATGACAAAACAATTGCATTTAATTTTCCCTTTTCTTGTAAATACAAATATATGACATATTATATAAATATAAAACAGTTTACAAATATTTCATGATGACTTTTTGGAAATTAAAAATTCCTACATCTCAAGGCATGTCATCTAGGTCTGAACCTTCATTTACAACTGAGAATCTCCTGAAATGAGCATGTATAACAAATTAAAAATAATAATTATAATAGGAAAAGCATCTTGCAGGATTCCTCATGATTCCTCTTATTATTTACCATTGCCATGGTCTCCCATTTGTTGAAGTAAACAAATCTAGATTAGCAAACTGCAAAAAAACCCCAACCTAATAAAGCCTCATGTTTGCTTTATGTGGATCATCTGAAGCTTTATGGAGAATGAGAAATTGAAACCCAATCATTGACAAACATTAAGAATTTTTAGCACAGATATAGCAATATAATTAGATAAATGTGCTACGGTAACAATAAAGCTGCATAAAATCACAAACAGTAAGTATCTGAGCATTTTACAGTTGGATAACATCAAGCATGGACACATTACATATGTGATTAGTAAAGAATATATCCAATGAGTGAGAAAATTGCTAAAGACAAAACTGAACTGTGGAAACATGTCAAAGCCATCGATACATGGGCCATACCTGTGGTAAGATACACTGCTGGCATTATTAACTGGACACACGTTGAACTGGACAATTTGAGTCAATTGCAAAAGGCAGCTTTACTTGGAAAAGCTTCCATCCTACAGCTGTACCTTTAACACCATCAAACAACAACATCTGCCTGTGCCAGGTCCTTGGGAAGGATAGGTGAATAAAAATGCCAGCTCCAGTCTAAACATCTGGCTGTGTAACGAATCATAACATTAAAAACCAAATAGAAAATAGAAATAGAAATAAATAGAAAAGGAATTTTTCATGGATTAATAGAACAGTAACATTGCTCTGTTCTAGATTCTCAATCAGGATAATATCAGCGCGACACTGCAGATTACTCCTACCCTCCACCATGTTGGAAAAATCAATAATAACCGGAGAAAGTAAGAAGCAAGTATGAATAGCACCGCTGCTTACGATCTGGTGGGTTTAAAACGAAAAGAATGTCCAGCTGCCAATATGGCCAGAGGCAAAAGGAAAGTTTGAGGCAGGAAGTCTATGTACACCATTGATTCACAAAATGTTAGCAACATAAACCAAGACAAAGTTGGTGACAGAGCAGAAATGTCAAGATGGAATGCTGAGATTCTGGAAATCAGGTCACTCCACAGTATGGGATCTACTGCAGCCAAGAAAATTGTAGATGAAATGGGGTAACTATCCTTATTAATAAAAGGGTATCAAAATGAATGCTCAATTATTTCAGTTCAAATATATTTTGGTGATCCAACTCTATGCACTGATCCCAGATCCTGGGGAAACTGAACAGTTCTGCAACAACTTGCAAAACCTTTTAAACCAACACTTTAAAATAATGTCATGCTGATTACAGGAAAATGGAACACTAAAGTTGGAAGTAAAATAGTACCAGCAATAATATAGCAATAGTGCTTAGACTTATATAGTGTTTCATAGTGCTTTACAGCACTCTCTAAGCGGTTGTCAGATCCCCAAAGAAATGCATTACTATTCTATCTACCTTATACATGCTTCTACAACCATTTTTTGGGTCCTGTTGGGAGGGGGGATTCCATTGCAGGGATATACAATATGCTTTGCTTTGCCTATGTCACACTGCCCTTCCCTCAGGGGGAAGGAATGTGGCTGAATACCATCACCCTTATCAGGAAGACGGTTTGAGCTTGGAGCTGGAGGGAAACGAAACTGAGACACACCTTGGAGAGTGTGCCAAAGGAGCCAGTTACCAAAACAATATACCACCTGTGGATTGGCTGAGATTCAAATGGACAGTAGGATCCTGGGAGGAGGAGTAATGAATACTGCTTTTGATATACTGCTTGTGCGGGCTATTTCCTCAGACTCGCTTTGCTTCCTGGCTATCACTAACTCCCAATAAAAGTTCCTTTTGAGACAAAACCTGTTTCAAGAGTTCTGCTTTCTTGGGAGACCTAGTTGAGGCAGGTCCTTACATAAAGTGAGTTCTGCATAGTGCCCAACCTGGAAAGGTGGCTGCTCTACCAAGGTGGGTTGCAATCAACCTGTCACTTCCTGCCAGTGGAAGGGAGGAGGTTGAGACAGAGACCTGGAGTGAAGCCATCACCACAGCAGACTCCAAGGAAGGTACTTCCAGGGACCTGGAAGAAGCAGGAACCTCTACAGAGGGCAATCAAGCTAGGTGGTCGCTCAGGGTTGGAAAAAAGGAAGACTGGGAAGGAAGGACTCAAAAAGTAACTATCACCCAAGGCGTTGGCAAGAAAAAGGCAAACAAACAAAAAATCCAGAGACTACTCCCGAGGAAGGGAAAGTGGATCCCAGATCAGAGCTATTAGAAGCAGTCCTGTAACTGGAGTACACAAGGAGTCCTTTGAGGAGCTGAAAGCCCAGTTGCAGGGTCATCCAGGATTGAAGAAGGAAGTAGAAGAAAAAGCTGATGGAGAGGAGCCAGTTGCGACTGAGGCAGCAGCACCAGCTGCCCCCACTGCAGTAGCTCCACAGAGAGCATGGCCTCCCCAAAGACCCAGAGAGGGGGTGCCCCAGCCTGCAGAGGTGAAGCTGATACCACTGGGGGTGAAGTTCAATGGAAATCCCAAGCGACTGGGATTTTTCCTTGCCCTGGTCTTCACCTACTTGCAAGTATATGGGAGGACACTGTGAATAGACGAGGAGAAGGTCAAGGTAGTCACCCTGGCACTGGAAGATAGCGCAGCTGACTGGATGGTGACCCTGTACAATTGCAATGCCCCCAAGCTGAGGGATTTCAACAGATTCATGGCAGCCCTCCGGTGTAGGTTGGAAGATCATCTCACAGATCAGAAAGCCTGTGACCTCATCAAAACGGTGAAGCAAGGGTGACAACTGGTAGCTGAATATACAGAGGAATTTCGAGAGCTGGCCAGTCGTCTAAACTTTTCAAGGGCAACCCCACATAGAGTGCATTACAGTAGACCAATCTGAAGGTGACTATGGCATAAGTGACTGTGAGCAGAGCCTGCCAATCCAGGAATGGGCACAGCTGGTACACAACACAAGACTGTGCAAAGGGCCTCCTAGCCACAATTGTCACTGCTCTTCAAGCAGGAGCCATTGTCCAAGAGAAACCCAGATTTCACACCAGTTCTCTCTGGAACAATGTAACCCCATGCAGCACCAGGAATGGCATTAAACCCAGAATCAGCGGTCCCCCAAACCCAAACCCACTCACTTGCCAGGCCTCAGCTAAAGCCCATTATTCACAGCCTCCAAATACCAGGATAAGATGCTTATGGCATTACTTAATTCACCAGGGGAAGGGATGTATAATTGGTACTATAATTGGATGGTGATAATACCTCACCCCATGATGACAAATGAATTACAACTTAAAATAAAGAAAGCAGATGTAAAGCCATCAGACTAAAACGATGCACCTTTAGTCAAATTTCATCTGATTATGAGTTAAAACATAGATTTAAAGGATTAGATTTGATCAATAGTTTAGTTTAGTTTAGTTTAGTTTAGTTTTATTTGATTTCTATACCGCCCTTCTCCCTAGGGACTCAGGGCGGTTCACAGGGCATATATAAATAACGATACAAAAGTTAAAAAGAAATTAAACCAGTGCCCAGTTAAAAAACAATAATACATTACTAAAAACACCAATTTAAAAACCCATAATCCCCCATCAGGCCAGACCAGCTAATTCAAATAAGTGGGTCTTCAGGCCGCAACGGAAGGTTCGGAGGTCTGATGCCATCAGGAGTTCCACCGGCAGTTGGTTCCATAATGCCGGAGCGCCCACAGAGAAGGCCCTCCCCCTGGGGGCCACCAGTCAGCATTCCCTGACCGGAGGCACCCTGAGGAGGCCCTCTCTGTGGGCACGTACTGGGCGGAGGGAAGTTGACGCCGGCAGCAGGTGGTCCCTGAGGTAACCCGGACCCATGCCATGTAAGGACTTAAAGATCATGACCAAGACCTTGAACCTCACCCAGAAGACAACTGGTAGCCAATGCAGCTCGCGGAGCAAAGGTGTAACATGGGAGTACCGGGAAACTCCCAAGACAACTCTCGCGGCCGCATTCTGTACCAGTTGGAGCCTCCGAGTGGTCTTCAAGGGAAGCCCCATGTAGAGAGCATTACAGTAGTCAAGGCGAGAGGTCACGAGCGCATGAGTGACCGTACACAGGGCATCCCAGTCCAGATAGGGCCGCAACTGGCGCACCAGGCGAACCTGGGCAAAAGCCCCCCTAGTCACGGCCACTATATGAGTGTAGTGTAGCTAAAGGAATGAAATATGTTGTGTCATTAAACATAAAGCAGCTGAAAATGTCCTGAAACACTTAAAAGCAAAAATGGTTCTGCTGACACATCCTGAAGGACTGAAGAACAGAAGGAAGCCAAAGGCAACAGAGAATAACATTTGCCCAATCCAGTACTGAGTTCTAAAAAAGAGACAAGATGTAATTTCCACAATCGAAAACAAGGAAGATAACAATCCAAGAGAAAGGCAAAAAAATTATTGAGGAAAACTACAAAAACAAAATTCTGAAAGCTGAAAATTTGTCCAAAAGTTTGATTGTCACCTACAGCCAGAAATTCTGGAAAGTGAAGATATATGTAGAATATATCATAAGTACTGCTGAGCTTGGAGCAACATAAATTGGAATTAAAATTTCTGGGAGAATAATCAACTGTTTCAAATATGCTGAGTTATCACTTTGGTGGCTAGCAGCAGGGAAGAGAAAATAATCTTTAGTTGTGGTTGAAAGAAAAGAATAAAAATGCTAATGTGCTGCTCATTGTCTCCCCTCCCCTCCTTCCCCTCCCCTTAAATCTTAAAACTAAGGTTATATGTCAGCAGTTCAATGCAAATAGGTGGAGAAGAAGGTGAAGTGCTAACAAACTTCCTAGGCTCAGAAATGATAAGATCAAGGAGTAGATATACCTGTTCATGTTGCTACGTTCTGGATATTCTTCAAAGGCAGTCTCATGTAAAACATATTGCATTAATCCATTTGGGAAATGACCAAGGCATGAGTAACTGGGACTAGAGAACAAGTGCAATTGGCAAACAATGCTAAGTTGTGCAAAGGCCTTCCTGGCCATGGCTGCCACCTATTCTCCAAACAGGAGTCACACAAGTCCAAAAGGACCCCTAAATTGCCCCATCCAGAACTAAAGTGCTAAATCCCTGGAATCTGGTAGCCCCTTAAACAAAGTCAGTTAATATTGCTAAAATCCAGTTGAGAAAACTTCAAGAAGAATGGACAGCTCACCAGAAGCACTAACAATGAAGCTAAAGCTTAAATATTTGGGGGATATAATGCAAAGGCAAGAGCCACTGTAATCACTGGGGGAAACCCTGATGCTTGGAAAATTCAAAGGCAATGGAAAAAGAAGTTGACAGAAGACAAGATGGCTGGATATTATTATTGATTACACAAGCATTGGGCATAAAAGAACTTGTAGAAGCAACTACTGAGACAGTCCTGGCAGAAAGGATGTCTACTGATCACAAACAATCAACAAGCAACTGATTGAGTGAATAGTTCTAGCTGAGTAGAAAGCCAAGAGGCAAGGACCAACTTTATAGCATAAATGAAAAACTAAACTAATCAAAATATTGTAATAAGATTTGCTCATCCCTAATTCTCCATCGAAGAGGTCTCCATGGGCATAACCTACACAAGCAGTTGTATTCTACCTATAGTAGAATGAATATGTTGGGACCCCCATTGAGAAGGATTTAGCTTAGCTGAATAACTGGATAACTTTTAGAGATCTTTTAAGATATTGTGTTATATAAGGGATGGATGGGTAATGCTATAGCAGAAAGCTAAGGCTTTCCTCAGAAATAGGAGACAGTTGGGAATTTTGTTTAGATATTTTTAAAAGAGAACTGAGTGACTTCCAGGACCTCTCTGTTTTGATGCCAGACTCACCCATCACTCAACCTCATATTCCCCTGTCCTATCCCATGCAGAAAGGGTTTGGATTCCACATGAAACAGGCAGAAATTAACTCAATGGACAGATCGTGCAAGATTACTTTTATTTCACAGGTATCCTCAATCAATAACTCACGGTTACAGCAGAGGTTCTTCTGGAATGTAGGTTGTAATCTGGACCCATCGCATAGGTAAAAGAATAACGGATTTCCCCATCCTGTGTAAATGTTACATGCTGATACAGAGCTCGTGGCTAGCATCAAAGCTAGGATTCATGCAGAGAGATAATAAAACCCTGGCACGTAATCAGGATATCCTGCAATAAACTTTGAAACTCCTCCCACTGGCTAGGGACTTACTAACAACTAGACTACATTTCCCAGAAGCCATCTCTTAAGGAAACAGCATTAACCCTGTAAATGCTACATGTTCTTACATACAGTTCTCTCAATGATACAACATTAACCCTGTAAATGCTAAATACTCTAACACAGTTCTTAACTCCTAAGCTGGCTACGGTCTGTTCCAGCACACCCCATTCGCACCATATTTATATGACCCTCAAAATTCTGTTCTTTTTGATGCAGTTCCTGAAATGCTGTCAGACTTTTAACAAAACGGATCACAGGTGAAGCTTCATGGAGACTCAGAATCAGAATGAAGGTAGAGAGTATTGGTTTTCTCTACCCAGAGTAAATGAAAATGTTTACAAATTATTCTAGACTTTCTCAGATTCCCTGGGAATAAGATGAATCCATTATGAAAGGTTTTACTAAAAAATTTATTTTTTACAAAATCCTCATTTATTTATTTAGTTTACAGAGCACAATATTTCCCAGCACAATAATCAATACTCACACATGCATACATACAGAGATGCAATCCACTCCAGTCCTTACCTATTTTCCCCAAGTCTTTAAGTGTGAAATTATCAGTAAATCTAAATTTGATACCAATTTCCCAAAGTGTGGGTATATAACTCAATTTATAGATAAAATTCTAATTTTTCAGAAAGAACCCAAGCAGAAACACAGAATAGGTGTTCCTTTATTGTTACATTTACATTTTGATAAAACCCTTCATGGCTATGGACATGGCTAATTATCATCAGTTCCTGCCAGCTAAGACATTTCAGCAACCAAAGTTTCGTTAGAAGGATCTGAACTTTTTCTCAGTGTCTCATGTATAATTTCCCAATGTGTTCACAATTATCATCATATATGATGCCTATAAACTGGATGCTTTTTATAGATTTTACCCCATTTTACCCCATTAAAGAAAAATTAAAAAGGTTTAAGACAGTTATATCAGCTACAGTGGGTAATATCTGAAGTAAATGTAGACAGATTTGAGCAAACTGCTACTCTTCCTGCATTAGTATCTTTCTGTTCTGGGCATCTCACACTGGCAGAAGGGAAAAATTATTTATTGCATCTTTTCTGTGGGTGTCCCAAAGGTGCTTTTTCATGAGGGAACTGGTCTTTCTTTTTTCTCTTTGAAGGTGTTTCACTTCTCATCCAAAAAGCTTCTTCAGAGCACAGAGCTGAATAAGCTTCTTGGATGAGAAGCGAAACATCTTCAAAGAGAAAAAAGAAAGTCCAGTTCCCTCATGAAAAAGCACCTTTGGACCTTCGCACGGCCATGACCTGGATGACTGAGAATCTCTATAGACATTTTCTGTGGGTGGGGTTTTCTTCCCCCCCCTTTTATTTGGCATCTTAGAGTAGATGGCATTAGATAATGGGGCTATGAGTGTCCAAGTTTCCATTTTTGCATCTTTTTTATATTGTGGTAACCAAAACTGGATGCAGTATTCCAAGTGTGGTCTTACCAAAGCATTATAAAGTGGTAGTAACACTTCTTGTGATATTGATTCTATTCTGCTGTTGATGCAACCTAGGACTGCATTGGTTTTTTTCTCTGGCAGCTGTAGTGCACCACAGGCTCATATTTAAGTGATTTGCTCACTAGGACTCCAAGATTCCTCTCACAGTTGCTGGTACTAAGTCAGGTTCCACCTATTCTACACTTGTACATTTGGTTTTTCTTTCTAAGGGTAAAACTTTCCTTTTCTCACTATTGAATTTCATTTTGTTAGATAGGGCCCAGTGTTCAAGTCTGTTGAGATCTTTCTGGATTTTGAGTCTATCTTCTGGGTGGGTTGGGGGGGGCAGAGAAGCAGTATTGTACACAATGAAGGAGATTAAAAGTGTGCATAAATCAGAAAATGTGCTTGATTGCAAGCTTGAAGCAAAACATTGCCTCTTGGAAATTATGCAGAACTGTTACAGTGCAACTGTGGTTTGATGGAACACAGTTTGAATCAATTTTGGGTAGAAATAAAAAAACAAAACTTGAAATAGTTTTGAGTAAGTAGTTTTGATTATGTAGCAATAAGAAACTCTTGGATGTCTTGGCCAGCATTTCCCTGGCTAACCCTTGGGCAGCAGCAAAGGGAGACGGAAAACTCCCATCTCCTGCTGCCATTTAGCACACTACAATCATTTGCCCTACAGGTTACATTTGATTCTAATAGGAAGGAACGTGGGATTACCAATAGGATAGCTTTTTGGTTTTGATCTTTCACACGAGACACAAACCTTTCCATCAATTACAACCTCCATGGCAGCCCTTCCAGTCAATCTCCTGTGGAAAAAATGTTTCAAAGGAGATAATAAAATGAATGAAATGGACAAGGGGAAACTGACAAAAGGGTAAGGGAGATTCTTTGGCAGAGCGGCTGGCACTTGGAGACAGAGGAGGAAGAGATAGGGTGGGCTGAACTTTATATGCTGGTGACTTGTTCCACTGTTGGCCCGAGTGGCAAAGACCTGAACAAACCAGAAGAGTTTTGTTGCTTTTTGGAAATGTAGGCTGCCTAGCAAAGCCATTGATCCCTGGATCTGGTAAACTTCCAGAACTGAGCCTATATGGGAAATGAAAGGGGAGATTCTCTCTCTGAATTCTAGCTTGAGTTGCCTTGAAAAGTTCAGACCAGTGAATAAACATTCTGTACTTTTCTGCTCTTTCCAGCGTTGTCCACTCCTCCCCCCTTCCTCATATTTTTTTAGACTAATGTTTGATGCAAGACTGGTATCAATTTGGAGAAGGGACAACTTGGAAGTTCTCAGCATGGGCAACTTCCTTCCCCACCAGTATCTGTGACTTAATTCACTTTTAGCAGGAGTCCCAGACAGGTGGAAGAAGAAAAGTTGGCTGGCATCCTGCTAGTCCACTGAGATTGTGCCTCCAGCTGCAGTAGCATATTGAGAACTCAACAGAGGACTAAGAGTTCATAAGAAATAAAATACATGAAGATATTGACAGGGATATGGCATTTCTTTTATTTAAAATTATACAGAAACAATACATTGGAGACAAAAAACCCCAAACCGATCAATGAAGCTGCAGAAGTACATCTGTGTTTAAGATGGGGGGAAAAGCCAAGAAGAAAGGAGAGTAACCCTCTTATTCAATACAACGACGAGATGAATTTACTGGAATTCATTACTGTAAGTCAGATATATAACTGAATCTAAAATTTGCTTTATATATTTTGAAATTGCATATTTTTATTTAAGAGGGGCAGGAAATGTGATAGGTATGACTTGGACCATTCTACCACAGAAAACACTCGTGCAAAGATTACTGTTTAAACACGCACTCACTATCCTGGACATTCCTATTGTCCTGGAATTACAGGATGCTAGAGACATTCTCCTCTGTGGGAGGGGGGGTGAGGGGAGGAGACTGCTGTAGAAATCATTAGTTTCCCAGTGGCAGAAAATTCTGCCAGTGGGGCTGCCCTTCAGCTTGGAAATGAAGGACTCAAGGTGGATGAGCTCTAGCCAACTCAGGCAATCTTTAGATCTACCATATCCCATGTTTGGTCCTCAAATATGAACTCAAAATGGAGAGAGAGAGAGAGAGAGAGAGAGAGAGAGAGAGAGAGAGAGAGAGAGAGAGAGAGAGAGAGAGAGAGAGAGAGAGAGAGAGAGAGAGAGAGAGAGAGAGAGAGAGAGAGAGAGAGAGAGAGAGATATATGAAGGAATCAAATTATAGCCTTCTCCCTGGCCAACTTGAGCACAAAGGAGAGTAATAGATAGACTTTTTCCTGCAGACAGTATTCTCTTCCCTTACAACAGTATGTTGTAATATTCTTGGGGCAGTATTGTTTTTCTGTTCTTTCTTGACCTGTAAATGAGCAAAACTGTTTACTACAGCCATATTACTATAAAGATGACACTTCACTAATATAATTGAATATTGAGCATAACCTGGCAACAAATTCATGCTATATGCACTTACTACAGATCAAATTTTTGCCCGAGATATGCTTCCAAATCCTCATTATTTTTTAAAGTAATATTCTATACTTATCTTGTTTTCAAAAAATGTTTACATTAGAGATCCTCTGTTGCTTCATTTAAAGTTATTTTGAAATTATTCTGGCTGCAACTGATTAGATTACAGTTCTCTTCTCTCTCCCTTAAAAAATTTTAATAAATAAAATAGCAAAAGGAACAAACAAAAACCCACTGCAAAACAAAACCATACCTTGATGTAAATTGTCCATAGTTTGTATCAAGGTTTTCTCCCCTCCATATTTTATTAACTTAGCATTTATTATTTATTATATTGATTTATGCAGCTACCCATCTTACTGTGGCAAGTCTGAATGATGAATATTGGAGTAAAGCCAACAAAGAACAAAATCAATAACAGTAAGTTATTACACTTAGTAAGTGTACAGTAAGTAAATAACAACAGCAGCACAATAATAGCATAAAGGCACCCAAGGACACTCCAACCTAATCCCCACAACCATAATGTTGAGAAAAATCACATTCAGAGACTCCCCGATACCCAGATACCACATCTGAAGCAATCTAGATTTTCAAGGATGGTGAGTAATCCAGCAAATGCTAAAACTAATATGCAGGAGTTGTGTAAATACTAATATTAGGTCACTGATAATATGCAAAGTCTTCAAAAGTGGCGCTTCAGAACCTATATGATGATTCTCTTTGTAAATCAATGAAGCAGCTGCGTCTTTTCCAAAACTTGTGCAGATTTTGTTAGCTTCTTCCATCAGCCACTTCCTGCGTATGCTTGCACAGCCACTTCCCTTCACCAGGTGAATTAATCTAAATGTAAGTGTAACTAAACTTTTATTAAATACATGGTGATTCCTTGCGCATTTCATTCCCTCAGGCACAGGCAAGATAAGTGCAGTCTAAAAACATTAGAGTAGGATGCCCATCTTGGCCAGTGCCCAGCTACTTCTGTTCCTCACAAATTACAAACCAAATTAGAGAAAGGGGGACATACAAAGTATAACTATGTTAGGAGAAATATATTGACAATTGACATGACAATACCAATTCCACAGGTGAAAATATTTTACAAGATTGCTCTGGCCAGATCTTTTGTTTGCATTGTAACATAATTTAAACAAATGAAAAAAGTACAGGAAGATTTGAAGCTAAGATTTTCACTTTTCTATTGAGCAATTTTCCATAAAATAATGGACCATTTCCTGAACTAGCCTTTCCCAACATGTCATGATAATGCTTAGAAATCCCATCGTACATCAGACCTAATATTTGTGTAGATTCTTGCATGAAGGCAGCTAAAAGCCATTAGCCCTGGGCACTGTAGCCCTGAGCTGCTTGTTCCCCATACTCCTGCTGGCTGTTTCTTCAAGAACTTCAAAAATGAGATTTGCAAGAGCTGGGATGATGCTTAGTCCAAGTCAAGCCCTGCACAACCAGGCATTCCACTGCTTCTTCCCCTTTCATCCACACAAGGAAGGGAAGGCTTGCCCCCTGGCTCTATATGGAGCAGTCTGTCATGGGTATGTACCCCATTATCTTACCTGACACTAACGCAGTACTTTTCTGTACTGTTTTCCCTCTTAAAGTACTACCATAGCACTGAGACTAAATAAAAACAATAGGGAATAGATTGGGATAGGTGGATTGATCCTATGTAGGCCTATGCTAACTTGATAAGCAAGGAAGAACTGATAGTTCTGTTTCATAGAAACAAAATACAACAATATTTTCTTTGTTGTAAATTAAAGAAGTTAAAAACATAACGGGAAGGAAAACTGTGGACAAAGGATGGGAAAGCGAGGGAAGCATGATTCACCCAGCCTGGCAGAAACCAAAAAAGGTGTTATGTACTGGGCTCTTGTGTAACACCACATGGGTTGCTGGAGCAGCTAACGGCTCTCCAGCAACCCAGACCTTTAGTCTCCTGTGCTGCAAGTGGATATCTCCAAGCGGCAATGGTTGTTTCAAACCTATTGGCTGCCGCCTAGGGGCTAGACTATATATTGCGGCTGGTTGCAGACAATTCCCCAGTACAATTCCAGCATGAAATAAACAATGAATTATCCTGTACTCAGCTTCGTGTCTTCATTCCTGCACCAAAGAACCTGCTATTTAACAGTGGCGACGAGGGTGGGATCCTGCTTCACCAATTAAAGATCTGAAGTCTTCGAGGGAGAGGCAGCACATGCCGGAGGGAAGAGGCATTCCCCCCCCTCTCAAGGTCGGCTAGCAGACTCCAAAAGCAACCCAACGCGCCACACCGCAACGGCCAGCCACGAGAGGACAATTACAAGGCAGTTCTCTTACCAAGATGTAGGGGGTGTGGCGGCAACCATTTTCGCACCAACTGCAGATTTTGTTCAGCCACGTGTAGAGCTTGTGGAAAGACAGGCCACATTGCGGTGGTTTGCAGAGCCCGACAAAGAGACCAGCCACCCAAACACCAGTCAGAAGAACTGACTAGGAGAGGTACTGAGGCCAAGGGTCCAGTTAGTGTGGGATTCTTCAGAAGCCATAGAAGCGTATGCCACACTGGGGCTCGATGCCCCCTCAAACCCAAACTTAAGCTCATGGTAGAGCTACAAGGAGTTCCATGTAAGATGGAATTGGATGGGTATACATGGACTGGTTGGGAAAAAGTCCAGGCTCAGAATTTCAAAGCTATTTTGTCAGGAGGCATGAATTATCTGCACATAAAGGGTGCATTCCATGGGGAAACAGAGTCATACTTCCCACTTCCTTAAGAGACAAGGTTTTACAATCATTACATGAAGGCCATCCAGGCATTGTCAGAATGAAAGCTTTAGCTAGAAGCTACCTCTGGTGGCCTGGCCTTGATAAGGCCATTGAGGGTCAAGTCCATGGTTGTTATACACGCCAGCAATCTAGGCCTGAAATGCCACAGGCTCCAGTTCACAGGTGGGAGGAAACGCACACTCCCTGGTCTAGGGTTCACATAGACTACGCTGGGCCCTTTCAGGGGCAGCTCTTCATGATAGTAGTGGATAGCCACTCAAAATGGCTGGAAGTAATTCCAGTTCCTAACATGACTACTGCTAGGACCATCCAGGTGCTGAGAAAACTCTTTGCCACACATGGGTTGCCAGATGTCTTAGTTTCAGACAATGGGGCCCAATTCACTGCTGCTGAACGTCAGGCCTTTCTTAGAGCTAATCTCATCAGACATGCAACGTCTGCACCTTTTCATCCATCTTCTAATGGTCAAGCTGAACGCATGATGAGGACAACAAAGGAGGCACTCAAGCGCATTGTTACAGTTGACTGGCATCACAGATTGACAAATTTTTTACTCTGCCAGCATTCTACGCCCTGCACTGTTACAGGCAAAAGTCCTGCAGAACTACGTTGGGGGAGGTGTTTGATTACTAAACTGGACAGGTTGCATCCAGATAGAGTGGCAGCAGAAGCCTCTTGACCAAAACCCCTGAGGGGGCTGCACATGGGCGATTGGGTTTGGGCCAGGAACTATGGTCATGGGAACCTGTGGGTTCCTGGTCAAATTACCAAGGCATCCGGACCCCTATCTTTTGAAGTGGGGTTGGAGGGAGGGCGAGTTGTCAGAAGACACATTGATCAGCTCAGGAAATGGTTTCCAGAATGGCCATTAAGGGAGGACTGTGTCATAAGTCCCTCCCAAGGTCCTCAGACTTGCAGCCAAGCCAGCCCTCACATGGACTACCAGGACTTTTCCTTCTTCACTGAGGTGGAACCAGAGGGAGAACTGGGGAGCTCTGGAGTGCAACATGGACCCCCTGAAGGAGCAAGCCAACAGAACATCAGCAACTGCTGTGCCTACTCTGCCAATCAGTCTGACTCTGGGGTGGGCCAACCTGGTGAGGCCAGCCAGAGTGCATCGGATCCTCTTGACTCAGGAGCACAAAGGGACACAAGTCTACCCAGCCCACTGGGTAAGCTGGTAGACCACAAAGTGATAGGAACTCCAAGACATTCCTCTAGGGCACACAAGCCTCCTTCATATTTTGCAGATTACGTTGGTGGAGCAGTGGGCTAATGCCTCCTTAAGTAACACCAGCTGCCTGCAATTAGTGCAGGTTCACATCCCACCAGGCTCAAGGTTGACTCAGCCTTCCATCCTTCTGAGGTAGGTAAAATGAGGACCCAGATTGTTGGGGGCAATAAGCTGACTTTGTAATAATGCTGCTTGGGGTGTGTGTGAAAGCCCTAACAAGCAGGCATATACATAGAATGAAGGCTACTGCTAAGCTTGTAAGCCGCTCTGAGTCTTCAGAGAAGGGCGGGATATAAATGTAATAAAAATAAATAAAAATAAATAAAAATAAAATAAAGAGCTATATATTGTTGTAAAACCTGTTGCCACTAGACTACAGAAACTAATGCTATGATGTAACTGTCTAATAGAGCAAATGACGAAGCTTGTTCATTGAGACGTTGTTTAATCTCATTGTAACCTAGTGTAAATGGTGAAGCCTATTCATTGAGATGTTGTTTAATCTCATTGTAACCTACATTGTTTTATTATTATTTTTTTATTATTATCACTTTACTTTAGTGTGTTTGGATAATGAGCCTTGACAATTGTTGAGACTAATTGGTGTTGTCATAGTCTGATCTAAGAGGGGAGGGGTATTATGTACTGGGCTCTTGTGTAACACCACGTGGGTTGCTGGAGCAGCTAACGGCTCTCCAGCAACCCAGACTTTTAGTCTCCTGTGCTGCAATTGGCTATCTCCAGGCGGCAATGATTGTTTCAAACCTATTGGCTGCCGCCTAGGGGCTAGACTATATATTGCGGCTGGTTGCAGACAATTCCCCAGTACAGTTCCAGCACGAAATAAACAATGAGTTATCCTGTACTCAGCTTCGCGTCTTCATTCCTGCACCAAAGAACCCGCTATTTAACAAAAGGCTCACCAGGAAATATAAAAGTTGCAACCTTCTAGGCTTGAGGATAGTTCATTGACTTAAGGGGCCCTCAATAAATTAATGGAAATGTATTTAAAATACTGAGAAAGTAGCAGCCAAGGACAAAATGTCTGTGTGAGGCAGTGATCGGCTGCTGGAGGAGAGGGCGCTTGCCAGGCATGGCAGCCAAGAAGAACTAGGACCACAAGTAGAATGGAAGAAAGCACTGGAGATCATCTGCTCTAAAGAGCTGAAAACTGCCCTGATTGAAAACAAGTTTTGAACTGAAGGTGGACAATATGGGAGTAGACCACATAGAGGATGTCCTCCTTTCCTGCCCTAGGGAAGTAGTAAGTGGTCAATTCCAGTGGAGGGCCAATCAGAAAGTATGGAACTGCCTCTCTCTTTGCTCTGCAGCTCTTGGCCAAAGGCGTCCTTTGCTTCTCTGTGTCATGTGACTGTTGCTGACAGGCAGCATTTCATTGAGAGGAAAGACAAGGGATCAACAGGGTAAAGTATATGGAATCTAAGCACCAATTTACTATGTTGTTTACTATAGTAATACTATGTACTGTACACCTATTTATTTGTATTCACTGTAATTACTTTAAGGTATGTAAAATAAGAATGATGCAGGGAGCCTCTTTAGCTAAAATACAAACCTGGTTTGTATTTTGGTTACTTTTTAAAAAAAATATCTTTGATTAGAATAGAGAAAACTAATATTAGGACCCTGTGAGAAAATATAAGCCAGGAAAATAACTCTAAGATGGAGCTGGCGTACTTTTAAGATGATTAGGAGCAGAAGCAGCTGAGAAAGAGACCTGCTTATCGGCTGGAAAGGTATGCATTCCCAGCTCTTAGACAACATCCAGCTGAGTTTCAGTCATCACGTCAGACTTTTCTGTAGAGACTACATACAGCCTGCAAAAAAAAGCAAAAAAAGAGAAAAGATGGATTTTTTCTGAAGATGCTTGACAACATTTCTGATACATATACCTAATATTAAAGGACAACACTTGAGTGTCCCATCCATTCCTGTTGCTTGAGGGCTCCTCATTCTTCAAAGACCCACCTTAGGATCAGACCCTGGAGCCATTCAGCAGAGGTCACTGTGGCTGAGCTACATCTTACACCAAAAGTTCTCGCTGAAATCTCTCAACTGCAGAGTGAAGATGAGAGAGAATGTTCAGCGAGAGAAAGACTTTCAAAGGAAACAAGCTCAGAGGGAACTTCTCCATAGCTATTTCCCTTCTTATATTTTGTCTCCTTGGGCACTTTTCACAATCAACATCCAGAACAGAAACCCCCTTGAAGTGAAGAAAAAAAGAAGGAATATAAGAGTTTCCTTGTTTGTCTCTTGGGGATAGACTGCTTTTTTCCCCTTTTTGCCTCACCCTCCTGCACATGTCCATTGCATGAAATCTCTAGTGCCTTTCAAATATTTCAGGCCACTTCTGAAAACCCCTACCTGGATTTCTTCAAGTTTTTCTTCTGCGGTGGCCTAAGAGCCCCCGGCTGACAACAGGCTGATTTGCAGTTGATGACCTGGTAAATAATAGGGTTGTACATGGCAGCTGATTTTGCAAGCAAAGTAGGCACCACCGAAACTTTTATGGGAACCGAATCTCGTTTTCCAAAAGCTGACCATACTGATACAACTGCATATGGGATCCAAGCAATTAGAAATCCTGCACAGATCAACATTGCCACCTAGTGAGAAGAAGTGCATAACAGACGATAAGACAACCAGAATAAGAGAATAACAGAGTTGGAAGAGACCTTGGAGATCTTCTGGTCCAACCCCTTGCTCAAGCAAACCATGTCGACATAACAAAAAATAATTCAATTATCACATAGAAGTCACTGTATTCTTGGAGATTTTTCTCAATCAAGGGAGAAAATTACCACAGAATTAATGACTAAGTTTGTGAAAACCTATTTCCATTCGGCATAACAAAGAGGTGCATATGGCCTTTTAAAACCAGGGCAATCATTGGAAAACAAGAGGATATATTCCTCTAGGACATATTCCCTCAGAGTTAAATCCTGTTTGATTCAGCAGGAAATATTCCTAAGCGCACATATGGCTTCAGCCTAAAAGATTATGAATGAAACAAGGCAGAGAAATAAATTCAATCAATGCAACGAGAATGAAACCACCTCAAATGAGATTAAAACTACAAGAGATGTTTGTGGTTTCTTATGTTGTTCTGGAAAGTGATGAAACAAAGGACTCACTGTTTTTCCTATCACATTTGTCCTGAATAGGAAAGAACAACATAAATCACTTTACCCATGCGTAGTTTATGTGGCCTATTTGAAGTTTGGGGTAGAGATGTGTTAAGAAATTATGCTTGCCATTTCTGGGAGCCTGGCCATCATATAAAAACATACCAATAGATAACAATATAATGAAGAGTATCGTTGACAGACTAGATCAGTTTCTAATTGGTGGTAGCAATTCATTTTAAAGATTTTTTTTCTAAAATAAAATGAGGAAGAATAAGAGAAATAATAGATTTTAACTGGGTAAGACTACAATCACTTGAAGATAATTAGGATTCTCTATCTGACTGGATTTTGTGTGTGTGTGTGTGTGTGTGTGTGTGTGTGTGTGTGTGTGTGTGGTGTGTGGGGGTGTAATTTGTCCTGAAATATTTGCTTCTGTATATACTAAAGGGCTATAAGATTTCCACTGAATTAGTGTTTGAAGAAGCTGGTAAGTTCAAAGAGAGCTATATCTAAAGTACAGGATCTGGTTAGTTGGCTTCTTAGTAAATCATCCAACTAAAGCTTAAAGTGGAATGAAAAATTGCCAATTTGAAATGCTCCAGTTCAGTGGTGGGATTCAAATATGTGAACAACCGTGTGTGGCTGCCACTTCCAGAAGTCCACTCTGGGCTGGGCAACAAAAAATTAGCTACCAGTTCTGCCAAAGTGGCTGAATCCCACCACCACTACTCCAGTTGAACAATAAATGTAATAAATGTTATTTTTAGATTAATATGTGAGAAACAGAACTAATGGGAGTAGACTTTCCTGTCACTTCCATGTTGGAGGCCTTCCTTCTCACTACAGAAAGTGCCTTTGACTCATTTTCAGGCATGCCTCCTCTGTCCTTGGCCTGGCCACGGACTGCCACAGCCACCAGCTTTCAGTGTAGCCTTTGAGTGATACTCTCGTGGGAAGAAGAGATGGGCAGCTGAGCTGCACTTTTAATTCAATTGTATTCAATCCAAGTTCAGGAGACAATCTACGCTAATGCTTTATCTCAGTTCTGTTTCTCTGCCTTCTGGTTTATTTGTGCTGAATATGATTCCCTCTGTACTTCTTCTTCTTCTTCCCCCTTAGATTACTTAAATAACTTGTATTTTGCACTTTCTTCCTTCGACGAAGTTGTGTGATACCTTTTACAGTATTACAATTTTATTTTTCCAGGGAGAGAGGTTTGAAAATAATGTTTTGCCTTGTTTCTCCATAGAAGAAATAGATTATTTTGTTATCTAATTTTACCTTCCAAAAGACAGAAGCAGATGAAAAATGTGAGGTTCTTTCCTGTTGGCTTTTTTGAATTAGCTGTTTTAGATTCTAAAAGTTTAGTTCCTAAAGAAGTATTATTTATTTATTTATTTATTTATTTATTTATTTATTTATTTATTGCATTTATATACCGCCCTTTCCCTGAGGACTCAGGGCGGTTTACAGGGAGTTAAAATCAACCATACAAAAGTTAAAACCCAATTTAAAAAGTAATCCTGTAAATAATTTTAATGTCCTCCTCTAGTGCAGGGTAGGCAACCTTGGCTCTTTTAATTTTATTAGATTTTATTACTTTATTTATTTATTTATTTATTTATTTATTTATTTATTTATTTATTTATTTATGACTCAAGGACTTCAACTCCCAGAATTCCTGAGCCAGCATGGCTCAGCTTGGAAACCTCTCTCTTTCCCCTCAGCGTGGCTGGCTCAGGATTGCTGGTGATGACCTATAAAGCCCTAAATGGCATGGGTCCGGATTATCTTAGGGAGCACCTGCTGCCAGCATCAATTTCCCATCATCCTGTGCGCTCCCACAGGGAGGGCCTCCTTAGGGTACCGCCGGTCAGTGAGTGCCGGCAGGTGATCCCCAGGGGAAGGGCGTTCTCTGTGGGCACGCCTGCCCTGTGGAACGATCTGCCTGTGGAACTCCGGACCACCCCGAACTTCTTTTGTTTCGCCGGGACCTAAAAACTTGGTTATTTGATTTATCTGGCCTGGACTGAGGGGTTTTAATTTTTAAACTTTTAAATTTTTAACCTTTGGGCTACTAATCATTATTTAATCTTATTTTAATTCTATTTTAACTCTTATTTTGTCTTTTAACTTTGCCCTGTAAACCGCCCTGAGTCCTTCGGGAATAGGGCTGTATATAAAACTAATTAAATAAATAAATACTCCTAAAGCCAATAGAGGGAGCTTTTTTTTTTTGCAAAAAAAAGTGCCAGAACACCGTTCTGAGCATTCTATGAGAAAAAAAGCCCTGCATATAGCTATCAAACTTTTTAAAATGTAATTTCAAATAAAGGCACACACACCATTTCACACTTCATCTCCTCTCTCACAATTATACACTATATGCTACTGTGTGATATTACATGGTGCTGTAAATGTGATGTATTTACACCACTGCAAATCAGCTTGGGGGAGATTTAGTATTATATCACCAGTAAAAGGTGATGGTGCATTGGGACTGAGGAGACTCTCAGGCTAATTTAATATTATGCAATCAACTTTAGGGTTTAAAACACTTAAGAAGGAATCAACTTGGTTTTCCCCAGAGAAAAACTCTGGCAGAAAAAAAACATATCTCCAACTAATCTTCCTTTCAAAATTTAGTTTTAAGCCAGATTCTAGATGAAAAGGCACAGAAACCTGACGTGAAAGGCTAGTGGCAGGCAGAGGAATGGAGGAATGGAGGAATTTTGCCAAGTTCAGTTTATTTTCCCACTTGTCCAAATTTCCCTTTATTTCTCACACGTGGTTTTTTGTTCATGCTGCTGAATTTTGTTCATGCCTCTCTATTCAGCCCATTCTTAAACAAATAAAATAAAATTAGGGATTGTTTGGACTTACCTTAGTTAGCTTTATTTCCAGTTCATGGCTATTCTGAATCCTGCTGTCATAATGAGCTACATCCTTGCTGGATGACTTGACCTTTGCTATTATTTTAATATAGGAAAACACAATCACAGCAGTTGGGAATACAAGGCAGAAGAAAAAGATATTGAGAATGAATGCCTGCCCTGCCGATGAGCCTTGAGCCAGCCACCAGTCCAAGGTGCAGGAGGTGCCGAAGGGTTCAGGAGCATAGTTTCCCAAGCCAGCAAAGGGAATGGTGGCCCAGAAGGCAGCATAAGACCAGATAATGCCTAGGCAGATAAAAATATGGTGTCTCTTCAACCAGATTCCTAGGAGAGAAAATTGAAGCTGTAATTGATTTAAGTATGGGCATACAGGTGGTCCTCAACTTATGAACGGTTGCTTAATGGCAGTTTGAAGTTATGGAAGACCTTCTAAAGCTACTGATGACACAGTCCCAAATTACAGCTGCTGCAGTGATCCCTGTGGTTGTTCGACCTGAGGGAGATCAGGGATGGGTGGTGAAATCATAAGGTGAGATGTTTTACTTAATGGCCATTGTGACATGTGACCATAATGGGTAGGCTCCATTATAGTCACATCTCAAGGACTACTGTACTACAGACACCCACATCTGTAATTGTGTCTGCACATGCATATATATGCAGACACACAGAACAGAAGAGAAGCAGTGAGTCAAAGAATCAACTCGCCCAGGAATTCAAGGATGGGCAATTTGTAATTGGAATCTAAATGAAAAAGTAGTAATTAAGACCTGATAAATCACTCAAGTATAGACTATTTCAGAAATTATCTCACAGAGCTGACTAGGAACCCTTGAGTGCAAACTTCAACTCATCTAGGGAAAAGTTGTATATAATGTTCTACTTACCATAAGCTAAATAGCAGATTTTGAAATACCGATCCAGGCTGACTGCAGTCATGGTAATAAGGCTTCCAACTCCAAAAAAGAAGCCAGTCCATCCATACCAGCGGCAGCCACTCCAGCCAAAGATCCAACGGTGGGAGAAGAAGGCAATGATACTAAATGGCTTTCCTGTCACTTTAAACGAAAGAACAAATGAGAGGTAGGTAAAGGTCCAAAAGAATAAAGAAAAATGAATGTAATCCATTTCAAGCAAAATAAAAATTAAGAAAGAAAGGAGTCAAGTCAAGTCGTCAAGTCAAGTCAAGTCAAGTCAAGGAAAGGAAAGGAAAGGAAAGGAGGAGAGGAAAGGAGAAAGGAAAGAAGGAAAGGAAAGGAAAGGAAAGGAAAGGAAAGGAAAGGAAAGGAAAGGAAAGGAAAGGAAAGGAAAGGAAAGGAAAGGAAAGGAGGAGAGGAGAGGAGAGGAGAGGAGAGGAGAGGAGAAGAAGTGGCAGAGGGAGGGAGAGGGGGAGGGGAAAGGGTACAGGGAGGGAGGAAGAAAGAAAGAAGGAAGGAAGAAAAGGAAGGAAGGAAGGAAGGAAGGAAGGAAGGAAGGAAAAGAGGGGGAGGGGAGGGCAAAGGGTACAGGAAGGGGAAGGAAGGAAGAAAGAACCCATTTCAGGTTCTTCCAATTAGTTTATCTCAATTCATAACTGAAAGGTGGGAAAATATTACTTTTGACCTTCACATATGCAAATTAAAGTAAAGGCTGTCTTACAAAGTAATGAATATTATGATAGATGACAGTGGAATGACAGATTTGCCTCAGCCAATGTTTTGCAGGCCATAAACGATCTATGGATATTACTGATCTATTGAGTTCAACAATGCTACCTAAGTGTTGTTTCTTCTGAGATATATCTGACATTTATATGTCCAACAGAGCCATGCTAGAATGTATGACACAACAGAAGTAAAACAATAACAACATGTTATGTAGATTTGAATTCAACATTTGAAAATTCATTGGATTGGATTGGATCAGATCAGATTGAGATAAGCAACAATGAGCAAAACTGGTATTATTTCCACTCAAGGGTACTATTATCATCTTCTATCATTTACCCTCAAACCTGCTCCTGAAAGCAGGGATTTCCAGAGCAAACAACTGGAATAATATGGAATATTATGAGGGAGGACAGCAATGGAAAATCTAATTCCATCAACAGAAGTGCTTTTGCTAAACACTGAACATACCTTTGTATAGATCTGTTTTTCCTTCATTTTTTTCTTTTCCAATAATATTTCAGTAACTTTTCAACACCTCTGTGCAAGGACTTTGCATGCTTCATAACTTTCAAGCTAATTCCTCATAGATCATTTAATATACAAAATGGAAGGACTACATATTTAATCATTTTTATTGAAATTAAAGAAGCTAAGGTTTTTCTTTTACTATATAAAAGTCATACATGACTACATGAATAAATTTGGTACTGGCTATACAAATAATTGAGTTTAGAAAATAATTGCTATAATTAACTATTTCTCTCACTTCCTTTTTTTACTTTTTTAAAAGGAAATTATAATTAATTGCATGATCTGTTGTAGGGTTCTTTGAATTGCACAACTCAGAAGTCACAAAATTAAATGTACTTTTATTCCAGTTTTAATTAAAAGCCATTAGTATGTTGTTGTTAGTTGAGAAGTCATGTCCGACCCATTGCGACCCTATGGACAATGTTCCTCCAGGCCTTCCTGTCCTTTACCATCTTCTGGAGTCCATCTAGGCTCACGCCTACTGCTTCAGTGACTCCATCCAGCCACCTCATTCTCTGTCGTCCCCTTCTTCTATTGCCCTCAATCTTTCCCAGCATTAGGCTCTTCTCCAGTGAGTCCTTCCTTCTCATTAGGTGGCCAAAGTATTTGAGTTTTAGCTTCAGGATCTGGCCTTCTAAAGAGTAGTCAGGGTTGATCTCCTCTAGGACTGACCGGTTTGATCGCCTTGCAGTCCAAGGAACTCGCAGGAGTCTTCTCCAGCACCATAGTTCAAAGGCTTCAATTCTTTGGCGCTCAGCCTTTCTTATGGTCCAGCTTTCACTGCCATACATTACAACTGGGAAGACCATAGCCTTGACTATACGCACTTTTGTTGACAGGGTGATGTCTCTGCTTTTTAGTGTGCTGTCTAGATTTGCCATGGCTTTCCTCCCAAGGAGCAAGCGTCTTTTAATTTCTTGGCTACAGTCCCCATCTGCAGTGATCTTGGAGCCCAGGAAAATAAAATCTGTCACTACCTCCATTTCTTCCCCATCTATTTGCCAGGAATTGAGAGGGCTGGATGCCATGATCTTGGTTTTCTTAATGTTAAGTTTCAACCCAAGTTTTGCACTCTCCTTCTTCACCCGCAACAAGAGGCTCTTTAGTTCTTCTTCACTTTCTGCCATTAGAGTGGTATCATCTGCATATCTTAGGTTGTTGACGTTTCTTCCGGCAATCTTAATTCCAACTTTTGATTCATCTAGCCATTAGTATAGTATGAATGAATTATAGAATGCAATGTTTATTTTACTGAATTTTTACTATTAAATTAGCAAAACATTCCAATGTTTTAATTGATCACATTTTATTTATCATTAATTTATTAAATATAAAGTTCAGTTGACTAAATGATCAATACATCTGAAGAAAGAATAAAGATAAATTTTATTGTACAGCATTATTTAGATTTTTAAAAATTATCATTCACATATTGTTATATTCTGTAACACCATTCCCCATTCTGGTGCCAGCTGTGTTAGACCATAGTTTCTAAAATTCCTAGCTAAGCCTTTACATCCATGATATCTGGAGGACACCAGATTGATGGAAACTGTTTGATATATAATGCACTCAACTGCAATATTGCCTTTACTAAATTCCAGATAATTATTTAAAATATGCCCTGTTTCAGTGATTATTTTCCATGCTGGTTGGTATTAATTATTTGTAAAGACAGAAATTAAAAAAAACATTGGTGGTGATGCCAAGAAGACATCACTATAGGCCTAGCTGCTTCTTACAGGGCTCCAAATTTTCATTTTTAATTAAGCTAAAGTGGAATTACCTGAAATCCCCAAGTCACAGACTGCTAGATTTATCGTCATGATCTCTGCTGGCTTGAGCTTCCGTTTCCGTTGTATAGCCATATAAATAACATATCCGTTGCCTAAAGTGGACAGGATCCCTACACAAAAGTAAAATATGACAGCAAGAGTGCCATCAGTGTGGACAGAGAAGACATCTTCCCAGAAATGAGTGTTCAGTTTCAAACATGGAGATCTTAAAAGAGATAAATAGGATTAAAAGATCTGAAGAACAAGAATTCTCTATGGCAAATCCAGTATCTTTTTTCTCCCTCTGAAAAGCTATATTTCTCTGTAACCAAAGTTTTGGAAGTAAAATATTGTATCACTCTCTTTCATGTATACCTCTCTGTATATTCATTTTCTTTCTTTCTCACACACAAAATAAAGGATGTATCTCTCTCTCTCTCTCTGTCTGTCTGTCTGTCTGTCTGTCTTTCTCCTCAGTATTCCAATGTAGGGAGGGAAATCACATTTTTAGTGGTAAAGATACAGTGACAAGAATCTGTCAGGGAAAGGTCACATTTTTTGAGGAGAAAGTAACCCTTTTAAAGTCTTCTAAAAAGCTTCCAATGGAACGTTTATTTAAAAGCATAACAGGTACCATCTTTTTGGAATTGCATCCAAAACACTACAAAGTCCTAACAACTACATTATTAAAGATAAACTTGCTTTTAAAATAAGCTCCATCTCTCCTCTTTTTCAAATCCTTTTTCATTTATAAGGTAGGCTACCCCAGCATGCAACTGCTGGCATAAATAATGTTCACATGTTCTTTGTTATATTTTATTTATAATTTTTGTACCTCTCCTTCCCTCCAGAAGTGGAATACAGTTAGTGTCAAAAATTATTCTCCCGCTTGACTATTCTCCATTCCCATAAAATAGGCACATAAATAGTTTTTAAAAGGCAGGCAGTAAATTGAAGGAAAACAGCTTTATGGAGGGGAACAGATTTCTGAACTAAGAAAAGATGCATGATAATTATAGGGAAAGAGTAACAACTTTATGAAAGAAGCAAAATGCTTTTGAGCTCATGATCCCACAAGAATTTGTTTTACTATGCTAAAATGAGCTCAGAGGAGAGAACTGTAGATCTGTACAACTTTTAAAACCTTATTTAGTTCAATTTCAAGGATGCCTGACTTCTTAATGATTCCAGGCTACTTAGAATTGAAAGAGAGAGATAGAAAAAAGATCAGTTGGAAAACTACACACAACTGAGAAAAAAAATACCTAAGAAACTGTGGGGACTTCACAACCATCCTCTTCCAAGGCTTGGGAGAACAACCATGTTTTTAATTATGTTCTGAATGATGGGAATTATTTGAAGCTCTAGGATGACATGCTAGAAGGCTGATGAGACATACTTTCTGGGTCTTGCAAAGTGAGCCTCTTTCATTGATAAGACTTGGAAAGCACCCACTCTGCCTGACCAGGCCCCGTGCCGCGAAGGTCTTTATAGAGTTAGAATAGTTCCTAGAAGCTGAGCAGCTTCTAAGCAGAACAGCTCACAAAACAGTGCAACAGACTCATCGCTCCTCATGCCACTACATTGTGAACAGCCCTATACCATTCCAAAGAGTCTTCAAGGACAGCACCATGTAGAGTGCATTATAGTAATCCACTCTTAGCAAGTTATGACATACACTATCACAGTTCCTGATGCTTTTTTTTTTATTGAAAAGTTTTACAACACAGTTTTCCTTTAAAAAACCCCCCTGATGCTGATGCTTCTTGAGTCAAAATAAAATAAAAAAATCAATGTTTTACAATAGTTCTCCCAAAGGTGTAGTATTTTCTGCCTCTTTCTATAGGCTTTTTATAATATGGGTATACACGTGTATCTATATATGCATGATACACATTAATTAGAAATTACATCGCATGTGGAGCAGATTTTCTTTTTTCCATGGAAGAAAAAAGAAATGTCCATGGAACCCCTGTTTAGATGGCAATGGAGAGGTTCCTTTCATGTTGAAGTTCCGGTAGTACTCGACTTACAACAATTCATTTAGTGACCTTTTGAAGTTTCAACAGCATTTTAAAAAGTGACCTATGACCATTTTTCACATTTATGACTGCTGCAGTATCCCCATGGCCAAGTGATCAAAATTTGCGCACTTCGCAACTGGCATATATTTATGACAGTTGCATTGTCCCAGGGTCATATGATCACCATCTGTAACCTTCCCAGCTGGCCTCTAACAAGCAAAGTCAGTGGAGGAATCCAGATTCATTTAATGACCACACAACTCACTTAACAACTGCCTTGCTTAGCAAAAGAAATTTTGAGCTCAACTGTAATCATAACTTGAGGACTACCTATACAATAGAATAACTAGACATTCTGCATTGCTCCTTTTTGGAGCCTCTGCTTTGGCTGCTGGAATGTATTGGGGCTAGTTGGTGGGAAAAGTACATTGGAATCCAGCAAACATAATTTTTCCAAAAGCACAATCTTTCTTTCAGTCTGTCTCAGTGTTCTGCTTTTTTGAGAAATTCCTACCCTGTGGATTCCACAGAAAGGAACATCCTTATAAAAAGCAGCAGGGTGAAAGAAAAAAAACCATGGCTTGCCAAATTTTCTTCTTTTTTTGAATGAAAGAGAGATAAGTAAAGATGTAGAAAAATTCTGCCATGAGCTCCTCTGAAAGCTTTGCTCCTAGAAGAATCTATCGCAGGATAAATGCTTGCTAACAAGCCAAATTTGATTAAATTTACCCTCTCCCTAAAAAACATCCCTAGACTTGGAGTTATATGAGGAAGATGGATCTCTCTCTCTCTCTCTCTCTCTCTCTCTCTCTCTCTCTCTCTCTCTCTGTGTGTGTGTGTGTGTGTGTGTGTGTCTATAGCCTTAAAAAACCTTGACATATTTGCCTCAGCCCCAAGCAATTGGTAGCAAGATTTCTAATTTTGGCCAATAGTTTCTAAGAGGATGAAATAATCCAACATGACACACCCCACAACTCTTTTAAAAGACAATTCTATCCTCCTTGTACAATTCAAACAGTACTGCTTTATGGGTTATGGTGTACAAGGAATCTAACAAACAATACTGTATAAAATTCAAAATTAAATCAACAGTAGTAGAGTCTTATCACAAAACAGATCAACATACATTTCAACATCTCCTACCAGAACAATAGATAAAACAGAACAATTTTACCTATTATTAATAAATAAATTCCAGCTATTATGTCAGCTTCCTTTGAGAGTTTTGATATAAAAGGGTCTGCATCTGGCTGGTAATGAGGAAGATTAATATCTTGGGATGAAGCATTTTGCCTTGAATACATTCCAGTCATATTGAAACTGATATCAGAGAAATAAAAGGCTACTGAATCACATTTATCTAAACAGGAAAAGAGAAAACAACAAATGAATCAAATAATGTAGAATATTGGAATAAAGTAAAAAAATCTGGCTCAGCCATGCTCCATTATGATTTTATAATGCATGGAAAGTATTATCATTTTAGTTTATGGTCATGAATCTACGATCCACCTCTGCATTACAGCAAAGAGACTATTTGCATTTAAAAATTGGATGTAGATTACTAATTAAACATTACATGTTATACTGAAAGTCCCTGCTTCCACACATTACCTTTACACCATATTATATTCCTAAGTTTGCTGATAATATGATACCAAGAAAATTTTTGACACATTAACTTTAAAATAATAATAAAAAAGATTTAAATTAGCACATCTGAGGTATACCTATGAGTTTGGGGGACTAAAAATTGGGCATTACTATTACTGTAGTGTAACATTAAGTAAAAATCAATAACAAAACCATAAGCCCCTCTCCATACAGTCTACATTGATGATGGATGGACACAACTCTGGACAATACTGCAAAGGGAGGAGGTATGGAAAAGGCATTCTTGCTGAACAGTGGATATGAGGAAGACAAGGGGGTCTTTTTAATGTGCCCAGTTTTTGTTGATACTTAGATATTTAAAATATTTAGAAATTGCTATCATATTTCAAGAACTATTGTTAATATTGCTAATATTGCTTATTTTCCTGGTCTGAACTGGATCCAACAATTAATATGTATTTAGCAATTTTCAATATTTCCACACCTGATTTACTTTTAGTCCTACCTGTCAAATTCTGTACCAAACTGAATTCTGGAGTAATACATGTTAGCAAGTTTGTAAAAAATCTTCATTCAATGAAGAATTCATATAACAAGCTGTATATTCCTCAAATAATAAGGCTTAAAAAGAATTCAGCCACACAGCAGCCAACATCCATATATACTTTCCCAGAAACTCCATGTATTTATAATCTTTCAACATTTTCTTAATGATAAAAGCGAAAATCTAAATGTACCTTAGATCTTTTGCTCTGCACGACACTTTCCAACTACACTCTACTCCTGATCTTCAGGTTAGAATTAATTCTTCCAGTCTTGATTATATCCAGGAAAGAATTCTTTGCCATTGGATGTGCTGACAGGTCCAGCAGTTGAAATACCTGATCTTAAGTCTTTTTCAGATACATCCTGCCGTTTTCACTCTGCTTATTGCCTCATCCCTCTCCCTCATTCTCTACTTCTTCTGGAGTTGCTTGAGATCCTGGTAGTTGACTTATGGAGCTGCTTACCTCTGAGTGCAGCTGAAAACCAGATCTGCCAGATCTCCGAAGAACCAATTACATCTTCCAGAAAGGACAGTAGGAGTGCACCTGCTGGGCATCAAGCACATTCAGGCAAGATCAACTACAGTTTGCCAGCTACAAGTCCTTTTATAAAGGTTGAATGTATAGCTTTCAAAAAAAAAATCAATGGTACATTAGTTTTATAGAATATAAAACTCCATATATAAAGACCAGTGGCCACTTGTGCAGCTAGCTTCTAATCATCTGAATGACTGAGGCAACTTCAGCAAAACTACATGGCTGTTAAATCACATCCAAATGCCAGTTTAATCCATCATCTGCTTGGAATATTAACTTTTATTTCCCAGGGATGAAATTACTATTCCCACAGGAACGTACTAGCAATTGGCGCGCAAAGGTTCTGGTCAGAGATGAAAAAGGCTAAATGCTTGTAGCGGATGAATGAATCTTCTCAACTTTTAAAGCCAGAGGCAATGCTTAGAAGCAGCACGATACAGTATTAGACGCTGATTTGCAGGAGGAAGATCTTGCCTTCTTTGGGATTTTCTGGGCCTCACTGGAAACATATTGCGAAATGCTAGTGGTTTCCCAGGCCTCGGAATGGTGGATGGATTCTTTGGGGTTGCTTAATGCTTGGGAGGGAGATTTTCTTTCCCAGGCCCTAAAAATAGCCTAAGAGACAAATTTTATTCCAAAAACAAAGAGCAAACTTTAAAAGCAGAGGAGAAAGTATGCTTCTCTTTGTTTTTGTTCATCTTTCTGGCACAAAGTCTCTTGAATGCACTTACAGAATTGTACTAGTCTTGTAAAATAATCCTGCTTCAGTGCTTTGTGCTAATTGTGGAATGAGTGCTTAGTCCTGATTTGCATACTCTGAAGCAAAGATATCCAGTGAGGTGAGGTAAGGTAAGGTGGGAAAAGGTAGAAAGAGTATCCACAGGATCTTTTTTAAAATTGAGGTGAGCGGTAGAACAAGAGGAGGAAAAACTGCCTTCTGGAAGGCTAGCAGGGTCAGGGAGAAAGGCTATTCCACAAGGCAGGCACCATGACAGAGAAAGGATGCTTCCTAAGGCCCATCAAATGGTATGGCTTCACCAATGGGATCTGGACCTGATTTGTTATCTATAGGGAGAGGAAACTCCTCAAAGAGTAGAGGATTTTACAGAGCTGTTACAGAGTATCTTATAAGAACATCTTTGAGCCAGGAAATCAAATGTTGCTCCTCAGACCAATGCAGATTATCAAGGTCAAGCAGTATGGAAGTGTTGTTAAAGAAAAGGTAGAACAACTGAATTATGACATAGAGTTCCAAGGATCCAGACTGAAATCTGGCTTGTGAATACCCTGAAGCCCTAGTATTCTGTAGTGCTTAATATCAGCAGTAGACCACCCGTTGGGGATTTTGCCATCGGTTGGAATAGAAAACATGTCATTGGTTCTTGCCTTGATGCTCAAACAGAAGGAAGGTACCTAGCAGTTGTGCAAGTATGTTAAGCTATTCACAGAACATATTAATCTTGTCTTAGGATCTGGCTATCATTGAGACTGCTGGCTCCCAGAAATATCTCTGCCTGTCCAGAGATTGAAGTGGAAATGATCATCTAGCAAGCAGTTTCTATGTGAGATTACTTTCATGTACATTCAAATGGGTTTATTAAAACTGTTCTTAGGTGTTTTTAACCACTATTATAAAAGTGGAGTTCTCAGCATCAGCTACAACTGAAGTGGCCTGTATGCCTAAGAAATAAATAAACCTGGCCGTCACCATGATAGACATGGAAGATTACTCAGCAGCCCCAGAGCTACACAAGTGTTGTTGTTTGTTTGTTTTTGGTTTTTTTTAAAAAAAACCTGAGGAGATGTACTGACCCTCTAGGAATGCATGGGTCTACCCAGGCACCTTGGTTACTATGCTGGACAAATGGAACAGAATAGTTTTCTGCATGGTCTACTGAGAATCTAGGAAAACAGAGCCAGGCTAGCTGTTTATTCCTCCCACTGCTGATATGATGGATGTCAACTCTACAATGAACTGGGCTGTTGCCATTTTTGTTGTTCTTGGTTGCCACAAGAAAGGGAGGGGGGAATGAGGTATTTCTACTAAACACGAATGGATCCTGTGGGAACCAAGGTCATTCCCACAATGTGGTGGAGAAGAAGGGACGTTCTGTTAGAAAGCCTGCCAGGTAGTTCTATTGGAGAATGTGATTTATAGCTAAGTAGAAGGGTGGGAACTATTACACTGAATTACTCTGAATCTTGGGGGAGAAGAATTTTAGATTTGGTTTCACATTTGACCATGCCATGTATCCAATAAACATGTTCTTTGAGGAAATCTTGTGCCTTGGATTTCTGATTTATTTGGTTCCATCACATCTGAACCTTGACAATGGAGCAGCTAAAATAGCCAGATATTGTATTTCCACCTGGACTCCACAAAAATGTAACGGAAAGGGCTCTTGATAGAAAAAGAATAAGAAATCAGCTTCTGTCATGCATCACAAGTTGCCTTCATCTTCAGAATGTTCTCAGAACTTTAAAAGACTGGCAAATGGATTTTAATGACTTTTCTATAGCATGTTAATACAGTATGATTATCTTTTCAACCATCAGAGAACAGTATCTGGAACACTTAATGCTGGTGTTCCAATGCATTAGGGAAACCAAACTCATGATTAAGACCAGGAAATGACAAACTGGCCTAAATCAAATAGTTTAGCTGGGACACAGGCTGAGCCAGAGAGGAGGGGGGTGTATTTTATCTCTGGAAGCCAAAGTGTAGGCTACCCAGGAATGCCCCATTTCTATTAAAAAAAAAACCCAACAACCAACATGTGCCATTTTGGGGGGATTATCCAGTTACTCCCAGAGGTTTGTGCTCAAGTAAAGTCAAATTGTAACATCCCTGTCACACCTAACCGACACGAACAAACCCAAGTGGGTGATGTGGTAGCTTTTCTCTGTGTTTTGCCATAGACATTATTGTTTTGTGGTATGGAGAACAGTTTGCATGTCTGAAAAAAGGGGGGGAAGGGTACAAATCCATATAGTGATGCAAAATAGATGGAGTAACATCATGACAAAACCAGAATTATTCCTACTATGTTTTATGGACAGGGAATTAGAAAAGAAATATTGGAAATTTCTTATTGTATATGGTAATGATGACAAGATTACTGTATGCAAAAAAGTTGAAAAAGGAATGAAATGCCTACAGTAGAAGATTGGATTATAAAATTAACTAGATTTGCAGAAATGCTGGAGCTGACAAGTTTCAGCAGAGAAAAAAATGACAGATTTTTTTTTGAAA
Organism: Vipera ursinii; assembly: GCF_947247035.1. Taxonomy (NCBI): domain Eukaryota; kingdom Metazoa; phylum Chordata; class Lepidosauria; order Squamata; family Viperidae; genus Vipera; species Vipera ursinii. Next base: position 190,925,987 of record NC_139512.1, read on the forward strand.
GGCTGGAAAACCTATAAGTACTTTTTGTTGAAAGAAGAAAAAACAAATGGATGATTTTGGGATTTGTGAATTAGATACGAAAAGGTTTGAGAAAAGTTTTAAGACAATAATTACTCAACAGAAAGAAGGGCAGAAGGAATAATTGAATGCTTTAAAAAGATTTCTCTATTGTTCATTTCTTTATAGTTCTTCAAATATAAGCTCAAGTGTTTAAAAAATTGTTCAAAATTACGTGTAAACTTCAAATATTATAATTCTTCTCACTGAAATATTAAAGCTATTTATGCATATTAAACAAAAATGTGATAGTAACAAGGCAAGCCATATTATGTCCTCTCTATTGTGGAAAGAAAATTCTTCAGGTCGCGTCCAAGCAGGAATAAACAAAATGGAGACTGCTAAGGAAAGAAGGTTCTGTTTATTGAAGAACATAACCAACAGCATATGGTTCTAAGAAAACTGACAAAATGGAGCTGGGAGTGCTGGATTTTTATACCTTCTTTGGGCTTTGTATTTGAGGTTCTTCCTGTTCCTGTGGCATTTTGACCTGAACTTGAGTGTGCCCTTTTGGTATTCAAATGATGATGGGTTAATCCCATTGTGTCCTAAAAGTCAAGTCTTTAGATTTTGGGTGGAGGATATAGAGTTTAGGGGTCTTTGTCTTTCTAATCCCATCAACTCCAAGCTTCCTGGCCCCAGTCTTCCTGAATAAATCACCAAATCTGCATTTCTGCTTGGGGCAGAGAGACTTGGGGTGGGGGTGGGGGTGCTGACTTCCAACACTATCATTTTATATTTTCATCATAATGAACACAACTAACATTTTTAAAACATTCTCTAGGCATTTGGTAAACATGAAACCATTTTCGGCTGGATTAGTCTCATTTTAAGATTATCAGAAGCACACTTAAAATCTTTAAGCTCTTCATTATTTCGTTAATGACTTGATTTTTATGATTAAAGCACAATACCACAATTTCAGTAATGTTAAGAGCAAGATATTAATTTTTACATGCTTATTAAGGCAATGAATTAATCATGAAATAAGATTATCAATAAGATTATCATCATAGAAGAACAGTTAGTAATAAATTAAGACCAAATTTATAGACATTTTTAATCTATCCAGTAGACACTGAATTCTCCTTTTCTCTTTCTCTTAGAGTTCTATTTCTTTTTTAAAAGTTAAGGCATGTGACAAATGAAATTTAGGAAAGTTATAGTAAAAAAATGGGAACTTTTTTTTTCTTATCTGCAAACTGAGAATTACAGTTTTTTAAAATGTACAATATGCAAGGATAGGATTTTCTGTTCAACTGGTATTATATTTTCTAACTAGAAAGCATTTTCTAACCCAAAGATATCAGTTAGAAAGGATGCATATTTTCCTATTGCCTCTTGCAAAACAAAAAGTACTTCACACAAAATCCTCCAGTCGGGTTTTCAAATTCTCTGGGGCCAATTCATACTGTCATGAGAGGAAAAAACGCGCTGAAGTGAAACGACAGTTTGCATTACATTTGCACCTTCCAAAGCAATCTGGAATAAATAAAGAATGTGAGACTGCAAAGAGACTGTTGACTTTCCAACTGCTTTATCAAGGTCAGAGTGCAACTCAAACTTTTAACTGAGAACCATTAATTTTGCATGTATTTTCGCTGTACAGTACTTAAAAGAGAAACACTTGTTCATATTTTTAGCTTTAAGAGAACTGTCTTTGTATACTGAGACACTTCACATTTTAACACCTATTACTCGCATTGGTAAAGTGCAAACTAAATTTACACAAGAAAAAAATCTGTGAAGAACCGTATTAATCATTTAACCCTCCCTCTAATTAGCCCATCCCTCCTTCTCTTCTGTAATTCTGATTCTTGTTGCTTAATTCTCAAAAACTGCTAACATGCAACAGCTTAGATAATGTATTTGATTATTAAAACTGCTGACTGGGAATATAGACCCATACAATTGAATCCCTGATGAATAAATGTGCTCCTTAACATACAGAGAAACCTTGAAGTACATCATAAGCCCTATGCTGTGTTTACAGGAGAAAATTGTTCCTGAGTCATCTCTAAGGCATATGGATGGGATTGCTTTAGATTTGCAAAATGAAACACTGTTTTAAAAGAGCAGCTATTGAAACATTGCTTTATTGTGGAAAGGAGAAAAATCTTTAGAACCTATGTATTAAATTATGCTTCTTCAAACATTTTTAAATTCTTTACTGTTAGAAAGGCTAATTTTATTTTTCTTATTTCTAAGAATTTCTGCACTGTTCAATTGTAGACTAGTTCTGAGAAGCATAATAGCAGCTGCTCTCTGCTTCTCCTACCCCAGGGGTAGGCAACCTTGGCCCTTTTATGACTCGTGGACTTCAACTCCCAGAATTCCTGAGCCAGCCATGCTGGCTCAGGAATTCTGGGAGTTGAAGTCCACGAGTCATAAAAGGGCCAAGGTTGCCTACCCCTGTCCTACCCCATTATAGACCATCGGTCTCTCCTCCGAGGAAAGCAACTTCTCTTTTTTCCCCTTAACATTTTCCTCCTCATCTCATCCTTGCTTCATTCCTCTCTTCTGTTTAGGTTAACCCACCTCCTCCTTTTTTCTTCTTTTGCAGTTTGTGTGGGAAGGGGACGAGGGAGGGGGGTGAGTGTAGCTCGTGCAACTCCTTGCTTTGAGGGGAGAAGGAAAAGGCCACAATGGCAAAGGTATGCTGGATAAATGCCTAGGTCTACAGCTGCAGCATCCTCGTAAGCAAGCAGAGGTGCAGAGCTTGGAGAGAGAAAAAGACAACAAGATTTCCTGCAAAAGATGGCTGCGGGTTAGGATTAATTAACCCCCACAGGCCAGGCAATGGGATAGATGGTGGAAGGAGAACCAATTTGGAAGAAGGCAGAGAGAGCTCGCCCTATCTCGGAAACATGTAAAAGAACCTGATTCTGGGTGGGGCAGAGTCCGGAGAGAGAGTTGAGACAGGAGAGAAAGAAGAGTGTTTGCAACTAAGCCACCTTTCCTGCATTGTGCAGCATAAAAGCTGCTCTGGGACAACAACGAAGGAGGCCCGGTGGGAAGTTTTGGCCAAGGAAAAGCAGGGCGAGGATAGGCAGTCGCTTCCTCTTGGTGGGAAGGGCTGGGAGGAGATGCTGGGCAGCAGTTTGGAGAGGAAGCTCTTGAGATCAGAGACAGAAGCTGACAGAAGCCCTGCAGCCAAGGAGCAGCTCCAGGAAGCTATAGCAGAAGCTAGGAGAGCCCATTTGGAGAGTGGGCTGGAAAGTTGAGTGTTCCCCAGGCTGCCCCTCGAATACCTTACTGTATAGTTCCTGTTGTACCTCTTGTGTACCTGCACGTCCTGTCTAAGGAGAAAAATAAACACTGTAATAAATCCACAATTAGGGATGAGATATTCTTTTTCTTACTAGATGGCCCATGAGAAACAGAAATCACCTGGAAGAGAGGCAGGATTCATGAGAATAAAGCCATTAGTCCCAAAGGTCTGTTAAATCTAAATATGTTAATATGCATGCATAAAATGTCAATGTGCATGTGTGTTTTATACATTTTATACAACAATCTCTGAGATGCAGATGATACAACATTGCTTGCAGAAAGCAAGGAAGATCTGGAATGGCTAATCCCAAGAGTCAAAGATGAAAGTGAAAAAATTGGACTGCACCTTAACATCAAGAAAACAAAGATAATGACTGCTGCAGAGAACACACAGGTCAGAGTGCAGCTGGACAATGAGAAATAGTAAAGGACTTCATCTTCCTGGGCTCTAAAATTGATGGACGTGGTAACTGTATCCCTGAGATGAGGTGTATGGCACTTGGAGGAATTATAATGTCTGCATGAATAACATCAGGAAGATAAAGAACAAGTGTATTATTTTGCTTAAAACTCTATCAAGATAGAGGAAGGCTTCCATGAACTTCAATTTCCTATTCTTCCCCCCCCCCCCAACTTGATCCCTTTGGGGCAGGCATGACATCCACTTCAAGCTTCTGAGTAAGACAGGAAATTATGGGGGACTCCAAATGAGAAAAGGTAGTTTTTCAACTATCCTAGCCGCAGGTGGTTTGGAACTTTACAATTAAAATATGTGATCTTTAAGAGACATCAAAAAATCACAGCCTGTAGCTTTTCAGGAGCAATTTAATCATTTTACTCAACCCAGCTGATTCCCCGCATGCAGATAAATACCGTATGTAGTTGGCCAATTTGGGAAGTGGTAAAGGCCCTTTACGTTAGGGCAGAGGTATCAAACTGGAGGCCCATGAGCCGGATGCATCACGTGCAGGCCATGCCCACCCCGGTTCTGCAATGGCAAAAAACCTATCGTGATATGTCATGATGCATCACGTGACACGATTGGGTTTGACACCCGTGTGCTAGGGGAACCTCCGTAGTCACTAGGATCCTCTTCAAAAGAGTGGTCATTGTTCCTGACTACATTGCCTGTAGTCAGACTTTTTTTATCCCCTTCCCAAACCCCCCCACCCCCCTCCCCCCTTCCCAAAGCTGATTACAGGGTTACAAATATATAATAATCATAATCTAACTAACATTTTTTTTAAATTCCATTTATATCCCGCCCTTCTCCGAAGACTCAGGGCGGCTTTACAAACTTAGCAGTAGCCTTCATTCTATGTATATGCCTGCTTATTAGGGCTTTCACACCCCCCCCAAGCGGCATTATTACAAAGTCAGCTTAATTGCCCCCAACAATCTAGGTCCTCATTTTACCTACCTCGGAAGGATGGAAGGCTGAGTCAACCTTGAGCCTGGTGGGATGCGAACCTGCACTAATTGCAGGCAGCTGGTGTTACTTAAGGAGGCATTAGCCCACTGCTAATCAACTATATAAAAAACCAAATACATAATACACTTTAACCCGCCTTTAACATAATTCCCACACTCTAAAATACCCAACTTCTAGAAAAATTTTTAAATTATAACAATAACAATCTAAAATTTACTCATAAGCTAAATGGAACTTTTTAGTCCCATATTTTTTCTGAATATAATCTATCCATCTTCTCCAAACCGAAATGTATCTCTCTTGTGAATGATCCTTCAAATAAGCAGAAATCTTAGCCATTTCTGCTAGATTTGACATTTTAAGCATCCACTCCTCTATAGTAGGCAGACAATCCTTCTTCCAATATTGCCCTACCAATAACCTCGCAGCTGTTATCAAATTCAACATCAAATTAATTTCTGTAGTGTCACAGTCTGTAATAACACCCAATAAAAATAATTGTGGAGTAAATTTTATCTTTCTCTTAAAAATTTTTTGAATGTTCCACCAAATTTTAATCCAAAAAGCTTTTATATTTCTACAAGTCCACCAAATATGAAAATAAGTAGCATCCAAACTACCACATCTCCAACATTTGGGCTGTAAATTAGAATACATACAAGACAGCTTTTTAGGATCCAAATGCCATCTATAAAACATTTTATAAAAATTTTCTCTTAAGTGTTGAGCTTGAGTAAATTTTACATTTCTAACCCAAATTACCTCCCACACATCCAATGGAATCGGTTCTTGAATATTTTGAGCCCACTTTACCATACAATCTTTCACCAATTCCGTTTCCGAGTCCAATTCTATTAAAGCATTATAAATTCTCTTTATATGCGCTCGAGTTTGATCTTTGATCTGTTTTACCAAATTTTCATCCATCAGCGTCAAACCAACCTTCTGGTCTAACTTCCACCTAACTTGCAATTGAGTATACTGAAACCAAGACTGTACAATATTTTCTTGTTTTAGCTCGGCTAGCGACCTTAATTGCCAGTCACTCCCTTCCAATCTAAGTAATTGCTTATAAGAAATCATATCCAAATTCACACCCATAGATACCCCCTGTATTGCGTGTCCATGAATCCCCCAAATTGGTATTTTATAATTTAACTTATAATAATACTTTTCCCAAACACGCAATAAAGCACTTCTTAAAATGTGAGATTTAAAGGCCTTATCAACTTTTTTATCATAAATCAAATATGCATGCCACCCATATAATAAATCCCATCCCTCAATATAAAGTATACTTTTATTGGTCAAATTAAGCCAATCACTAACCAGTGTTAAAACCACTGCATCATAATATAATTTCAAATTAGGCACCTTAAGTCCTCCTCTTTCCCAAGCGTCTTGTAAAATCTTAAGTTTAATTCTCGGTTTTTTCCCCGCCCAGATAAATTTATTAATACCCTTCTGCCATTCATCCAAATTAGCATCTTTTTTCAAAATAGGTATCATTTGAAACACAAAGAGAAACTTTGGTAAAACATTCATTTTAACAGCTGCAATTTTTCCCAACAAAGATAATTGTAGTTTTTTCCAATTATTTAAATCCTTTTGTACTTTTGACCATAACATCTCATAATTATTCTTATATAATTTGATTTAATAGCAATTTTTGGTTTGAGCAAATGTATGAAAACAATAATGTACTGTGGCGTTTATTGCATTAGTAACATCCAGATTAAATGGAAAGGGACGCAAGGACAATGTTTCTGGGTGCTGTTAGGGAATATGATAGACTAAAAAGCATTCATAATGTATTAATAATGTTTTGAGCATTTTACAATTTAAAACCCATTCCTTTTGTTAAAATTATCTCCAGCTTCCTGACTGATGGGATCTTGAGATTTGTACGATGCTGCATAACATGTTCCTAATATTGCCTGGAAAGTGGTATATGGTATATATAGATATTTAGAATAGAATAGGAATTAGACTAGACTAGACTAGACTAGACTAGACTAGACTAGACTAGACTAGACTAGAATATGGAAGGGATCTTGGAGGCCTTCTAGTCCAGCCCCCTGCTCAAGCAGGAGAACCTATACCATCTCAGACAGGTGACTGACTAGTCTCTTCTTAAAAATCTCCAGTGATGGAGCACTCACAATTTCTGAAGGCAAGCTGTTCCACTGGTTGATTGTCCTCACTGTCAAGAAGTTTCTCCTTAATTCCAGGTTGCTTCTCTCTTTGATCGGTTTCCAACTATTGTTTCTCGTCCTTCCCTCTGGTGCTCTGGTGAACGTGACCCCCTCTGCCTTGTGGCAGCCCCTCAGATACTGGAATATTGCTATCATGTCTCCCCTATTTCTTCTTTTGACTAGGAAACCCAAGTCTTGCAGCTGTTCTTCGTATGCTTTGGTCTCCAGGCCTTAGATCATCTTAGTTGCTGTTCTCTGGATTTTTTTCCAAACTGTCAACATCTTTTTTGTGTTGTGGTGACCAAAATTGGCTGCAGTATTCCAGGTATGGTCTCACTAGGGTTTTATAAAGCGGTACTAATATTTCACGTGATCTCGATTCTATACCTCTTTTTATACAACCAAGGACTGTATAGCTTTTTTGGTTGCTGCTGCACACTGCTGGCTCTACTAGGACTCCAAGGTCCCTCTCACAGCTACTGTTTTTGAGCCAGGTCTTGCCCAATCTGTACTTGCACCTTTGATTTTTCCTGCCTAAATGACATATGTGATCATTTTACTAGACTCTCCCCCATGTATAACTGTTGGGTTTTGTTGCAGGGAAGAAAAATAATAATTCTTTTTTTAGCTGAATCGGAGAAGACTATTATAACAGTCACATTTTAAATGGTATCTTGAGAGACCAGTTTGTATCTCTAAATATCTCACTATAGATAATCCTCAATTTAACAACCATACTTTTAGTGACCATTTGAAGTTAAATTGGCCTTGAAAAATGTGACTTATGACCAGTCCTCGCATTTATAACCATTGCAGCAGCTGCATGCTCATGTGATCAGAAGTTGGGAGCACGGCAGCCAGCATTTACAATTGTTACAGCATCCCCGGATCACATGAAACCATTTGCAACCTTCCCAGTCAGTTTCTGCCAAGCAAAGTCAATGGGGAAGCTGAATTTGCTTAGCAACTGTGTGCTTCATTTAACATCTGCAGCAATTCACTAAACAATTGTGACAAAGTCAAAAAGTACTTGTAGTGAAAAATCACAAAAAATATCTGGAATTAAGTAGCAGTGGTTTTGCCAAAGTTGGCCAAGGGTCAAGTCTAGATCATGAACATAGGTGGTATGTTCAGGCCTCCATGAGGTCAGATCTGTTCCTGGATTCTGCCCCATAGTTGCTAAGGCTGATGCATATCACAGATTACTGTATTTCAGGAATCTCAAACTATTTTGCTGGGGAGACATATCACAAAGCAAAATATCAAATGGGGTATAGCAGTTGGAGGGTGCCAAGGGATACATTGGTCCCAGTGACATCATACTGAGGACTCCAGCATTAAGCACTATTGGAATTTGTTTGATTTAGCTTATACTACTACGTGGACTCAGCAACTATAGACTATAAACCTGGTATATGATTCAAAATTATTGTAAAACCCAACCATTCTAGTTTATTCAACAGAACCTAGATAAAACAAACCTTGGCTTCATGCAGTGCACAAATTACTGTCAGATGGAATGAAATAATATCAGAATAACAGAGTTGGAAGGGACCTTGGAGATCTTCTAGACCTCCATTATAATGACCTGATATTCTGCTAATTAATTTGCAATAATAATAGAAAACTTTACACTTTGCAATTAGATGCAGCAAAAGGTAGAAGATGTAGGAACAATACCAGAATGGCTTCTCCCATTCCTTTAGCTCCTCTGCTGCCCCTACAGCCCCTACAGCTCCTCTGCTTCCTACTACCCCTACTTACCTTTGTTCATTTTCTGGGCAGGTAAACCCCATGTCCAGGACTAGGCTACAGCACCCCATCATTATTTTCTGTGGGGACCATTTGGAACTCAGAGGCATTTTTGAAAATGCCCACCATCAACTAACAGACAAGGAATGGAAATGATGGTGGTGGCTAGTATATTCTCTGTCCCCAGTATTTGATATATTGGGAACTATATATATATATATATATATATTAAAGTCTCCCTTTAATTCTTTGTTAGCAATCTAAAACATTTATGCAAAATAATGATTGTCACAGTTGCGACTACCGCCTGTGGACGGCCTGAGTTTGGGCTGATAAAGGCACAAAAAGATTTGGCCCGTATTTGGGCCAGCAAGGTGTTCAAAACACTCAAGACATATCTCCCCTGCCTCTTCCCTCCCTGATGCAGCTGACAAAGTGAGAAAGAGCCTGTGGCCTAGAGGTTAAAACAACTGCCTAATGTGCAATCAGCCCAGGTTCGAATCTCAGAAGGGTGTGGCTGACTGATGAGAACAAATAAGTTTGAAATGGCTATATCAGTCTCCCTTTAATTCTTTGTTAGCAATCCAAAACATTTATGCAATACACACACACGCACACATACACAGAGTGAGATGTGATTCTTAATTGAGCATGCTTAAAATGTAATATGTATTTGCACTTGAAAAGCACTCCAGTGATTTAGGGAAATTCATCATAACATCCTGGTGTTCTGGCTTTCAACCAGATTTGACATGATTAGACACCCATAACGTGTACTTTTTGTGCAAAGCTAGAAGTTAAATAGACAAAATTAGTAAAGTTATGTTTATGCCTTAAGGGCCGCATTTTGGAAGTGCTAAGAAAATTGCAGAATATTAATTAGAGATATTTTTTCTTATCAGCACTCTTCATAGTTAAATTAGACTCTTGCTTTATGATGTGCTTATTCAATTGGATGTATTGATGCCTGAGGATCTTCACAGCTAGCTGAAATTATGGTAACTTTTTATGGAAGAGATAACATCCTTTCTGCTTTTGTCCCCAGAGGGCCAATCTTAATCAACTTCAAATGATAAAGGAGGATTGCAAAGAGGACTTATGTGAAAGTTGCTATTCCCAAAAATAGATAACTGACAGATTTATTTAAGATTATGATTTGGGGTAAGTTTCCAGTGCTTGACTAAAGAACATCAGAATAAGGCTGAAGATTGATTTCAATTTCCTAAAAACAGATAAAGGAAAGATGTAATTGGTCTGTTCTAAGCAAGTAATACTGAGACTCCATTCATCCAGTTTGTAGCACAGGACCCAATTTCCCATTGATTATTGATTTGTAGAAAACATTCACAATTTTATTTGCATTGCATTACTTAATATCCATATAGAAACAGAATTATTGTATTCTTATGTAAGATTACATTATGAAGTCAACTGAATTGGGTAAAAAATAAATCTAGAAATCTTTTTTTAAATGTTCTATACATTAAAGTTCCATAAGCTAGACAGGTTGGTTTTTGATGCTCGGAAGAAGAAATGTGGGACAGTGATAGAATCTAGATTAAAGTCTAGATCAGGGGTCGGCAACCTAAAAAAGAAAAAGAGCCACTGGGAACCGGTTCCATCACAAATTAAAAAAAGAGGGAGCCGCGTGCGTGTGTCCATGCACGCGCATGCGCAAAAAGGTTTTTTGCGCATGCGCGGACGCACGCGGCTGCCATTTTTAAAAAAATGAGATGGAACCGGTTCCCGGTTGCCCGATGGCGACGGCCCGTCTGCAAAGCTGCCGCTTTCGGCAGCTTTGCAGACGGGCCGTGGCAGCTTCCGCAAAGAGCGGCGCCCCTGCCCATTCCGAGAGGTGCGCGCGCACCTCTCCGAACGAACGGAGGTGCGCGCGTACCTCCGCGCGAATGGGCAGCGGTGCCGCTCTTTCAGGAAGCCCGCCGCGGCCCGTCTGTGAAGCTGCCGAAAGCGGCAGCTTAGCAAACGGGCCGCGGCAGCTTCCGCAAAGAGCGGCGCCCCTGCCCATTCCGAGAGGTGCGCGCGCACCTCTCCGAACGACCGGAGTTGCGCGCGCACCTCCCCAAACCTTTGGGGAGGTGCGCGCGTACCTCCGTGCGAAGGGGCAGCAGCGCCGCTCTTTCAGGAAGCTGCCGAAAGCGAAGGGTCAGCGGCGCCGCTCTTTCAGGAAGCTGCCGAAAGCGGCAGCTTCCTGAAAGAGCGGCACCGCTGCCCGTTCTCCGAACGACCGGAGTTGCGCGCGCACCTCCCCAAACCTTTGGGGAGGTGCGCGCGTACCTCCGTGCGAAGGGGCAGCAGCGCCGCTCTTTCAGGAAGCTGCGAAAGCGAAGGGGCAGCGGCGCCGCTCTTTCAGGAAGCTGCCGAAAGCGAAGGGTCAGCGGCACCGCTCTTTCAGGAAGCTGCCGAAAGCGGCAGCTTCCTGAAAGAGCGGCACCGCTGCCCGTTCTCCGAACGACCGGAGTTGCGCGCGCACCTCCCCAAACCTTTGGGGAGGTGCGCGCGTACCTCCGTGCGAAGGGGCAGCAGCGCCGCTCTTTCAGGAAGCTGCGAAAGCGAAGGGGCAGCGGCGCCGCTCTTTCAGGAAGCTGCCGAAAGCGGCAGCTTCCTGAAAGAGCGGCACCGCTGCCCGTTCGCGCGGAGGTACGCGCGCACCTCCCCAAAGGTTTGGGGAGGTGCGCGCGCAACTCCGGTCGTTCGGAGAGGTGCGCGCGCACCTCTCGGAATGGGCAGGGGCGCCGCTCTTTGCGGAAGCTGCCGCGGCCCGTCTGCTAAGCTGCCGCTTTCGGCAGCTTCACAGACGGGCCGCGGCGGGCTTCCTGAAAGAGCGGCACCGCTGCCCATTCGCGCGGAGGTACGCGCGCACCTCTCCAAAGGTTTGGGGAGGTGCGCGCGCACCTCCGCCCATTCGGGGAGGTGCGCGTGCACCTCTCCAAACGGGCGGTGCCACTCTCCATTTGGAGAGGTGCGCGCGCACCACTGCCCGTTGGAAGAGGTGCGCGCGCACCGGGCGGCTGGGAGCCGCAAGAGACGGCTCAAAGAGCCGCATGCGGCTCCGGAGCCGCAGGTTGCCGACCTGTGGTCTAGATCAAATGAACCAAGAAGAAAGAAGGATCAGATATAATAGAAGATGAAAACCGGAATCAAATGAAGCCTGAATTCTCTAAATTTAAATGTAGGCAAAATTGCTTAGAGCCATAGTTTGTATAAAATATTATTTAAATAAGTCTGAAAGTCTTGCTTGGAGGAAATGTGATCTGGTAGATCATAGGATGTAATCAACAGTCAATGAAAATCCAAAGAAATTGTGCCTTGTGAAATTTGGGTGTGACATCAGAAACATAGTGGCTAGATGACTTCTGAAGAAGGGAGGACAGATCCATGTAAGTGGAATTGACAATTGCAACTAAAAACAGGCAGGTGAATGAACAGTTCGCATTCTTCAACCCACTCTGGGCAAGAGAGGATGCAGGTTCACACAAGCTGTGTTCCCATAGTGCCTATTCATAAAACTTCAAGGCAGCAAACAGGAAACAAGGGAATATAAACTGACACTTCCTCTGCCTATTAAAAATTGGTTATTAGCTACTTTAAAAAGGTTAGGTAAAGGTAAAGGTTCCCCCGCACATGCGTGCTAGTCGTTTCCAACTCTAGGGGGCGGTGCTCATCTCCGTTTCAAAGCCGAAGAGCCAGCGCTTGTCCAAGGACGTCTCCGTGGTCATGTGACCGGCATGACTAGACGCCAAAGGCGCACAGAACGCTGTTACCTTCCCACCGTAGTGGTCCCTATTTTTCTACTTGCATTTTTACGTGCTTTCAAACTGCTAGATTGGCAGAAGCTGGGACAAGTAATAGGCGCTCACTCTGTTACGCGGCACTTGGGATTCGACCCGCCAAACTGCCGACCTTCTGATTGACAAGCTCAGCGTCCTAACCTTTAAAAAGGTTAAACACCTTCAAAATAACAAGGCTGGAAAGACCAAATGAATTCTTTCATTCCTTAATATTTCTTAAATTACTTTAAAAGCTTTAAGAATATAAATAGCAAAAAACAAGATGTTTAGAAAGTTTTAAACATATCAAGAGTTCTGAAAAGTTGGAATATTTGATTTTGAATATTAATATTCTGAAATAAATTCTAAAGAATAATTGTATTTTTGTGGAAAAGGAAAGCTATTTTCAATATTGAGACACTACAAGAGAAGTAACAAGATAAGCAACTTGGTGTTCAGAGACATTTTTTAGGAATTGCACTGGGACCCTGAATCATTGATGTCAGCTGTGTTGTTTGTTCTTAGGAACATTCTATTCCCAGATGAAACAGTTTACAGAAAAGGATTTGCAACATAATCTATCTGAGAATGTGAACAAGAATTTGTCATTAGACATAAAAAAAAATCAGAGGCTTAAAAAAAAGGAAATAAGAATGCCAATCTGAGAAATTGGTATATTTTTTGCTGAACTTAGAAAAGAGGCTTTTTAAATTTTTGAAGAAATTTGAGACAAGAAACAACTATCATCTGAATGGATTAAAGAGCAAGATTGTTTTATGCAAAAAGTAAGAAACACAGTGTTAATTTATTCAATCAGGGTTAAAATTGGGGCATATTATTTTGGGTGGTTCTTTTGGGACTTGCTGACATCTGAACTGGAAATGTGTTGGGTATTGGATTTGCTTATGGTTAATATGGTACTTGGGAGAGCCAGTTTTGTGTGGTGGTTAAGGCATTAGGCTAGAAACAGGGAGGTCATGAGCTGTAGTCCTGCACAAAGCCAGCTGGGCAATTGTGAAATTCTGAAAAACTGCCCCTAAAATTGCAGTTAAATTGTTCAAGCAGGCTCCGAAAATTAGGCACAATTGAATGGAAATGGGAAAAAATGTTTAAGCCTTTAAACATGTTCATGTTACGTATCCTAACCTGACAGCATCTACATTGGCTTGTTTTTTATTTAAATTAAGAGAATTTTATGAGGTTGCTCTCTTTAAAGGAGATATTGTCCCCCTTGTCATGTTCAGTTTCAGCCTTTGGTTGGAGGTTGGGACTACTTTATACCTTTTAAATGTGGTTATTCTTAGTTAAGAGTTGAGATATAGAATGATGATTGCTTTAGATTCGTTAGGTAATATTATTTTAGAGATCTGTTTGGATTTTTTGCTTTCAGCTGGATTGGAAAAGATATTTCCTGAATTATAGTTCAATTATGGGATGAAGAGTTTTGTATGTGTTAAGAGGTGAAAAGAGAGAGTAACTGTTTACACTTATGAGAATGGGAAGTTGCTTTCTTAAAAGAGTTGCTCTATTTTTTCTTTTCTTTTTTAGTTTGTATTACCTTTTACTATTGTAGTACTATTTCTTCATTTACTATCTTCATTCAGAAAAAGGTTTAGGAGATAATGGGAGAAAACCAAGCAATGTTCTCCGCAAGCAGATATCCTGTGATCTGTTCATATTACGCTGTTTGCAAATATAATAAACAGAATAACAGGTTTGATATTTTTCCTTGCAAAAAGCAGTCCCTAAAGGGAAACCAAGAAATTGTATTTGCCTAATTTGGGATTGGGGATATACTAACCACAAATTTGCTTTTTCAATTGTGGTCAATGACCAGCCCACAAAATATATTACATGTGTGGTTAACGCTGATTAGTTCATTAGGTAGAACGCTGGCATCTTACATGGTGAAATTTAGCCACACTTAAGGATACAGAATTGTTTGAATATGTTTTAAATAAAACTGATCAGAGTAACCAGGATATTTATTTGGTGTAGAGTTAACAGAACTGAAAATGAATGTAATTGCGAATTTTGATGGCTCCTTCAGATTGATGTTATCTTTTAAGTGAAAATAAGGGCAACAAGAAAGGCATTGTGAATTATTAGCAATTCTGAAACATTTTTGTCATAACTTTTAATTATTCTTAATTGGATTTTAAGTTTGATCAGAGAGACTTAGCCAAACTCTCAAGGCTAAGAGAATTAGTTTGCTTAGTACCTCACTGTATGTTGATCAGGCTAAACTGATTTAAAGTAGTATCAGTTAATATACTTTCAGTATCACCCTTCTATTGTTTTGTTAGTATACTTTAATATTGAGGACTTGTTTACTATAATTAACAAAGTTTTTTCTTAAAACTTTACATATTCCATTGAAGAAAGAAAAAAAGGCCCAAGCACTGTTTTGGGTACAGGCTGCTCACTCCTGTTCCACTTGGTTCTGGAGAGGAAGTGCTTTCATTAACTGGATCATTTAGTGTTTTGGAAGGAAATAATTCCATCTATCAAGTTGTCTAATTCCTATTTTGTTTCACAATGAACAAGAACATCCAAGTATTTACCTTTTGTCTCATCAATTATATATGAATCAGATTTCCTGATTTCCCTAATATTTCCATTCATCTCCCCAAAGATGGTTTTTAATTCAAGAACATGGCATCATTAAATAACGTTACCTTATTCCACCCAATAAAAATGATTGTACTATATTGTACTGGCATCTTAAAAAGTAAATACTGAAAATCAGTGGTGACAAGAATTTTTTTTCTCACCTCTCACATGTAAGTTGAATTATTTTTTGTAATCACACAAAAGTCCTTTTCTCTATACACAAATACAAATGAATCACATAAATCATGTTTGAATGCTTCTGAACAAAAATATGTTTCATATTAACAGCATATAATTTTATTTGTGGCATTTTAATAGTATACATAATTTTGCAGCACCTGTAAACAAGTCAGTAAATATTCCTGCTTGAAATAAATTTTATTCTTTGGAATGTTTGCATCCAGTCCCATTTCCCATTAACAGAGCATAAAGACAGACATTAGAGAGAAGAGCCATCATTAAAAAAAAACCTTCATAGTGGCAATCTCTAGGATTTGTTATTATATCAGTCATCATTGCACTTGTTTCTTTATTGCTACAGGAAAAAAGACAATTTAATAATCAACACTTCTGAGTTCCATGATTGTCCTATTTATCTGCTATAGGCTTCAAGATAGAAAAAAAACTGTTTTACAGCAACCTATTCTGCCTCACATTCAGGATCTCAATAAGGAGCATATAAATGACTTTTCTTTAATTAAAACCAATTCTTGTTTGCATAATCACTGAAGATTGTAAAGGAATTGGAATCAGCAAAAAAGAAAACCCTCTCAAATTTCAACACTCAAGGTCATTGTTTAATTTGGGATGGACCTGATCAATTAAGAGAGATCAGTACATACATCTATCTCCTCTTATTGAGTGTGCCGTTCCACTCTGCCCAGTTTCGGTACTGCACCAAAACCTCGACTTGTGGAACAATACAATACAGCTCTAGGGAGGAACAGAAATGTGTTTTGACTAGTGCAAGTAAGGCTTTTCTTTTTAAGGCACCATTTCTACTTATTATTTCTGCTTCTGCAAAAATATGAAGGGAAGAGGAAAGCAAGTATTTTTTCCTTCAAGTTGTTATCAGAAGGAAGAGGTGGATCTTTGGTGGAAAAAAAAATCCTTGCAGCTTTAAAAAAAAATCCCCTTGCAGGAGGAAAAAAAAATATTTTCCTTCTGTGGAGGTATGGAATAAAGAAAAGATGGCTTTGCTCTATGCTGGAATGTTCCCAAGAAAGTATGAACTCTCTCTCATTGCTGGTGCTTGTTTGTTGTTTGTTGTTGGGTTTTTTTTTGGGGGGGGGGGGTAAAACCCAAATTCACGTTTTAAAAATTCCCCATGCTTTCCCAATTTTGTAATGTGAAGTGAGGGGTGGAGGTTAAAGACGATAGAAAGTCAGGGCTGAAGCTGCTTTCAAAAAGCTACCATGTACTGAAAAAAATAATACTTTAAATGAGCATTGGGAGAGAAAAGGCAGATGGCTTCTAATCTTCTATTCTGCAAAATTGTGGTTTTGAAAGGACACCTAGAACGTGTAACTGCTGCTATTCAAGGAAATTAAAAAAAACTTGTTTTTCCTATGACCAAGAAAAAGGGGGGGAAGCTTTTCTGACTACTTTTTAAGACAGGACAGCAGCAACAAAATACAATGGTACTTTAGGTACCTTGGAGGATGGGCAACTTTTTTGTCTGTCAGTCCACCATGCTTGTTGAAGAAGGTGGCTTGTTTTCTTTTTCTCCCAACTGAGCTTTACAGGGGATTGCTTGCAAAAGATCTGTTCCAAGACAAAACATCCCTCCCAGCTCAGAATTCTCTGCAAAATGAGGAGCTCAATAAACACACAAATGAATATTTTGTCTAGTAAGCCAAGAATGATTAATCTCTTTATAAATTAGTATAAAATGAATCTTGAGCTAGAAGTTAATAATCTGAGAACATTATTTATTACTACGATTATTAAGGAAAGCTGGCAACAGAGAATGATCATTAAGTGATATATTAGATATATGTTATTAGCTCTGTATCCATATAGTAAGCAAACAGTCAGCATGATTTTATGCACCTATGTTTTCATTTCCAATTTTCATCCACTGATTTATATTTGGAATTAGAAATCTTATTCTTTTATGTTAAGAACACCAACATGATTTGCTCACATCCAAATAAGACAAATTATTAATGCCTTATAAAACAGGACATAGGCATCAAAACTTTCTACTCTCTTAAAACAAGCCTAAAATCATTCATGAAACATAAAATTAAAACATAAAATCATAAAATTTTAGGATAGCAATGCTAGAAGAAAAAAAAGGCTGAATTATATTTTTATCTTTGGCTTGAACAAAGCACTGAAGAAGTTCACTTTTTCTTTACAGAAAAAAAACCTGGATTTTAGGCTGTAGAAATAACTTAAAACAAGATGACTCAAAGAAACATTGTTCAACATATACAGTAATTCAATTTGAATTCCAAAGCATAAGCCAAATATTTATTTAAAAACTTATTACTGATTTACTGAATACTTTAACAACTATCTAGATGCTATACCCTTATTTTAAGACTGCATTTAAAAACTGGCAGCTTTAAACATTTTGTTATATGTTTTAGGTTATAGATTTTTAAAATGTTACAATTATTAGTGCAAAGCATTTTAAAGCTGATAAAATTGTAGTGTTAGATTATAATTTGTAAAAAGAAATTTAACACTCAAAGAGAATATTTAACATGTCACATTCTGTAATTAGAAAAAAATGTCATACTGTAGGATTGTCTCAATTTTATGCCTTGATTTTTCTATTTTAAGTATCCATGTGTTTGTATGTGTCCATGTGTCCTAATTATAGATTGTTTCCATAAATTCTATAGTGCAAGAATCACAGTACTGTACTCTGAATTCTCAGGTAAGGAAATATTACAATATCATAGTGCTAGGGTTTGGTAATCCTTCTGCTTCATAGTGAGAACAAACTCAAAAAGACCTGAACAATAAAACAGCATATGATTAACACCATAATCCCTTTAGCATGGTGAAAAGAGTAGTAACCGTACAAAACTATACTATTTTCCTCTCTCTTATACTATATATTTTACAGTTTATTTTCAAAGTTATATTGCCTTTTTTATAGATCTCTTAAAATTAGGGTATATTCAATAAAAATATACTAAGAACCCCTCTTTTATACAGATTCAGTAGTATTCTCAAGCAAACCCTGCCACACTGCATGGTAAGAAATAAGGCCTCTCCTATATTGGCAAGAAACAAATGAAAAAGCTATCCATTTTTTTTTCTCATAGCTCACAAAATATAAATAAGATTATATTCAAAAAATTTTAATGGAATGCTATCATCCGTTGGCTTGAGGTTTAAAAAAGTCAATTTCATTTCTGATTCTGAAATCCTGGCACATTAAGGATCAACAACACGTGTCTTTCATGTAGTTATGACAGCTTTCTTGAGCTTTTCTATTTCCATCTGTGAATGATATAATAGTAAACATTAGTCAAATAGGGAGTTTCATATTTCATACACATTTACAAGCCATCAAATATATTTTAAATTTAGGACTACTCTTCATTCTACTATATTCTAGAAATCTGTCACTGGGATAAGTCATTCTCTGCCATGACAGTCTCATGCAGCATCAACACACGACAGCTTCTACCATTTAAATTATTTATTTAGATTTATACGGCTGCCCATCTCACATAAAGCAACTCTGGCCAGTTAATGCAATAAAAGCATAAATACAATAAAAGGATGAAATAAATAAAACACAACAGAAAACAAGCAAAAATGAATACCAAGAACAAATACATTCAAGGAATTTCAAGAAACTGAATCCCAGTTTGTATGGTTCTGAAGGCTTGAATTCAGTGATTCAAGGCTTTGCTACTAATGAGTGTTTTGCAAAGTGCCTCATGGCTCTACTCTCTCCCTCCCCTTTTTAATATCTATATGAAGCCACTGGGGTGAGATTATACATTGGTACAGAATAAAGTATCAATAAGTGATCATACTCAGGTGTATGTTCTTGTATACTCAACTGCATAATGTGCAGCGGTTGCACCTGTTCCTGCATCAGCAGGCTTTGCTTATGGTCACTGATGCCTTAGTAATCTCTTAACTGCAATGAGAATACCTCTGAAGACTATCTGAAGTCTTAATTTAGTCCAAATGGTATAGCCCAGAAAGTTATGGTGGAGCTCATTATGCCCATGTGTTACCACCACATTGTTAGCTCTACTGACACTCAGCAGGCTTAATCAAGGTGCTGATTAGGATTTTTCAAACCATATTTGGGTTAGGACCAGAATATCTGCAGAACTATGTGTTCCCCAAAACATCAGTCTGCAGGACAAACTCCAGGTTCCCTTGCTTAAACACTGCACTCTTACGGGACCTAGGAAGGTACATCTTTCTTGTGCTCTGAAATAATCCCTTCCAATATATGATGGGCTCTAACTCTACTTGCCTTTAAAAAAGTTGGTAAGACTTTTTTTTTCCTCCAGGTGTTTGGGTACAGTTGAATTACTAATTATCTCATCTGGTTACCATTTTACAGTGTTTTTCTTTAACATTATATATTTTTGTTGTTGGTTTTTATTTATTGACTTATTTTATTCCATCTTTGTTATTTTTAGAAATAACTCAAGGTGATGAACACACATAATATACTAATACACTTTCCTCCTAATTTTTATTGTTTACTTTTGTTCTATGCTGCCTAGGGATGCCCATTTTTTGAGTTCAATGTCTGCCCAATATTTGAATTGGTTATCTTAGAAAGGCATGAAAATAACCAAATAAATTTGAATCACAGAGAATTTTCAGTTAACATCACAATCTTCTATAGTACAGTATAATATTTGTTCTTTGGAAAAACTATAGCCTGGAATACATATCAATTAAAGACACAATCTTAGAAAAAAATCCTAAGTCTAAAGTAGCTATTTTATTCCCTATTCCTAGTTTTCAATTGTGGGCTTGACTATTGCAGTTGTATAGAAGATTAAGCTTACCCTCAATTTCAATACCAGATTTTACAGGAGAGGATTTTTCCTCTTGCAAACTTGTAAGACTGTGGTTTTGATGGGAACTATGAGTGCATTGCCTAGAATCTTTGAAACCTCTTGATTTCTTCAAGATTTAACTCCAAGTGACTATGGAGACATGCAGAAATGTTTTTCAGTTTCTGTTTAGCTGTACCCTCGATACTGTAGTTCTATGTCATCTTGTATCCAAGTACTAATTAGACTCAATTCAACTTACGTTCTAAGCCAAGAAAAGATCAATCACTGTCTACATAACACTAATTATATTTTCTATCAATATATAAAAGTAAGTTTACAAAATGGAGAATACATACATTAAAATTGAATGTCATTTGTAAAGTTGGAAACAACATTAACATCTATCTAGTCTTTTACAATTCTCTCTTTAAAAATATTTTCTCCAAAACTGCAATTTATGTATTTATTTAATTTAATTTGTATACCGCCCTTTTCCCGAAGGACTCAGGGTGGTGTACAGGGCAATAAATACCAAATACAGAATACAAAAATTAAAAACAGATTAAACCACAGTGCCCAAATACAATAAATAAATTACTTAGAAACAGTAATTAAAACCCCAAACCCATCAGACCAGGCCGGCTTGTTCAAATAAATAGGTTTTTAGGTCACGTCGGAAGGAGCGCAGGTCGGGAGCCATTCGGAGCTCAACCGGTAAACGGTTCCAAAGGTCAGGCGTGCCCACAGAGAACGCCCTCCCCCTGGGGGCCATCAGTCGGCATTCTCTGACCGGAGGCACCCTGACGAGGCCCTTTCTGTGGGAGCGCACCGGGCGGAGGGAAGTTGACGCCGGCCGCAGGTGCTCCCTTAGGTACTCCGGACCCATGCCATGTAGGGCTTTATAGGTCATTACCAGCACCTTGAATCTCACCCGGAAGGCAACTGGAAGCCAATGCAGCTCGCGGAGTAGAGGTGTTACATGGGAGTATCGGGAGACCCCCAATACAACTCACGCGGCTGCATTCTGCACAAGTTGGAGAAGTTGGAGCCTCCGAGTGGTCCTCAAGGGCAGCCCCATGTAGAGAGCGTTGCAGTAGTCTAACCGAGAGGCCACGAGCGCATGAGTGACTGTACGCAAGGCATCCCGGTCTAGATAGGGCCGCAACTGGCGCACCAGGCAAACCTGGGCGAAGGCCCCCCTAGTCACAGTTACTATATGATCATCCAAAGAAAGCTGTGAATCTAGGAGGACTCCCAAGTTGTGAGCGCTATCTACGGGGGGTAAAAACTCACCCATAGTAAGAGATGGAATGATCTGAGTTTCCCAAGATGCCGGCACACACAGCCACTCAGTCTTGTCCGGGTTGAGCTGAAGCCTGTTCCTCCCCATCCAGACCCAGACTGCCTCCAGGCAACGGGACATCACGTCGAGGGCATCACTGGGGTGGTTTGGGGTCAAAATGAAAAGCTGGGTATCATCAGCATACTGATGATACCCAACTCCAAAACCACGAATGATCTCACCCAGAGGCTTCATATAGATGTTGAACAGGAGAGGTGAGAGGACTGACCCCTGAGGAACTCCACAACCGAGAGGCCTCAAGGTCGACCTCTGTTCCCCTGCCAACACCGACTGCGAGCGTCCCAGGAGGTGAACCACTGAAGGACCGTGCCTCCCACTCCCAATCCCCTGAGATACCATGGTCGATGGTATCAAAAGCCGCTGACAGGTCTAATAGGACTAGGACAGAGGAACAACCCCTGTCCCGAGCCCTCCAGAGATCATTCACCAGAGCGACCAATGCCGTCTCCGTGCAGTGCCCAGGCCTGAAACCCGATTGATACAGGTCCAGATAGTCAGCTTCCTCCAGGAACAAAGGGAGCTGATGCGCCACCACGCTCTCAACAACCTTCGCAAGAAAGTGAAGATTGGAGACCGGACGGAAATTGTTTAATACAGCTGGGTCCAAGGCAGGCTTCTTGAGGAGAGGTCTCACCACTGCCTCCTTCAAGGTGGCGGGGAAACTACCCTCACTCAAGGAAGCAGTTATCACCGCCTGGAGCCAGCCTTGTGTCCCCTCCCGAGCCGCATAAACCAGCCAGGAGGGGCATGGGTCCAATAAACACTTGGTGGAGCTCAGCTTCCCCATGATCCTGTCCACATCCTCCAGAGTCACAGGATCGAACTCCTCCCAGATAACATCGACAAGACCGCCCATGTCCTGATCATCAGACTTTGCCCAGTCGGAGTCCAAACCGGTCTAAATCCGAGCGATTTTGTCCGACAGATGTTGGCTAAACTCCTCGGCATGACCCTGCAAGGGCTCCTCCCTCACCTCCTGATTAAGGAGGGAGCGGGCCACCCTAAACAGGGCGGCCGGGCGGTTATCTGCGGACGCGATGAGGGTAGCAAAGTAGTTGGACCTTGCCATCCTCATCACCGCGAGATAAGACCTTGTAAAGGACCTTAGTCGCGATCGGTCGGATTCAGACCGGCTGGATCTCCAACAGCTTTCTAGGCCCTGTCTCCGACGCTTCATCTCCTGAAGCTCCACGGAGAACCATGGAGCCCACTAGGATCTGCACCGGGTCAGGGGCCGCAAGGGTACAACTCGGTCAAGAGCCTCAGTGGCTGCCCTTTCCCAGGCTTCCACTAAGGCATCTGCCGAGCTGTGAGCGAAGGAGGCAGATGGGGACCCCAGCGCTGCCTGGAACCTCTCAGGATCCATTAAGCGTCTGGGGCGGTACCATCTAATTGGTTCCTCACACCCACGGCGGCGAGTGGCAAAACGGAAGACCAGCCGCAGGAGATGATGATCGGTCCATGACAGGGGCATAACAATTGGGGAGCCCCCACCAAGATCATCTAACCACCGTCCAGATAAGAAAATCAGGTCAAGGGTGTGGCCTCCCACATGAGTCGGTCCCGAAATTACTTGCGTCAGGTCCATGGCCGTCATGGAAGCCATGAACTCCCGAGCTAACTCAGATGATCCTCCCAGAGATGGTAGATTGAAGTCCCCCAAAACTATAAGTTTCGGGAATTCAATCACCAACCCAGAGAGGACATCGAGAAGCTCAGGCAGGGCTGCTGCTGCGTGACTAGGCGAAAGGTACACCAGCAGCAAGCCCAACTGCGCACCAGGGCCGCATCTCAGGAAGAGAGACTCACAGCCAACTATCTGGGGAACAGTGGCCTCCCGCGGACACAAGGTCTCCCTCATAACAACAGCCACTCCCCCACCCCTACCCTGAGCCCGAGGCCAGTGTAGCACCCGGAAACCTGGTGGGCAAAGATCAACCAGAGGAATACCGCCCTCTGGGCCCAACCAAGTCTCCGTGATGCAAGCCAGGTCCGCCTGCTCACCCTCGACCAAGTCGCGGACGAGAGGAGCTTTATTAGCAACAGACCTGGCATTCAAGTACACCAGCCGGAGCTCAGGGGGCTGCACATCCTCGCTCCCGGGACCTCGGGGCGGAACCAGAGGGTCGGAGTGCCTCACCGCTTGCAAGCAGCGGAGAGGCCTTCCCTGAGATCGATACGGCCCTCTGTTCCTACAACTGCTGCCATTCCCTAACGTCGTGGGAATGGGTAATCCCACGACCAGCCCTGGAGCCCCGGAGGCAACCGACCCCCGCTCCTCCCCCCCGCGATCCACACCGGAACTGGCCTGAACCGAGGTTGTTGGACTGCCCCCCTTGTCCAAACAACCAAAAGAAGTACCCTCCCCCCTCCCTAACCCCCAAAAAAATTTAGACAAAAAACTAACCAGGGGCCTCTTATTGGATTTATGTCAGAGGCCCCTGCCCATGCCCAGCCATCTCTCAGGGTCCCAGTAAGCGGGCCCTTCATCGAGATTATAAACAGCTAGAAAGGCGGGTCGCACCCAGGAAGGGGGAGCACCCCTGAGGGCGAACAAGTCCGTGAACGAATACTTGAAACAAGGCATAAGGAGCAAATCCAGGTAAAAGGCAGTCCGTAGGTAATAAGGAGGATCCAAACAGAGGTTAAATGGGTGTCCCGACCCTCCACCCAGCTACTGCCACTCAGCTGGGTGAACCCCCAGGGCAGGCTGACCACCGTCCTCTCACGACGGTCGCAAAGCCTATTCCCGGGGGGGTGGTCTGAAACACACACTCTGGGTATAGCATGCCCCATAGAGCTCTCACCTCTAGGGGCAGCAGGTGTAAGTTCAAGCCACCCTCTCACGGTGGCTAATACCCAGAGTCCTCTGAGTCCTTTGGGGATGATGTGTAGAAGACAATAAGCAATAGTTCGTGAAGGCAAGAGTGTAATAGATTAGTAAGCCATAATAGTCTGCTCTGCTAACAGCCAAGTCCTCCGCTGCTCCGCCATTCCAGGAGATTGTTCCTGGCCACAACTCCATGGGCCCCCAGTTCTACAGTCATTGGGACCTTCCAGAGTGTGGTCTACAGAGTCTAACTCCTCCAGGCCTACTAATTTCCCCCAAGCCCCGTTAGAATCCAACGGCACCGACCAGATCACAATAGGTGCCGGAAGGAGCATGGGTTTATCAGGCTCCTCTGGGACAACCAGGGTCCGCTGGGCTCCACTGGGCTCCACCGGGGTTAACCGGCTAACCCAGGAACCTTCGGGGGAACCAGAAACACTGAAGGTGCCAGGCCATCTGGAATAAGTAGAGCAAACAGAAGACAGAACAGGTTGACAGCAAAGCCACCGCCGAGCTACCGAGGCTGCTACTGTTGCCGGAACGCCGCTGCGGACACTGTTGTTGTTACCGGAACGCCGCCAGAGCCGAGAATGATCTAGAAAACGCCGCCACCGCCACCGATGGAAAACGGGCTGAAAAGGCCCAGGCGGCAGCGGCGAAAGCGACCCGAAAAGAGCGGCCCGAAAAGCAGCGGTCGATGACAAAGGTGGCCTAGAACGGCCCGGGAGCAACGTCGCCGCCGCCATCAAAATGGGCCGAAAGTGCTGTCGCCGTCACAGCGGAAAGCAGATCGAGACGACCAACAAAACGGCCCGAAGCGGCCCGCAGACGCCTCCGTCGACACCACCAACAGTCAGGAACCATCCGAAGACGCCGTCTCCGCTGCCGCTGAAAACGCCGCCGGCCCCGCCGCCGCGCGCCGAAAACCGCCAGGAACGGCCTGAAGGACGCCCGAAGCAGCAGGAGGACGCCGCGAACGCCCAGCACACCAGCAGACCAGAGGAACGCCAACGATAAGGTTAGCAGGCAGCAGACAGCATTGTCCAGCTGCCTAACTTATTGCCCATCACTATCACCCCAACACAGAGGGCATAAAGCACCCCTGAGGGGCTCCTAGGACGCCTAATTTCTGGGACTTGCAGAGCTCAGCCCAACACGTCCGCCTGCACGTCCGCCATCTTGGAAAGATGAGTCGGGCCCTGAATTACTTGCGTCAGGTCCATGGCCGTCATGGAAGCCATGAACTCCTGAGCTAACTCAGATGATCCTCCCAGGGATGGTAGATTAAAGTCACCCAAAACCATAAATTTGGGGAACTCAATCACCAGCCCCGAGAGGATATTGAGAAGCTCAGGCAGGGCTGCTGCTGCGCGACTAGGCGAAAGGTACACCAGCAGCAAGCCCAACTGAGTCCTAGGGCCACATCTCAGGAGGAGGGATTCACACCCGGCTATTTGGACAATGGTGGCCTCCTGCGGACAAAGGGTCTCCCTCATAACTACCGCCACTCCCCCACCCCTACCCTGAGCCCGAGGCCAGTGTAGCACCCGGAAACCTGGTGGGCAAAGATCAACCAGAGGGACACCACCCTCTGGGCCCAACCAGGTCTCCGTAATGCAAGCCAGGTCCGCATGCTCACCCCCAACCAGATCCCAGATGAGAGGAGCCTTATTGACTACGGACCTGGCATTCAAATACACCAGCCAGAGCTCAGGTGGCTGCTCATCCTCGCTCCCGGGGCCTTGGGACAAAACCAGAGGGTCGGAGCACCTCACCGCTTGAAGATAGCGGAGATGCACTCCCAGATGTTGATACGGCCCTCTGTTCATACACCTGCTGCCATTCCCTAACGTCGTGGGAATAGGTAATCCCACGACCCGCTCCGGAGCCCCGGAGGCAACCAACCCTAGCTCCGCCCCAGCGTGATCAATCCCGGACCTGGCCTGAACAACAGGTGGTGGACTCCCCCCAGTTTCCAACCAACCATGAAATCCCACCTCCCTCCCTAACCCCACAAAAAATTAGCTAAAAATTAACCAGGGGCCTCTTATTAAATTTGTACCGGAGGCTCCTGTCCCTGCCCAGCCATCTCTCAGGGTCCCAGCAATTGGGCCCTTCATCAAGAGGAGGAATGGAAAGAGAGGCAGGTCACACCCAGGAAGTCATGATTATCAGAATAGGTCCAGCAAAAAGGCAATCCCTTGATCGATCAGGAGGATCTTAAGTCAAAAGGTAAGTGAGTATCCAGTCTGCCTACCCAGCTCCACTGCCACTTGACCTGGGTGAACCTCCGGAACAGGTCAACCCCCGTCCTCTCACGATGGTCAGATCCGGGGAGCAGCCTGGAACGCACGGCTGGGATAAGGCATACCACCTAGAGCTCTCACCTCTAGGGGGGGGTAGCAGATGGCAAGTCTAGGCCACTCTCCCACAGTGGCTTTGTGCCCGGGTCCTTCTGAAACCTTTGGGGAGGGGGCGGCAGGCAAAAGAGTCAGCAGCTATTGATCCAAGGCATAAAAGCCTGTAGAGTTGTAAAATGGCAAAAAATCCTAGCTGCAATGTTCTTCTCCACGTCAGGAGAGGGTCAGGCGATAAGTAATCAAATAGGGGAGGAAACCAAGAAACCCGCAGAACTTCCGCTGGGCCGCAAACTTGGTCTAGCTGGCTTCTAGCGGCGTAAAGCTGGTTTGTGCCTCCCAACCGTCCAAAGCACGAAGCGTCTGCACTCCACCACTGGGCCATGGTCTCCACGTCGGAGCGGCCGCAGCGCTCCAACTCACCTCGCTGCCAGCCGCTCCAGACGCCACTATAATGCTTCCACCAATTCCGCCATTCTAACGCTGTTCCAAGCGGCAGCTCCATTGGTTCCGACCATCAGCTGATCGGCACCTTACAGAGCGCGGCTCCTCCAAACTTTCTGGATGACTACCAAGTTCTCCCGGGCTCCGCTGGGCTCCAACGGCACCGACAATCAGCTGGTCGGTGCCGCACAGAGCGTGGCTTTTCCGGGCCTTCTAGATTCTCACAGGTTCCACTGGACTCTGCCGAGGCCCCTCTGAAGGTCCCGGAGCTCACGGAGCTAATTCCTGAAACGGAGAATTGTGCAGCTGCCAAAAACAGCCACCAACAGCCTTTCATCTACCCGACCCAAGCCCCAAAACAGAGGACATAAACACTTCTGTGGGACTCCCAGGGTCGCCGAGTTGCTGAAACTCCTCGCGGAGCTCAGCCGAGCACAAATATCTTGCCACAAATATGAAAGTGAAATTCAAATATGTACCAAGTAGTCTGAATTTGAGGCTTCAGTAGAAGAACAGCTGAATGGCAAAATTCAAATAAAGTACAGGTAGTCTTTGCTCAATAAGTGGTCACTTATTGACCATTCAAAGTTCCAACATCTGCCCCTCCCCCCCATACATATCATCACATTTTGTGTGCTTGGAAATGTACAATGACTTGCAACATCCCATGGTCATCTGAACACAATTTATGTCTTTTGTTGGAAATTGGTGATTACTTTTGGTTTCCAGCAAAATATGCCATTGAGAACAATGAGTTTGCTTGATGACTGTTGTGTTCTCTTTACAACAGCTGCAAAAGTGTTGTAAAATTAGGTTGGCCACATGACTAGCTTAATGAGTGACATGACTTATGACCATATTTCTCAGCTCAATTAGGATGATAAGCGAAGGGCTACCTGTCAGAACCCGGCTGTTGGGGGGGTCTTTATTCTCTGCTTCTGCGGGTTCTGCCATACTCCTGGGGGGAAGGGGGGAAGTGATGGGTGCTACAATGTATCCTCTCCGCTTTCCTCTATCTGCCTACTCTTTGATCTATTTCCCTTGATGTCAGCCTGGGGTGAGAATGCAATGTGTCTCCGGCCATCTGCCTTATCTCTAAATGTGGAAGAAGAGGCACGAAGACCTAACAGCCTAACAGCTGTGGGAATGGCACCTTAACCCCATTCCCAAAGTGGCTTCACACCTGGGGACTGGGATGTTTGAACCGGCTGGATGGACTATTGGGGTAGGATTTGCTAGCTAGTCTTTTAACCTATTGATTTGCGTGGGAAGCCTTCAGATCCTGCCTTCTATGCCTGCTGTCAACTTTTCCTAATAAAAGTTCCTTTTGGAATGAAGCTGTTCCAGGAGTTCTCCTTTCTTGGGAAGAGGGAGGTCCTTACACTACCTGTAGATCAAGAATCATTGTTTCACAGAGCCATTCAGACAATACAGCGGTTCACTGTTCCTCTGATTTTGTGTTTACATTTTCTCACCAACTACTTTTCATAATACTTCAGAGGACCTCCCACCCCATGGCTAAAATCTCCCCAGAAAATCTCAGGGAATAGGAGGAAAATTAGCAAAAATACATCCTTTCCCTGCAATTAGATGCCTAAAGAAGTCAAAATGCAGTACTTGACTATGACTGTTTTGTTATGTTCTTGCTAAGAATTTGCATTACTTTACTGAAAGTAATGGGAACTATAGAAAATAAAGCTTCCTTGGGCTTCTATTTAAATATTTTACCTCTAGGTTGCTTCGCATCTGCTTTTCTTCTTCCAAGTCTTTTTTCAGTTTTTCCAGTTGTTTCCTTTAAAATTTGCACACACAAAAAATGCAGTGAAAAAACATCCTTGCGTAGCTTGTGCAATATACTAACTAGATTTTGATTTAAAGGATAAGCAGCTTCCAAATAGAATATGAATCATCTATATTGAAAGCAGAAGTATGAGCAAGTGTCAACCACCTTAAACTTCTTCTATGAACAGAAGGACCATATTTATCTGAGTATCTTATCGAATTCTGGCATGTACTCATATATTACCATTAAAACATGAAACTAGCAATCAAAAATAAAGTCTCAGCTATTCCTGTTGCAGTACTTATATACATAGTTTTCATTTATGAACAAAGTAAAGTTGATTCAGATAGCCCTTTATCAAGAAACACATTAGAAAGTACTCCGGAACTAACCCTGGAAATGTATAAAAACACTGAATCAATACTGTATGACAAATATAGTAGGTTTTTTCTATCTATCTATATAGTAGGAATTGTAATACATGATTCTCCAACTATTGAATTCCTGTCAACCCTACCCAACAAGACCAGTGGTATGTGATGATGGGAACTATAGTACAACAATACCACAAGAACTTCATGATGCCTAAATCACTTTAAAAAGCTGTTGTGAAAAAAAAATGAAAAGCTCTTACCCATGCTCTTTTTTCAAGTTTTCTACAACCAACAGGAGATCAAAGATCTGAGACCTTAGCTCTTCCAGTGAATGTTTTTCCCCTTCATCTGTTTCCTGGCTGAGCTTCACTTCTCCAGCATTTATTACAATAGAACTTGGTCGTGGTAATGAAGTCAGAACTGGCGAAGTAAGTTTTGATGGCTGAAACAGAAGAACACCGGTCTAAATGAGGATGGCAAGAATATAGTCAAATCTATTCACTGAAGCAACAGTAATAGCACTTACATTTAAAATTGCTCCACATAATCACCTTGATATTCGGTAAACTTTATATTTAACAAACATTCACTAACAATTAAATTTTATAATCTATAATCCACATGATAACTTTACATGATTTCCTCTTTTCCCCATAATGTTCTCTTTTATGAACCTTAAATTAATACAATTCTTATTATTTTAATAAATGATAATTAAGTATAAAAGTTTTCTAAAATTTCTAAAAATAATCACAGCAATATACCGTATTTTCCGGCGTATAAGACGACTCAGCGTATAAGACAACCCCCGACTTTTGAGAAGATTTTCAAGATTTTTCATCTTATACGCTGGAAAATACTTACATGTCAGTTGCCAAGTGTCCGACACAAGCCCGATTCAGCCCCGTCTGATGCAGATGGTGCAAAGCCTCCCTTTTGAAGCCCAAAGGGGCTTTTCCTTCCACCCACCCATTTGAGAGCACATTTGCAGACGGAGCAGCCGCGCGTCTGGAGCCAAGCCCCGCCCAGGAGGCAGTCAGCCAGGTGGGCTCGGAAGATGCGCTGGAGAGCTGGGCTTGGGAAGGCCATGCCGAGGCCGGCTGGCGAGGGCCGCTGTGTGGTCTGTGGGAGAGAGGGGTGCCAGGCCCGCCGGAAGTCCCCGGACGTTCCTGGAACGGGCTGGCGGCAGGTGGGCGCTCCCTCCTCGACCTGCCGGGGAGCATCTCCCAAAGCGCAGTGTCTGGCGGCCGGGAGTCCGTCGGCCTGGTCGCTTGCGAGCTGGCCCGCGACTGGGGTCGGGGCCCAGGAACCAGTAGCCGGGTGCGGGTGGGGGGAAGGAAAGCCGGGCGTGGGCTTCTGTGGCTGGTTGTGAGGCCGGAT
Source organism: Vipera ursinii (assembly GCF_947247035.1). Taxonomy (NCBI): domain Eukaryota; kingdom Metazoa; phylum Chordata; class Lepidosauria; order Squamata; family Viperidae; genus Vipera; species Vipera ursinii. Next base: position 190,956,628 of record NC_139512.1, read on the forward strand.
GCGGGCGTCTGCCAGATCGCCGGTGAGTGGTCTCGAGGCCCCGCTGAATGTCGGGCCTGACATGCCGCCCCCTCTACCCAGGGTCCTCCTGCAGGGAGAGATAGCGGGTAGCAGGGCGCGCTCTGCTTATGCTCAGATGCCGCTTGGGTGAGGGGCTTCCTGCCACTCCCGGGGTCTGGCATTTGCAAGGGGGAGGGGAAGGGGCTTAGAGGCTGTTGGGGGTGGGAAGGGAGAGTCATGTTGGAGGGGGTACTGGACTAAGGAGGCTTGAAGTTGCTTTGCACGAACAGGGACGCTCGATTGATTTATGTATTATTTTCCGGCGTATAAGACGACTGGACGTATAAGACGACCCCCCAACTTTTGTGAAGATTTTCATGGGTTAAAAAGTCATCTTATACGTCGGAAAATACGGTAGTATTCCTTTTCTATCTAGTCATTCTGGTTCTCTCATCATATATCCGGTTTATAGTTCTTGTTTACATTTGTTTTTCCCATAGTGTTCTAAACATGTTTACTGGATAAGATTTTCTCAGAGTTAATTACATTTAAATATTTAAATCTATTTTTCTCATGTAAACCAACCCAATACTTTTACCTTTCTTAAGGAATAATTAAAACTAAAAAGAGAAAGAAGAAGAATGAGAATAAGAAAAAGAATAAAATGAAAAGATAATATACTACTTAAAATCCCTATATTAGTCATGATGTCTGTAGCTGGTCCAATTAAAAAATGTATAAAAGAGATGGTCTGCATCCATCCAAGAAAGGGACTGAGTTACTTGGCAATAAAATCACAGCTTTTTTGGAGGAACATTTAAACTAAATAATGGGGATAGTGAGTTAATTGATACAGAACATCACTGTCCCCGGCAATCTAAGAAAATAGGGGAAGCCAGGCACCACACAAGTCATGCAGCAAGTAAACACAGGGTCAGTCATAAAGGAGTCAAATGTCTATACACCAATGCACAGAGTATGAACAGTAAGCAGGGTGAACTAGAAATTCAGGTAAATGAGGGCAGATATGATATTGTTGCCATTACGGAAACATGGTGGGACGAAACCTACAAATGGAACACACAGCTAGAGGGATTTAAACTATTTAAAAGAAACAGACTAAACAAAAGAGGAGGTGGAGTTGCTCTCTATATAAGAAATAACTTTATCTCTACAGAAATAGAGCACAACAATGACGAAAACTGTAAACGTGAATGCATTTGGGTCAATATAAAAGGGGGAAAAAAATGACATTACCATAGGTGTATACTATAGGCCGCCCAACCAAGCAGAGGAAATAGATGAACTTTTTGCTAGTCAGCTAACTAAGGTATGTAAGAAGCACATCACAATAGTAATGGGGGACTTTAATTACCCTGATATCAACTGGGAGACAAACTCTGCACCAAGTGGAAGATCAAACAGATTCCTGTCAAACCTAGCAGACAACTTTCTCTCCCAAAAAGTAGAGAAGGGAACTAGGGGATTAGCCATATTGGATTTAATTCTCACAAACAGAGATGAAATGATAGAAGGTGTCGAAGCCACAGGAACCTTGGGGGGAAGTGATCATGCAATATTGGAATTCAACATTCTGGAGGCACAAGCAATAGAACACAGCCAAACTAGAGTCTTGGACTTTAAAAGAGCTAATTTCAATAAACTTAGAGAGACCATGGGAAGAATTCCATGAATGAGAATCCTAAAGGGGAAAACAACTCAAGAAGCTTGGGAAATTTTGAAAAGTGAGATAATAAAGGCCCAGTCTAGTACAATACCAACAAAGAAGAAAAATAACAGCTCTCAAAAGAAACCAGCATGGCTGCATAAAGAACTCTCTGATAAATTGAAAGATAAAAAGGACAAGTGTAAGAATTGGAAAGAGGGGCACATAACTAAGTCAGAATATCAGCAAATAGCCCGTGCCTGCAAAGATGAAGTGAGGAAAGCTAAGGCTCAAAATGAATTAAGGCTTGCGACCAAAGTCAAAAATAACAAAAAATGCTTCTTTCAACATATAAAAAACAAGAAAAAAGTTAAGGAAATGATTGGTCCATTAGTGGGTGAAAGTGGCAAGAAGGTGACAAGCAATAGGGAGAAAGCAGAACTATTTAATTCGTTTTTTGCATCTGTCTTTACATAAAGGGAAAAAACAGTCCAACCTACCCAAACCAGTGCCATAAAAAACAGAATAGAAACACAAGTTAAGATAGGCAAGAAAATGGTAAGTGAGCACCTGTCCAGCCTAGACGAGTTCAAATCACCAGGACCAGATGGATTACACCCCAAGGTTCTCAAGGAACTGGCAGACGTGATCTCAGAACCACTGAACTATATTTTTCAAAGATCCTGGAGCACTGGGGAACTACCAGAGGACTGGAAGAGAGCTGATGTAGTTCCCATCTTCAAAAAAGAAAAAAAAATAGATCCAGGTAACTACAGACCTATCAGCCTGACCTCAATACCTGGGAAGATTCTGGAAAAGATAATCAAACAACAAATCAGCGAACACCTTGATGCAAACAAAGTCATCACTAAAAGTCAACATGGGTTTGTCAAAAACAGAACATGCCAGACAAATCTTATTACATTCTTTGACCAAGTGACAAAACTAGTGGACCAGAGGAATGCTGTAGATATAATTTACTTGGAGTTCAGTAAGGCATTTGATAAAGTAGATCACAACCTACTACTTGATAAGATAGAAAAATGTGGGTTAGATAGCATCACCGCCAGATGGATTCGTAGCTGGCTGACAGGCGGTACTCAGCGTGTGGTCCTCAATGGAACTGCATCTACATGGAAGGAAGTGTGTAGTGGGGTGCCCCAGGGCTCTGTTCTGGGCCCAGTGCTCTTCAATATCTTCATTAACGATTTGGATGAGGGGATAGATGGGGAACTCATCAAATTTGCAGATGACACCAAGCTGGCAGGAATACCCAATACTCCAGAAGATAGGCTTAAGATACAGAAGGATCTGGACAGACTCGAACACTGGGCACTATCTAACAAAATGAAATTCAATGGTGAAAAAAGTAAGGTTCTACATTTAGGCAGGAAAAATCAAATGCATAGGTATAGTATAGGTGGTACGTTGCTCAATAGTAGTAACTGTGACAGGGATCTCGGAGTCGTAGTAGACAATCACTTCAATATGAGCCAGCAGTGTGCTGCAGCTGCCAAAAAAGCCAACACAGTGCTAGGCTGCATTAACAGAGGGATAGAATCAAGATCAAGTGAAGTACTAATACCACTTTACAATGCTTTGGTAAGGCCACACCTGGAATACTGCATCCAGTTTTGGTCACCACGATGTAAAAAAAATGTCGAGACTCTAGAAAGGGTACAGAGAAGAGCAACAAAGATGATTAGGGGGCTGAAGGCTAAAACATATAGGGAACGGTTGCTGGAGTTGGGTATGTGTAGGTTAATGAAGAGAAGGGTGAGGGGTGACATGATAGCAGTGTTCCAATATCTCAGGAGCTACCACAAAGAAGAGGGAGTCAAGCTATTCTCCAAAGCACCTGAAAGCAGGACAAGAAGCAATGGATGGAAACTAGTCAAGGAGAGAAGCAACCTAGAACTAAGGAGAAACTTCCTGACAGTTAGAACAATTAACCAGTGGAACAACCTGCCTCCAGAGGTGGTGAATGCTCCAACACTGGAGGTTTTTAAGAAGAGACTGGACAGCCATTTGCCTGAAATGGTATAAGGTTTCCTGCCTGAGCAGGGGCTTGGACTAGATGACCTCCAAGGTCCCTCCCAGCTTTATTATTATTATTATTATTATTATTATTATTATTATTATTATTATTATTATTATTATTATTATTTCCTATAGGCTAACACATATTTCCAAGAATTTTTCATTCTTTTTTTACCCTAATTGAAAATGTAATCTTAAAATATTCCCTTTAATAAACCTAATCCTCTAATCTTTTAACTCTTAATCAAAACATTTTTAATCCATTTATAATTTTCTTAAAGTCTCACCTTTAGATATCTAAAACATTTCCTTTATATAGGCCATTCCAACTCTTTTATTTTGCTCATATCCAACAATAAAATAAAAGTAGAAAGAAAAAGAAAGCACGACGTTACTTGAGGGGGTCCTCCCTCTTAAAAGTCGAATTCAAATCCATTTTTTTTCTATTTCTTTAACCATTTTCAAATAAGTGTTTCTTCTTTAAATATTCTCTCTGATAGTCCCCATCATCTATTTTCTTAATTTTCACTTTAGCCTTTTTCTTTTGCCCAGTGCCTTTCTTAATCAATACGTTCTGCTGGATCAAAGAATCTTTCCATAGTCTTATAAATGTTACTGTAGATGTAAAAGGTAAGTCAAATGCAGTATCTTTATTAGAGGCATTTGCTCACTCATTTTTATTGGAAATCTTTTTCCTTCTTTTTCTCTCTGCTTCTCTTGTCATTTTTTGTCTCTCCAGTTCTAGTGGCATCTCTGCAGACCAATCTTTTTTCTTATCCTCAAGTTTATTTTGTAGTGTTGAAATATAGGTTGTCTTTTCCAAGTCCAGTGTTTCTTGTAAATTTTTCCCCACTTGGATTAAATCATACTTCGTTTTGTAAAATTCCATCTTTAAGTCTCTATCCTCAAATTTATATTAAATTATCTGTTTTATCTGTTCATTCTTTATTGTATTTTCCTGGGATATTTTTGGGAATAAAATTGAATTGGAGATGAGTTGGTTTATATTTTCAAAGTTATTTTGGATTTCTTTGTGGTTTGAAATCATTGTTATTTGAATTAGTTGCAACATATCATATGTCTCCTCTTGAAAAGTATTTACTTTTTCTTGATGAGTTCTTTCTATAAATCTCTGATTTTCCATGATGACCAGGAACCCAGATTTTTTTCCCCTTTGGTAATAGCTTTGAAGTCAGAGTGAAATAAATACTTGTAATCCAGAGAGTTAAAAGAAAAATTCTTTTTTTTATTCCCTAGTGTTTGTAAGTCTCACTTTATCTACAGCCCAGAATATATTTTATCACAGCTGTTCTCTGTTGTTAAAGCTTTGAAGGTCACAAGTAGAGATTAGGTTTTTTTTCCAGATTTTACCAACTCTTACAAGCCAACTATAGTTCTCATAATCCTCATCCACCAATAGGTGTCAGCATTGGTTCATTTTTCAAATTCTAGTCCTCCATAAAAGGTTCAATTCGCCGCTTCCCTTACCAAAAGGGTAGGGCACCCCCCCCCTTCACTTTGGAGGTTTTTTGCTTCTTGGGAGGTTTTTCCCCCCTCCCCTTCAGGAAAATTAATAGGTAGGATAGAGAAAATCAATGTTCTTACCCAGATTCAAGCACACTGTTTACAATCAGCTTAAAATAGTGCTTTTGACTTCAGTTGCTTGAAGCTTGGGCTAGACTCTGAAATTAAACTAGCCTATCTCCTGTTGGTTTCTGGAAGGTTTCTCCTGGACCAATCAGGTTGACTGCCGTCTCTCCACGGTCCCCGGAACTTTGTTCCTTCATTGCCACCTCTCTGGGGAGGCTTCTGGCCCATTTAAGGTCCCCTAACAAGAAGAAACTCAGCTGGAGGGCACAGAGTCCCGAAACCCTCAACTGCTGCGCTATGCATAGGCGCAAAGTCAATATTCTTACAAAGAATAATGGCTTAAAACATTAGCTGGTGGTGCTTGACTGGTACTTTGATGACTAGGGATAGACTATCAGAGGAAGCCAAAATTATTTTGCAATATGCTGCATGAATAAAGGATTCTAATAAAAATGTGGGCTCTTTTATTCTAGAAAAAGTGATATATTATAATCAGAAGAGCGGCACATGGCAATCTGTGGGCTGTGTATCTCAAAGAGTACCTGAGTACCTCATTTATACTGCCCAGAATCCTGAGACCATATCCCGAAATTTAGCAGCAAAATTTGTGCAATGTATTTTTCATAACTTTGATAAAGATGTGAAATTTGAGGAAAGCTGTTCTCATTTTCTTCTTTCAATTCTTTCTCCTCAAATGGCATGAAACTGTACTAGTTTTGCATCATTCACTCCTAAATTTTAGTAACATCATTATCACATAATCAAAAAGTGGTTGTTCCAATATTACCCACAACTGAACTAGATAGTAGATAATATTTTATTTATTCAGTGACAAAATTTGTGCATTTTTGTTTCATCAGGCTGACATAAAAAATATCTAACTTTAATCTCCCATCCCATAATTACTCAAGCTAAATCTGTACCAATGCATTAGAACAGTGATTCTCAACCAGTGTCTGCAGACCCCTGGGGGGGGCGTGATGTTATCACAGGGGGGCTGCGAAGGCTTGAAGAAATGTTATGATTTTAATATACACAAGAAGGAAGAGAGAACTATGTGATGATTTAAAAGCATTGATATGGAAACCTGGCTGAAAAAAGAAGAAAGGTAGAATTAGGTTGAAAAAACTCCCCCCCCCCCCGATTTATTAAAGAGGATCCTAAACTGTCAGTTAGTGGACTAAAGGGAGATTTTGAAATCAAAGGAAATTTGAGTACTAGATTTAAAATAGTCAGAAAATAGTAAAAAACATTGGTTGACTATTGAAGGTTTAGATTAACACGGGAAATTTAAATTAACTATAAGAAAATAGGTTTGAATTACTGATTAGCCCAGTGTATATAGATGATGGATCTGAACAAATAAAAGATACTCTATTATTAAGGTGGTGATCTATTAGGATGGGAAGTAGAAAATGTTTATGGAATAGAATAAGAACATATTTAAGTTTTAATAGGTGTATTTTAGATATTTCAATTTTTATGAAATAAGATAAAGGAAATTTGGATTACCTGAAAGTTAAATTCTATGGATATTAAAGGTTAAATTCAAATACTGTAATTAAAAATTAAAATTGGTAAAATTTTATAATAGGACATTGATTGTCTATCGAGATCTATTAAGATATGTATAAGCAAAAAGAAAAAATGTATTTATAAATGTGATAATGAAATTTTTACTGAATTTTGATATAATTAGAAATTTATTAGCATAAATATGAAATAGCAAATGTCAAGGGAAACTGAGAAGAAATACTCACTAATGATTGTATTACTGATCTATTGTTTAACCCAATTACCACATTGCCTTATAAAATGTTATTAACCCTATAAAATCTAATAAAATCTTTTTAAAAAAGAAAGAAATGTTATGACTTAAATCTTGAGTTAAGTCTTGGTGATCCGTGGCCATGTTCTGTGGCCACCCAAGGTATTTAAAAGGGATCCGCGGTGAAGAAAAGGTTGAGAACCACAGCATTAGTATATTTTTCTAAATGATTAAGATACTCATTTTGATTTCTTAGTACATATAAAAACAAGCAATGTCAACATACCTTTTTACCCTCAGATAATTTTAATTTGGCACTTTCTTCTTCCTCTTTATGCACCTTCACATTTTTTTCTATGTTTTGAGTCTGAGCAGGCTTCAACCAAGAAAGGAAATATAAAACAGAAATCAGGCTTTTTTGTGTATTTACTCTAAAAGCTTTTTAGTATACCCATTTATAAAATCATCTAGTACATTTTATTTTATTCCTAAATAAAATTCAAGATGTTGGTTAGCAACTGTTTCTTTACAAAATGTCTAGCTATGCTTTAGTAACCACCTTTTTCATCTTGGGATTCATGATCTGAGATCAAATGAGGGTTGCTGCTTCAGGGAACTCCACAATCTTCAATGATCACTAAAATTTATGCTATTACAGTTTTACCCAAGTGAAAACTACTAGGCATTGTGTTCTGGAATGTGGTGAATGAAGTCCACAACCCATTAGTGTTTTGGAAGGCAGAAGACACTATCTTATTTCAGCAGGCATTTGGTGGATAATATTCGCTCTTTTCACTGGATTTGATTTGATGCAATGATTAGGGGAGGGAGGATTTTCACATGTGGGCAGAACATGTTTTGGATATTTATTGCAAACTGACTTAAGTTTCACAAGGAAAACTTGTATATAGATGACTGTTTCTCTGCCTATCTATTTACATGACCTCTGAACACTTTACTTATAGAATTTTTATTTGTTAATGTCTTAAGTAGCTATTGAGTAATTTAAATCATTTTAGTATAAGTTGCATATCTATCAATTGGTTTAACAACTGAAGGTTGCAACTTGTATTTTCTTATTCCATTAGGGGGTGCCATTCCTTAGATACAGACCAAAAGATGCATTCAGAAGCAAACCTATCGCTATTATTAGGTCTCTTAGGGACACTATTATAAAACATCTTCAAACAGGAACAAGTATGTAAGCAATAATCAGTGGAAAAAGTCTTTATTTAGGACTACCCATGGCCTATGATTTCATTTTCTGCACTGTTAGGTTATTGTGAGAGGTAAAATAAATCGCAACTGATGAAACAACTGAACAGTACAACATTAAAACCAGCTGAATTGTGAAAAATCAATATATATTTTTAAGAAAGATAATGAATTGACAGTACATGAATATCAAACAACCTGCCAGAGTTCCAAGGTATTATATTTTAAATTGCCACTGGTCAATATGTTTGATCTTTACACGAAAATGATAGTCAGTGCAAACAGAAATACCACTCTGATATTTTTTATTTTAAGTTGCCAGTTCAATACCTAGCCTTCTCTGCCAAAAAGTTTTTTACCGGTCCAATCCAGTCAGGCAAAATGGGGCCTGTCGACTAAGGAATGCCAGTTTCTGCCATAGCACTCACCTTCTAGAACATTCTCTCTTGGAGATCAGAATGATCCCAATGCTGCTAGCTTTGGGCTGGGCTTGGGCCCCAAAGCGTGCAGGGACTTGTTTTATGGTTAGTTTAATCATTATGATGGATAAATTACATATAAGTGATTCATGTACTCACAGGATTATTGCCATTGAAGCGAGTAGGAAGTCTTCTGCCGGGCATCTTTGGTCTATTTGCAGTGGGATGTGATAAATTATCTGAGGTAGGTGTTAGATCATCAAAACTTAAAAGTTCTAGAAAAAATTAAAAGCAGAGAACATAATGAAAAATTAGGAGATTTCAACATCGCATATCTACTTTGAGATGTTGCTACCAAGAATAATCTACATTCTAGCATGAAAAAGAAATGGGAGAGAGTATTAATGGGTTAAAAAATATTCCATCTTTAAAATATTGAAGAGGCAAGGCATAGGAGAGAAACTCACAAATTTCTATTGCAAGGATAGATCTTTCTTAAAATGCTAAAACAGCATGCCATTCAAATGGAGAAGTTACTGAGCCAGCTTCCACACTCCAGGTTTGTGACACGTCTCCCACAAGACGTGATCCTGAAATATCGTTTTTATGCCAATTCATCTCATGCACACCTCTTCATTTATAATACTTTTACTCTGTTTATACATCCCTATCAAGCATATCAAAATTACGCCCACCCAAGCCAATTATACACATCCTTTATTTCACATTACAGGTAATCTTCGGCTTATGACAGCAATTGAGCCAAAACTGCCATTGCTAAGCAATGCAGTTGTACTGCAAAGTGTGAAGTCACATGACTGTGTCACTTCGCAGTGGCAGTTCCAGCAATCTTGGTTGGTCTAATTAAGTGAAGATCTCACATGATTGCTATTTCTGACTTTCTGCTGGCTTCTCCACTGAATTTGTTTGTGGGTAGCTGGCAGAGAACTTTGGAAATTGTGATTATGTGACTGCAGCTTGCTTCAACAATCACGAGGCAGGTGGAGCACCCAGATCACAATCATGTGACCATAGGGGAACTGCTGGTAATAAGTTCCCCTTGTTCAGCACCTTGTGAACTCTTGCTGAATGAATGGATGTAACCTAAGTACCATCTACAATATCTCCTTACTCACAGAGAGTATACTTTCATACAGAATTTATATACTGCTCAAAAAAATAAAGGGAACAGAAAATAAGACATCCTACTATTAAATACAGTACATTGTGTTGTTTAAGTGTTCCCTTTATTTTTTTGAGCAGTATAGATACTTGTCCAATCTAACAGATTTTTCATAGTACTACTTCCCTCATACGTTCTTTTCTAGCAGCAGCACGAAGACAGTAGAGATATCCTGGAGTACAGATAATCCTCATTTAGCAACTGGGTTAAATAACTCAGTTGTTAAGCAAAATGTTACTAAGTGAAAAATCATGTGACCACAACTGTACTTACAATTTTGTACAGGACAATGCATACTAACTGACTGGAATGGCAAACAGATGATGGAAAGAGAGAAGTTGTAAAGGTCAGAAATGCAGGTATTGATTGTAAATTATTTCTTTAGCACCACTTTAACTGCAAATAGTCACTGTCCAGGGCAGGCACTAAGTGAGTACTTCCTGTACTGATTATTTCTTTAAATTTCTATTTCACAGTTGTACAAATGGCTAAGATGGCTCCAGCTAAATTCTCATTTCATGATACTTGATTTATCAAAAGTGCTTTTCATTAATTGAAATGAGGATCCTCATAATTATGGAAAAGGAAATGAAACTCCTGCTAAAAGATAATCTTTCTTTGCATAAATATAATGAAGGCTATTTACTAAGATCATTAACCATATAAAACAAAACCCCAGGATAGATTAATATAGATCTCATATCAAGACTACCAGAACAAAGTAGGAAATGAGTTCTAGAATCTTAAAAGGACCAGAAAAATGTATTTAACAAGACTGACAGGCTGGTTGCTCCAGTAAGGAAATTCCACAAGCAAAGCAAAGCATCAGCACCTCCTCCTTAAATAACATCCATCAGAAATTTTCATCCACAGGAATGTTTGAAAGAAGGCTTAAAACAAAGAGTTTATAGTTCAAGCAAATTCAGGCTACTGCAGGGACAGAAATAAACTGACAGCCAGCCACAATCTTCTTTTAAATACAGGAGAGATATTCCCAGAAAACTATTCAGGTTAATTTTGCATTTGTATTCTACAATAATTTCAAGAATATTGTTAAATGGAGCCCCATGTTCAACATTCTACAAAAATCTAAACAAAAGTTTACAAAAGTGTGGATAATTAAGGCATGGCTAGAGTTGGAAGATTATGTTTAGCTGATAAACACAGTCCTGATATCTAATGCTCTTCAGCTAATATACCCATCAACAGCAGTAGAAAAGGGAGGCAAGGACCACAGTAATCAGCAATAGTCATCTATCTTCAAGACGGGTTGGGATTCAAGGCACCAAATCAAGTTCCATTGCTACTTAATTTATTGAGGATATGGAGATGTTGGGAGGATATTAAGTACTCTATGTCAGGAAGTGAAACCCTTTGGAGTGCTAGGTAAAACCCCTTACTCTTATTTTTTGGAGTACTAGGCAGTCTAAGCGAGAGGTAGAAGGATCTGGCTATGGTTGCCTGGGAACATCTGTTGAGATGGTATTCAGGAGGACAATTAATATTCAACAACCTATCACATATTGGCACCAAAATTGGTTCAGGAATTACTCTTAAAAAATTTTTTTTAAAAAACTGGACATGTAAGACAATATTTTGTGCAGACTGTGATTGGCATTGAGCATGCTTCAACTTCATTCAACTTAATTTGGATATAACATTTAACCTAATTAAGCAGTTTTGTGCCAATGCTATTCTTTCTGGCCAGTTCAACACTTTCTGCCCTCTGAATATGAACTCAAAGTTCAACAGTATAGTTTTTTTCTGTTATTTTTGCTTGGAGTGTGTTTTAATCACCATAGGCACAATCACAAACAGGCACAAAGCTAAGAACAGAGCTAGCCCCCATGTGTTATGACTTTTAAGAACAGCAAGGCTACCAGTTTAACAAATGTTAATAAACATTTATTGTCTTTAAGTTAAGAAAGGGCTTTAGCTTATAAATTTTACAGGTCTGCCACCCAGATGAGTTTTACTTACTATCTAATAATGCATATATATGGATCATTTACAGTTCCTCCTCTGCACGTCAGTCTACTGTACAACTGCTTCACTTGAACAGTTCTGTAATAATATAAGCCTGCCATCAAACCAATTTTCTCTGCCTGGTTTAATCACTTAACTGCGATTACTACAGGACTACACCTGCTAGCCTACCATCATCGGCATCTGCTTCTTCTACTAAAACAGCCATTTAACTCTGAGAGCCCCTTTCTCCTGATGTCAGCCTGCTTCTGTGCTACTCTAGTGCCAAGGCCTGTCACTCTGACACCGAATGATGCACTACTTGGGCAGTCTTTTTTATACTTCAGATGACCCAACTAGATTACCTACAATGGTGCAATAAAAGGCTGTGTGTTTTGCTCCTGGGTATACCAGCCTGCTCTTCCAAAGCCTGCCTCCTCCATCTGTTGTAGTCACTCAACTCTGAGAGCTTCTGAAATCACACACTAACCATTTTGTCAGCAATTCTGATCTCTCGCTATAATAAAGTTAGGTAGGATTAAGCCATCTTCAAAAGGCAATCCATCTCATCCAGTGATAGTAAATCTGTGACATGCCACAACATTTTGAGTGAGATGCCACTTTTTATCAACACCTGAAAACAACTATTCTCAAAAGCACCGCCCCATTCCTGCATGATTTTTGGAGGTTGCACGAGAATGGGATGTGCTTTCATTTGGCCTCCAAAAGTTACATGGCCTCCAGAGCCTTTGAAAGTTGTGCAAGAATGGGGCGTGCTTTCACACAGTTTCAGAGATTGCATGGAAGAACATTCTTCAAAGCCGCTTCAAGAACAAACAGCTTGTGTGACCTAAGCTATCTTGGGTAGCCTGCAGGGCCTCTCAAGAAAAAATGAACATTGCCTCAAGGTCAGTTGTGTGTGGCAGATACTGTGAATCACACACATGACTGGACTGTATTTTTTAAAAAAATAAATGAATGTGTAAAGAATTATTTCTCTTTTGTTTCGATGTGTGTGTGCGTGATACACCAGCAGTCAAGTTGGGCATTTTTAGAATTTTTGACAAGCCAAGCCCAATCACTGGTCTAATCTCTAGCATAGCGTACTGACAGAAAGTTACAGCTGGAATTAGTGTCACACTAAGATTATTGACCTTCCTACATCATTCCTCAAAATTAGTATACTTGCCAAGTCTAAAGAAGGCACCCCATGCCTGATGGTAAAGGAAACCTGGAAGTTACAACATGCACAAACTTGCAAAATGCCATTTATCAAGGATAATGAATTCTGCTAAAACATACACACACACACACACACATCCCATCTGCCCAGAAAGTTTTTATATTTAAAATAGAAATTTTTTTCAGCACAATCTTGTATAAGCTTATGACCACAAAGACTCAAGGCCGCTGAGCTATCCTTTCCATATCTTCACTACCTGTGTCTTAAAGCGAACACAAGAAGAACGTTAAAAATATATATTGCAGTGGAACTCTTGAGTCTGAGTGAGCTGTCATTTTAAGATTATCTCTGCTAGTTTCATCTCATTCTGCCATTTTAATATCTTCAAAATATAGCCTAATAAAAAACGCCTTTAAAACAGAATCTAGAATTAGGTTGAATTCAGTTGTCTTTGAATCTGGAAGCCAGAAAATCAAATCAGATTGTGACAAAAGCTGAATTTCCAACCTGGGGTAGAATGGGTGGGGTTTAAACTGTAGATTTTACAACTGTGTTTTTAATGCTTTATGCCACCTGGAGTCACTGTGTGAGCTGGGCAGCTATATAAATTTGTTTAATAAAATAAATAAATACATTCAAATCAACTCAGGTACCAGGCTTCAAACCAGCATTCAGTAGTATATTTCAGCTTTCCAGTCATTTTAGTCCCTTATTAGACAACCCATGTTCCTTTGGGTGATCCTTTCAGAGAATTTTTTTTATCAGATTCCTTAATGCCTTCAACAATGACAGAACTCCTAATATACTGCCTTCCAAGACACATACTTTCAGAGATCCATCTGCCTTGAACATCGCCCATTGTCAAACATCCGCACAGGAAATGTTTTCTGACATTTTATATTATGTCATAAACTGTTTTATGATAGTTTTATGTCAAAAGTTGTTTTATAAAATTTTTTGAATATCAATCCCATGGGAGTTATGGGTCCAGGAATTTGGACACATTCTGTAAGTTAACTCATTTGAGGTATCTTGGTTCAAAAATGCACCATTTTGCTTAGTAAAAGGTTACAGGAACAAGATTTGGCATTAACTGATTGAAGACTGTCAAATACGATTAGATTATACTATTACTTAATCTATACTATTAAAATATACTATTACTACTAGAGAAAGATAAAGTAATACAACAGTTTATTTGTCTACTATAGGGTAAAATCATCAAAGCCTTAACTATGTCGACGTTCCATAATTTAAATCCTAGGCCTTTTTCTTGTTGCTTTTCCAAGTTAATGGATCTTGATGGCCTTGGGAAGCAACTGAATCATATATTATTTTCTTTAGCTTGGGCTTCGCTGTTTTCTGCCATCTAGCTTTAGTCACACACTCATCATTTATATATTTCTTATTTATCACACAACCACATGAATAGTTGCACAATAAATTCAACTGAAATCTTGGTCATTGGGCGAAGTAGTTCACTGAACTACCACGATCCCAGCTCTCCCAGTTATGGTAGTTAAGTGACCAAGTGGATTGTTAAATGGAGTGCCCAGGCAGAGTGCACAGGCCTCCCACTATGCCCTGGAGGCCCAGGCTCTCTCCCTGCCCTATCAGGGAGATAAATAACAAGAAAGCTGGCATTTGTTAGCATTTTTGCCAGATTAAACTGTGGTCCATTCTTCCAGCATGCCAAGGGATTTCCTCTCTCGATGGGAAATTCCTCAGCATGCTAGAAGAATGGAACTCAAATCTGGTAAAACACTAGAAAATGTCAGTATTCTGAAAGGCTCAAAATAGTATTCGTCTGATAGTATTTCCCTTCTGTAAGGGCGGAAACATTTTATTTATTTTATTTATTATTTATTAATTTAATTTGTATACCGCCCTTCTCCCGAAGGACTCAGGGCGGTGAACAGGGCAATACATAATAAAAAACAAGATACAAAAATTAAAAAGTAATTAAACAGCAATGCCTGTAAATAAATTAGTACACATTAAAAAGTTAAGACCGATTTATAAAACCCAACCCCATCCCATCAGGCCAGGCCAGCTTGTTCAAAAAGGTAGGTTTTGAGATCGCGCCGGAAGGAGCGGAGATCAGGCGCCATCCGGAGCTCGACCGGAAGATGGTTCCATAAATCTGGCACGCCCACAGAGAACGCCCTCCCCCTGGGGGCCACCAGTTGGCATTCTTTGACCGGTGGCACCCTGAGGAGGCCCTCTCTGTGGGAGCGTACTGGGCGGAGGGAAGTTGACGCCGGCCGCAGGTGCTTGGCATTGGCATTCACTAGCATTTTCCCTTCCAGAGGTGAAAACACTAGCAAAAGCTAACATACTCACTAGTATTTTCCCCTCCAGAGGGGTGGAAACACTGGTATTTTCTAACTTTTTCCCTTCTGGAGGAGCAGAAATAATGATGTCCCTTCCAGAGGAGAAAACGCAAGCGAAAGCAAGCATTCTGAAAGGCTCAGAATGCTTGCGATTGACAGTTTTTCACCAGATTTGAGGTCTGTTCCTCTAGCACAAGGGACACGGTGGCTCAGTGGGTTAGGACGCTGAGCATGTCGATCAGAAGATCGGCAGTTTGGTGGGTCGAATCCCGAGTGCCACATAGCAGAGTGAGTGCCTGTTACTCGTCCCAGCTTCTGCCAACCTAGCAGTTCGAAAGCACATAAAAATGCAAGTAGAAAAATAGGGACCACTACGGTGGGAAGGTAACAGCATTCCGTGCGCCTTTGGCGTCTAGTCATGCCGGCCACATGACCACAGAGATGTCCTCGGACAAGCGCTGGCTCTTCGGCTTTGAAACGGAGATGAGCACCAGCCCCTAGAGTTGGAAACGACTAGCACACATGTGCAGGGGAACCTTTACCTTTACCTTTTACCCTCTAGCACATGTGAGGATTTCCTCTTCCTGTGTGGAGGGGAGGGGAAATACCTAAGCATTCTGGGGGAATAGATCTCAAATCCAAAGTCCCTTCTGTTTGCATTGATTTTCTGGACTTTCTTCCCCAATGGCTTTCTGAGAAAACTGGCAGAGGTGGTTTCAAATGGCGATCACATGATCACCAGGCATTTGGTAACTGGCCATAAATGCAAACAGGCTGCAAATACCCAAAATGCGGTCATGTGACTGTGAGGGGTGCACATGGCAAGACATTTTACAACCGTCAAAAAATGCTTTGTGTCTGTAAAGCATTTGTTCCAAGGCTATTGTGACTGTGAACAGTCATTGAAAAACTAGTTATAAGTCAACAACTATCTTTACTCTTACCTTGACACAATACAAATTTATTTAGTGGGGCAAGTTACGTTACAAAATAACAGATGCAAAAAACTGAACCATTAATAGCAATTTACACAGTAGGCAGATGTTCACAAACTTACTCTATGAATTTGCCCCAGTAACAGTACAATCTCCTCTTCCTGCTCGATCTTGTGGTCCTTTGCCAGTTACCCATGTTCAAAATCAGAGCACTTACATATCTTATTTTGCACTTTAATGAAGTAATTGCCTAGCAACTATACCAAGTAACCATACGCTGGACAGCTAACGAATGCCTTACTCACAATGGCCCTCTTTGGCCTTAACCATGCAAAGCAACTCAAAACAGGAAAAGAGAGGGATTCTACTATTACCAAAATTTACTTTTTATACAATGTTATAAAACCATCCAAATATAACATTTTTCACTTGATACAGTTCAGTGTAAATTTTTGAAAACATAAACACATTTTTTTAAAAAATTAATAATATCCAAGAATAGAAATTTAGGTTCAAGAATTAATATGGAACAAAAGGTGTGGATTGCTATATAGAAAGTTTCTTACCAAAATGGAGAAAGGGAGGGTAATTTCCTGACACGTAAGAAGGGAAACATGGCAAACAGGATAGGAAATAAATCTGGAAAGAAAAGTCAAGGAGACGTATATCTAGAAAAGATTTTGAACAAAAAAAAGTATCTTGCAGGAAAAATATGGCAGCATTATCTTCAATACATAATCAGGACATTTTTATTTTAGCAACATCCATTCAATTTCATTCAGGGGAAGAATCTATGCTATCTTTTAAAATATGCCAAATTGGTTCTGGGTGCATTTCTAACCACAATAGCTGTCTGGATCCATGACACTCTTTTTTTCAGAAGTATTGATTCAGTTATCTCTGAATAAAGAGTTAGATGACAGGGTTTCTTGATTTCTACTTATCAAAGTATTACATACATCTTCTAAAAGCATATCAAAGCTTTTCTGCTAGCATATGGATTCTTGATTCCTCACAAACAGAAAATTTCATTAGGCAAACTGAAGTCCTGTCCCATAGTACTGAACAGATCTCCATGCATATACACATCAAAAGTTTACAGAAATGAAGAACTCAAGTGTAAGTATTTTTTACATTTATCTCAACTTTAAAAAGTTGGACTTAACTAAAATGAATGCAACAGTACTCTAGCATGGCTCATTTATAATTTATTAATTGGAATGCCTTGAAGACTGAATTAGTAGGGATCATAAACAATATTAACAATACCAACAAAACGTTTACAAAAGTTACAAAGATATATTGTAGACTACAGAGCAAGGTTATATAACAGTTTAAGAATGAAAAGGAAATAGCATATTGTAATATGCAATGGGAAAATAGCAGGAAAGAAATGACTGAATGACATTTGATAGCAATCAATTATTAAAAACTATTCTATTGCATGACCCAAGTACTGATACCTCTACCCTGAGAATAATTAAAGTATTTAAATGTGGAATCTATATACTACCAACATTCTCATGTCTGTTTGCAACTTTGTAACCTTCAATTGGATGAAATTGGAGAATATACGGCAACAATTATTGAACCAAGGAACTGACATGGTCTAACTTACAGAATGCTGAGAGCCGTAACTCCTATGGAAATGAAATCTGGGAAAGTTGTGGCCGCTTCAGTGCCATAATACCAACGACAGTTCCCCAGAAACCCATAAGTTGTGTGGCACAAGGAAAGACTGTATTTCAACCCTGTGTTCCTCTGCCCCCTATGCCCAGTTGGCTGGTAGGAAGGCCCAACGAGTAAGTGGCTGTTTGGCTATGTTAAAAATAAGGCCAAAATTTGAAATCTCTTAACAGCGGTGGCAGAAAGGGAAGGACGAGGGATTGACTCTTGAATAGCTGCTGACAAGGTAGGACCAGCTGGAGATTTCCTCAAGCCTATATTCTGGAAAGAGGAAGGATGAGGGAGGAACTGATGTGCCTGCTGGTAAGGTAGGACTGGCTGGTGGGGGGGGCACTGGCATTGATTTATGAGCCCTCTTCCTCCCTGTAGGGAGGGGATCCTTGGGCACACACCAGAATGGGGAGCAGGGGTTAGGGTTCAGTTTATCTTGTGGTCTGCGACTTTCTTGGCTTCCCCTCCCCTCAGCAGTGGCAGGCAATTCATTGGATCAGCTGAGGAGGAAGAGGAGGCTTAACCGGAGCTCTCCTCAGGGTTGTGAGGTAAAGGGAAACTGTGCAAGCCTATATTGTATGTGGAAAGACTGACCCAATGGATCATGGGTTGTCTAGTATTCTTTATATATAAATGTTGTATGGGAATGAGGCCTGTTGCTCTATTCCTCTGAAACAGGAATCTTTCTCCAAAAAACATGCCTACCACAGGTGCCGTGGCACATCTACAGGGAGTCCTCGACTCATGGCCATGATTGAGCCCAAAATTTATGTTACTAAGCATATTTGTACCACTTTACGACCCTTCTTTACACTTGTTAAGTGAATCACTGCAGTTGTTAAGTTAGTAACATGGTTGTTAACTGAATCTGGTTCCCCCATTGACATTGTTTGTCAGAAGGTCACAAAAGATGATCACGTGACCCAGGGACGCTGCAACCATCATAAATACGAGTCAGTTGCCAAGCATTTTAATTCCGATTGCGTGACCATGAAGATGCTGCAATGATCATAAGTGTGAAAAACGGTCATAAGTCACTTCTTTCAGTGCTATTGTAACTTTGAATGATCACTAAATCAACTGTTACAAGTTGAGGACTACCTGTACATTTCACCTTAAGCTCAGTTGGAAAGGACATTATTGGGGTTCAGAACGGAAGAGAGCAATCCAGTCGGGTGTAGAGAAAGTCAGAAACCAGAAATATTTAGTGGAAAAAATTAATATTTACACTACTGCTCTATCATGTCCTTTGTACATATTCAAATTCAATTAATATATGCATATATCAATATAAATATACCAAATATAAAATATAATATAAAAATTGGTATATATACCAAAATTATTCGTTTTTTCCAAATATTAAATCAGATTAAAAGTATACTGCAAATATGTACAAATCAAAAGGTATCAGCACTATTGCTAAAGTAGCAAAGGATGTGTGCCACTGACCCTACAGAATGCATGCACATAGCAGCAAATCCTTTAAAATGATATTCTAGTAATCTAAATGGAAGTTTTATAGGATTGTCTTGTACAAAAATTGTTTCACTAGGACAAACTATATATGCAGTACATGGGGGAGGGAGAGGGGGAAAGGAGGTTGGAAAAGCAATGTTTAAAAACTGAGCAAAAAAATCTATATCCCTATACCCATTTAGAAATATAAATGCACAGATATAGAAAGATATACTATGTACCACATCTCTTTAAGACAACAGATGATTTATTTATTTATTTATTCATTTACTGGAAGCTCTGTCTCATAAAGTGATGAAAGAAGTTGTTCGCATGATTCTCTACAAACCCTTTTTAAGCTTGTCCAGGCGAATAGGGTTTTTTGAATCCAACGATATACAAAGACAACACTGTTGCTTACATCTCCCTGGATCGCTCTGGGAGATTCAGGTGCCCTCTCTACACAAGCATCCTCAACCAGGCTGTCAGTCATTTAAACTGCAATGGTCAGAAATATCCCATAATTTCAACCCTACATGAAATACTCTATGCTCTGGAAGTTAGGAGATTTTTAGTCCCCGTTCTTTACCCAACCAAGCATAAAAGGGATAGCTAGCTTTGATACATCAAGAACATTTGCATGCCCAAATAACAAATTTATCTTTTTTTATACTGGACAGTTCCCTTTTGTAATTTTAAAATTTCAACTATTAAAATACCACAATCTTAGATGGCTGTATAAAAATCATCTTTTTATTGCTTCAGGCTCAGTGCTACAACATATTTTTATTTTTATATGGTATTGAAATTTACTGCACTTTGAATAATAGCATCCTATATCAAACAAGAGTAATAATGCTTTTCTATTTGATTAAGTTGCTATAAATACTTACATTTTTCTTTATTTCGTTTAAGGCATAAACTCTGATGGAATTTATGATTGATGAATAGCTGTGAATGTCCCTCCAACCTTTAGAGTCATTTGTTATGTTCAAATAAGTAAAGGCCTCTGAAAGAGCTCATTTCTTCCTGTCCTATTTTATGAACTTACAGATAGTCCTCAACTTATGACTAGTCATTTAGTGACCTTTCAAAGTTCTAATGTCCCTATTGGGAGGGGTACTCGTGGCCCGGATTTGAAATTCTGATGTTTGGGGGCCCTTCACAGTCATAGCTAAAACCTGGTATTTACTTCCAGTTTTCAGCAAAACTGTGCCCAAAGCAAACCATTGGTTCATTTAATGACATTATTTGCTTTACAACTGCAACATTCACTTTACAACTGCCACAAAAAAGGTCATAAAATTGGGTTGATTATATGACCAATCTGCTTTACAACCACCCCAAAGTTACAACCATGATGGGCAGGTTCGAAGACTAACTGTAATTCAAAGGCCACCTGTAATTGGACATGAAATATGGAACCTCTACATTAAAATGGGTTACGCTATTTCTGACTGTTTGAAGGGAGAACATCTGAAACCAAAAACCCTTTTCTACTGGCCCATGGTGACGCAAGAGTCTCCAGAATTTGAAAAGGAATTGTATATGGTCTTTCCAGTTGTGCATGCCAGAATTCTAAAAGCTCTTCCTATTAATATGCAAGAATATAACTCAAAAGGGGGGGGAGAGTATATTTGTGTGTGATGTACTTGTGTGACCTCCTTGACCAAATTTGGGTACATTCTGTTCTTGCAGAAAAATCAGTATGTTGCTTGATTGTCTAATGATCACACCAAGTGTTTCTGAGACCTGCCTGATTTACAATTACAGATAAAATGCTGAAGTATAACGGAAATTATCTTTAAAAATAAGACATGTTAATTGTAATTAAAGAACATACATCCCTCATCCTGATCACTAAGGCTCAAAAGCTATTTCCTCAGATATAACAGACAAATGAAAATATCAAAAGGCCCCAAGTGAAAAAGAATCTACAACAGTGATTGTAAAAAGAAACCAGGCTTACGCTAGTATATAGTAACTATGAAAGAAGCTTCGTGATTTGCTTCGGTATTCTGATTTTGCTTTGCTTCTGTTTGTTTCTCAGATACCAATTTATTCTGCTCATTTCTGCAGACCCTGATATTAGCACAAATTATTGTAATACAAAACCTGTGAATTATTTTAAAAAACCATAAGATATTGTAAATTATTCCTGATAAATTTTATATGTATTGAACTTTAACAAAATAGATGCTTGATACCTTCTTTTGAAGCATAATAAAATAACAGGAGAATGAGTTCTATAATGTGAAAGAGCTTATGCTAAGGATTCTCTTTTTTTAAAAAAATGCATAATGTAAACATTATTTTTTCCATTATCAGTTTGAAACTTGTAACGGGCATAAGCATTCTCAACAATATACAGTGCACCTCATTTCAGCTTTCCAAGTATTGGAATAAATAAATAAATTAATAAACAAACACATTCCAGAAACCTGTAGAGTCTATTTTTAAATAGTTCCAGAAATCTGAGGTAGGGAAAATCTTCCAGTATTTTTAAAAATTAATATTTATTATGCCATAAGCAAGACATAGACCACATTTGGAGTTGGTGGACACATCTAGAATTTTGAATGGTCAGAAATATCTGCCATCAAGAATGGAAGCAATGGCGGATAGAAGATTTCATTTATCAGAAGGCAAACTTCAGGGTACTCTTTTCAAAGCAAGAGAGTATGTCTCCAGGTAATGCACCGTGATGCAACCATCCATTATTTCCATTTTCTAACAATGCCTAAAGGATCCTTAAAGGTACTCACAAGCATTCTTAGGATTAAAGAATAATGCTAAAGGTAAGTACTCTGCTTTGCTGCAAGACAGCTTCCTCTTTAAATTTCCCACTAAAAGTAGAGAAAAAAGTATGAAGGAATTCTGAGGGCCATTAAGGAAAGTAGTTTCAGATAACTGATACCTATAGGTCCTCTGCTACCAAGCCTTACCACAGAGCTTTCCTACAACAGAATCCACCGATAATAAAGTATTCCTAGCTGAAGATGTTGTTTATTCTTTGTTGTGGCTTATTCTAATACTGTGAAGCAGAAAATTGAGATTCATTATGTACACATTTCAAACTTACCTATTTCTTTCAAGTTCCGTAGTGCAGCTGAGTCTACCTCTACTGATTTTGATTTCAATGGTAACTGTTCAGAGTCTATCTTTGGTTTCACGGCTGGCTCAATTTCAGACTTTGGCCTCCAGGATGCAATTTCCCCATTTATCCTATGTTCAAAAGTTAAGTGATTTTATCAGCAATTAAGGTAAAATAAAACATAACAAAAACTACATATACTTTTACAAAAATTACATGCGTTCTTCAAGAATCCAGTTCCCTCAAATTGTGGGCTGAGATATAGGCAGAGATGCACAGAATTTTTGCTCCCTTCTTAAATGCAGGTTCCCTCCTTCAGTTCTCTTTTATCTGTTACTACAACTCATGATTTGCACACTCAGCAATCCATAGTTTCAACATACACTTGGGAATTGAAGTAAGGACATTATCTTTCACTACTCCACGTGTCCGAGCAAATAATAATAAGGAAAACAAATTGAGATGGGAGAAACAAGTGTGAATGTAAAAACCTACAGCATGTTCTCCCAATCTCAAAAGCATCCTTTGGAAGGACAGGGTTATAAAAGGTAAATAAGGATGTCATAATACTTTGCAATATAGTTACAAAGAATTTCAAGCACAAAATTTAAGAGCCTTGGTGGAGCAGTGGGCTAATGCCTCCTTAAGTAACACCAGCTGCCTGCAATTAGTGCAGGTTCGCATCCCACCAGGCTCAAGGTTGACTCAGCCTTCCATCCTTCCGAGGTAGGTAAAATGAGGACCCAGATTGTTGGGGGCAATTAAGCTGACTTTGTAATAATGCCGCTTGGGGGTGTGTGTGAAAGCCCTAACAAGCAGGCATATACATAGAATGAAGGCTACTGCTAAGCTTTTAAGCCGCCCTGAGTCTTCGGAGAAGGGTGGGATATAAATAGAATTAAAATATTAAAAAATATTAAAATAAAATAAGATACTTACTTAGAAACTGGTGGTTGCAAAACTGTCTTATCTGGCCATTTTGAAAGCAACACCCCAGCTTTTAATAGGCTGTTAGTCTTGTTTGGAGGGACAGGCTTTTTTGGTGGTACTCGGGGAGCCACTGGTTTAGATGTCTTCTGATCCAACACTGGTTTTTCATCTGAAGCAGAGCGAGTGAATAACATTTACCATTAAAAAATGCAGAAATAATTTATAAAAGTTTCTTGCATGGACATAGGCAGTTCTGGACAAATACCCCAATTTGCATTCTGGAAGCAATTTCAAATAAGACTAAGACAAAAACAGCGCACAGTTGAATCAAAACCAAGAAATCTTCCTTCCTTCCTTTAGTTTAGTTTCTCAGGTTCATACATTTGCAACGGACTCTTTTTAAACGGATACAAGTGGAATCCAGCATGTTATTCATAAACTCTGTAAAATGTTGAATTCCCTGGGCCACAGGATTCATGAGCAAAGTTTTTTTGCAGAAAAGCATGAATTTATATTCTTTAGAATGTATGAGAGCCAGTCTGATCTAATGGTTAAGGCACCAGGAAGATGTGAATTCTAATCCTATCTTTGGCATGAAAGCTGGCTGAGTGGCTTTGGGCCAGTCACTCTCTCCCAGCTCAACCAACATCATAGGCTTGTTATGGGGGAGAATAGGAGGAGCAGGGAATATTAGGTATATTCACCATCTTCAGCTATTTATAAAAATAATAAAAATAGGGGGGAAAAACTCTAACAAATCTATTTTGGATGGAGTTTAAATTTCATTTTACTGCCAACAACATGAATTTTACATAGCATCTACATCTCTTGTCTGCTTCACAAAAGCTAGCTATTTTTAATCTACATATGCCTGTAATATTACACTGAATGGTATTTATAGTTAGTGCTTGCTACTTCAGGGATACACATTGTAGAATTTGTAAAATTCTACAAATATTATTTAGCTCTTTTCTAATCACCTGAATCATATGCATATATTCATACTAAAGTTGCTTTGTTTTAAACTACAGTCCTGAAAATTTATGTTTTTAGTATCATCTTACCTTTTTCTTCGTTCCTGAGATGAGGAAACTTCTTCTCCACAGGTAGTAGATCAGCCTTAGAACCTGCAGATAGAGCCAATATTTAAAAATCACACTGCTTTAGTAGAGAAATTACTGTATAATTAATAACTAAAATGTATTTTACATCTATCAAATATGTGGCAGAAATAGAAATCTATTTAGAAGTGCTGACCAGCATAGGAATGTTAGTCTTTAAAAACAAGAATTGTTTCATGGCGTAGCTTTTTAAAACTTACACAACTTATCATTAAAAGATATAGGGGGAAAAAGTTACACACTATTACAAGGAAGTACCATATGTTCAGTATTGTCTCATTTCTATTTATAGAAGTCATGAATTTATAAATAAATAATTGTATAAATAGGTCATAATTAATGAGTCTGAACAGTGCACAATTTGATTGTGATTTATAAAATGATACTAGGCTGCATTTAGTGTGAACCAAAATTAGCTAGTACAAGGCTAGTGCACCTACAGTTGTGACTAGCACGTGAGCTGCTACCACTGAGATTACAGATGTGAATCTTTGTGTGTGAAAAATAGAGAAGAGGAAGTTTTCTACTCAGAAAACGCTCATTTTGAAGAACTACAGCAGAATACAACAGATATCATGTATACTTTGGGAACGGGTTTATCCTCTTTTACGGTTATATGGTATTTCATTAATAAACATAAAAATATATTTAGAATTTTTAATTGTCAATTTCTGTTGAACTGGAACCAATTACCTTATTTTCCATGCAACTATTACTTTGAATACTGTAGTGGAATCCCATTTCATGGGCTTTGTTAACTGCACTAATCGAGACCTAAGTATCTGTATGTATAGCAGAAAATGATGGCTCACAAGATGCCACATCATTGTTTCCAATAATAAAAACTGTCTATGTTTCAAGACACTTTGGGTACGAATGGATTTCATCTGATAGGCAACATGTTAGAAAGCAATAATTCTGATTGAGATTATTTTTTTCACTCAGAATATATTAATAATTTCCAATCAACTACACTCTCTTTTGCAATGATGGTCTAATTCCAGTCCTTTGGAACCGCTTACCAGCTGAAATATGGATGGCCCCCGACCTTCGCTCCTTCCGGCGTGATCTAAAAACTTATCTATGCGAACAAGCCGGCCTGGTCTGATGGGTTTGGGGTTTTAACATTGTTTTTAACTAACTTACTACATTGGTCACAATCATTTAACTTTAAATCTTGTATCCTGTATTCTTATTTTTATTGCCCTGTACACCGCCCTGAGTCCTTCGGGAGAAGGGCGGTATATAAATCAAATAAATAAATAAATAAATCAAATAAATAATAAAAGCCTATCAGACATACCTTGACCTTTTGCAGGAGGTGGTGGTTTCTTTGGCTTCTGCAAAGAGGACAACATATAAATAACTAATATTCATTCCAAGTATTTTCCTGAATTAAGACCCAGAAGACCACAGGTATTCTCAATGACTCCATTGTACTGTCTATAGGGTTACAAATAGATCTTTAGGCAGTCCAAAGTTTTTGAAAATGATCAGGAAAATGATTGCTGGGAAAGCAG
The DNA here is from genome assembly GCF_947247035.1 of Vipera ursinii. Taxonomy (NCBI): domain Eukaryota; kingdom Metazoa; phylum Chordata; class Lepidosauria; order Squamata; family Viperidae; genus Vipera; species Vipera ursinii. Next base: position 190,982,725 of record NC_139512.1, read on the forward strand.
AGGAGGCAGAGAATAAACAACTAGTTCTCTTTCTCCTCTATTTTATTTGCTTATCTATCAAAATTGTATGCCATCCATCTTGCCAAAGGAGACTCTTCTTTCTCAGAAATCTCTCATTCTACATAAGCAGAAGTTTTATTACTAACCACTTAGAAATAAGAGAGTATCTGTGAAGGTAAGATTAATGTACAGGTGACTACTGTTAGCTACACTTCTCCAGAAAAAGGTGCAACTGACATGGAAGGTTAATTGAAAAAAATTGTAGGCATCCAGGAACAAAACAACAATGAACCCAATTTTTCAGGTTCACTGAATTGTATCTACAATAACAACTAGAGACATGACTGAATTTAAAAAACAAAACAAAACTTCTAACACAACATTCAGAACATTTCCTGGGCCTTGTCTACAATTTGCTGGTGAAATACAATTAAGAAATTGAGCAAGTTAGACTGATCAAAAGAGCAAGAATTTGAAGACAACATTTTGCCCTTAGCGATTCTTCTTTTTTTTTTAATCTACAGTCTGACATTATCAAGGCCATTTCACCTCTAACTTCAAATTGCTTTTAAACCCTTAACTAGTATTATACTTGATACCAGATCCTGGATGAGATTACCCTGAACTTCTCTGATTTGATTATTTTTCATTTATTCCTTATTCCTACTCTACCACCTGTCTCTGGGGTACCTGTCAAAATTTGCTCAGGGATCTGTTCTGTAAGTTTGTTAAAGTCATTTATAGAATTCCAAGTATACAATGTGTATTGTAACACCTTTCCCAAATGCTCCTCGTCACTACTTGTTTTTTACATATGTACATTATTCTGTATGCTTTAGAAAGATTTCCGTAATCCCGTCACCACACCTTCTGATAACCCAAACACACAGTTCAAGAGTAACACATAGCCAGGAAGAAAAATTAAATTATTATGAGTTTAATTTTGCTGAGGGTTTTAAGGATTTTAAAGATCCAAGCCAGGATCTTTTTTTGAATTAAAAATATTTCAGAGCCAAAAATGAAAATACTAACATTACATTACATACATTACATGCATCACTTTGGGTTCACATTTCCAAAAGAAGCTTCAGAGTGATGGGAGTGCAAATGAGGCATTTGTCTGCATGACCTTAAAGCAGTGCAGAGCCTTTGTTTTAAGATGCTGAAGGGAGAGGTTGCATCCATGGCCCTGTATATTTTGAAGCACTTTTTGGAGATTGAACTTGAAGTGCTGAACAGTTCTAGTAAGTGTTTGTCTCAATCCCATTTTCCAAGATCACTTCATTGCTCTTCATAACAGATCTATGAGAAAGGTTAGGCCACATGATAATGACTGGACCAATGTCACCCAAATAAGATTTCTCCAAAGAGCTCCATTTTTATGGCAATGTTATATTAACAGAACAATTGCAAGGCCAAAAAAATTAAATGAGGAAAATGGAATGTTGAATTATGGAAAAAAAAATCTGGGACAGCCTATTTATGGATCTATAAAACAAACTACTTGGTTATTAAATCAGCTTTTTAAAGAAGAACTATAACTTTTTAAAAACTGCAATAAGTACTTACAGGGAAATCTTTATCAGATTCATAAATCTGAACTGCAAAGTTATCTGGAAAAACTCCTTCTTTACCATTAAGAAAGCCTCTCCACCATCCTTCCTCCCCAGTGTCCTAAAACAAAATTACTAAATGTATATTCATTTTACACAACATATAAATTTTCAGACTTCATCATCTGCCCACCCAGTTTACATTAAGTTGCAGTTTTTTTAGAAATTGAGTCACATATTGCAGTAAGCCATTACACGTGTGCTAGTTTTCAAGACTTAATATGGGTCATGCACATGATCACTGAATAAACAAGAATTTGCTCTTGGACCATAAACCAGCTTGGAACATGGTTTGATGTTAGCTTATTGGCTGCAAATGTTACTTTGCAAGAAGTGCAAATGATTATGCATACTTTGTACTTCCTGGTTTCATTTTTTTTTGCCATAAGCATATCCTTGCAGAAATACAATCTAAAACTTATGCATAGAATGAAGAGATAAACAAGGAATAGGTGAAGTACACAATGAACAGTTTTGCCTGCCTACAAATCTAAGGCCTGATACGTGTTGGTTTCTTTGCTTTTGACTTGAGTGATGTATGAATCCAACATGGCTTGGTCAAAAACCATGATTTAAAACTACCCTCTTTTTATTGGTATGCTTAGCTATAAAATGTTCATCATAGATGTGGTAAATATTATGTTGGAAGGTATCTCGTGATAATTAATGCCAAGCCAATGCTTTATTCTGTTAAGTAACTTTCTGTTACTTGATCTTTTCCTTCTCAAATGTTAAAACGAAACGGCTGACCAAAAATTTCCTTTGATAACCATTTCTAATTCAGTAAAGGATCGTGTTGGAACTCTTTCAATATGTGTAGAATCATGAGTTAGAAGAGATCTCAAAGGTCATGTAGTCAAATCTCCTGCTCAGCATAGAACTGCTAAAACAGTTTGGAGAGATGGCTATCCAGCCTGTATGAAGACTCCACTGAACATATCATACCACTTCATGAGGTAATATGTGTACGCATGCTGTATAACTACGTACGTTTATATGCACACATAGATAGCCCTTGTTTAAGAACTGTCCACAGTTATGACAGCAATGAAAAGCTATTAATGTTCACATTTATGACCGCTGCAGGTCTGTAAAGCAAAGGAAAGTGCACTTTCACTTAGTGACTGCTTTGCTTAACTGCGTTGTCAGTCCCAGTTGTGATTACTAAACAAGCATTACCTGTAATGCCTTAGCTTTTCAAACATTCTTTCAGCTCAACTCTTGTTATTGAGTGTAACTATATTACCAGTGTGGGATATAGTGGAAACTTTCTAGAGAAGCTGACATATGAGAGGGAATGAAATGTGTGTAAGTAATAAACAATATTGGTGTGAGGATTCAGCCTTGCTTTACTCCTGATTTTGTTGATGTTGCTTCAGTGAGCAATCTACATAAATCTATTTCATTCAGGTAAATATAACCGAAGAGAATTGCTGCAAAAGATACAGCAGATTGTTATCTATGCTAGTTAACTAATTTCATCAATAACCTACTTCTATTGAGTCAAATATGCAGACAAATTTGTAATTGCTACATTCAAAGGTTTTGTAGTACTGCTCTCATACGTAGAAGATAAAAAGAAAACCTGACAATTGTCAAACATGTTCTGACCCTTCCTGAAATCTACTTGTTCATTATAAATAATCTTGTTAATCTCCACCCCGTCTTCCAGTTTGTCTAATACTGTCTTGACATAAAATTTAACAGGAATATTTAAAAGGCTGATTGGTCACTAATTCTTGGGATTTTCCTTGCTTCTTTTTTATGATATAAGTGTTAATATATCTAGGCTACAGCCCTCTAGATAGGTTCTGGCCACAGAAAATATGCTTTATGACCTGTACTCAAAATTACAACCATTGCACTACTTCTATGGTCACGTGATCACAATGCTGGCACTTACGACCAGTTGCAACATCATGCAGTCATGTGATCATGATCTGCAACCTTTTTTTGCTAGTTTCTGGCAAAAAACAGCAAAAGTCCATTAGGGAAGCTGAATTCACTTAATGACCATGGTAAACATGGACATAAAATTGGATCCAATCATGTCATAACTCATATTTATGACCACCATGACTTACAAGAGAAATTCTGGACCCAACTGAGGTTGTAAGTCAAGGACAGATATTTAAATATAAATAACTTACCTTATTTATTATTTGGATAATATCCCCTTCCTTAAAATTAAGTTCATCCTCATTAGTACCTTCATAGGCAAACAAGGTTTTGCAGTATTCTTTAGCTTAAAGGAAGGAATGAAATTTGTGAATACTGAGCACATTCCAATGGTTGTTGCTTGAATACAAACATCTAAATTTTATAATAAGTAATTAATGGGGAGATCAGGTGTCACTTAAAGTGGAATGTTTATTAAATCTGAATGGGATCTTGCACATGCATATGTGAATTGAATGTTGTGCATATGTATTTTATGGATTTTATGCATGCATATTTTACACATGCACAAAATCACTTATAGGATTATGGTAATACATATACAGATATGAATCACAGAAAGATTCTGCTCATTGTATTCACAGTCCACTAAACCAAGATTACTTCAGTCCAAGGTTTACTATAGTTTATGTATTTTATCTGTATTGCTTTACCATGACATATGGCACATTGCTATTAATAATTTAAAAGCTATGCTAGTAAAGGATACAGAATCACTCCACAAAATCATTAGGATGGGACAGGAAGAGTATGTATTTGACCTTACCCTTGTTATGAGCAATTGAAATAAGACAAGGAATTGGCTGAGGAATAATAGCATCTAAGTTATTGAAATGATTGACTGAAGTCCTCAGTTCAGAAAAGGGAAAATCTAACATTCTACTAGATAAACCAAGATTTATAATGGAAAATTATGATTACGTTTTTACTACATGAACTATCTGACAAGTTGCTTTGATGCCTTGTCATGCTTAAGGTATTCTAGCTGTGAAGGTAGGATTCTAGCAGTGTGGCAGGATTACACTACTCAAACTCAGTGAAGTCAAATGGAAATTACTATTAGGATATATATTCCTCGCCCAGGTTGTGAGAATATTTTCTTCAAAAAGCCAGGAATAAATTATCTGCCTTTTGACAAATAGCTTTTTTTAATCAAATAGTTTATATTTAAAGATTTTAAAATTAAAATAAAGTAGATATAAAATCATACGTTTTTGTTTGCTTTCCGTTTCTATTTTTGCTATTTCTGTTGCCATTTCTGATTTTGTTGTGCCAGGTAGTGAGGTTACTTTTGGTCCAGATGGAAGATTAGGTAATGGCTACAGAAGAACATGGAGATAAAAACAAGAATTAGGCAATTGCCAAATGTATTTTAATTTGTGATCTCTGAATCAGCTCAGAAGAATAAATTGTAAGTTATAAATCTTACAGAACAAGAATAAAAGATTTATTTTCAATGCATTTAAATGCAATGAAATATATACTGCTTCTAAATGAAAATATTATCAATCTATTAGAAAGACTAATAATAGGCTGCAAGTCAAAGTATATTTTATTTAGGTAAAGGTAAAGGTTCCCCCACACATGCGTGCTAGTCGTTTCCAACTCTAGGGGCCGGTGCTCATCTCTGTTTCAAAGCCGAAGAGCCAGCACTTGTCCGAGGACGTCTCCGTGGTCATGTGGCCGGCATGACTAGACACCAAAGGCGCACGGAACACTGTTACCTTCCCACCGTAGTGGTCTGTATTTTTCTACTTGCATGTTTACGTGCTTTTGAACTGCTAGGTTGGCAGAAGCTGGGATGAGTAACAGGCGCTCACTCTGTTACGTGGCACTCGGGATTCGACCCGCCAAACTGCCGACCTTCCGATAGACAAGCTCAGCATCCTAACCCACTGAGCCACCGCGTCCCTTATATTTTATTTAGATATAATCTATTTTCTGAGCCAGCCTTCAGATTTCTGTGGATATCAGCTCATCTTCTCCAAATTTAGCACATTAACGTGTTTCATCTTTATTAGCATTCCATGTTTTGTCATTAGATGTTATTAATGGGTATTAAAGTTTCAACACTACTGGAATAACAATAGCTTCATCTAATGACAGATGGCAACATTAAATATAAGAAATCATACAAAACAGACAAGGCAGGACAAACCTTTGAATAACTGGAAGGAAATTACACACAGCAATAAAACAAAACTCTACTACCTGCAAAAGATTTCTAAAGTCTGTTTTGCAAATATTTTTATATTAGAAACTACAATTACTCCTGCCAAAATATATATACAAACAGGTAGGTGTAAAGTGTTTATATATAATAAATCCCAATAATACACACAAAGACGTAACATATTTTAAAAAATAAAGAGATTACATATAAGAAGAAAGTATAGATCAAATGGTAGATATGTCTATACATGGTTGGCCATAATGTTTAAAAAGTTCAAGTATCCTTTAAAAATTAGCTTGGCTTGTGATAAAAGTTACAACTACAACATAACCTTTCCCCAAACGGATTTTGAGCAATGGAAGCACAACTACACAAGGGATGTAGAAGCAAAAAGCCTTTACATACTTTTATTATCAGCTGACCCAATGATGCAATTAAGTCCATCATTTACAGAACAGCAATCTGTACTGCTTGATGTACCCAACAAATAGTCAGACTAAGCGAGTGCTTTCACATTTCTCCTTCAAATTTTGAAAAATCTAGTCATCCTATGGAAGATTCCCACCCATCCCCTGCCATTTCTACTGCCATGCTCATGTACTATTTTACTGGTATAGACATGAAAAGGCATTTGGAAGCTTTTGCTTTTTAATGACTTATCCATCCAATTTGCCTGACTCCCAATGAGTTCTTTGCTGCAGCTTGCCCTACTCTTGAAACCCCATAATCTCTTTTCAAGTATGATAGTTTTCAAATGATAATTTATGCAGGATTTTTTTACTGTAGCTCACCTTTAACTAAGAGGGAAAAGTAGGCATACAGCAATCTCTCACTTTATTCCTTAGCAACTTAAAAGGCGGTTTGGGCTAAGAGTGATTGTGACAAAGTTAGTGAGCTTTTGTGGCTAAGGATGGACTAGAACATGTTTTCCCACTCCTGGTCAAACAGACCATACTGGCTCTCAAATTTTCCCAAATTATACCTAAGAATAGAATTTTAAAGATCTGGAGAATACAGTAAACTGCTTAATGTAAAAAGGTATCAATGAGATGGTGCATTGCACCCATTACTGCAGAATGTTACTGTGAAACTTAAGAAGAGGCAGAATAAACTTCATCAAAAAACAAAACAACTTTGTTTTTACAAGTGCACAAGGTACCAAGCTTTTTATCACAACATATATAATTGCTCCATTTTGAAACATGTATCATTTAGGCCCATTACCTTATCTTGCTTTTTTTCTTCTGAATCATTACTAGACAATCTCGGCTTAAGTTTTACTGAGCCTTCTTTGAAAATATCTCCAAACCCAACTCCTCTGATTTTCTTTGGTTGTGCTATTTGTGGAGATTCGCTACCATTCCCTGGTGAGGTTGCAGGAGACTGTGGTCCATGAAAAACAGATTCTAAAAATGGAAAAACTAGGTTAGCACTTAATTTAAACTGGACCCCCCTAAGTATGTGTTAGCACTGGGATTTTCAATGCAGGATCTTTGTAAATTCTATAGGAATATTAGTTCCATTTACACTGTCCTTAATAATATGTACATTCCCAAAAGAGTCAGAGGATTTAATCATAATAATAAAGTTGGAAGTGACCTTGGAGGTCATCTAGTCCAACCCCCTGCTCAGGCAAGAAACCCTATACCATTTCAGACAAATGGCTGCCCAGTCTCTTCTTAAAAACTTCCAGTGTTGGAGCATTCACAGCTTCTGGAGGCAGGTTGTTCCACTGGTTAATTGTTCTGTCAGGAAGTTTCTCCTTAGTTCTATGCAAATAATCTTCTAGAAGATTCAAAACCTTTCATTACTTATTTTTGGTCCCTTCAAGTGAGTTTTAACTCCTGATGACTACCTGGACATTTCCCTGCAGTTTTCTTGGCAAGGTTTTCAGAAGGGTTTGCCATTGTCTGCTTCCTAGGGCTCAAAAGTTAGTGACTGGCCCAAGGTCATCCAGAGCGCTTCATGCCAAAAACAGGACTAGAACTCAAAGTCTCCCAGTTTCTAGCCCAGAGCATTAACCACTATTGGTCTCATTTTGGTAGTTTATGTTATACTTTATTATAGAGACTCTTTGTTATGTTGATGTTTTAGCTCAACCATTTGTGTTGTATACAGCAGTCCTCAAGTTACGATGGCAATAGGGACTGGGGTTGTTTTGTTAAATGATGTGGTTGTAAAGCACATCAGGTGACAGCATCACTTAGTGGCAATCCTGGCAGTGCCAGTTGTCATTGTAACCCCAAGAAGTGCAGGTTGTTAAATGGGGAGCAGGTATGGAGGCAAGGAAGACCCAGTGCAGGCCATGCACAATCACAGGGAGGTAAGAAAGTGCAGCACTGTGCAAATGCAGGGAGGCCAAAGAAAGCAGGGCGTGCCACCATGCGAGTGTAGGGAGGCTGGGAAAAATACAGGGAGGCTGGGGGAAGCAGGATGATTGGTGAGAGCACAGGGGCCAGGGGAACCTACCAGAATGACATGTGACCTTCTCTACCAGCTGTCCCATTGACTTTGCTTGTGGGAAGCGAGTTGGTAGGTGGTGTAATGGCCGGTAGGTGGTGCAATGGCTAGAACTTCAAGGAACAGTTGTAAGCAGGGCTTTTTTTCTCATAGAATGCTCAGAACGGAGTTCCGGCACCTTTTTTGGATGGAACCTTGTAGGGTACTGTAGGCAAGGCAGGTTGTATGACGTGTGAGTTCTGGCACCTTTTTCTTTTACAAAAAAAGCACTGGTTGTAAGTAACACTCATTCAGCTTCATTGCAATTTCAAATGGTCACTGAACAAGTGATCAGTAAGTGCAGACTGCCTGGATTTTTAAATTTGGCTGGTCACTGACCCAAATAAACATTGGGTCATGTGGATAAAATGTGCTTTAGGAAACATCTCTTGTTTTCTGCCAGGCTCCCAGACTATTGTAACATTATTGAACCTCCCAGGGGAAGCAGCCTCCAGAAGTTTGAAGCCAAAACTTCCACAAGGCATAAATATGAAAAACTATCTATTCTGAAACAATCAGGGATGTTTTCACAAGGATGTTCTTGATCTCAACTCTGTCTCAGATCTAACGTTCAGGTTCCATTACATGGTGTTTTTATGGCTGTTACCCCAGAGCAAGGGAGGAAGGAAGGAAAGAAGGAAGAAATTGAGAAAACTTAAAAAATAAGTTTTTAATTTATTTTAAAAATCACAGTATAAATCCATAAAATTGTTATCAACAGGAACCATTCTCCCTATTACTTGTGTAAAGAAATGAAACACTAAAATGAGGTGAACAGATAATGATGACAGGAAGAGAAAACTTCACCATAACTTGTATTTTTCTACTCTTTGGTTGAACATGCTTTCAATCTGAGTATTAATAGTTTACATCTATTAAGACAAAATTAGGGATACAATTCAAATATTGTAAGATTAAAGATGTGGAAGCATTAAAATTATTTCCATAAATGTATATGTAAATTCTTAACATTCAAAATTTTACAAGACATAAAAATACTTATTTGACAGTATATGTAATACATCATGCATATACATTTCATTAGGGCCACTTAATCAGAGAGATATAATTTAATTAAAATTTCATTATCGTGGTTAAATCTGGTGGCAGACCATGCTTTTATATGTGGGTACAGCCAGAGCCCAAACTGAATGAAGTGATAGCCATAACTTCAATGTGATTTACTTCTCCAAGTGTGATTCTCCTCCCTTCCCAAGGCTGTACGTGACATGGAAGAAGCAAGTATTAATAACTGGAATTAACCTATTCAGGAATGTGGCTTGAAGACAATTCAGGTATAGGCTAATCACAAATGAGTGTATCCTTGGCATATGTAGTCAAATGTAGCAATACTTAATGACAATCACACTGTCATGACTGGGCTGCTGGTCAAAACAAATTTGGATCTCACTAAAACTATACAGTAACGTGTAATGAGGAACCTCATATCAATTCAAATTCTTCAAATACTTCCACACATTTAGCTTTGAGCAAATGGTATCTCTAAATAGACTGCTTGAGGTTAAACACCACATACAATTAACTAAAACTAATCTTTAATTGCACTCCATAGAAGTGATACTATTACTAATTTAGAGTAATAGCAATTTAGAACTGTCAACTTCAGAATGACTCTGTGAAGCACACACTTAAAAATAGAAAACAATTTTTAAAATTATATGTTTCTGAACAAACCATATTCTATAACCATGAAATAAAACTAGCAGGAGCTCCACAAACACCCTGCTCCAAGGCCATGCTTTTAAAGACATCCAGAACATCATCCAAATGTGGATCACTGGGGGAACAGCATTTCAGAAGGCAACCAGGCAAAGAAAACTATGGAAGATAGGTAGCCTCTCAAATATACCATGGAGATACAGATGATTGCTAGCCTCTTGGCTCTTTGGGCAAAAGATGTGAGTCCAAGACAACCCCAAATTGTTCTCTAGTGCAAGTCTATTTAAGACTAGGAAGGAAAGTCTCCAGGTTTGGGAAAATAAAAAAATGCACAACTACTCAGTCTTGACATAAGTGAGCCTGGATGTCTTCCTCTCCATCCAGACCTGCGTAAGTAATTCAGACACAGACACAGACACGGGACACTGAAGCATCACTTGGCTGGCTAGAAATGTACACCTAAATATCATTCACATATTGATGATGGATGTGATTGGGGTAAATTGTAGGGGTGCACAGAAAAATGATTTGCATTTTATTTATATAAAGGATTTGTATGGCTGTCCATCTTAAACAAATCTGGGCAGCTCACAACAGCAATAAAATCCCATAATCATAAAATATAACCATAAGTCCAAAAAATGGTCAAACAAAAATAATAACCTTAACCAGGCTTCCAGTTTTGCGCAGTAGTGCAGCAGCTGATGGATCGCAGGGCTCCACACCCTACGGCTGATTTTCTGCCTGTTAGGGGACCCTAAATGGGCCTCTTCACCCTGAAGAGGCGGCAAAGAAGGAAGTCCCGTGGACCACAGGGAGACAGTGGTCAACCCGATCATAAAATGAACAGAAATTTTTTGGAGATAAATGTATATTACTTTAAGAGGGATATGTATTTTAAGTAGTATATTATTTTCCTATTCTTTTCTCTCTTTCTTTTTTTTGTCTTTTTTTAAAAACTTTTTAAGACCTGAGAAATGTAAAAGTGTTGGGATGGCCTGTACAAGGAAAATAGATTTAAATACTTAAATGTAATTAACCCTGAGAAAATCTTAACCAGTAAGAATTGCAATTTTTGAGTGATCTTCAAGGGCAGAAACACATTGCAGTAATCCATTTTATTGATTTGTGCTTAGATTGTAAGCCGCCCTGAGTCTTCGGAGAAGGGTGGGATATAAATGGGATTAAATAAAATAAATAAATAAATAAATTTATGTCTTTTACTCTATTTTTTAAACACATGATCTTATTACTACTCTGTATCTTGTACTGCCTAATGGCCTATTAGCTAACCAGTAAAGTATTACACATACCAGACTCCAAAATTGATGAATGACATCTCCTGCAGCTTCATGTAAATGGTAAACAGAAGGAGAAAGCATCGATTCTTAAGGAATCCCACAGTTGAGGGGCAGAGGGCACAATCTTGGTTGGACTAGAAAGCCACCAAGGTCCCTTTCAGCCCTATGATTCTATGATTCCAGTCAATGCCACCTGGAACTGACTGCTGAGAAAAGGTGGAGAATCACCACATTACAGAGCCTTCGCCTTCTAAGCCCTACAGTTGGTCCAGAAGGACACCATGATCAACAGTATCAAAAGATACTAACAGAACAAAGAGAGCAAAGATGCATACAACACTCCATCCTGGCTCCACCAAATCATCAGCAAGCATGACCAATGTTGTCTTTGTTTTGAATCCCAGCCTAAAACCGACAGAAAAAAATCCAGATAATTAGTCCATCTTCTGATTGCCTGCATTTATTACCTGTGTCTTCTAAGTTTTCTTGTATTTCTCCATCATCTGTTATCTCTAGTTCTTTTACAAAGTTAGAAGGAAAAAGGCCTGTCTTGCCATTTAAAGTCCCACTCCACCAGCCTTCTTCCACCTGTGGAGAAAAATGAGGCTGGATTACCTCTAACCTGAAAAGAAAAGATGCTCACTGTTCTTACCATCAGAGCAAAAAAACCATCAGAGATATGCAGGAGTACATTGAATATGCAGAACTAGTACATATACTTAAACAGTTAGAGCTGGGGTGCCAAACTGCCAGCCCGCAGGCCAGTTGCATCATGCAGAGGCCGCGCCCACCCCAGGCTCCAGCAATGTGGAAAAAGTCACAATACATTGTGACACATCACGTGACACAGTGAGCTTGACACCCATGGGTTAGAGCACGTGAGGCAAGGAATAGTGATGTTGGACAAGGGATAAATCACTCACAAATGCATAGAAATTGCTCTACATAACCGTATGATACTAAGAAAACAGAGCAGTGGGTAATACCGCTCTATTCAACTTTATACTGAACATAAAACATGACCAAGATCCTTTCTTACAAATAACAAAGCAAAGACATTCTGGGCCAATGTCTTGCAACCAGTTTTTTATGGAGAGAGAAAATACGATGGCAGCATAAATTGGAGGAAAAAAGAACCACCTTTAGTTTTCTTTTCCCTTAGTCACTGACTGTAAGTTCTAAGGAGTTTAAAAACTACCGTAAGCAGGAAGTTTAGAAGGTAAGCTTGATGAAGACTCTAAGAAGGCTGAGAAAAGAATTGTTTCAATGGCTTGTAAGATTGGTAGCATATTTCTTTTTCCTGAGGTGCTTTTGAAAAATATGCAATACAAGTACTCCTCATTTAGTGAACATAATTGGCACTGGCAACTCAGTGGCTAAGTATTACGGTCATTAAGAAGAAAATTACGTGACTGCTTCTATGCTTACAATTTTACTTCAGTATGGCTTTAGCATTACTTCCCTGCCCTTTGGAATGCTCAAACCAGCACTGGAGTAATTACCAAGATGAGATTTAATGTTGGTATTTACATTCACTGGAGAGGGAGGGATTACAAGAGGGTAAACAGGCACACAATGGGGAATACACATGGAAAGGAATGTGCTAGCAGCAGCTGTCTGCCTAATGCATCTGTGGCTCCAAGTACGCATGGTTAGGAGGCAAACAAAAGCCCAAGGTGTGAAAATGTATTGTCAGTTGTAGGCAGCAGCTGGGAGCAAGATAATTAAGATAACAGAACTGAGCTTGTTAACTTGCAGTTAGAACCTTTTGGAGAAGCACTGCAGAAAAAAAAACAGCTCAGGAAGAGATCACTTGTTTAAGCAATCTCTTCACTCTGTCAGAGGGGAAGGAAAAAAAATGGGTCAGACACAGGACAATGTGTACTTACTATAATGGCAAACATGTGACCAAGACAAACATGTTGAAGACCGTCAGTGCATGCCTTGGTCACAAAGTTATTTTTTCAGCACCATTGTAACTTTGAAGTCACACAAGGCAGTTGGTAAAGATATTTATATAGAGTGAATTGTAGTCTTTTATCTTTTTCACAGTGAAAACAACACAGAAATGAAAATATCTAAAACAATTTTCTATTCCATTTATACTAATGCATGAACTTGAATTGGTTTCATATGGTTCTTATTTGCCCTCAGTTTTCTTCTTAGAACAGACCTGCAAGGTTAATTAAACTGGGAGATACTTTTAGGTCAGGATAGATATTTGGGTCTCCCTAGTCTTAATAGACATTGTAGAAGGAGAACTATATTAGTCAACGGCAGACAAAAATCCTAAGTGTGATTAGCAACTTTTGAGACTAACATATTTTTATTTAAAACTTTTGATGAGCTTCTCATTTCTAGTATTTTAATTACTACAGTAAATCTCTGTATAATAACATTATCAGATCTAACTTTCCTATTTCAATTTTTCAAAGTCCTTCAAGCATATATCATAAACAAGAACTATAATAACTGTCTAGTTAATTGTAAGATAGAAATCTTCAGTCATTGTCTTTTTGATAGTTTGGAACTGTAATAGCAAAACAGAAGTTTCTAGTGTTCAATTCAATTATGACTTTCAGATTTAATTTTTCACAAACATTCTTTAAAATACCTTACCTCTTCATTCATGTCTACAATGTCACCTACTTTCAGTTCTAACTCATCCTCATTCTGAGGCGTATATTCAAATAGAACTTTACACGGTCGCTTTTTTGACCCTGTTGATAATAAGAAAACTTATTCAAAATAAAGTTTCATTAAAGCATCAAGATTATATTGTTATGAAAGATACTTAAATGATAAAGAGTAGATGTAGAACGTTCACTGCTGTATAAAAGAAGTAAACTGATCTGTAATTCCTTTAAAATTATACATTTATTTTGGCATAAAATTTGTAGCACGCTATCCTCCCAGAGTGAACACAGGAATTTAGAATCTTTGGAAGCAAGCTGGGTACGAAGTACTGTAAAAAGGCTTCTGCTCCTGGCCTAAAGAGGTATCACCCTCTCTCCTGTGGGAAGAATCCAGAGAAAGAAATATTTTGGGAAATATTAAAAAGGCAGAATATATTTCCCCAAAGGGATAATGGAGAAGATCTTTAAAAAAAAGACAGAAACCAGCCCCCAGAAATCAGCCCAGCCCCTAGCCAGAAGCCAACTTTTAGAAATGCAAATTCAATAATCCTTTCAGCAAGATTGGAGCCTTCCAAATTAGGAAGACAAAGACCCTTAAAATCTACACACCCCACCCAAACTCTTCAGATAGGACATAATAGGATTAACCCAACAATACCAAAAGGGCACACTCAGACTCAGGTCAAAGTACATGACACAGGAAATACAAAGCCTCAAACAGAAACAGGAAACATCTTCAAGAGCTCCAGAAGGTATAAATCCCACCACTCTGCCCCATGTGGTCAGTTTTTTCCAGAGCCATCTTTCTGTCCGGCTCTCCTCTTCAATAAACTACAACCTTTCTAAAGCAGTCTCCATTTTGATTATTCCCGCCTTGGACTGGACCCTGATGAAGATTTTTCTTTCAATACTCCCCAACACCATGCTCTGTGTTGTGTTGAAAGAGTTGTGGGTGATTGTTTCCTTTTCCTTCAGAGAAGTTAACTCCATGCAGGATATATTCAGGAGCTTATCACTCCCAAATATTCAGACATGGAGAAAGGCACAATATACATAATGAAGGGAGGAACAACCTCATGTACATGGAAAGAATTCCTTTTTTTTCTGCAAGGAAAAAAGACTGAAGTAGAGTAGTACTTTAGGGAATGGCTTTCCCTTTTTGAAATCCCACCAGAGATATCAGCTAGTCAATTAGAAATGGATGGAGAGAATTTGGACAATTTACTTCAGCAACATTGAATCAGCTGGAAGGATGACCAACTTGCTGCAAGTCACCACTTTCTTATTTTTCATCTATAAACAACCTCACACAAAAGGTCTGTATGCATTCAAAAATGCTTAACACTGTATTATGCAAAAATTGTGTTAGCATCATTTCACCTAGGTCCTAGGCTAGGGGATTCATCGAAATCTACAATTTGAAGGCCAAATACCTAAAGTTTTACATGCTGGAAAATAAATTCTGGAAAATGGGGTTTCCTTCTTTAAAAAAACAATGTTAGGATTATTCAACATGAATACAAATTTTGAAAAGGGTCATGATTAATTAATTTGAATTATTAAAGCTAATTTTCTTTCATATCTTAAAGAGAGCTGCCAATTGCCACTCAGGGAATGAATTTTGGAATGTTTTTCCTTTTATATATGTGTTCCTTTCTTGGAAAGTAGCCTAAGAAGAAAAACCAGGAGTCATCTACAACATACAGTGGAATAAGAGCTACTATAATTAGTCCTTACATAGTTAAGAGTTATAACAGCTTTTGGAAAAAGTGACTTGCAACCCATCCTCAAAGTTACAATTCTTACATCACCCCTGAAATGATGTGATTGCAATTTGGGTGCACGGCAACTAGTGTGCATTTATGACAGTTGCAGTGTCTGAAGGGGTGTCACATGACTGCAATTTGCAACCTTCCCAGTCAGCTTCCAACAAGACAAGTCAAATGAGAAAGCCGAAGTCACATAACTAATCACATAACTATGTGATTTATTTAAAGACCACATGATTCACTTAATGACCATGGTGATTTGCTTAACTGTAGTAAAAATTGGTCATAAAATCGGGTTTTGTCATGTAATGACTCACTTAATGATTGCATTGTTTAATGACCAAAATTCTGATCCCAACTGTAATAGTAAATCAAGGACTCTGTGTAGAAAAGACAGACGGCAGAGTGCTTCCATGAATACCAAGTAGCAAAAAAAAAAAAAAGACACAATGAAAACTCCTGAATCTCACAACACATGGACAGACACAACCACAACTCAGAAACTACAGGCATCTTAGACCAAGCCAAATCTCCAAATGCTAGGGAATTACTGGAAGCTTGGCATTCAGATAAATGAGCCATCAATAGAAATCTACTACTGTAGAGATAAACCATATTTATACACTATTCAAAAGAGCAATGAAAACCCCCCAAAACGAAAAAAAAACAGAACATATCCTCTCCAGCAGCCAACACCCAGATAAACAAGCAGGGATTAACAACAGACAATCAATACTTGAAGCAAGGAACTACCAAGAAGAAAGGCCTACTCCCACCAAAACTGGCAAGGTGTGATGGAGAGAATCAGTAGATAAAGAGTTTTAGTAAATAGAGCTTTCCCAGGGAGAGGCCCAGATTAAGAGGGTGTGCAGTCCCATGCTGGATGGGGCAGGGGGGGAAGGGAATAGGGTAGCCATACCTTAGAATCTCTCTCAAGATATGTCTAGATTAAAAGATTATAGTTTTAGTTTGGCAAGATTCTGCCCATTAGATCTAAGCAAATAAAAGTTTAGACTCAACTGGATCTCACTGCATAATCTTTGGGCTTGGGCCTTGGGCAAGCTACTATAGTTAACAGGGGAGCAAACTCCACACTCACTCGTACTGATGATGTTACCTAGCTGGATAATAAAAACTCTGCAAGCAAACAACTCCACATTTCTTAGAATAATCTGGAAAAAAAGATCATTTCAATGGATTGGCAGACTGGAATGTTTAATATTACACTGCTATAGCTATCTCAGAACCTCAGAACCCTCAACAAAGGATAATGCAAGTTCAGAATACCCTGTAAGAAGGGACATCCCTTTTTGTTTTTGTTAGAAGGCTTGAAAGAAACAGATAGGTCACTCTGACTTGTTTGTTTTTGCAACTTCTGGATACTTAAAAGGGTTTCTGTAAATAGAGCTTTCAAATTCCCTACTTTATGAATAAAGAGACCAATTCAAAAATACTATAGTACTTTCTCTAACCTAATAAAGATCAAATTAAAACTCTCTCCACTCCTTTGTGACTTTAGGAATGTGTATGTTGTGTCTGTGTACATACATACATACATACATACATACATACATACATACAAAAAGTACCATACATACTTCTTCTGAAGCCTTTGCCCTGAGGCTGGAATGCTCCGGTTGGAAAACCATAAGTACTCATACGCTGAACAAGGGTGGCCACATTTCCATGCCTTTCCCTTTTGACTGGCAAACCATCTTCTTTAGATTCAGTTTCTCTCTTAACTTCCTGGTAAATATAAAATGGGAAATTAATTGCCCATGTTAACAACCATTGGGTTCATAGTAAAATATATCTAATATGGTTAGTAGCTAGGCACAACTTTCCTGCCAAACAAATATAAATTGCAAAAATGACCCCATTTAATAGACACATATTTAGAAAGCAGGTTGAACAGAAGCAATTTAGCCAAGGATTTTAAGTTCACATGCCTCTACTCTCCAAAATCAGTTTCGGATTCCCTTATATAATACTGATACATAATACAGACAATCCCCTTTGAAAGGAGTGTTTTTGCATGACTTTAGAATATTATTTCCCCCCAAAAAAAGATATTAATATTTTGTTTATGAATATATTTTATTTGTTTAAAACACTATTATGGCTTAACTTTTACACAACAACACCAGGCAATTCACAACAATAAAGTATAAAAAGAGGCTATATATATTTTTTCTTTTTATGACCCAGCAACGCCAGGATGGATGTACCAGCCCTAGCCTGAGCTTTCCAGAAGTCATCTACACATACCAACAATACTATCTTAACTTGGCCTGAATTGTAATTACAGATAGTCCTCAACTTAAGACATTGGCACTGGAATTTCCATCATTAAGTGATGCAATCATAAAATGTGATCACATTGCTGCCATCACTACTTGAATCCCAGTTGTTAGGCAAGGAAACTTCCTACTGGTTTCCCAGAAAATGGAACACTGGAGACTTGACAAAGATTTCCATTGATCTTGGGTTCTAGGATGGTGTCTTAAGAAAGGGGTGCACCATTACCCTTATCCAAGCATGAGGCATTAACTACTCCCTGGACCCATTCTCATGCCATCTTCTTGGAAACCTTAACCAGCCAGGAGGTGCACGGATCTAGAACTTAACTAGCAGAGCAAGGACCCTGTCTACTTCCTCAGGATTCCCTGGCTCAAACTCTTTCCAAATAATCAAAGTAAGATATATCCTTATCACTTCCACAAGATACACCCATCATGGCCCATGACTCACTCTGCTCTAGCTAAACCCTTGAAATGTCAGCCTTAGCAGATTCCAAGCCAGAAGCCACCGAGACTGATCATATACAGGCACCATCAGAACAGCTGGATCAGATGATGATGTACAGTCTCCAAGCTCTAGATTTGCAAAGTAAAGTAGAGGCAGAGCAAAGATGCTCAATGAGACTCCTTGCCAAGCAAGGAAGTAACTGTCTTGAAAGAGCACATTTCTAGGGGAGATCTCCTCCCTCTGTGCCCAATCAGGCTTCAGGAATATAATGCCTTATAAAACAGTGTACCTTTAAAAATGGGAATATAATATTCTGATGAATTCTTTAAAATAATTTAAAAAATTGAGCTATATTGCAGTGCTTTTAGGAAGCAGTGTAATACTTTGATTAAACTGACTGAGAAATAATATTAGCACATGATTTGTTGAATTATATTCTGATAAATTTATGTGGGAAAACTTCAGGAAACAGTGGAGAGCAACTGAACAAAAAAAATATGATTTCATTTCCATTTTTCATTTAGGGCTGTCTTGTTTGCTTTCACTGTGTTATGGCAGGATACAACAGGTCTTGAAAACATACTAAGGTGAACAACAGTCACCTTTGCCACATCTTTGGGAGGACAGAACTGTTAGGAGCAGAGGGTAACAGAGTTTGGGAGGATAACCACAGCTTCTTCAATCCCAATATCCTGGTAAATGCTGCAGCAGTATGGTATGCCACAATTTATACAGAGCTCCTTTTTCCATTTTTATGCTACAAGCCTGTGAGATAGTCTGGGCTAATGTAAGTCAGTATGATTGAGTGTAGCCTAGAATCTTAAGTATCCCAGTACCAATTGTTTGTCTTCATCACAATACCCTTCTGCATGCATAATGGGTAAATTGCAAGGCCTCAAAAAAAAACTCTACAATAGCTCCAGGAAAGAGTGGAACTCAGAGAAATAATTTCCAGGTGAACGTTGGTTTCAGCTCTCTATATAAAGAAAAGGTGATGGTGTGGGGGTTGGTACTCATGCGACTATAGTAGCTTATGTGCTTTTCTGCAGTGTTCTTTTTTGCTTCAGTTGACATAATCATCATAGTTTAATTAAAAAGTAGGTAAAATATTACGCCCTTAAAAATTAATTAATTTCACATTAACTATATTTAAGCATATTAAGAAAATAATCCAGAGTTCTTGATTTCTATTTGACTAAAAAATTTACTCTGCCCAAAATATGGAAACCTTGCAGCAGGCTGAATAACATTTGACCTCTGGAAGAAAGTAATTTCTATGCCAGTAGGGGAAAAAAAAGATTCCTAGAACTTCTCTCATTTCCATTCTCCAACAAATGTAGGTAAGTAATCCTTGTGGTTTTATTTCAAAGACTGTCTTGAAATACCTTTCAATACATAGGACTATACCATCAGGAGTTGCCAATTCTTGCCACAGAAAAAGAATACCACACATGTACATATATAAAGCTATGGTTAGGACGCTGAGCTTGTCGATCAGATGGTCGGCAGTTTGGCGGGTCAAATCCCGAGTGCCGCGTAACAGAGTGAGTGCCTGCTCCTCGTCCCAGCTTCTGCCAACCTAGCAGCTCGAAAGCACATAAAAATGCAAGTAGAAAAATAGGGACCACTACGGTGGGAAGGTAACAGCGTTCCGTGCGCCTTTAGTCATGCTGGCCACATGACCACGAAGACATCCTCGGACAAGCGCTGGCTCTTCGGCTTTGAAACGGAGATGAGCACCGGCCCCTAGAGTTGGAAACGACTAACACGCATGTGCGGGGGAACCTTTACCTTTACCTTTTATGCAATAACAGCCTACTATGATAAATATGTTGAAATACTGTTGAAGCACAAATCACAATGCACTCTTTTAATTTCCTTATGCTATTGTCTCTTAGTAAGAGTAAGGCCAAGTTATCTCCCGTCACTGGGTGGGGAGATGTGAGTTGAGCCAGGGAAGCTCAAGCTCTCACCCACAATGTGTAGATAACAAATAACAGACTAACAGAATTACAAGGGATCTTGGAGGTCTTGTAGTCCAACCCTCTGCTCAAGCAGGAGACCTTGTACCATTCTGGACAACGTTTATCCAATCTCCTCTTAGAAACCTCCACTGATGGAGCACTCACAACTTCTGAAGACAAGTAGTTCCACTGGTCAATTGTTCTCACTGTTAAGAAATTTCTCCTTAGTTCTAGGTTGCTTCTCTTCTTGGTTAGTTTCCATTTTTCTTGTCCTGCCATCTGGTGCTTTGGAAAATAAGCTGGCCCCCTCTTGTTTGTGGCAGCCCTTCAACTACTGCAACACTGCTATCATGTCACCCTTACTCCTTCTTTTCACTAAACTACACATATCCAATTTCTGCAACCATCTTCATATGTTGTAGCCTCCAGCTCCTAATCATCTTTGTTGCTCTTCTCTGCACTGTTTCTAAAGTTTCAACATCTTTTTTATATTGTGACCAAAACTGGATGCATATTCCAAGTGTGGTCTTATCAAGGCAATTATAAAGTAGTACTAACACTTCATACCCCTTCATGGATTACTGCCTTGTCGTGGCGAAGGGGCTTGCGTAATTCAATGAAGCTATGAGCTATGCCGTGCAGGGCCACCCAAGACGGACAGGTCATAGCAGAGAGTTCTGACAAAACGTGATCCACTGGAGAAGGAAATGGCAAACCACTCCAGTATCTTTGCCATGAAAACCCTATGGACAGTACCAAAAGGCAAAACGATATGACGCTGGAAGATGAGCCCCTCAGGTCGGAAGGTGTCCAATATGCTACTGGGGAAGAGCAGAGGGCTAGTACTAGTAGCGCCAGAAAGAATGAAGCGATTGGGCCAAAGCCGAAAGGACGCTCAGCTGTGGATATGTCTGGTGGTGAAAGGAAAGTCCGATGCTGTAAAGATTTTTTCTCCATAGGAACCTGGAATGTAAGATCCATGAATCAAGGCAAGCTGGACGTGGTCAAACAAGAGATGACAAGACTGAACATCGACATCTTAGGTATCAGCGAACTAAAATGGACAGGAATGGGTGAATTTAATTCAGATGACCATCAGGTATACTACTGCGGGCAAGAATCCCTCAGAAGAAATGGAGTAGCCTTCATAGTCAATAAAAGAGTAGGAAAAGCAATACTGGGATACAATCCTCAAAATGACAGAATGATCTCAGTTCGAATCCAAGGCAAACCATTCAATATCACAGTAGTCCAAGTCTATGCCCCAACCACCGGTGCTGAAGAGGATGAAATTGACCAGTTCTATGAAGCCCTACAGCACCTTATAGAACTAACACCAAAAAATGATGTCCTTATCATCATGGGGGATTGGAATGCTAAAGTAGGAAGCCAAAAGATAACCGGAATAACAGGCAAGTTTGGCCTTGGAGTACAAAATGAAGCAGGGCACAGGCTGATAGAATTTTGTCAAGAGAATACGATGGTCATAGCAAACACTCTTTTCCAACAACCCAAGAGACGGCTCTACACATGGACATCACCCGACGGTCAACACAGAAATCAGATTGACTATATGCTCTGCAGCCAAAGATGGAGAAGCTCTATACAGTCAGTAAAAACAAGACCAGGAGCTGACTGTGGCTCAGACCATGAGCTTCTTGTTGCAAAGTTTAGGCTTAAACTGAAGAAAGTAGGGAAAAGCACCAGGCCAGTCAGGTATGAATTAAATCATATCCCCATTGAATATACAGTAGAGGTGGCAAATAGATTTAAGGAATTAGATCTGATAGACAGAGTGCCTGAAGAACTATGGACAGAGGTTCGCAACATTGTACAAGAGGTAGCAACCAAAACCATCCCGAAGAAAAAGAAATGCAAGAAAGCAAAATGGCTGTCTGAGGAAGCTTTGCAAATAGCTGAGGAAAGGAGGGAAGCAAAAGGCAAGGGAGAAAAAGAAAGATACGCCCAATTGAATGCAGAATTCCAGAGAATAGCTAGAAGAGATAAGAATGCCTTCTTAAATGAACAGTGCAAAGAAATAGAAGAAAACAATAGAATAGGGAGGACCAGAGATCTTTTCAAGAAAATTGGAGAGATGAAGGGAACGTTCAATGCAAAAATGGGCATGATAAAGGATCAAAATGGCAGGGACCTAACAGAGGCAGAAGAGATTAAGAAGAGATGGCAAAATTACACAGAAGAACTATACAAGAATGAGCTTAACGTCCCTGATAATCATAATGAGGTGGTCACTGACCTCAAGCCAGACATCCTAGAATGTGAAGTGAAGTGGGCCTTAGAAAAGCTGAGCAACAACAAAGCTAGTGGAGGTGACAGTATTCCAGCTGAGCTATTCAAAATCTTAAAAGACAATGCAGTAAAAGTGCTACACTCAATTTGCCAGCAAATTTGGAAAACTCAACAGTGGCCACAGGATTGGAAAAGATCAGTTTATATTCCAATTCCAAAGAAAGGCAGTGCCAAAGAATGTTCAAACTATCGCACCATTGCACTCATTTCTCATGCTAGTAAAGTTATGCTTAAAATCCTACAAGCTAGACTCCAGCAGTATGTCGATCGAGAACTACCAGAAGTACAGGCAGGATTTCGAAGAGGCAGAGGAACTAGAGATCAAATAGCCAACATACGCTGGATCATGGAGAAAGCTAGAGAGTTCCAGAAAAACATCTACTTCTGCTTCATTGACTATGCTAAAGCCTTTGATTGTGTGGATCATAACAAACTGTGGCAAGTTCTTAAAGAGATGGGAGTACCAGACCATCTTATTTGTCTCTTGAGAAACCTATATGCGGGCCAAGAAGCAACAGTGAGAACTGGACACGGAACCACTGATTGGTTCCAAATTGGGAAAGGAGTCCGGCAAGGCTGTATACTGTCGCCTTGCCTATTTAACTTATATGCAGAACACATCATGAGAAAGGCAGGGCTAGATGAATCAAAAGTTGGAATTAAGATTGCCGGAAGAAATATCAACAACCTAAGATATGCAGATGATACCACTCTAATGGCAGAAAGTGAAGAGGAACTGAAGAGTCTCTTGTTGCGAGTGAAGATGGAGAGTGCAAAAGTTGGGTTGAAACTAAACATTAAGAAAACCAAGATCATGGCATCCGGCCCTCTCAATTCCTGGCAAATAGATGGGGAAGAAATGGAGGTAGTGACAGATTTTATTTTCCTGGGCTCCAAGATCACTGCAGATGGGGACTGTAGTCAAGAAATTAAAAGATGCTTGCTCCTCGGGAGGAAAGCCATGGCAAATCTAGACAGCACACTAAAAAGCAGAGACATCACCCTGTCAACAAAAGTGCGTATAGTCAAGGCTATGGTCTTCCCAGTTGCAATGTATGGCAGTGAAAGTTGGACCATAAGAAAGGCTGAGCGCAAAAGAATTGAGGCCTTTGAACTCTGGTGCTGGAGAAGACTCCTGCGAGTCCCTTGGACTGCAAGGCGATCAAACCGGTCAGTCCTAGAGGAGATCAACCCTGACTGCTCTTTAGAAGGCCAGATCCTGAAGCTAAAACTCAAATACTTTGGCCACCTAATGAGGAGGAAGGAGTCACTGGAGAAGAGCCTAATGCTGGGAAAGATTGAGAGCAATAGAAGAAGGGGACGACAGAGAATGAGGTGGCTGGATGGAGTCACTGAAGCAGTAGGCGTGAGTTTAAATGGACTCCAGAAGATGGTAGAGGACAGGAAAGCCTGGAGGAACATTGTCCATAGGGTCGCGATGGGTCGGACACGACTTCGCAACTAACAACAACAACACTTCATATGATCTTGATTCTATCCATCTGTTAATGTATTGTAGCAATGGCTTTTTTGGGAGTTGTAGCATACTACCGGCTCTTATTTAAGTGGCTGTCTCCTAGGACTACTAGATCTTCTCACAGATGATGCTACTAAACCAGGTTCCACCGATTCTATATCTGTACATTTGTTTTTTCTTGCCTAAGTGTAAAACCTTACTTTTCTCATCATGGAATTTAATTTTGTTACATAAGGCCCAGTGTTCAAATCTGTCAATATCCTTCTGGTTGAGCTTATCTTCTGGAGTATTGGCTATTCTTGCCAGCTTGGTTTCATCTGCAAATTTGATGAGTTCCCCTTCTGTTCCCTCATCCAAATCGTTTATGAAGATTTTTTTTCATGTCAATTCTTTTTATTAGTTTAGAATATAAAATACAAAAATACAAAAACAAATAATAGGAAAAACAGGGGAGGGAAAAAGGAAGAGAAAAGTATAGAGAATAAGGGAAAAAGAGAGAAAGGGGATTGACTTCCAACTCCCTTTGGTGCAGTAGAAACAAAGTAACATTGAACCTCAACTTTTTACTTTTACATAATAGTATAAACTAGCCATTTTTATAACAACAGATCTATCTAATCAGTAAAACCCAAAATCAAAGTTTAATTTTTCCCCCACCTCAAGCACAAAGTCCAGAAGTGGTTTCCAAGTAGAAACAAAAGTACTTGTATTTATTTTATCAAAGCAGCCAATTTAGTCATCTCTGCTAACTCCATCAACTTTTGCAACCATTCATTGAAACGTTCTTCCATTTTTGTGTATGAAGTAATCTTGCTGCTGTCAACATATA
Organism: Vipera ursinii; assembly: GCF_947247035.1. Taxonomy (NCBI): domain Eukaryota; kingdom Metazoa; phylum Chordata; class Lepidosauria; order Squamata; family Viperidae; genus Vipera; species Vipera ursinii. Next base: position 191,007,683 of record NC_139512.1, read on the forward strand.
TAAAAGTTCCAGATTTTCCCCTCAAGTCTTTTTCCATTAAACCCAAAAGAAAAGTCTTCTGTCCCAGCCTACTTCACAAAGACAAACCCTTCTTTTATCAAGTAGGCTGGAAAACCAATCCCTTTTGAGTTACAGACCTGCTAAATTGTCCCAAAAGCAAAAGCAACAGAACACGTTTTCCAATGGAGAATTGTTCAAAACAAAACGGAGCACGGAGCACGAGTCAAACAGGAAATAGTTCACCGGCAAAGCAAACAAAACATGATCTCTTGAAACTGGAGTCCTTTGCAAACAATTGCCTTCAGCAACCAGCACCACCCACACATTCCCTTTTTGTTATGCAGCCCCAATTCCAATTCCTTTCCAATTCCTTCTCCTCTTCCCTTGGAGTTGCCCCATTGCCTCCCTCTGTCCTGCTATTGTAACCTGTCTGTGTTTATGAGCGTTTACAATGTTCTCCAGCTGTGCGTCCTCAAAGTCTGACTCAGCTTCCCAGCACAGCTGGTTCTCATCCTGAGCACAAGTGGAGGGGCCAGGTTCTTCATCACTTTGTAAGTCCTGTAGCTCATCAGAGACTTCCTCCGACTCTGATGGCTCCCCAGGCCCCTCCTCCTCTTGATTCCCCAAACTCAGCTGCTGGGATCACAGGCTGGCACGGAATCACAACAAGAAGTTTCTGGTTTTATCTTTATACTATCCTATTCCAATATTTCTTTGCTTTACCACATATTCACTATAAAAGTTAAAAAGTCCTTTCTTTACATTTGCATTTCCAACATTCATTTGACATACGTTTATATGTTCTTGATAACTTATCTGGTGTTAAATACCAACAATAAATCATCTTATAAAAAATTTCTTTTAAATTGTAATTTAATGTAAATTTTAAACCTTTTGTCCACATATTCTCCCATTGTTCAAACTTCATATTATATCCAACGTTAGTTGCCCACTGAATTATACAATGCTTTACATGTTTTATAGACCTTAGCAATGATATGTTCATCACTACCACACAGTAGGATTTCCAATTTATTTTTAACAAAGTCAAACCTATGGCTCTTTTTGTTTAATTTAAATCTTTCTTTCAGCCGAAAGCATGAAAACCAGTGGCAAACAAGTCCTTTTGATTCTAGTTCTTCCTTAGACTTGAGGATAGGATTAAAATTAAAAGATATTATTTTACCATAAGTCCACCAGTCTGGCTTCACCAACATTTCTTTTCTAAAGAAAGCTTCCTTGAGGGAGGGGAGGGGGACACCTAAAGAAGCATCCTTGTAGAAAATCTTATTTTATATTTATTCCAAACTCTAAACTGTTTATGAAGATATTGATGAATACTGAGCCTAAGACAAAACCTTGGAGAACCCCACTGCTTATTTCTCTCCACGTAAATGTAGTTTCACTAAGGACTACACGTTGCGTGCGGTTTGTCAGCCAGTCACGAATCCATCTGGTGGTGATGTCTATGTATTTTATGGCAACCTCAAAGGCCTATTCAGAGTGTACAGGTAGTCCTTGACTTAGAACCACAATTGAGTTCAAAATTTCAGCTGTTTAGGCAAGAACGTTGTTCAGTAACTTTTGCCCCATTTTATGACCTGTTTTATCACAATTGTTAAATGAATCACTGAAGGTGTTAAGTTAATAACACGGTTCTTAAGTGAATAAGGATTCCCCATTGACTTGCTTGTCAGAAGGTTGCAAAAATCACATGATCTAGGACACTGAAGCCATTAGAAATATGAACCAGTTGCCAAGCAGCTGAATTGACCATGGGGGTGCTACAATGGTCATAAGTTGAAAAATGATCATAAATCACTTTTTTCAAATACAAATTACTTTTATTAGTTTTTAAAAATCCAGAACTTTCAGTAATAAATAAGAAGGAGTGATCGGTTCTCATCTTTTTGGCTAAGATCAAGTGTAGCATCACTTTTTTCAGTACTGTTGTGACACTGAATGGTCACTAAACAAATGGTTGTAAGTTGAGGATTACCTGTAAAATCAGAGGGGGGGAGAGAAACCTTCTCCTCTTTTCATTTCTTTTTTACAGTATTAGTTTTTTTCAGTTCAATAACAACCTAACTCCAGCAAAACAACATGATCCCTGTCTGAACACAAAGTGAAATCTGCAGCCTCTGGAGTGCTTCTTAGAATTCCAGGTACTGTATTCCAGTCTACTCCATTCCTTTCCATTGTATTCTGTTCTACTTCCTACTAATTTTCCATTTTTTTTGCCCCTTCATTCAATATTCCTTAGTCACTGAACATGCTCAGTTCTTTGCATTACTCTTTTGACTGCATAAACAATCTGGGTTTCCTGATAGGAAATGCTTCCTCCCATTTCAAATTATGCACAATTATTAAGCAACTGAGTATTTTGACCATATCATCATTTTTATGTATATTTTCTATCTCCAAGCTGTATAAACTTTAATGCTTAGTGGATATAAGCATATCAGGTGATGTGTATTTGTGTAATGAGGGACGGTGTGGCCTAAGGAGATCAACACACTATATCAAGGTGTGCATAATTATTAAGCAGCTTCTTTTCCTCAGGCAAAATGGGCCAAAAAGAGATTGTAAAATTCTTTCAGAAGGATGCAGCACTCTTGAACTTGCTAAGACATTAGGGCGTGATCACAAAACCATCAAACATTTTGTGGCAAACAGTCAAAAGGGTCACAAGAAACATTTTGAGAAAAAAAGATGCACATTAACTGCCAGTGATTTGAGAAGAATCACACATGAAGCTATCAGGAACCTCTTATCCTCCAGTGCTGTTACAGTATATTCCAGAACTGCAACCTACCTAGAGTGCCCAGAAGCACAAGGTGTTCAGTGCTCAAAGACATGGCCAAGGTAAGGAAGGCTGAAACCTGACCACCACTGAATAAGACACATAAGTTGAAATATAAAGGCCTTAAAGATGAAAGAATAATGACATGGCCCCCTTCCTCACTTGACCTAAACCAGGGGTAGGCAACCTTGGCTCTTTTATGACTTGTGGACTTCAACTCCCAGAATTCCTGAGCCAGCATGGCTCAGCATGGAACCCTCTCCCTTCCCCTCAGCATGGCTGGCTCAGGAATTCTGGGAGTTGAAGTCCACGAGTCATAAAAGAGCCAAGGTTGCCTTGTAGGTCCTTCTTAAATGAGAGATTTACAGTGAAGGAAAACAGTGTACCTCTTTGAACAGTGTCTGGGATGCTGTGGTTGTTGCTGCACAAAACTTTGATCGTCAACAGATCAAGAAATTGACACACTCCGTGAATGGAAGGCTTATAACTGTTATTGAAAAGAAGGGTAGCCATATTTGTCACTGATTATTTATTTATTTTGAAATATCAGATATGTTTGTTAAGTAATTTTGAGTTATTATTTTCACTTTAACACAGGGGTGTTGAACTGCTGGCCTGCGGGCCGGACAAATTATGTGGAAGCTGCGCCCATCCCATTGCTGGCAATGGCAAAACAGTCCCGATACATTGCATGACGTCATGTGACGTTGCGAGTTTTACATGTCTGCAAATAAAAGAGTGAGGTGGGCAAATTTTCATTTTTCATTTAGTTGCATGATAATTCTGCACACTAATAGTTTCCCCTATAATTGTGCACATATATTCTCCTAATAAAGCCAAAACCTCACTTTTACTTTCTTAAATATTGAGGTTTGAGGGATTGACTGAGAGCACTGTAGTTGTTCAGTAAGAAAATTAATCCTCCAAAATACAACTTACCTAATAATTGTGTCCAGTGCACACATTTCTGTGTATTATTTATATTGTTACATGACATCTAAGTCAGATTATTAAAATTAGCAATGTAACAAATAACAACCAGCAGGTTATCCTGTGCAAGCATGTAAGCAGAGAACGTTTCAGCACTTCCTCTGTATTATTTAAAGTAATATTGGTACCTATAGACTGCATCACACTTGCCAATATCACCTACATAAGTCGCTGATTCACAGTATAGATTTTATTACTTTATTAAATACCAGCAAACCCATCATCAATGCCTTTCTCCATTAGAACTCAGGAAGAAATAAAAAAATCTCTAATATAGGAATAAAAATAATTTAGAAATTGCAACATTAATTATTGTTTCAGTTACCAACAATACAATTATAAATTCCTTACCAAAAATAACAGTTTCCCAGCATACCGCAAGGAAGCTGATTTAAATAACTGGATGCAAAAGAAAATAAAGCATTCCGTTTGTTCCAAGTTCAACAACAGTTAGAACTGGTCAGTTCTTTTTTCAAGAGCTTTTATTTGAAAACACCTTAAAATTGCCTTTGCATTTAATTCAAACCAAATTTTAAAAATTTAAATGGGTGGGGGGGATTACTCCAGTATACAGTACAGTAAGTACAGTTCTGTAGGGGCACAAGAGCTGAGAAAACTGCAAATAGGCATGCTCTGTTTTGTTTTCTCCTTTCAGCAAGGCTAAAACAGAAGTAAATGCACAGTATAATCAATAAGTCAATTCTGCAGCTTAATTTTACCTTGCCAAATTCATTAAAGCCCATAAAAACTGAAGCAATATCTAAATCCATATCCCAATTAAATTATCTAAATCGAAATAAACAGTTTAAAAAAATAAACAGCTGTCTGAGCCTGAAAAAAATATATTATTTGCAGTCTTTCAGACAATGCCATGACATTACATAATTACTTAAATTATTTTAGAAATCAAAATACAATGATTTAATAATTTAACTCAGTTTAGGTAATAACTTCTAGCAAGGAAAATTTGTAAAAGAACTTACTGGCTGTAAAGACATATTTGCTTCAACACACCCAGGTGTGTGTGTTGCAGAAATTTTTACCTACTTGTTGCAGTGGCCAAAGTTCAACTATTAACTAGAGCAAATGTTTCCTGGTTTGCCTAGGCTTGTAGCAATACCTACTTATATCGGTGAAGGAAGATCAACAATTCTCCACCCCACACGAACATACATCTTATTATATTACCCGTTTGTATTCAGTGGTACAGTTCTTCTAAGAGAAGATCTGGCCATTACCCTTTTCCCAAAATACTTCTTTACATAGTTTCTTTTACAGTAGTTGGAATGCCATGTAAGAAGTTCAACAACGAAATAAAAATTGTATTTATCCAGTAAAGCCTTAAGTAAAAATTAATAATCTTGATCATCAGGAACTTTCTAATTATACTTCTCAGATCTTTTCCCATCTCTTTTCATGTAATGCAAAGATATGCTTTGTATTTCTTGCTTTTTATGTCTGTGAATTTAGGATCTGTGAATATAAAAGGATTATTAAACATATTTTTTTTAAAAAAGTTAATTCAACCAAAATGCTTGCCTAGATTTCTTTGGTCCTGCTATTTAACCTGTACTAGTATAAAAGGAATTATATATGCTGTCCTTCCTATGGGTGCTGTGTGACCCAGTCACTGCAGTTGCTAAATCATGGCTTCCATTATATGCAAACACAGGCAAAGTTGAGGCCTGCAGAGTATGCTAAAGGCACCTTCCTATACAGCATGATCAAGTGCTCCAAAGTTTTGCTATGTGCTACAAATGCACTCTATTGCCTCAAGGATGGAAAAGGACAAAAAACGGTTTTTGTGCAGCCCTGATGATCTGCCTCCTCAGTTAATAGAGGTTGCACTGCAATAACATAGATCCAGATTCACAAATGCATGCTAACTTCAACTTGGACAGATAGAAATTTGGAAGGAGTTGCAATGCTCTATTTTGGTTAAATTACTTGGTTTCATCAAGGATGTATTAGATACAAAACAGTGACAAGGCTCATGCTTTGTCCAAAACAACTTTCAAAACCCAAGAGAGACTGCAGAAATCATCAGCTAAAGCAGGCATGTCAAACTGCAGGCCCACGGGCCGGATGCATCATACTGAAACCGTGCCCAACCCATTGCCGGTAATGGGGAAAAAGTCACGATACATCGCGCAGCATCACGTGATGTTGCGAGTTTGACAGGCCTGTGCTAAAAAGTTTATGTCCTGGCCATGAATATCATTTGATCTAATAATGGAATATTTCATGGGGAAAATACTGGAATACTGAATTATTCACCTGTTTTATATTGCTGCTAACCACCCAGAGTCATTGGGAGTTGGATGGCATATACATTTAATAAATTATTATTTTTCATAATGTGCTCTTGATTCCCCCACGTTTCCCAGATTAAAATAGTCTGAGGATTCTTTTGGGGAAAAAGATATAATTACTATTAATTTAGTAATTAATAATAATTAATTTTATTTTAGATCCAGTAATAAAAACAGAATGTTGAATTTAAATGCAGTTTTATTGTATGGTTCTTCCTGTCAAAAGATCATTGGAATTTGGAAGACAGGGAGGATTCTTTGGCTAGATAAGATTGATAAATTCTGGACTTTACAGGGAAGAAGCATAGTTTTGCTTGCGAAACTTAACATTGTAATACGAAGAATTTATTTGATGTGAATTAACACCTCTAACTCAAGAGCTGCACTATTATTGGTTGGTTTCTGGGTACATTAAATGTATTGTTTATCACTTTTAAAGCTGCCTGGACATTTTTGGGATGACCTGATCTTAGTGGTGTCTGGCCATCTAATAAGATTAGGAACTGAGGGCTGAGTTTTGGTCCCCCCCCCACTCTGGAAAACAAGGGCCTTTTCTGCTGCCATCTTTCTGCTATGCAACAGCATTCCTCCTGTTGGCAGTTAGAAAGGCCATTACGGCATGGTTTTCTTCAAAAGCTATAAACGATCACTATTTTGCATGAGTTTTTTCTTGCTGTGATACCACTGATTTTTAAATTATTCATTACATTACTTTTAGGTAATGCAATGAATAATTACATTGTTATGCAGTAGTTTGCTCCTGGTTTCTCTCATTTCAATATTTCCAATATTTAGGTGAACAGGGTAACTGTATCCATATTTTGAATGCTGCATGTGCAACTAAGCCTGAATCATAAGCCATGTTTCCTAGTTTAAAACTGTGGAAGCACTAGACTTTTGAATGTTTATGAAAAGATAAATAACATTTGGAGTTATATTTCCAGATATATTTCTGGAACTGCATCTACTTGGAGGGAAGTGTGTAGTGGGGTGACCCTGGGCTTGGTTCTGGGCCCAGTGCTCTTCAACATCTTCATCAATTATTTGGATGAGGGGATAGATGGGGAACTCATCAAATTTGCAGACAACACCAAGCTGGCAGGAATACCCAACACTCCAGAAGACAGGCTTAAGATACAGGAGGATCTGGACAGACTCGAACACTGGGCACTATATAACAAAATGAAATTCAATGGTGAAAAAAGTAAGGTTCTACATTTAGGCAAGAAAAACCAAATGCACAGGTACAGTATAGATAGCACCTCACTCAATGGTAGTAACTGTGAGAGGGATCTTGGAGTCCTTATGGACAATCACTTAAATATGAGCCAGCAGTGTGCTGCAGCTGCCAAAAAAGCCAACACAGTACTAGGCTGCATAACAGAGGAATAAAATCAAGATCATGTGAAGTGTTAATACTATTTTACAATGCCTTGGTAAGGCCACACTTGGAATACTGCATCCAGTTTTGGTCACAATATAAAAAAGATGTTGAGACTCTGGAAAGAGTGCAGAGAAGAGCAACAAAGATGATTATACCCTGGAATTGGGTAATTTAATGAAAAGAAGAACGAGGGGTGACATGATAGCAGTGTTCCAATATCTCCGGGGCTGCCACAAAGAAGAGGGAGTCAAGCTATTCTCCAAAGCGTCCAAAGGCAGGACAAGAAGCAACGGATGGAAACTAATCAAGGAGAGAAGCAACCTAGAACTAAGGAGAAATTTCCTGACAGTTAGAACAATTAACCAGTGGAACAACCTGCATCCAGAAGCTGTGAATGCTCCAACACTGGAAACTTTTAAGAACAGACCGGACAGCCATTTGTCTGAAACGGTATAGGGTTTCCTGCCTGAACTAGATGATCTCCAAGGTCCCTTCCAACATCATCATCATCATTCCAGAAAATCAATTTTTAAAAAGATGTTTGCCTATCAGTGAAATAATATCTACTAGTAAAACATATTACTTTTCTTTAATACCTATCAGGGCATACTGATGTCACAATTTCCTATTAACTTTATTATACTCTATTATTTGCGATAGGAAGGCCACTGAAGGCAAGCACATATTTTTATCATGACCAAGTTGACATGAATTGAATACCTATTATTCTACTTGCAGTTCAACACACAACTAGCATCTACATATAAAAAGGATGAAGTGATTACTCACTACAGAAATATTAACAAAAGGAAATGCCACCCGCCTTAGGCATGAAAGCCAGCTAGGTGACTTTGGGTTAGTTACTCAGTCTCAGCCCAGCCTACCTCACAGGGTTATTGCTCCACGGAAAATAGGAGGAGAAAGGAGTATTAGGTATGTTCAGCCTTGAGTTATTTATAGAAATAATAAAGGCAGGATAAAAAGCACACTGAAATATCTTACGTAAATATGCTACGTCATATCATTCTTCAAATACCCTTTTCTGATTCTTTCTGATCTCTAAGCTAAACTCCCACCAATATAGATATAATAAATAAAGTTATCCAACAAATTTAATGAAGAACAAATGCTTACCTTAACAAAGTTATCAGGGAACATGCCCCTTTTCCCATTTAGTTCTCCTTCTAACCAGCCTTCTTCTTCAAGCTTTCTCACATTCCTTATGATTTCACCAGCTCGAATGGTTAGTTCATCATCATGTACAGCATCATAATTATATTCCACAACATATTCAACTGGGATAACAAAAGAAAAAGAGTCAGTTTGGTTCAATAAAACCGACAAAAATATTTTTTTAAAAAAAATGTAAGCTATAAGGTGAAAATGAACACAGGGCTTTTATACAGAACATTCAATAAGGTTGCTTTGCACAGCATATTAGCGCAAGCAAAACACTCCTTGAAGTTAAAGCAATCTTATCTTCTGGGAGTTAAATGACTGCTTCAAAAACTGCATATATATATATACAGGCACCAGATATAAAGATCATCCATAAAATGAAGTGACTATGTGTACACAGAGAACAACCTGGGGAAAGCTGCAAACTTCCCAAAGAACTTGGTTACCCTAACATTTCAAGATGGGATTGTTTAATTTATGCTAATGTACTTTGCGAAATCCCTCTTACAAATTACCCTGATCTTAGATTATGGTTGCAACTGTAAATTTAGTTGTTAAGAAACAAACAGACGTATGATTTCCTGGTTAGAATCAGACTACAACTTATTCCTAAATAAATTACCCAACACAACACACATTCAGTTGCATCTTTTTGAAACTTCAATCTATTCAAAAGGAAAAGGCCACATACCCATCTTTTCCGTTCTAAGGGATTTACTTCACAATCATAAAACTAAATCAGAATGAGGGCAGTAATTCTTCTCTTCTTGGATATCTCAAATTTTAAAAAAGCATCAAGAGACAACATAATCACTGTTGCAAAGATTGCAACGAAGCATATACAGTATAAGCAAAAGACGTTTTCCAGTCATTCTAAGTCCTTTCAACTTTTTGGGGGGATGATTGAAAATTTTCATCTCAGCCCTATCATAGCTTTTTAAAATTAAAAATATAAAAAGAAATGTTACTGTATTAATTCCTTAATGTATCCCCATATAAATTGCTTGTTAATTAGCTAGCAAACCAACTGAGGTTAGGGTACAATCTGAAAATATTTTCTGGCTGTCATGAACAAGTTATTATTATTGTTATGGTTTGTCACTCAGTCAGTCAGGTGGATTCGGCATTTTTATCCCACCTATCAAGTCCTTCCCAAGGACCCAAGGTAGATAGATGTTGTTGCCTGATGGTGTTAAAGGTATTATTGCAGGATGGAAGCTGTTCCAAGTAAAGCTACTTTTTACAATTAACTGATTGTGATTTTGTTCATACCACAACAGTGTTTTTATATGGTGCTCTAGTTATTTTGGAACTGGACACTACTTATATGGACAAGCTTGGATCAAGTATGTAATTGGAAGCAGAAGATGGGAAAATGTGATCAAGTCAGCCAGGGTGTTGTCCAGTGTAGATTGCAGTACAGACCACAAATTATTGGTGTCAGATAACTTAGAAAATTGAAAAAGTAAATATGCCAGAAAGATTTGACTTAGAAGGGTTAGACCATAAGATCAACACAAGGAACAGATTTGGTACTTTTAATTTACATGAAAGAGAACATGAGGAAGAAGGGAAGGCACAAGAAATACTATGAAGGCTGGAGACAAAAAAAAATCCCAAAATCGAAAAAAGGTTAATGTGGTTTTTATAGCAAGTTATTATAATAGCACAGGAAAGATGGAGGATAAATGCTTTCAACAGCATTTCATAATTAAGATCCCAGCACTGCAATAGCATTGTCCTGCAAATATCCAGAGAAAGCAATTTCTTGTTAAATGAAGATAAATAGGGGAACAGGAAAAAAATACCGTATTTTACGGCGTATAAGATGACTTTTTAACCCATGAAAATCATCTCAAAAGTTGGGGGGTTGTCTTATACGCCCAGTCGTCTTATACGCCGGAAAATCAGCGAGCCCAGGAAGGCACGCCCTCCCCTCTCACTGTGGAGGAAGCAGGGCAGGCTGGCGTCTGGCGGGAGCCGGCAGGGCAGTCCTGCGCACGTGCGCACTCCCCGGCTGCTAAGGAGTGCTCCTTAACAGCTGGGGAGCGTGCGCGTGCGCAGGACTGCCCTGCCGGCTCCCGCCAGACGCCAGCCTGCCCTGCTTCCTCCACAGCGAGAGGGGAGGGCGTGCCTTCCCGGGCTCGCTGATTTTCCGGCGTATAAGATGAAAAATCTTGAAAATCATCTCAAAAGTTGGGGGGTCGTCTTATACGCCCAGTCGTCTTATACGCCGGAAAATACGGTATTTCTCCTATACAACAGAACATGCCAATTTGAACAATAATTTAATTGTATATTTTCTCCCAACTTTCTTTCCAAAATTCTTCTCTCAATGGAAAAAGTCCAAATGTTCTCTTTTGAGTTAGGCATCCCTAACAGCAATTATATTTCAACTGCTTCAAGTTTATCAACAAACCAGTACTAGCTAGAATTCACAAATTCTATGAGCAAATTTTGTAACTCTATTTTTACAGCCACAAACATTCACCAGAAATATCACTAGATGGCACTAGTACTTGTGGGAAGTCACACACCCACCCCAGAGAAGAAAATATTAAAAGGGCAAAATATTATATTTCCTCATAGGATCTTGAAGAGGCAGAAAAGCATGCCCAGTTTTTCTTCATAGCCCCAAGTTTCCCTCCCCCAAGCAGAAACCAGCTCTGTAGAAATGCAGATGTAATATCCATTCAGGAAGGTTGGAGCCCTCCAGCTAGAAGCTCAGAAATACAAAGACACCTAAAATCTGCATACCCCACTCAAACTCTAGGACAGGACATAATAGGATTAACCCACAGATGCCAAAGGGGCACACTCGGACTCAGGTCAAAGTACATGACACAGGAAATACAAAGTCTCAAACTCCAAACAAAAGCCCAAAAGGATATAAAACCCACTCCCTACTACATGTGCACTCTCTTTTCTTCCAGAGCCATCTTTCTGTCTGTTTCTCCTCTTCAAAAAACTACAACCTTCTTTCTAAAGCAGTCGCCATGTTGTTTATTCCCGGCTTGGACTGGTCCGTGATGAAGACTTTTCCTTCAACATACTCATTTAACCTAATTTTTGAAAACAGATTCTTAAGTACCAAATTTTTGCAATATTTCTGTTGTGTGAATTCTTCTAAGATTTCAGCCAAATTAGTTCTTTGTCTAAAATATTTTTTAAAAAATAGTATTTTAGACAAAGTATTTTGGGCTATTTCTCCTATTCAAAATTATCAAAGTCACCTGTTTGAAAAGCTTGCTAATCCCTGCTAAAATCCCTCAAGTATTAACAAGTACTTGAAAAGTCAAGCGTCTCTCTCTACTCTCCACTCACTCACTATCTGCTATTGAAGAAAACACGCAAGGGAAAAGAAGAATTAGTTCTTAATAATTTTTGCACATTCCTACCTTTATGGAAATCTGTTAAGTGTAAATTATTGTACAAAACTGATCCCTTCTTCTCCTTCATATTACGTGTACTACCGTAATATATTTAATTGCATTAAAAATATGTCTAGATGGAATTTACCAAATTATTTTAAAAGACATATATTGAATGTTGGAAAGGTTCTGAGAGTCACGCTATGACTACTTCCTTTATATGATACTGGTGCTGAATATCACATCACAAAACATCTTTTATGTTAACTCCTGTGCTGTTAACACATCCAAATGATCTTAAAAGTTATCTATTCTAGCCGCTGATCTCCGTGTTTCTAGTACTGCTTTTCTATTGTGCTCAAAATTGATCAGTGCATAAAAAAACTGCTTTTTCAGTTATGAGTTATACTGGATATAATTTCTTAGGAAATGAAGAAACCACAGCACTGGTGTAAGCTTATTGACTGATATAACTTTTGCCACTAGGAAAATATTGCCCTGTGTAAGTTTGGAGCCCATCACAGTGCTTGCAGAGAACGCCTAAGAAGAAAGCTACAACTCCTTATCATATAAACATGAGACTTCACTACTCAATTCTACAGATTTGTATATCAGTAAAATAAAAGTTATCATTGGTAGCTACTTCTGTTCCAAATCATATCCTTAGAACTATCCTGTCTATGTTCCAAAGGTGCTTTTTCAAGAGGCAACTAGACTTTCTTGTTTTTCTTTAAAGATGTTTCACATCCGAGCTGAAGAAGCTTCTTGGATGAGAAGCAAAATGTCTTTAAAAAAAACAAGAAAGTCCAGTTGCCTCTTGAAAAATCACCTTTGGGACACCATGACCTGGATGACTGATGACTGTGAATATCCCTAGACATTTCCTGTCTATGGAAGTCAATAATCAACGAGTTAATTTTAGTTGTCTTTGAGCATCTGCCATTTTTTCTACCACATAAAAGGCCACAAACATTTATGCATAGGCCACTGCTTCCTGTTCAAGTAACAAGCAATGTTTAAAAAGAAAAAAAGGAAGTGTCCAAGAATTTTATATAAATATGGATTTTTCCTACTTAAAAAACAGAAACACAATTTTAAAATACAACCAAAGTTTATTCCTAAAACTTGCATGGTAATACAGAATGCTAATCCTATAGTAGTCAACATCTGGCATAAGGATGATCAAGCAGAAATACTGGTATTCACGTGTTCCTGCTTATTTAATATGCACTATGTTATACTATTTTGCAAAATGTTGTCAAAATAAAACTAACTCTACTTGAGTTATCTAATAGAAAAGCCATCAACAGAGCTAAAATCCCTCTACACTGAATTTGAATTATTCATAAAAGTATGCCATTGGAACAATCTAGAATTAAACCAAAGTTTGGGAAATCATGGGTAGGAAGCAGCAGCATGGGTATAGAAGTGAAGTGATAACATTAATAATCATTTAAAACCAAGAGCCAGAACCAATCCACGATCCTTGAAAGAAAGAAAAATATACAAATAGTATACAAAGTTTGATGGATGAAAATTCCTCCCTTACATTAATTGAAGTAATTATTTATTCACTGGCAGTAATGTAAAGTATTTCTGCCATAGAGTTAGTGCCACATCTTGAGATTACATGAAATAATATTGCCCAAGAAACTTGACAAAGTGCCTGACAATCTGTAATTTTTTTTCAAGCTCCTCCACCCTATTCCAAAATTACTGTTAATACTGCACTGCATGCTATCTGTATTTAGTCAGAAGCAATTTCCACTGTTCCCTACGCGAACTGCCCTGTAGAAAATAAGTGAGCCTTTTACATTTCTAATGTGTATCCCAAGGCTGAAACGTTTATTTAATTTTGAATTAGCTAGTAAATTTCCACAATATGAATTGAAGTATATATAATTTGCTTGTTGAAAGTATTACCGGTAATAGCCTGAAATACGCATTGTAAGATAACCAAGTAACACTGCTGGTTGGAATGTGCTTGCTTACCTACTACTCCCAAAATGATGCCAGGCTCCCTGCTACTTCAACACGACAACATTTATAGCACCCAGACAGACAATAACACAATTTGGCTATCTTTGGCCAGAGAGACTGTCCCTGCTTAGAATGACAACAGCATTCATTATAAGAAGAATTATCACCAATTTTTCAAAAACTTACCTACAATATAACATGTCAGATTTCTCCAGAAAAAGAATGAATTCAAATATCAATATTAGGAGGATGAGGAAATGACTTCTGCTACATCCAGTGTACAAAACTGTACTTAGTTTTCCTGGAGTAAACTAGTAATTTCAAAAAACACAGCTTCAAATTTTTCATTTTTAAGATTTATCACTGCATAAAAACATCAATATTATAAATAAGAGATTTAGTAATATATAAGACCTAGCAGTGTATTGGAAAAGCAAATATACGGTAGTTTATAGTTTGAAACAATGGTCAGTTGACTGTAGACAGGACTGTATATGATTTGTTCTGTTTGGGTACAAAAATTTATGTGAGAACTGTAATATTCTACCTCTTGGGGAAGCAAAGATGTGCTTGAAAATGTGCACCCAATGCTTCAAATACAACAGAATCTAGGAGGACTTCAGTGCATCATAATCACTCCTCTTAGGTATGCAAATAAATAATAAAATGAAATAGCATGAGATCTTGTGCAAGAGTATGAAAATATTGTGGTTTCTTCATCCTTATATATAAAACTATAGCCTTCTTCTGAGATTTCTGCCATTAAAAAAAATTAATGTTCATATATTTAATGTTGGAATGCCATGGATACCAGCTAGGATTTTATATTGCTGACCCTTGCAAGTAACATAAATGGCAAGTAACTTGTTATATTCTATTCATTAATTAAAGCCCTACATTTTCTATTTTGAAGAGCTAGTTTCTTAACAATAAGAAGAGAACACAGAATCCATTTCCATTATCCAGTCATGTAACAGGTACATAGTTAAAAAAATCTGGACATCTGTAAGTATTTAACCTTGTCAATATCATATATTATTGTGCATATATATCCTTAGAACAAAATTACTTTAGAGCACAGCAAGAACTTATGTTTTAATAAAGTATTATTCTCATTGCATCTCCAAAGACATGATTTACTCATTCTTCTTTTATATAAATATAATGGCCCAATAAATGTGAAAGTTTTGTTATGATATTAAGTCTCCTACTGTGTAAAATAAATGGCATCTCCTATTCTATTCCATTCTTTAAAATTTGCTTATCAAATTTATGTATATTGCCTGTCAGTCAGTCAGTTAAAAAACTATTTTGGGCAGTGTACAACAATAAATAAAAACAACAAATATTAATTCTGCTCTTTTTTATGTCAAGAGAATCTAGTGATCACTTCTAATAAATTAGATGTCTTTAAAATTTTAAATGCCACTGGTCCAAACTGAAATGTTACAATACAATGTTAAAATACAGTAGAGTATTATCATTGGGTTGCAACGAAAGTTATTTTTCCATTAACAAAGAAAATGGTACCATTAGCATCCAACAGTTGTCCTAAAATAAAACCCACATCTAGACTTGAAAAAAAAATGCTATCTATTTTATGCTACATCACATAAAGAGACAGGAATAATTGTGGTAGTAATTCCTGGACAATCTAACCCTAATATTCTATTGATTTGTTTGAAAGTATCAAGGACTAAGACTGACACAGCCCATATTAATGTTTCCAGAAACAAATTGTCCAGACTTTATTTACATCCATTTTATGGAATTTTTATACTTTTATATAGGTAGTCCTTGACATACAATAATTCATTTAGTGATCGTTCAAAGTTACAACAGCACTGAAAAAAGTGACTTATGACCATTTTTCACAGTTACGACCTTAGCAGCATCCCCATGAACATGGGATCAAAATTCAGATGCTTGGTAACTGGTTCATATTTATGACTGTTGCTGTACTCTAAGGTCACGTGATCCCCTTTTGCAACCTTCTGACAAGCAAAGTCAATGAGGAAGCCAGATTCACTTAACAACCAGGTTACTAACTTATCAACTGCAGTGATTCACTTAACAACTATGGCAAGAAAGGTCGTAAAATGGGGCAAAACTCACAACAAATGTCTTACTTAACAACAGAAATTTTAGGCTCAATTGTGGCCACAAGTCAAGAACTACCTGTATAACAAACATCTAAGCATCTATGAAGAGTGGGAACAGAAATATTTTTTCCCTGATTTTCTAATAAAGCTAAGAAAGGTTCTCATTTCAAATCAATCATTTTCCATTAGGATAGCTCCTTGATAAGCCTGGTTTTAATACTAAATATGGCCAAATCCAACTCACACACTTTGCTCTTTCCTCTGTTATTCTATTGAAATCAATGAATCCATTCATTTTTATACTAATTTCCTCCGCACAAAATACAGTTAAGTACTTGCAAATGTATTTCTATTAAAACCAGTTAATATTACCAACCGCCTAAAGGTTTTGTGTCAACTGTCTAAAACTCCAGAAACTAAATAAAGAATAATTTCTCATATTATTTTTGGGATACTATTTTTTTTAAATTAAAACCTTCAAACTTTGAAAGAGAATATTTAAAATAAGGTTCTAAAATTCTGGCATCTGACTATTCTAGTCTTATTTTCACTATTACCAGGGCTTTTTTGTCATAGAATGCTCAGAATGGAGTTCTGGCACCTTTTTTGAATGGAACATTGTAGGGTAGGCAAGGCGGGTTGTATGACATGTGTGAGTTCCGGCACCTTTTTCTTTTACAAAAAAAGCACTGACTGTTACTAATGTATATTTTGCATTTCCTGATGAAGATAGCACACCGCTGAATGCAAAGGAGCTCTCAACCCTGCTAAAGAAACAAGGGAACATATTAGATAAAAGCATGCACAGAAACAGGAAAAGCAGGAAATGAAATGTAGATAGGGAAGAGATGTAAAACAGTTTTAAAAACTTCCCTCTCAACTGTAAGATGGCAGGGATACAACAAGCCTAGACTATAGGAAAAATCCTGATATCTGATTATTGGCCAAATATTGAAGCTCTTAAATCTACTTCTGATCCTTTTGCTGTTTCTGAGCTGCAATATAGTTCACACTCTTGATGGAGGCAGTGGAAACTGGATCTCACTTATGCCCCACATCAAATATTGTCCAGACAGGAAAGGAAAATAACTGCACAGTAGCAATATGAATTTTATATTCTTCTAGTACAGACTTTTTATTATTCTGGTTTGTAGTAACTATTATGGCAATTTTGGCTATGGTCGTGATTCCCCCCTGGATTCTTCATTATGTGAAGTTTTTTAAAATATGTTTTACACTATATTTGGATATAATAAAGTTAAGTTTCAAATTTCACTGCCAATGAATATGAAACGGGTGACTGATGTTACCCAATAGAAGCGCATCTCTGAAATCTAAAACTGGCACGGCCTTACACATTTTTCCCCACACTGTGTTCTATCTATGACATACTAAGATTCCATGAGAACCTGAAAAATTAGGAACAAAATAAATAATTAAAATGTAAACAATTTTCTATCACCAGAACTTTATATAAACATGGCCAACATGGCTGCAGAACTTGCTAGATTAAAAAAAATAATCCCAGAACTCTTGATGATTACTCATATTTAAGGACTGGAATTGTTCAATGCTAATGATGATACAAGTAGTCCTTGACTTACAACAGTTCATTTAGTGACCGAAGTGACAATGGCACTGGAAAAAGTGACTTATGACCACTTTTCACACTTATGACTATTGCAGCACCCCCATGGTCACATGATCAAAATTTAAATGCCTAGCATTCATATTTATGACATTTGCAGTGTCCTGGGGTCATGTGATCACCTTCTGCAACCTTCTTACAAGCAAAATAAATGGGAAAAGCAGATTCACTGAACAACCAGGTTACTAACTGAACAACTGTAATGATTCACTTAACAACTGTGGCAAAAAAAACTGGTAGAATGGGGCAAAAGTCACTTAAGAACTATCTCGCTTAACAGAAATTTGGGCTTCAATTGTGGTTGTAAGTCAAGGACTACCTGTACATGAAACTGATTACAGAAATAGTTCAGGAACTGCAGTTAACATTTTAGTGACTACACTGCATTGGGATTGCCTATAATGTCCTATTAAGCCAATGTCTATATACACTTGTCTGTATTTTGGGGATCAGAACCCATTTTGATATTCTCTGTGTAGATAGCAAGAAACAAGTCTAAACACTGGTGGTGATACCACAGTTCTTGAACATTCTCCTGTATACCTTCCTTCAGGCATTCCTTTTGGCATATTTACAGAGGAGGTTAACCTATTTTGCAAATCCAGTGTTTTTTCTCTTAATGTTCTAAGTCAGTGATGGTGAGCCTTTTAGAGACCAAGTGCCCAAACTGCAACCCAAAACACACTTATGTATCCTCATCTGCTGTGTGGGCGTGGCCCATTGGGTGGGGGCCCATTGGATTGGCATGGCATTAAAAAGCCCAACACATTCATCAAAAATTCTAAATGGCCATCTGAAAGGTTCCAGTGAAAATTCATGAAAATAGTAGCCCTGTATCCCACCAGGGTTAATATTCTAGGAGTGGTTTTGCATAAGATCTGTGACATAGAGCAAATGTATCTTGCTTCCTTAAAACCAGTAACAAGAGAATTGTAAAATGTATACTCACATAACACTTGAAAGATGAAAGATCACCACTATCCCACACCACCTATCCTAGCTTTTGTCCCAGAGGGCAAAGGATTTACCTAGTTATTTCCTCAACTTTTATGTTAAGTATACTGATAACTTTCTTATCAAATTTATCAATTCATGCTATTAAGAATAAGCAGGAGCCTTTTCAAAATATTATAGTCTATGTAAAATGAACAGTGTTTTTCATTTTATGTTCTATCAAAATAATGATCATGTTTAAGATACTGAAGAAAGTGTAATAGCAAGATGTTACTTAGTTTCAAATAAGACAGGATAAGTTAATTTTCAGACCAAACAAGCTTACATGCCTTTTGAAAGCATTTCCACATCAGTATATATTTACAGAATGTTTTCCTTTGCATGTAGGCAAGCATATATATTGAACTCCATCTAATTATACAGAATATTATCACAAGAATGATCACGATGGAGGATTTGGCTTGTCTGAACCAGGTATCTTAGCCATAAACGGACTGTAACACCAGGCAGCCTATTCCCTATGTGGGAATACTTTTGGATTAGAACTTCTCTTGTCTTCGCAAGTAATACATACAATAGGCATCAAGAAGTACACTGAATATTATATGAGAAACTAGCTAAAATATGTGTGCATTATTAGAGAATATATTTGCATGCAAAGAAAAAATTTCAAGAAACAGCATATAACTAAGCATTTACACATTTAACACTATATTTGTTGCACTAAACAAATATTTATAGCATTTATCATTAAAAAATTGGTTTTGCTTCACCAATACCAATTTATAAACAGTCACATTTAAAGTGAAATTTGTAGGCAACCACATGTCATTCCTAACTGGGAATAAAACAACCCTTCAGGAAATATTATCAAGCAACATTACATAATTTTTCCAGAGAAAACAACTGTTGAAGTAGACCTGAAGCAATTACTAATTAATAACAAAAGCAGGTTTTAGGTTTTAGCAACCACTACCACTTCCTTCAATTACAACTGTCAGTTTTTTTATATAGCAATAAATCAAGTACTTTTGTTTTCAAAAAATATCCAGATTCTCCTTTAAATATACTGTATCTTCCATTCTTCATTAAGTAAAAATATCTACATAGAATTTTACTTGCCACAAATAAAAATCAAGTTACAAATCCATCTGATCCGTTACAGATCTTCCTAGAGATCCAATATTCTTGTTTCAGACATGTATCATTTTTGTTTTTATCAACTGTGAAATGCATGCACTACTTAGCAACTATAGTGTATATTCCTCAGCATGGAGAGGGGAGGTGCTATATTTCTGGCAATGGATTTATTTATCTCCACAACTAATACACCAAATACTCAGGAATAGTCACACTAGATAAACTGGATTTATTGTACAGTATTTCTAAAGAAGCATATATATTTTCAGGCTGTATATGCCTTGCAGAAAAAAAATAGCAATCCCTTTTCACTTTATTTTAAAGAAACTGACACAAAAAACCAATACATAAAAGCACATCAGCCATACAACCTATCATAACACTTATCCGCGTAGCACAGAAGTAAGGCAAATGTACATAATGTCTCAAATGTAATCCAACAAAAATCAATCATAGCGCCTTGCAAAACAGCAGCAGATTTTCACTAGTCCAAACACGCTTCCACATGAAACAAAAAAGCAGGCCATAACATTAACTGCACCTTCACCTGAATAAATGAGTTTCCTTTCCCATCACTTTCCAAGGTAAAAAAAAAAAAAAGAAAAAAGTCGACAGCAGTCAGTAGGATACAAAAGTTCCTACCTATTTTCTAAATACAGGAAAAAGTTTAGAAGAACCAGTAAGTCAGCGACGTTTTCCAGCCTTAAATTGGCAGGAAGCCCATTCAAGCTTCCTGTCCGGTATCCTACCTGTTCGCGTAATTCTGACTAATTGGATACTCTGGAGCAGGGGTCTTCAAACTTGGCCCTTTTATGACTTGTGGACTTCAACTCCCAGAATTCCTCAGCCAGCAAAGCTGGCTGAGGAATTCTGGGAGTTGAAGTCCACAAGTCATAAAAGGGCCAAGTTTGAAGACCCCTGCTCTGGAGTCTTCCAGGATGAGAAAATATGCGACTGAGCCAGCGTTAGCGCCCAAGGACTAGTTGCAACCTTTGATGCCGGAGGAGGGGTGAACCGCAAAAAAAGCTACTTTCCCCCATCTTATTTGGGTCTGGCTCGGGGGAAAAGAGCGAAACCAGCCAAGAATGCCCAACCGGGGGAGGAAGGGGGGGGAGACCAGCCTAAGATTTTTAGGGAGCGCCGGGAGGGGTTCCTGCCCCCCCCCACTCCGCCGCCAGTCCCGAGTGAGGGCTGCGGAGGGACGAACCGTCTTGCGAGGCGTTTGTTCTCCGCTCCCAGCAGGAAACGAAGCAGACTCCTGGGGCGGCCCCCGCCCCAAAAGCCAGGAAGGAAAGGTCATTCCATCGGAGCAATTGGGGTGAAGGCTCCCTCCTCTCCCGCCTTACCCATGCTGTGCGAGCCCAGCTGGGCTGCAGCCCCGCCGCCGCCGCCGCTGCTTCCTTAGCCTTCCGGGCCTGACGCTCTAGCAGCCGCCAAACTCAGGCCGGACTCCGCAGCTCCCCATCGGCGCTCCCACCACGCGACTCGGGAAAAGGAGAAGTCGGGCTCGCTCCGTGGCGGCGGCGGCGGCGGCGGGAGCAGCCCGCCAAATCTGCGCCGTCCTCAGCGCTCGCGTGCGGTCTGGTCCGGGTCTGCTCGTGCTTCCTCTTCCTTGCGTCCCGCCCGCCCGCCAGACACGGGTATAGGGGCCGGCCTGGGGGCGACAAATCCCGCGAGACCTCGGCGGGCCCGCTTCCCTTCCCTCCCGTAGCGCCGGGCAGCGCTGCCAGCTGCCTGCGGTTGCCAGGTGCGGGCGGTGCCGGCTGCTCCTCCCGCACTGGGGAAGCCGCGCCGCCTCCGCGAGGAGGGACAACGGGAGGCCGTTCTTGGCGCGCTTCGCGTGTCCCGGCCTTTCCATTGGAATCTCTTCAGTATTCCAGGGAAAACAAGACGGGGAAGCGGACGCCCAAGGGTGAAGCGCCGCTAATCCTGGGGGCCCGGGGTCAACTTTGTACCCGGCCTTTCAGCACGTTAAGGCTCAACGTAACTTTATAAAGAGGAGCCCTATCGGGCAGAAGGAGCCTGGTGCGAGGGATGTTTTTGAGAGGCTACAGGCGTCCTCCGGTGAAACGGTCCGCATGGGGAAAGAGCGTGGAGCTCCCGTACGGGTTTTATGAGACAGCCCCACGTGCGTGGGAGGCTTCCTGTTAAAAGGGAAGATGTAGCCCACGAGGGGAAAGAAGTGTGTCTCTGGAGACCCGGGTGGGCTGGTTGGAACTAAAACTCCCGACCTGTTATCAGCTGTCTCCTACTTGCTTAGAAAACAGCACTTAAGCTTGCTTAGTAGACAAAATGGGATAACCCTCTTCTGAGGGCCTTTAGTGTGTGTGGATGGATAGACGCAGGAAGTTAATGTTTTGGGCAGGCACGGTAAATAACAGGATCCCTGCCTACTCTGTCATTCTTCAGCTTGTGATTTTCGAGGCCATCCATTTTAGGACTTAACAAGGAGAGTAGGTAGGGCCTATCATTACACAAAGTGAGGCAGGAGCAAGCTTACAGCAGGAAGTGACAGACAGCCGTTCAAGAAGAAAGTGTATAACTGCACACCAGATCTTCTATTCTAAACCCTTCAAGATAGCTAAGAGGAATAAAGAAGCTTGGCCTACTGCTGAACTGAAATGCATCTGCCAATCCAGGCACCTTTTCTAAATTGAATATAAGGAAGTCTTTGGCCTTTGCTGTAGGGACCAAAACGTCCTAGGACTGTGACTCCCCCCATTTGCCCCCAAATGAAAATTCTGAACAGGAATATTTACTAAATCCAAACTGTAAATTGATACGGTGATTTCATTCATTTTGCTCAGGAGATCCAATTATTTTCTAATAATCCTAGAACCAAGCATTAGGCCAGACTTTTCTGTAATTTTAAAAACAACCTATAGAGGAACTGAGACTGAAAAGCAGACAGCGAGCTGCCTTTACAGCAAATCTTATGAGGTTAATGATTTTAAAAAGGAGATGCAGATCCAGAAACTATTGGAATATTAAAATTGACGATCCTTGTGCTCAGACTGTTTGAGCTATATGATTACATACATACGGTTTATATTACAGAATTGCCATCAAATGATGGCTTCTTTACAAAGAAACAAGCTGAATGATTTCTTTTTTATATACAAGTTTTATTGATTTTTTAATATTTACATAAACATGATTTTGTGAAGCAGTACGGTGGTTGGGTAGTCAAAATAACAAATAACAAGTAGTGAATAGTTCAGGTTGCATCAAAAGGGATTCCCTCTCTGATTCCCTTAGTTATCACATAGTCAAAATAGGCAAGTTAATACACTTCTAGTTGTAACCTAGTCAATTAACAAAATTTTCAATATATTTTCACTAATACATATCAATATCCTATTTTTAAATTTTATCTAATTGCAATAGAATATTCTAGAATAGCCTATAATATACGAAAGAAAGCTTAATTTTTGGGTTACCCGCAATTCCCTATTTCAATAAAGAATAATTCTCTTGTCTACAAAACTTACATTGTTCATTACAAAACATTCTTATGTTTTACCATTAAAGTCTAGTTTTCATCTTAACAAATCACCAATTATTAGAAAGATAAATGTTTAACAAAAGTAACAACTAATATATTCTATAAGTCGTCTTAACCGTACATCAATTGTTAAAATATTATCCTTTGATATATCATTCCACATTCTATAATATAGTTCAGAATTATATTCTAAAAGCTTACTTTTGTTTTCCCTTACAGATCTAAAACCTAAATGTAAAATCAGTTATATATTTTTAGAGATTCCCCTTAATCCATTGAAAGATATTTTTATACTCTATCTTTAGGAATCCCAAAAAAGAAATAAGTTCAGTTTTTTAAATCTAACTCTTGCCTTCCTTTTGTGCCAATCAGGCTTCCCTTTTGACGTCTTTCAATTCTCAAATGTCTCTCCCTTTCTTCCTATACCCCTTATATGAATCCAGGGGAAGTATCCAAATAACAGCTTTGCAAAGAAAATGTCCCCTTTGTAACCTTTGAAGTTTTGCTTTAATAATTCAGTTTTTGATGATTGATATAATATAGTTGTCATTAGATCAGTCACGTCTTTTTCTACTTCCAATTCCATCAGGATTAGGTAGAAAGTAGTAGCTGGTGTTATGGTTGTCATTTGATTAGTTGAATTCTCGATATAGTATATTTGAAGGCTTTTAGTATCTTCACTCTTAATATTGCTTTCTTCAGGTGCTATTGTTTTTTGAGTTGTAAGTTTTGTAGTTGACATTGAAATTTGGACTTTAAGATTCTCTGTAGGTTGCATTTGTTGTTCTTTGAAATCTCCTATTTTAGTGTTAGTTTCCACTTCTTCTATTTGCTCTTGAATTATCATTTCATTTAAAGTCAGAATTTGATTTGGTGGCTTTAAGTTGTCAGATTTTTCTTGCAGTTTGGCTTTAATTTGCTCTGTCATTGCCAAAATCGTGTCCAGTATCAGTTTATAATCAAGTGGTGGGATATATTCATCCATTTCATTGTTTGTAGCTAAATCTTCCATGGAGGCTATTTAGTCCAATTTTTTCCTTAATTCACAGCTTAGAGAAGAAATAGGGTAGTAGATCCCCATCAAAAAATAGGAGCTTTTTAGTA
This sequence comes from Vipera ursinii, assembly GCF_947247035.1. Taxonomy (NCBI): domain Eukaryota; kingdom Metazoa; phylum Chordata; class Lepidosauria; order Squamata; family Viperidae; genus Vipera; species Vipera ursinii. Next base: position 191,032,155 of record NC_139512.1, read on the forward strand.
AATACAGATAACATTACTTAATTTCTTTGCTGAATTACTTGATTTTCTTTAAGGCTTTAAGATTTGTTCCCAGAGTAAATATTCACCGTTTTTTCAAAAAGTGGGGAAAGAAATTTTCAGGAAAGTCCCACAGGAAAATAGTTAAGGGAGTAAGAAAGATAAAGTCTCACCCAGGTCCTCCAGATTGCTTCTTAGTGCTAGGTAGTGCTTTCGGCAGGGAGCGGCTTAATGATCGACCATCTTTATGGCTGGTCTCTTTTTCTTCGGGCCAAAGGAGCTGTCCTGGATTCAAGTGGAGGGCTGCCACCCTTCTGCAATCACAGGGAAGGCCTCCTCATGGTAGTCACCCCTCCAGGGCAATTTTTGACCCTTTTCAGGGTCCTCCAAAAAAGAAAGGAAGGATGGCAGGAAGCGGACTGTTCCTGCACATCCGGAAGCACCGTGCGCACAAACCGGAAGCCAAGCTGAATAATTTCTGATGTCCCCCACATTTTCACTTAATAAAAGTTGGATTTGCATATAATATTTATTTGGATGAAAGTGAGAGATCAAAAAAATTTTCTGTAAGTTTTCAAAATGTGAAATTTAACTCTTTTATGCTCCAGTATGTATTACATACAGAACCCTTGTTCATGCCATAAAGAGATATTTTGTGACAGTCATTTTGGATTGTAAACTATGATTTACAGTTTAGTGTGAAAATCCTATCCATAAACCATCTTTAGCATGGTGCACAAACCATGGCACTGGCTAAATATACAGGGATGCTGGTTAAACCAAATCTCTGGAGTGCCTTTAGCAAAGTTATTTCCTTTTAATTAGCAAAAGGTGTCTTTGTTCTAATCCTCACCTTGTTTGCTGAGTATCACTGATCCCACTATTTCTCTCTACAGTTAAATTGGCAATTATTTAGGTATTTAAATATGCATAAATGAGCTTGGTCATTGCACTCTTCCCCCAAGTGGTGAACTCTCCAATTTGCAAAGGATCAAGAGAGCTGTGGGGTGGGCAGAGAGAGGGCAGCCATGCTCTCTTCGTCACTAATTCACTCTCTTGGCTTTATCCACCTATCCTTCCACCCATATTTGCAGCTATGAAACTGTTCTCTCTCCCATATACTTCTCAAGGAATAAGCAGAGAAGCAGTAGGTCCAGCTCGTGGCTCTCCAGGTGTTTCTCTTCACAGTCTTCAGGTGGTCATGAAGTTGCAGATGCAGAGCAACTCGTGATGCCTTGAGCAAGATCTTACCAGCAACATCACACGGTTGACTAGCTCTTTCAGTGAAGAAAAAACAACCATTTCATCATGAGACCAGTAGAAAAGCCATGCCAGCATGAGGATACAGCCATAGGAAAAGCAATCAGTAAATCAAATAATGACTTGATTAGCAGATAAAGGCCGCAAAAACCAGTTTCACTGGTTCTAGGGCAGTCCTAGCTTTTTCTGAGGTCTCCCCAAACCAACTGAATGAAGCATGTTTGGTTTGGAATCAGGAGAGGATAAGATGTTTATTCTCCAGTGATTTTATGTCTGTTAAATACAAATTAAGAACCATTTATTTTCCCCAAATGAATAGATAATCTCTCCCTTGCTCGCTTTTCAAGCTAAATGAAAAGGCTGGAGCTCAGGTACAAAGGAAACAGTAAGGACATCCCCAGCTTTGTCTGTGTTGTCCTGCCATTGTCAAACATGTACCTGGCCAAAAGTAGGTCCTTCTGAGAAGCAGCAATTGAGATGTTCCCTTTCTCTGGGAACCTTTACAGATCCATGCTGTAGGTTTTTCTTGATTAATAAGCTTAATTAGTTGGCCCTTGCTTTAATGTTATTAATGCTTCCCTCATTACTGTATTGTACATTTTTTTTAAAAAAATACTCATTATACTTTAAAAATGTGTACTATATTATATGTGGGTGGATGGATGGATACTCTGAAGACTTTTCTTGGGGGGGAAATCCTCATGGCTAAATATTTAAATATACAGTATAAGGCCTGGGGGTTCCTTGTACTATATTTGATATTTTGGGAGTACAATCATTATTTATAATAGTTTCGTAGAATATTGGAGTGTATGGTGTGTCCAGGGAAAGATAGTGCCTCTGGTGGAGTGGCCTGCCATCTCCAACTGCTATCTTTAGTATTGCTTCTTCAACATCTGCCGTTCAGCTCTTACCTGTGGCCACACCCCAGTAAACCATCTCAGCAGACAGGCCAAACCAGGTGAGGACAGCTGACAGGACTTTCACCCTTAGTGAGGTAGGGGGGTTGTCTATCCCAGAATGTGAAATTTATCCTGATAGATTGAGCAGAAGAGACCAGTCCACAGTCCAATAATCAAGAAGGCAAGCTGAGCAGATTTTGTGAAGTGCTAAAAACACAAGATGCTTAGACATCTACACCTACTGCAGGAGAAGAGGTCTCTAGCCGTAACATCTGTTCATGCCACTGAATTAAGGTCTCTTCTGCCAAGAGAGTGGGATTATGCAATGGCTATTCCATTTAAAACTCCATTACTCACTGGTTTTTGTTGTGAGATTCATCTCAGCTCAAACTTAATTCAACAGGTGCAGATGGCCACTGGCAGTTGTAATCACAAACTTTCAGATATGTGGTCTTTTGACCAATGGTCATTTATCTCTGTACCTAGGGGAAATAGAGATGTCTGGTGGTATCCAGGGAGATTGGGCAGTCCTTTGTACTGCTGACCCTTGTATGAGAGAGCAGGTTAAAAAGGTACATTAAACATTTCCTGTCTGACATCATATGGCTAACTAACCAAATGGCAGATCATCTCCCTAGAATATTACCAACCAAGCCATACAGGTAATTTTTGACATATGACCATAATGGAGCCTGACCATTACGGTCACGTGTCATGACAGCTGTTAAATGAAATGGCCTAGCTTAACTATCTCTACTTTCTGCTCTCCTTGATGTGGCCATTAGATGAATGTGTGGGCCATTAAGTGGAACAAGGGATGCCTTGGATGGCAGAGACCCTGGGAGGCCTAGTGCAGGCCCGCTCTTCAAAAAGTGAGGAAGGTATGGGCCCTGGTGGGGTGAGAATCAGGCCTAATGCCTGTGTGGGCATAGTGGGAGGGGGGGAAAGAAGGGTCTATTGGGACTCAGTGTGAGTGGGAAAGACCTGCGGGGAACCCAATGAGGGAGTGAAAGGCCTGCAGGAACCTAGTGGGGGGGAGATGGGGGTGAGATAGACTAGTGTCCCTGCAATCCTTCATAATGTGCTGCATTGGTTGTACCTTTGGTACTATGTCATAAGTAGTTTTTTGGGGGGAGATATACCATAACTTTGAATGGTGTTAAGCAACTGGTCATAAGTTGAGGAATACCGGTATTGTGGGAGACACTGGAATTCTTTTTGTGAAATTTGATGATAACACTGCACTCTTATCTCAAGAGATGCTCATTTAGAGAATTCTAGTTACAAAAATGAAAGAGAAGGAAATTCTGGCGCATTACTTAGTGCACCAGTTATGTTATAGTGCCATGAGACTATTGCTCTAAAGTCACAGATCAGGCAAATGTTCAATGAAGTTATTACCTACGAAATATTTCCCACCCACATTTGTGATGCCATTTTTCCCCCTAAAGTTTCTAGTCTCCTGTTCACCACCATGAATTAAAATAAAGGTAAAGGTTCCCCCACACATGTGTGCTAGTCGTTTCCAACTCTAGGGGCCGGTGCTCATCTCCGTTTCAAAGCCGAAGAGCCAGCGCTTGTCCGAAGATGTCTCCATGGTCATGTGGCTGGCATGACTAGATGCCAAAGATGCACGGAACGCTGTTACCTTCCCACCGTAGTGGTCCCTATTTTTCTACTTGCATTTTTACATGCTTTCGGACTGCTAGGTTGGCAGAAGCTGGGACAAGTAACAGGCGCTCACTCTGTTACGCGGCACTCGGGATTCGACCCGCCAAATTGCCAACCTTCTGATCGACAAGCTCAGCGTCCTAACCCACTGAGCCACTGCGTCCCCTCTAAATTAAAATAGTGATAAATAAATCTTCATTGAAAGTCATTTTTCTTCTAAAGCTTTCCTTTGAATATTTTCATTTTAAATGTAATAATTTGAAACAACTGGATATTTTGTGCACGAACAAAAGGCATATTCAAGTACAGGTTTATAGAATAAAATTCTGAAGCTTCTGTGATGCAAGGCATGTCAATTAACAGAGTGTTTTTCTAGACTTTAAAAATAAATTGTTTGTGAGTTTACAGGGAAACATTTCCAGACTGTAATTACAGAATCTTTTATTAGAAGGGAGAAAAATGTGACTGTTCCAACAGGAAGACAAGGGGAGGCAAAGTCTTACTCTGTAATTATGCTTCAGGAATGCCGAGTATCTACCTTTCTGGCTGTGTTTTAATATTGACATCAACCAGCACTAAGCTTTGCTAAATACATTGAAAAGCATGAGTGGATTTTCTGAAAGACGAATTTCTGATAGCAGAAATAGGTACTGTTTTACTACAAACATTCTGGCTATTACTGCTGATAACGAGTAACCACAAAGAAAGTGACTGGATTGTTTGTTTAATTATTTTGTGTAGTGTTTAGTGGACATGGGATTCAGTCAAGCTTTGGTTATAGATTCTTGCAACATTCAATGTTCTCTGCTTTGTGTCCAGGAGAAAAAATAATACTGCAGAAAATGTGTTTCAAACTTATTGGAGAGAATTTTTTTAAGATGACTGGAAGATTTTTTCCAGGAACTTATTAAGAATAACCACTGCCTCTGATGATCAAATCTTTTCCCCCTCCAGACTGGTCATCCATTTTGAACAAACAGGTTTTTCAGAAAAATGTACCAGTTCAAAAGCTTGTGAAACTGCTTTAATCAAACTATAGTTGAAGAAAAGATGCCTGTATATCAAGAGCTCTTAAATAGCTGGTATGATGTATTCAATTATCTTTTGTTTTTGCATCTAATATGCTATGCATTATATAATGCATAGATTCCCAGAGGAGACAATGAAGACAATGTCCACATTGAAATACAGCTCAGCATTACTTCCATTAAAAATATTGTTCAGTGCAATGGTTCATCTATTTCTTACTAAAATATTTATATATTGCAAGCAGTGCTCCAGCATAAAACTTAATTCTAGATATCAAAGCAACAAGAGCATCAGATAAAATGATTTTGACAACAGAAAGATAATTGAGAGCCTGACCATAAGGCATTCCAGGGCCCGAGACCTGTGTCTGGAAAGCCTCTCTTGCATTTCCTCTGAAGGTGTGGCAAGACAAGAAGGGATTTCCCCAAGATCTTAAAACAGGCTCGTATGGGAGAACAGACATTTTAAAATTGTCTAGTTCCAAACCATGTGGAACTTTAAAAGCCATAGCTACTTCCAGATATTGAGTGATAACAGTGACGTGGCTATAACGAGAGAAGGCTCTTACAAGATTCAAGCTTGTATTCACAGATTCATGGGCCATCTAGGTCAATTGATGGAGAGATTATTAGAAAAGGGAATCTGTTCTTTGTCTAGGAATGCTTACTTTACATTTTTTTTATATAATATGCCTCCAATTGATATCTCACATTCTCACCAATTACAGCCCCTGGTTCTTCTTGATACACTCTGCCCACTTTCTTTGCAGATACGTCTTGCTACCTTTAACCTACAGGTTGGCTAGATAACTTAGGCTTTCTTATCCCAATGTTACTTCCAAAACATTTTTTCTCCAGAGGTTTCTACGAATATAATACTCATAACTTTGTTTCTACACATTTTTCTTGTTGTACAAAGCTATCTGCCTCAACAATTAAACGTGTCTTGTGATATCTGAATAGTAACTGGAATAGTATTGCCCCCTAGTGGTGTAGTGGAGAATAAAACAAGAATTCCAAAATTTGGCCTTGAGTGAATTTCCAGCATACAGTATCATTTTCCCTATTGACAACTATATTAACCTTTTTAGTACGATTTGTGTCTATATGTATTTAAATTGCTTACAAAAATACACAAAAATATTTTAAAAATCTAAACTTTCTAAAAAGACTATCAAATTAAAAACTAGGGTCAACACTAAACAAAGTATTTGCAGGATGTTTGCTACACTTTTCAGAGGTACTGCTGCTACTGCCTGTATGACCAACAAGAAAATGCAGGAATCTGATTATAACAGATTTCGGTATAAAAAAATGCAGTACTTTTTTAAAGCTTTACAAAGAAAAATCTTAAAAATCCGTATCCACATGGATTTTTACTGAGTAAGCAAGCTCATCCTCAGGAAGGCAAAACAAAAAAACTAAAAAAAACTGAAACAGCTGTCTATTCAGCCACTAAGAAGTCCCTTGCTTTTAAAATAAAACAAAATGTAGAATTAGCTAACCTGTGTCTTTTTCTTAGATGATTTTTTAAAGACAGATTCCAGATTAAGTTGTAACCTATAATCCTTAATTACCTAAAACTTTTCATGCTGTTCTCTATTTTCTCCATCTCTCAATTCTCATCTTGATTTTTCTCCGTGCTGCAATGGTTCCTGGAACAACACTATGCTGCATAATTAATTCATCAGGTTTCAGGGTGTTTCAGATGAACATGCTAAACTAAAAGTGGGACTTTCTGCAAGTGATGTCAATGCCTTCCCACTAAGCCACCAGCTATCTTTGGCAGTTGTGAGATGGCCTGATTTAGATGCCACCAATGATCCCTGCTCTTAATCAAATAAAAGCCTGGTTCATAGTGGGGAAATGGTTATAGATGTGTCCCAAAATGTTATCTGAATGAACAGATTTTTTTGTCAGGAAGGGAGAAAGTAGACTCTGCAAAACAATTTAAAACCCAAATGGTACTACGTCCCCACTAAAGCTAAAACAGGAACAGATACGTTAAGCATGCAAAGTGCAAAGTATAATACAAAGTGCACAAGTTTGGGTATGTTGCTGAAAGCTATACAATCTATCTTTTCCAAAACAAAATGTTACAATTGAATTTCTTCCTCACAAACTTCCAGAAGGATGCTGCCAAGATGACTTCTTGTCAGTGAAAGAATATTGAATTAAGAAATTTAAATGTGGTTTACTTCAGACAAATGCTAGGGATATTATTTAGATGTTTGACCAGCACTGTAAACTAGTCTCCTTATGCTCTTTTTTTTCTTTCAGGGGATGCCATATGTGTGTTGTCCAGGTAAACATAATAGATAGGAAGCAATAAATGGACAGCTTTGTATTAAAAACACTCTCTGTTTTTGTTCCCATGAGGACCTGTGCTCTATTCATACATCTATTTGTCAACTTCTTAGCTTTCTCATTACTGCTCACTCAGTAATAATTCTGCGCATTCAGGAGAACCCCAGATCATCACTATGCAAGGCAACACTACCTTGAGGAAACTATGACTCTGGGCTATCCTTTGCTGCAAGCTTAAGCTGCTGGACTGTCAGGTATAAACCAGTTAAGAAATCCTTTTCTGCATATCGTCCCCTTTGCCTTCTTTTCAAACAGATGTGCAGACCTGTCTTAAAAGTGGAGCAGTATGAAACATATCTAGTAAAGTACATTGTGTAACTGTAAACGTATGAACATGGGAAATCTTGAAATATTAAATATGTAAGACTTCTTATGGATTCTATAGAGTAATATTCTAAAATCCTGGACATCAAGTTTTAATTACCAGCTACTTGGCAGGGTAGTTTATAGGTATATTCTTTCATTAGTAAAAACAGCAGTAACAACTCCAGTGAAAATGCATTGTTAATAAATACTTCAGAATAATTTATAACTATGAAGAAGAAATATGAACAATTACAATTACAAGGTGACTGCATCTAGATATAATTTTACAAATCAACAGCTTTCATGTGAAGAATACATCTTGTGAATCTTTGCTAATTGCAGGAAATAATTAGCATTATGCTGATAGCTGATGATTCCATTTTAGGCATATTGTTGGTTAATGGTGTATGATTATTGCTGCTTTTTCCTAAATGGCACCAACAGTAAAGAGATCAATTAGTGCTTTGAAAGCCAGTCATCAGAGTTTGGAGAAGGTAAGACAGCTCCATCTGATTGGAGGAAACTATATAGCCTTAGGAGTCTATAGATGATACAGAAGTGGCATCATAATTTTGGTAGTAATTTTAATCCTTTCCCTCCATATTTTTTTTCAATTCTTTGCTTCAAAGACCATGTTGACCAATGCCTGTATGTGTTAATGCAAGGGACCAAATAGCTTTCTCCAGGCGAGTGGGGTGGCCATTGTTGGCTTTGGGACAGCATGGTAGGCAGACACATTAGTTTAAGATGTGTAATTAAGATGATCAAAGGCCTTAGACTAAAACACGAAGAACAGCTGCAGGACTTGGTTTTGGCTAGTCTAAAGAAAATAAGAAATAGGGGTGACATGATAGCAGTATTCCAGTATTTGAGGGGCTGCCACAAAGAAGAGGGGGTCAAATTATTCTCCAAAGCACCAGAGAGTGGGACAAGAAACAATGGTTGGAAATTGATCAAAGAGAGGAGCAACCTGGAATTAAGGAGAAACTTCCTAACAGCGAGGAAAATTAATCAGTGGAACAGTTTGCATTCAGAAATTTTGCGCATTCCATCACTGGAGATTTTTAAGAAGAAACTGGACAGTCACTTATCTGAGATGGTGTAGGTTCACCTGCTTGAGCAGAGGGCTGGAATAGAAGACATCCAAGGTCCCTTCCAGCTCTATTCTATTCAAGCATTTGGACTGAGTTAGCAAGCTAAGATTAAGTTAACTGTGGAGGAGTATGTTGTGTGAACACAGCCTGTGGGAAGAAAATAGGGAAGAAAAGAGACTGCTATCAGAAAAATGGCACTACATAAAAAGTTTGATAGTCCATTCTATACTGACATGAACTGAACTGTCACTGCTACTGTATTTACTATTTGAAAATCAGAAAGCAGAAATAAAAGGGGCAGATTTTGTAATGGTGAATCCAACTCCAGATATCTCTTCAGGATGCAGAATATTTTTCTGCAGAAAGATTTGAGAGAGTAGACTTGCTTCATTACCTAACAGAAGGATTTGCTGTTTATCTCTATTTAGTTCATTTGATAGATATAAGAAATCTGAACTCAAGAGTTTTAAATGATTATGAACTGAGGCTCCCAAAGCATTTCCAGTTTCCCATCCTTCTTCAGTGTGATGGCCTATATAAGTCTTGAGTGGTGTCTCCCATCTGGGCATTCATAAAGTTATAGTTCCAACTCATTCCTATGCACTATGCATCCATCTTCTAAATTCTGTAAATCATAAAACAATTAAAACTCAGACAGAAATATTTATCCAACAATAATATAGAATCAGAGGATTATAAGGGACCTCTAGTTCAAACCATTTGCACAAGATAGGAGATTTCATACCATCTTGGACAAATCTTTTTGTGAAAACCTCCAATGATGGAGCATTCACAACTCCGGGAAACAAGCTGTTCTATTGCTTGATAATTCTCGGTGTCAGGAATTTTTTTCTTATTTCCAGATTGGATCTCCCTTTGATAAGCTTCCACCCATTTCCTCTTGTGTAAGGATCTGCCTCAGCTAGGTCTCCCAAGAAAGCAGAACTCTTGAAACAGGCATTGTTTCCAAAGGAACTTTTATTGAGAATTAGTGATAGCAGTAGAGCAAAGCAAGGTCTAAAGATTTTATGTGTGAAAGGTTATATCATAATGCCCATTGAAAACTCCTCCCCCCCCCCGGTTTCCAACAGTAAGCTTGAATTCCAGCCAATCCATAGGTGCTAAGAAGTTTTGAGAACCTAGCAATTTAACACACATCTCAAGGTCTCTCTCAGTTTTGTTTCCCAACGGTCCCAGGCTCCGCTATCTGGAAATAAGGCAGATGTCTTTAGGCCACATTCCTTTCTCATGGAGGGAGGGCGACTCAAAAAGCAATCAAAGTGAATACATCCCCCAGCAAGCAGCCCCACTCCCACCAGAATGGCAAACCTCGAAAATGATTAAACAAGAAAATGATGAAACAAGCAATCAAAGCAGTAATAAAATGCCAGCAGGTAAAATAGAGGGGTCTGACACCTACCCTCAGACACAATGGTGAATAAATCAATGTAACTTCCTTGTGTCAGCCATTCAAGTATTGGAAGACTGCTATCATACCTCCCGTGAATCTTCTGTTCATTAACCTAAACATACCCAATTGCTTTAGCTGTTCATCGTATGATTTAGTCTCCAATCTCCTAATCATCAGATTTGCTGTTCTCTGCATTCTTCCTAAAGCTTCAGCATCATGCTTGTATTATGGTGACCAGAACTGGATGCTGTATTCCAAATGTGGTCTCACCAGTGTAGTGTAGAACAGTACTCTATCATTTCTCTTGGTCTTGATGCTGTCCTTTTGTTGATATAGCCTGGGACTGCATTGGCTTTTTTGGCACCTGCAACACACTGCTGACTTATTGCTGGTCCACTGGGATAACTAGATCCTGCTCATAAGCAGTACTGTTGAATTAGTTATTGCCTATCAAATCCCTGTATAGCTGATTTTCCTGCCTAAATGCAGGACTTACTTTTCTTTCCATTGAACTCTATCTTCTTGGATAGGGCCCAATGCTCAAGTTTGTCAAGCCCCCTGAATCTTGAGTCTGTTTTCCAAAGTGGACTATACCAAAGTCGACTAGTCCTCTTATAATCTTGGAGGTAACTGGCACTGATTGGCTACAGAGGCAACAAAATAAGGGCAGGAAATAGAATACATAATTTTCTAGCATTCACACACATGTTTTTAGTACATATTTTATGAAGATGTGTCTAGTTCAATGTTTCTCAAACTTGGTAATTTTAAGAAGAATGGACTAAAATTCTCAGAATTCCCCAGCCAGCATGGGAATTGAAGCCCACACATCTTAAAGTTGCTAAAGTTGACAAACACTCCTGTAGTCACATAGTCACTTTCCCAAACCCATTGTATTTTCAATGTCTTATATATCTTAATTTTTACATTAAATTCATTTTCACTAGTAATTTTATTCCCATCTCCGCTTACGACTGTTGGTGCTCCACTCCATTATATTACTGCAGCCACTAGAGGTCACTATGCTGATAGTCAGATTTTGGCAAAGCAAATTGGATGCTGTAATACAGTGATGGTGAACCTTTTAGAGACCGAGTGCCCAAACTGCAACCCCAAACCCACTTAGGTGCCAGGTGAGTGTGCCTCATTGGGTGGGTGTGGCCCATTGGGTGGGCCTGGCTGTGGTGGTAACAGCAGACTGGGTGGAACTAAAAAGTTCAATCAATTCCAACTTTGCGAGATTTTTTTTCCCCCGCAAAAAGTTGAAAGTGATTGGTTGAACCTTTTTTTTTTTTGCACATGGTGGCGGAGGCCAAAAGTGAAAAGGTTTTATAAAACCCAGCTGAAGGCCTAGGACTGGGGCGATGGTGTGCGTGCCCACAGAGAGGGCTCTGCGTGCCATAGGTTCACCACCACAGCTATATTTTTATGTTGCAATATGTTATTATTAAGGTATAAAGAGATTAAAAATGAAACAGGTGAGATATGGGGAAAATTGAAAGGTCTGTTTCTTCAAAAGAGCAAATTCATGGCATGTGGTAATTAATTAGGGGAGTCAGCTATTAAAAATTTAAATAATACATTTTAAAAGGGCAATATTCTCAAATATTGTTAAGGAAAAAGAAAAAAGCAACTAGCAGTAATTTTAATACTTTCTTGTTTTTTAACAATATGAGAAAGATATTTTGTATCTAAATGACACTTTGGGAAATTAGTGCTTATAAAATATCCCCTGAGGCCTTTATCCTTAAAATGATTTAATTTGAATTGGTATTATTTCACATAATGATTAACAAAATGTTCCCATGGAATGTTTCATTGAAAAGTTCAGCTCTTGAAGAACTTGCAAAAGAAATTACTTCAGAAAAAAATAGAGAATTTCTTTTAATATAACATTAAATAGCACAATTTTTAAAAAGTTACTTTTTGACTTAATCATTACTGTACATTATGCATATTAAATAAAAATTGGGATTTTATAGTTTCTTAAATTTACTGTATTCATGAAGAACTGAATTTCTCTGGCGCTTTCATAGAATTTAAGCCTTCAAATGAGGAAAGTGGAAGTATAGATACAGTATATTAAGATGAGACCTTAAAAGCGACAAATATAATCAAATAATTTAAACTGCTTTAACACAATTATCCTTTATATTTATAAAATCTGGCAATTTTATATATTTTTAATAGAGATTCCATTTGCAACTGTGGGAAGAATCCAGAGAAAGAAATATTTTGGGAAATATTAAAAAGGCAGAATATATTTTCCCAAAGGATTTTAAAGGCAGAAACCAACCTCCACCCACCCCAAGTTTCTCTGTCCCAAACAGAAACCAGGTCTGCAGAAATGCAGATGTCATAATCTTGTCAGAAAGACTGGAGTCAGGAAGCTGAGATTAGAAAGGAAGATCCCCAGAATCAACAATCTCTCACAACAAAAATCCAACAGTCATCAGCGACAGCCCCAGAGAAGCAGGATATGATCTTTGGGACATAATAGGATTAACCCACCACCATCAGAATACCAGAAAGGCACACTCAGACGCAGGTCAAAGGAACAACTCCAAACAAAAGCTCAAGAAGGTATAAAACCCACTCCCTACATATGCTCTCTCTCTTTTCTTCCAGTGCCATCTTTCTGCCTGGATCTTATCTTCAATAAACTACAACCTTCTTTCTAAAGCAGTTGCCATGTTGTTTATTCCCAACTTGAACTGGACCCTGATGAAGACTTTTCCTTCAACACAACATTTCACCTAGTTATGGATAAAAATCTAGATAAATTAAACAGGTCACTGAAATGTTTTTCTTGATCACATTTCTGTTAAAAATGATAGGTAGATAATTAGAAAATCTATAATATTCTAATCACCATCTAAAATATTTTCTTCTCTCCTTTGATTTACAAATATTTATAGTAGAAATTACATTTAGCCAACATAAAAAGGTAAAGGTAAAGGTTCCCCCACACATGCGTGCTAGTCGTTTCTGACTCTAGGGGCCAGTGCTCATCTCCATTTCAAAGCCGAAGAGCCAGCACTTGTCCGAGGACGACTCTGTGGTCATGTGGCCGGCATGACTAGACGCCAAAGGTGCATGGAACGCTGTTACCTTCCCACCGTAGTGGTCCCTATTTTTCTACTTGCATTTTTACGTGCTTTCAAACTGCTAGGTTGGCAGAAGCTGGGACAAGTAACAGGCACTCACTCTGTTACACGGCACTCGGGATTCGACCTGCCAAACTGCCGACCTTCTGATCGACAAGCTCAGCGTCCTAACCCACTGAGCCACCGTGTCCCTTAGCCAACATAGATAATGGGAAATATTGAAGATATCACTATCAGTAAATATGCAATGATTTTATTTTGGTACTTATTACACATTAATAAAGAATGGAATTGCTTCCACTTTCATTCATTCATCATATGTTTCAACACTGGCATCCACTCCTTTCCTCACTTTCCTCTTTTTGCTACTGCCTTTCTTCTGATTCCCCACTGCACACATCTCACAATAGCTTGAAAGAGAGTTTTGCACATCTTGTGAAATGAGAAGGAACAACTGATTACATGGAGGAATGCTAATTTATAACAGAACTGTGGAACCAGATCTACTTTCCTTAAAGAGAACTCTTCACTATTGATGTTTCTTAGCCTTTTGTATTCATTTTCTCCTATACATCTCATGATAGCTGGCCTCCATCTTTTATGAGAACTGATCAGCTTGTTGTTTTTTATGCTTTTATAATATGAGATGGCATATGTGAACATAAATATTCCACAGTTAAAATCCAGCTTTCGTTATTAAAAATTCTATTTAATTATGAAAACCTGAATAGAACTGAGAAAAATGTTCATATAACACTAATTAGGTTTTTTTTCTTCCCGCAAGGTGGATCTTTTCAAGACTGTGGTGGTCTCTCATGAAAATAAGACAGAGTCTTTCCTTACTCGGGATGAGAGCCCAGAGCAATGTCCAAAGCTCCCTTTTATTTACAAGGAAATTCACTCATTGGATTGAGCTCGTGTACAACAAAAAATCCTACTTTTCCATTGGCTCTGAACCTGCATGATATTCCCCTGGCTTGGTTATGTCAGCTGCATTTTAATAGCTAACAATTAACTGATTGACCTTGTGCTGAACAGGTGGTTTCATTATGGCTCATCTTCAGGAGACTGAAAAACAATTGTTTCAGCTGCGCTTATTCTAATGGCTGCAGCCTGCAATAATTTCCCTACATCTCCTCCTTTTTTGTTTAACTGCCATACAGATCTTTATGTTGTTTCAATAGTTTGTAGGCGTATAACTGCCTAAACATAAACCATAAGTTTGGTAAGCATTGCACACAACAGCATAAACCAATCAGCAAACATATAACTCCAATTATGATGGGGACAATTTGTCGCACCCATCCAAAGTCAGGTAGCTAAGACCATAACCAATCCCATGGATTTGTCACTGCAGAGCCAGTATAAACTAAGGAATTTTTCTTTAACCATCTTTTCCATAACATCAATTGTATGAGTAATATTAGCATGAAAATCAGAAATATAAACACAACAGTGACTATGAATTAAAGCACACACCCCTCCTTTTGCGGCTAACATAATATCTAAAGCCATGCGATTCCGCAATACAACGTCTCTAATGTCTGAAACTTCTTGTTCTAACAATTTAAAGTCTTGATAGTTTGATTAAACATAGCTACAATCCAATGATTCAAATATATGCAAATCTCTATAATTCATGGCAACTCCCAATGGTGGTATAAGTCCTCTCGCCATTTGCGTTTCAATCCTTCAGCTTATTGGACTTTGACCAAAGTTCATGTTTCTTCTGTTTCTTAAACAACCAAATGGCAACTCATTCGTTATGTAGATTGAAGGTGCAACACATATACATTATTTCCCCAGGCTCCTTGCTCCGGTTTCCCTTTTCCCCAATTGAACTGAATAGACATTGACTTCATTACACAACATACCTAAACAAATCCCAAATATTATACATATAAAATTAACAAACATTTCAATTTTAGCTGAATGTATAATTTCCTTCTCCACATCGTTTCCAAGAGTTTTCTCCTTATGCGATACAGATTGTTCATCCTGAGGTGGAATTTCCTTTGGCATTTTGATTGTTATCCTTTGATTCTTTTGGAAATCCGGAATAGGATCGTATAACCCTTGATGCCATGGGTTCATGATATGGTCTCACACACCTGGCTGGAATCCAGACTGGACCTGTTGGAGCAAGCACAGCAGCATATCCTCGCCCCCATGTTAACAAAGGCACAGGACCATGCCAAATGGGATCAGGTGGAGTTCTATACCAAACTTTAGCCTTTTGCACCTCTAACTGTTGACCAAAATGTCGTTCCACAGCTGTGGAGTCCAAAACTGAATCTAATTTTCTATATATTTAAATGATTTAAAGTAAATAAAGTTAAAGATAACCATTCCTGCAACACTGGTAAATTAGTCACAGTTCCTCCTTTTTTGTTTTTATGTTTGTCAAGAGCCTCCTTTAATGTCCTATTTGCTCTTTCTACTATTGCTTGACCTTGAGAATTGTAAGGAATACCAAATTTATGCAAAATATCCCATTTATCACAAAATTCCGCAAAAGCCGCACTGCAATATGCAGATCCATTGTCCGTTTTAATTTGTACAGATTTTCCCATTATTGAAAAACTTCTAATACAATGATTGATCACATGTTTCACGTTTTCTCCTCTTTGAGGAGAAACAAAAATATACCCAGAACATGTATCAATAGAAACATGTAAATATTTCCAAGGAGCAAAAGGAGGATATTGAGTAACATCCATTTGCCAAATTTAATTGGTTTTCAATCCTCTGGGATTGACACCCATAGAAGGACCGAAAACATTCTGACCACAGGATGTACACTGCTTAATGATGGCTGTGGCTTCTGACATAGAGATTCCAAATTGCTTACACAAGGCTTTCGCATTTTGATGAAAATAAGAATGACTCTCCCATGGTGTAATCGTGGCCGCCAAAACAACCCCTGCTGTAGCCGCATCTGCCACTGCATTGCATTCTGAAAGCCATCCAGGAAATGGTTGATGACTTCTAATATGAGACACATGTAAATAATATCTTCGGCTAGCTAATAACTGCTGCAGTGTAAGAAAAAGAGGAAATAAATTGTCCTCCACACTGGGAGAAACATAAGCATGAGAAAGATTCTGAATAACATTAGCAACATACAAACTATCAGTAATTAAATTAAATGCTTGATCTTTAAACAATTGCAAAGTCAAAATTACTGCGGCTAACTCTGCCCTTTGCGCAGACTTCTGAGGAGGGGTAATTTTCGTTTTCCATTGGCCTTTTTCCTGCCAGGCTACAGCACCCCACTGTTTACCTCCATCAGTAAATACCGTAAGAGCATCAGAAAGAGGCCACACTGAAATTAAGGAAAGAAGAGAAAAATGCTCTTGTTGTAACAAAGATATTTTGGAATGTGATATTGATACTTACCCACAAAATCTGCCAGCGCTAATTGTAATTCAGATGAAAAAGATAGACTATTTCCCCAAACAATGAGGAACTACTTTCAAAGAATGAGGAACTTTCAAAGAATGAGGAACTACTATTACCACCAAGTCTAAGCCTAACATTTGCATACTGCGATGTCTTCCTCTAACAATAAGTTGAGCATATAAAGTGTTAATTGAACTGATCGTTTTTGGCTGAGAATTGCTCAAATGAATCCATTCTATAATAAACAATTTGTCATTGAAGTCTGAAACTTGGCATAAAATCCCAGTAGGCAATTTACAGGTATTTAAAATAATTAAAGACAAAGGAATATTATCTTGACATCGGTCAACCCAAATCATTTTAATCTTGTAATTTTATAACTGCATCAAACTGTTCTAACAAATCTCTTCCCCATAAATTAACATGAATTGGCAAAATCACTGGTCTTAATTTAGCTGTTCTGTTTCCTCTTTCCGTTGTCACTTGCAACCAATGTTGACTTTGGCGAGCAACTTGAGAGCCACCCATACCCCACACAGACGGTGCAGAAATGGTTGGCCACTCCGGGGGCCAGTCAGATGAAGCTATGACTGACACATCAGCTCCAGAATCTAAAATTCCAGAAAAAGGCCTCCTGTTAATAAAACAAATTTGCCTAGGTTTCTCCTTTTGTAATTTTTTTATAATAGCTAAGATTTGAGGATCCACAGTATCTGTAGAGCCAAACCCTCCAGTTCCTCGAATCCGATCAGAATTCCCTCCAGGTGTTACATAAGAAAGCAGTATTAATTGAGCCACGGAGTCCCCTTTACTTGCCAATTGAGGAACTTTCACCATTATTTGAATCATAATCTGTCCTAAATAGTCCAAATCAATTACTCCAGGAATTATGTGAAACCCTTTTTTCGCTGCTGAGGAACGAGGAAGGATTAAACCTACTGTTCCTTTAGGCAATGGTCCCCAAAGTTGAGTTGGCATACAAGTCACAACGTCAGGAAAATCCAAATAATATCTTGCTGATTAATCAAATTTATACCTGCACTACCCTTGGTGGCTGTGGGAACGTTCTGAACAGACAATTTTTCACAAATAGGTGCAATGTTGCCCTTATAACTTTGTTCCTTTTGGCAACAAGCAGCTTTACTTCCTGGGCTAGCCTGCTAGCCCGCATTCCAGTTTCCCGAAGTCTTAACATTTCTACATTGGTTTGCCCAATGAAATCCCTTCTTGCATTTTGGACAAGGCTGTTTCGGGCGAACTCCAGATTTATTATTTCCCTGTCTACTTCCAACACTATTCCCTCCTCCTGGAGCTTGACATTGTGCCTTAAAATGACCAGGTTTCCCACAGTTGAAACAATTACCCGTTTGTTGACCAAATTTTCCTTTTTGCAAAGTGTTAGCTAAAGCACCCATATTCCACACCCCTGTTCCTACAGAGGAACATGCTTTTAACATATCTGCTATTCCATAAGTTGGTTGACTCACTATATTAGTTAGAGCTTTTTTACAGTCTGCGTTTGCAGCTTCATAAGCCAATTTCATCAAAAGTTCTTGAACTGCTTCTGCATTATCAATTTGTTTCTCAATAGCCTCTTTCAATTTATCAATGAATTCTGGATAAGGCTCAGTTGGCCCCTGTCGGACATTAGTAAAAGACTTAGTGGGTTTGCCTGACTGAGGTACCTTTTTATACGCACTTATCACACAACGGCCAAGTACAGGATAAGCGGCATCAGGAATTCCTTCTACTTGTTGTAGAACAGTGGCAAATCGACCAGAACCATAAACTTGATCTGGAGTGTAAGCTCCTCCAGAGTTGTTTCCAGCTACAATAGCATTACGCTGATATTCAGAATCCCAAACTACATACTGTGCTGGTGTTAAAAGCATTCTCCACAAATCCTTCCAATCTTGTGGTACCATATTATATCCTGTAAATATCCCTTCTATGGTTCCTTGCACAAAGGAGGAATGCAATCCTGTCTCAGTTATACTTTTCCTAATATCTCTCAAAATAGAAAAAGGCAACGGCTGCCAACGATATTGCCTATTTCCTTGACCATCTATATCCACTGTTACGGGAAAAGCCTCCAAACCTTCTACCAATTCCTCCGGTGACAATAACCCTTTCCCTTGAGCTTTGTCAAATCCTGCTCTAACTACCCCAACTGCCCCTTGACACTTTAAAATTTTTGTACTTGCTTCATCAACTTTTTTGGAACCCTCCAAATTGTTAATTTCAGGTAATGATGTATACGACTTGGATATTAACTTAATCTCCTCCGGAGCCTTTGGGGTTACTAAACGAGGCATCGGAGTTAACACATAAGGTGGCGGAGCGGAAAGTTCCGGTGAAAGAAACAAAGGATTAGAATGTGCCATTAAAACTTCCAAAATTTTTTCCCAAAGAAGTAAATGATTAATTGAGGCTCTTGGTTCCTCATGTAAAATTTTCCCTATCCTTTTCCAATCCTGAACTTCTAAAGTACCTTGTTCAGGATACCAGGGACATTGAGCTGTAATAACTCTGAGTAAGTTTTCTATGTCTCCTAAACCTACTTGACAAGAAGCAGAAAATGTATTCTTTAAGATCTGGCGTAACTCCTTCGCATGGAGTCTTTGTGACGCTGAAAAAATCATTCTCCATACTTACGAATATTCGGTCCCATCCTGCAAGATCCGATGAAGTGCACTGTGCCTATGCCAGGCGTAAGTCTGAGGGTCTCAAAGAATCACGGCGGGGTCACCACATGTGGTGGTCTCCCATGAAAATAAGACAGAGTCTTTCCTTCCTTGGGATGAGAGCCCAGAGCAATGTCCAAAGCTCCCTTTTATTTACAAGGAAATTCACTCATTGGATTGAGCTCGTGTACAACAAAAAATCCTACTTTTCCATTGGCTCTGAACCTGCATGATATTCACCTGGCTTGGTTATGTCAGCTGCATTTTAATAGCTAACAATTAACTGATTGACCTTGTGGTGAACAGGTGGTTTCATTATGGCTCATCTTCAGGAGACTGAAAAACAATTGTTTCAGCTGCGCTTATTCTAATGGCTCCAGCCTGCAAAAATTTCCCTACAAAGACCAGAACTGTTACTACAGACAGGTACCATCTTAAAGCTGAGGTAAACATGGATTTTTAACAGCATCTCCACTGTTTCAGGAACCCAGTTAAAGACTGGATTTCATCATATATCCTCTAAGAAGTTTTTGGATTGAGTTTTGCATCTTATCAAATTATTTATTAATTAAGTTTCAATACTAAGTAAGAGGATGGAATGGAATAAACAAGCAGCAAACAACTGCTTGTTATGTGTAGCAAAAACCATTGTTCGTCTTCATATATAAAGCACAGTGAATTTTGTCACTAGTATCAGTTCATTCTTCTACAGACCTTCTGAAACACAAACATTTCTTTCTATCTACTTTTTTTTCTTTTTATGACCCTCTAATCCCTTAATTGGGGTAGAGTGTTGGGGGGGTGTCTGAATGGAGCCGTTTATTGCCTATATGGAATTTGCAGCAGATATTTTCTCTTTGTGCCCTGAGGATTGAACTCTTAATCTTCTGTGTGGGAGGCAGGCATCTATACCTCTAAGCCACCACACCTTCTGAAACACAAACATTTCTTTCTGTCTACTATAGTGTCAAAACAATGAGATGTGTGTTGTAATGTCATGAAAGAAACTCCAGCTTTTTAAAACTTATTTTATGATGTCACTTATAGTAATGTAGAAAATAGAGATTGTGTCACAATGTTGAAAATGCACATTTTGTTACTTGTTCCCCCATTTTCCTGTAGGCCAAAGAGAAAAAAAATCCTTAGGTATTTGTGGGGTATCTAGAACAATGACACATTTTCCTTGTCGCCACCTTCTGAAAGGTTATTCTGAAATGGTACTAATTCTTAGGGATGTGCACAATGTGTAGGGATGTGTATTCTGTTTCTACCTCAAAATAGATCAGCTCCATTTAGAATGTTCTACTAGAGACACATAGAGAGAGACTACAGAACAAACCTCACATTAGCTCTGCATTCTGTTGCAAGGGGGGGGGGAGGGAGCAGGTCACAAACTCTGTCTTTACCCTGAAGCACTGAACCCAATGTGTAATGCATTTACCCAACAGGATTCCTAGAACCAATGCCCTAAGCACCAATCAACAGCCAAACCAATGCATATAATCATTTGTAGTTTCTAAAATGTACCTTGACCTGAACATCAACATGGCAAAAAAAACACATTCATACCAACAATTTGCCAATCAACATAACCAAAAGTTTACTTTGCATTTTTAAGCCCAGTCTGAAAACTTTGCATCAGCAGGCAAAGAATCAAAGCTTGACCAACCAACATAAAATAATACAGAAAAGTTTGTTTAAAAAATGATTTTGCTTTCTTGAGCTAAGGTAGAGAGGTCTGCTGTTCACGCTGTTTTGTCCTCCTATGGAACTTTCAGGATGCTTTAAAAATGAAAGGAAATTTTGAATATTGAATCTTCCTTGGCCTCTAATTTTGAGCTTTAATTGTATTTTTGGTTATAACAAATGATTTCTATGAAAAGATCTATCTATTCTAAATGGTAGCTGCCTAGTTTTATCATTTTGAATTCTTGATCATGCTATTAAACTAGCTTTCCCCAAACCTTTCGGCTTTGGGGTCTGGGGCGGGAGGGGATGGTTCCACACAAGCAGTAGGCGAGCATGTCCATGCATGCAGCTCCATTTGTACAAGTGACGAGCACATGCACCCACTGCTCACACAAATGAAGCTTCATGCGCATACATGCTTGCCCCCTGCTCACACAAGTGCTCGTGAAAGTGCAGCTCTGAGCCCATGTTCCCCCACTGTTTCTGTGGCCTGGTTCCGAATGGGTTGGAGAAACCCTGTATTAAACAGCTCAAAAATCTTTTATATATACAGGTGAAACTCGAAAAATTAGAATATCGTGCAAAAGTTCATTTATTTCAGTAATGCAACTTAAAAGGGGAAACTAATATATGAGATAGACTCATTACATGCAAAGCAAGGTATTTCAAGCTGTGATTTGTCATAATTGTGATGATTATGGCTTACAGCTCATGAAAACCCCAAATCCACAATCTTAGTGAATTAGAATATTGTGAAAAGGTGCAATATTCTAGGCTCAAAGTGTCCCACTCTAATCAGCTAATTAAGCCATAACACCTGCAAAGGGTTCCTGAGCCTTTAAATGGTCTCTCTGTCTGGTTCAGTAGGAATCACAATCATGGGGAAGACTGCTGACCTGACAGTTGTGCAGAAAACCATCATTGACACGCTCCATAAGTAGGGAAAGCCTCAAAAGATAATTGCAAAAGAAGTTGGATGTTCCCAAAGTGCTGTATCAAAGCACATTAACAGAAAGTTATGTGGAAGGGAAAAGTGTGGAAGAAAAAGGTGCACAAGCAGCAGGGATGACCGCAGCCTGGAGAGGATTGTCAGGAAAAGGCCATTCAAAAGTGTTGGGGACTTTCACAAGGAATGGACCGAGGCTGGAGTCAGTGCATCAAGAGCCACCACACACAGACGGATCCTGGACATGGGATTCAAATGTCGTATTCCTCTTGTCAAGCCGCTCCTGTACAACAAACAATGTCAGAAGCGTCTTACCTGGGCTAAAGAAAAACAGACCTGGTCTGTTGCTCAGTGGTCCAAAGTCCTCTTTTCTGATGAGAGAAACTTTTGCATCTCATTTGGAAACCAAGGACCCAGAGTCTGGAGGAAGAATGGAGAAGCACACACTGCAAGATGCTTGAAGTCCAGTGTGAAGTTTCCACAGTCTGTGTTGATTTGGGAAGCCATGTCATCTGCTGGTGTTGGTCCACTGTGCTTCATTAAGTCCAGGGTCAACGCAGCCGTCTACCAGGAGATTTTGGAGCACTTCATGCTTCCTTCCACAGACGAGCTTTATGGGGATGCTGACTTCATTTTCCAGCAGGACTTGGCACCTGCCCACACTGTCAAAAGCACCAAAACCTGGTTCAATGACCGTGGGATTACTGTGCTTGATTGGCCAGCAAACTCGCCTGACCTGAACCCCAAAGAGAATCTATGGGGCATTGCCAAGAGAAAGATGAGACATGAGACCGAACAATGCAGAAGAGCTGAAGGCCGCTATTGAAGCATCCTGGTCTTCCATAACACCTCAGCAGTGCCACAGGCTGATAGCTTCCATGGCACACCGCATTAATTGCTGCAAAAGGGGCCCAAACCAAGTACTGAGTACATATGCATGCTTATACTTTTCAGAGGTCCGATATTATTCTATGTACACTCCTTGTTTTATTGATTGCATGTAATATTCTAATTTTCTGAGATTGTGGATTTGGGGTTTTCATGAGCTGTAAGCCATAATCATCACAATTATGACAAATCACGGCTTAAACTATCTTGCTTTGCATGTAATGAGTCTATCTCATATATTAGTTTCCCCTTTTAAGTTGCATTACTGAAATAAATGAACTTTTGCACGATATTCTAATTTTTTTAGTTTCACCTGTATAAATTATGGATCATATGGATTCTATTTAAGAAAATAGCTTAGGATTTATTCCTGTTATAACTAACTGAAAGAGTAAAACAAATATGCATATTTGTATCGTGTAAATCAAAAATTACAGGGAAGTGGGTGCTTCTGAACCAGAAACAGGGAATTTTGAGAAGTGGATAGGATTAATGGGCACATTTGGACTTTTGAGAACACACTGAGGGCATCCTTACAAAAAGTATACCATGGGGCACAACATTCACACAACACCATTTTCTGTATGATAAATTGGTGAGGTTGCAGCTCAGATCCTTGCTATCCCTTTATCGGTCTTCGTTGGGAACAGATGGGACTGTTCCAAATCAAGCTTAGAGGCAGAGGCATACGTCATTTTTATTCTCTTAAATATCAATGAAACATATTCAATTACATGTATTTTTTGATAGGTTGCTTTACAAATGCCAGATTCCAATGTGTTTCTTTTAAAAACAATATTAATATAATGTGGGATGGAGCCTCTTAAACAGCAAAAGTAAGGGAGGTATGAACAAATATATAGTATTTTGTATTTTAAGTTATGTGATGGAGGTTTATGTTTTATATTACCCTGTGAATACTTTAACGGTTATTCTATAAGGTGCCATTGGTCTATTTGGATCTGGCAGCATTCCTATTGAGGGAAGTCAGCTCCCCAGAGAAGGAAATATTAAAAGGGCAGGAAAATATATTTCCTAAAAAGAAATTGAACCAGGAAAGCATGCCCAGGTTTCTTAATAGTCTCAGGTCTCCTTCCCCCCACCCCGAAGCAGAAAACCAGTTCTATAGACATGCAAATGTGAGCTTAGGAAAGACAAAGACACCCCAACCCCAGGGAAGCGGGGGTTGGGACATACCGACAAACAGCAAGATTCCTAGAGGGGCCCACCTGGACCCAGGACAGAAAACCTGCAAGGATATTGTTAAGTCGTGGGCTCTTGGGTGCAGGAAGGAAGACACGAGGCTGAGTACAAGATAACACATTCTTTATTCTTGCTAGAACTGTACTGGAACTTGGGCTGCAACCAGCCATAATATATAGTCCAGCCCCTAGGCGGCAGCCAGTAGGTTTGAACCGACTCTTGCCGCCTGGGGCTAACCAATTGCAGGACTGGAGACAGCTAGTCTAGGTTGCTGGAGAGCCGTTAGCTGCTCCAGCAACACACATGGTATAACACCACAAGCCCAATACATAACACCCCTCCCCCCTTAGTTCAGACTATGACAACCGCGATTTAGTCTTGACAGCTGTCAAGACTTATTAATCAACTCACATACAACTGTAGTGATAATAATAAAAATAATAAATAATAATAATAAATTCACTGTGGCTACAATGAGATTAAACAACGTCTAATGAACAGGCTTACATTGCAGTAATGGCAGTTTCACAATGCACAAGTTTCTGTAGTTAGTGGTACAAGTTTTACAACACTATACATCACTTTATTTTACAATGTAATCTGTGAGGTACGCAGGAGGCTTGTGTGGTGTAGAGGAACATCTTGGAGTTCCCATCACTTTGTGGTCTACCAGCTTACCCAGTGGGCTGGGTAGACCCATGTTCCTTTGTGCTCCAGTGTCAAGGGAAATCGAAACACTCTGGCTGGCCTCACCAGGTTGGCCCACCCCAGAGTCAGTCTGTTCTGCACAGTAGGCACAGCGGTTGCTGAGGTTCAGCTGGCTCGCTTGGTCAGGGGTTCCAAGTTGCACTACCGTGCTCCCCGGTTCTTCCTCAGATTCCATCTTCGCTGAGAAGGAAAAACCCTGGTGGTTCCAGTGAGGGCTGGCTTTGCCGCACGTTTGAGGACCTTGGGAGGGACTTATGATGCAGTCCTCACTAAGTGGCCATTCTGGAAACCTTTTCCTAAGTTGATCAATATGCCTTCTGACAACTCGCCCTCCCTACAACCCCACTTCATAAGATAGGGATCTGGATGCCTTGGTTATTTGACCAGGAACCCATAAATTCCCTTGACCATAGTTCCTGGCCCAAACCCAATCACCCATGTGCAGCCCCCTTGGAGGCTTTGGTCAAGAGGCTTCTGCTGCCACTCTGTCTGGATGCAACCTGTCCAGTTTAGTAATTAAACGCCTCCCCCAACGTAGTTCTGCAGGACTTTTACCTGTGGCCGTGCAGGGTGTAGAATGCTGGCAGAGTAAAAAATCTGCCGATCTGTGATGCCAGTCACCTGTGACAATGAGCTTGAGTGCCTCCTTCATTGTCATCACCATGCGTTCAGCTTGACTATTAGAGGGTAGATGAAAGGGTGCAGACGTTGCATGTCTGATGAGATTAGCTCTAAAGAAACCCTGAAATTCAGTAGCAGTGAATTGGGCCCCATTGTCAGAAACTAAGACATCAGGCTGCACCCAGGGGGAGAACATTCTCAGTGGGCGTGCCTGCCCTTTGGAATCAGCTGCCGGTGGAACTCCGGATGGCCCCCGACCTTTGCTCGTTTCGCCGGGACCTAAAGACTTGGCTATTCGAGCTTGCCAGCCTGGACTGAGGGTTTTTAAGGTTTTTAAGGTTTTATTTTTTAGTTTTGGGGGCTATCTAATTTAAATTTTATTTTAACTTGTATATATTGTATTGTTTTTATCTGCCCTGTAAAGTGCCCTGAGTCCTTCGGGAAAAGGGCGGTATATAAATCGAATTAAATAAATAAATAAATAAATAAATAAATAAATAAATAAATAAATAAATAAATAAATGTGTTACAAAGAGTTTTCTCAGCACCTGGTTGGTCCTAGCAGTAGTCATGTTAGGAACTGGAATTACTTCCAGCCATTTTGAGTGGCTATCCACTACTATCAGGAAAAGCCCCTGAAAAGGCCCAGCATAGTCTATGTCAGACATGTCAAACACAAGGCCTGCGGGCCACAAACGGCCCGCCACATGATTGAATCCGGCCCGCACAACTCTCCCAGAAATTACAAAGGTCCGGCCCCAACCACCTTGGCACCGGCCCGGGTGAGCACTTGCTCAGTAGGAGGCAAGTGCACGTGGGCTGGTGGAGCCCAGCACCATTTGCAGCTCATTAGTCTCCTGTGGCTCAAAAAAAAAGTGGAGGAGGAGGAGGTAGGAGGGAGTGAGGTGGGACGCTGGGGGGAGGACGAGCAACACCCAGCCGGTGAGGGGGAGAGGTACCCAGGCAGGAAGGCAGACTTGAGGCGGCCAGAGAAAGAGCCACAGATGGCTCCTTTGCTGAGTGCTGCTGAGGGCAAGCAGAGGCGCCCAGCCCAGATCCTGCAAGGCCCGGCCGAGACGCGCCCCCAGCAGCGGAGCTGCTCCAGCTCCTCTGCCGGGCGTCTTTCATGCACGGGCTCCTCTGCCGGGCCTGTTTCATGTGCGAGCTACTTTGCCTGATGCTGCTAGGGGCGCGTCTCGGCCGGGGCGTTCCAGGATCCAGGCCGGGCGCCTCTGCTCGCCCTCAGCAGTGCCCGGCAAAGTAGCTCGCACATGAAACAAGCCCGGCAGAGGAGCCGGAGCGGCGAGCAGAGGCGCCCGGCCCGGATCCTGCAAGGCCCCGGCCGAGACGTGCCCCCAGCAGTGGAGCCGCTCCGGTTCCTCTGCCGGGCTTGTTTCGCATGTGAGCTGCTTTGCTGGGCGCTGCTGAGGGCGAGAAGAGGCGCCCTGCCCGGATCCTGCAAGGCCCGGCAGAGACGCGCCCCCAGCAGCGGAGCTGCTCCGGCTCCTCTGCCGAGCTTCTTTCGCGTGTGAGCTACTTTGCTGGCCGCTGCTGAGGGCAAGCAGAGGCGCCCGGCCCAGATCCTGCAAGGCCCCAGCTGAGACGCACCCCCAGCCGCGTCAGGTAAAGTAGCTCGCATGCAAAACAATCCCGGCAGAGGAGCTGGAGCAGCTCCGCTGCTGGGGGCGCGTCTCGGCCGGGCCTTGCAGGATCCGGGCCGGGCGCTTCTGCTCACCCTCAGCAGCACCCGGCAAAGTAGCTCACACGCGAAACAAGCCCGGCAGAGGAACCGGAGCGGCTCCGCTGCTGGGGGCGCGTCTCGGCTGGGGCCTTGAAGGATCCAGGCCGGGCACCTTTGCTCGCCGCTCCGGCTCCTCTGCCGGGCTTGTTTCGCGTGCGAGCTACTTGGCCGGCTGCTGCTGAGGGAAGATCTCTGGAGAGGAGCATAAGGTGGCAGGGAAGCTGCATGAGGGAAGGCTGCTCCAACAAGCCAGCATCCTTACCACGCATAAGTGGAAATGGGGATTCCCTTTCAAGAAGGGCCAGCCTCCCTCATGCAGGACTGGGAAGTGCTGCTCCCTGCCTCCTCTTGCTCTCCAGAGATCTGTCAAGGCAGAAGAAGGAACACACACACACACACACACACACACACACACACACACACACACTCCAAGCTTGGAGACTAGAAGGCTATCTACATCTGAGCTAACAAACTACCAATCATGCTTGGGCTTGGGAAGAAGGCCCTTTCCATCCTCTGCACATGCTTGGCTGCAGATGTTTGGGGAGGTGAAGAGCTTGTGGGGCAATGAGATGTCCCCACATCAAATTAGCTGATGCAACTTGTTCTCTCCTGACCCCCTCATTTCGAGTAAGCTGCGCTGAGTGAGCAGCATTGAGCTGGCCACGCCCACCCGGTCACGCCCACTTGGTCACGCCCACCTGGTCACGCCCCCCACCCCCCCGAGGGCAACCATAACGCTGATGTGGCCCTCAATGAAATTGAGTTTGACACCCCTGGTCTATGTGAATCCTAGACCAGAGAGTGTGCGTTTCCTCCCACCTGTGAACTGGGGCCTGTGGCATTTCAGGCCTTGATTGCTGGCATGTATAACAACCATGGACCTGACCCTCGATGGCCTTATCAAGGCCAGGCCACCAAAGATAGCTTCTAGCTAAGGCTTTCATTCTGACAATGCCTGGATGGCCTTCATGTAAGGAGTGTAAGACCCTGTCTCTTAGGGAACTGGTAATTATGACTCTGTCCCCCCCATAAAATGCACCCTTTATGTGCAGACAACTCATGTCTCCTGACAAAAAAACTTTGAAACTCAGAGCCTGGACTTTTTTCCAACCAGCCTGTGTATACCCATGACAACACTCTACTAAGTATTTTATCTGTGGCAGTTTCAGCAGCAATGTCCCCTGCATGGAGGGGAAACTCAGGTATGTCCTGTATGGACAGTATTCTAGCAGCAGGAGCTGGATCTGGATCCATTAGTGGCAATGGTAGTCTGCTGAGGCCATCAGCATGGCCCATTTCCTTCCCTGGTTTGTGAATTAGTTTAAAATTATATGCAGACAGAAAAATAGACCATCTCAACATTCTTGGAGATAGTATGTGGGGGGTTTGTTTGTCTGTTGTGAACAGTCTCAACAGAGGTTTGTGGTCAGTGTAGACAGTGAAATCTCTGCCATATAAGTAATCATGAATTTTTTAAATTCCAGCAACTATGGCCAGGGCCTCTTTGTCAATCTGGGCATAGTTGCATTCAGCAGAGGACAAAGTCCTTGAGTAAAATGCTATAGGAACCTGTTTCCCATTTTTCTCTAAGTGGCTTAAGACTGCCCCCACCCCATAAGAAGATGCATCACATGCAAGACATACAAGACATACAGGTTTAGACTCTATGTAATGAGTTACCATGGACTTTTCAGACAGTAGTGCTTTCAAGTCCTGGAAACATTTTTCATGTTTTCCAAGGAGCTTTTTTGTCAAGTAGCCTGTGGAGGGGCTCTGCTATTGTTCTTATGCGGTAGGAATGTGTGATAAAAATTTAGGAGACCCAAAAATGCTTGAAGCTCTCCTTTAGATTTTAGCCTAGGAGCCATCTTAATGGCTTTCACTTTAGAATCAGCGGGGTGAATGCCGTTAGCATCAATTCAGAACCCCAAGAATTCTGTTGATGAAACCCCAATACTACACTTGTTCTTTTTTAATTTGAGGCCTGCTTTGCGAAGCCTCTGCAAAACAGCCCTGAGCCTTCTGGCCAACACTTCTGGGGATTCCCCTGCAATAAGAACATCATCAAAATAAGGGCAGATGCCCTGGATGCCCTTAAGTGTACATTCCATAATTCCTTGGAAAATACCCAGTGCAACACTGACTCCGAACTGTAAGCGTTTAACTTTGAACGTTCCTTTGTGAGTCACAATCATTTGAGCCACGGCTGTGGCCTCATCAACTGGCAATTGCTGATAGGCCTGTGCTAAATCGAGTTTAGCAAAAATGGTTCCCCCTTGCAAAGAGGCTAAAATATGGTTGACTATAGGAACCGGGTAAGCATGTTGCTTGAGGGCCTTATTTAATGTGCATTTATAATCAGTGCAAATGAGAACTTCCCCGTTGGACTTCAGTGGGGTGACAATAGGAGTTTCCCACTCCCCCCCCCATCAACAGGCTGTAACATGCCCTGTCCTACAAGCTTATCGATTTTGGAATCAATTTTGTGCTTTAAGGCAAAGGGGACCCTGTGAGGTTTAACCCTAATTGGAACAACATTAGGATCTAACTTAAAAGAAATAGGCGGGCCAGTGTATGTCCCTAGGGTTGAATCAAAAACATCCACGTATTCTTCACATACTGACATGAGGTCTGTAGTTTGTGTCCGGTTTATGCCAGTAATCTGAATACCTAAGGCATCAAACCAATCAAGTCCAATAAGACTTGTTCTTCGGCCCCCTACTACTATTACATCCAGGTGCCCCAAAAACCCTTTAAATTTTACCAATAATGTGGCTTCACCCTTAACTTTAATGTGAGCGTTCTTAAAATCCATTAAAATGATATCTGAGGGTCTTAGTTTAGCCCAATTGTTACTGTGCCTACACATGAAGTCAAATGTGTCTTGCAAAATGATTGAGACTGCAGAGCTGGAGTCCAATTCCATCTTACATGGAACTCCTTGTAGCTCTACCAAGAGCTTAAGTTTGGGTTTGAGGGGGCGTCGAGCCCCGGTGTGGCATACGCTTCTACGGCTTATGCAGAATCTCACACTAACTGGATCCTGGGCCCCAGTACCTCTCCTACTCGGTTCTTCTGACTGGTGTTTGGGTGGCCGGTCTCTCTGGTGGGCTCTGCAAACGATGTGGCCTGTTCTTCCGCAAGCTCTACACGTGGCTGAACGAAATCTGCAATTGGTGCGAAGATGGTTGCCTCCGCACCCCTTACATCTTGGTAAGAGAACTGCCTTGTAAACATCCTCTCACTGTTGGTTGTTGCGGTTTTGTGCATTGGATTGCCTTTGAAGTCTGTTGATCTTGGGTTCTTCTTCTTCTGACGATTCTCCGGCACATTTGGCAACCTCTAGATGGACTGATTCTTTGACTTTTGAAGGTTTGGTAGGCTGAACAGTCTGCACTGTGCCCCCGGCGGCTTCGTCAGCCATCACCTCATCCTGTGCCTTGGAAAACATTAAGTTGGGTCTAGCAAACAGTCTTTGCTGAAGCGTTCTGTCCCAAAGGCCACAGACAAGCCGGTCTCTTAGTTGTTCTTCTAAGTTTGAGAACTTGCAAAGGCATGCAGCCTGTCTTAGGCCCACAATGAACTCCGAAGCTGTCTCCCTGGGTAGCTGCACTCTTTGGTCGAATTTGAATCGCCACGCCATCTCCGACATCTTGGGCTGGAAGTGCCCGGTTAGCTTCTTCTTAAGGTCTACGTATGAGACTGCTTCGATGGGCATCGGCGCGAAAAGATTCTCTGCTAGGTCGAAAGTTGCTGGGCCGCACACGCAAAGCAACGTGGTGGCCTTCAGGCCTTCCTCCACAATTTGATTTGCTCTCAGATAGTTTTCTACTTGCGAAAGGTAAGATGGCCATTCTTCTGGATGCTTCACGTCAAACTCTCTTAATTTGCCGACCTTCGGCATTCTTCCTTCAGATTCCTGCGATCTTTGGATCCTGCTTCTAGGCTCAGGGAATGTGTCCGCTGAGCACGAGGCTGCTAGTGTGGCTTACTAGCTGGCCTAGAGAAGGGGGGGAAATGCCTCTTCCCTCCGGAGTGTGCTGTCGACCCCTCGTTGACTTCATCTGTTAATCAGTGAAGCAGGATCCCATCCTTGTCGCCACTGTTAAGTCTTGGGCTTTTGGGTACAGGAAGGAAGACACGAGGCTGAGTACAAGATAACACATTCTTTATTCTTGCTAGAACTGTATTGGAACTTGGGCTGCAACCAGCCACAATATATAGTCCAGCCCCTAGGCGGCAGCCAATAGATTTGAACCCACTCTTGCCACCTGGGGCTAACCAATTGCAGGACCGGAGACAGCTAGTCTAGGTTGCTGGAGAGCCATTAGCTGCTCCAGCAATGCACGTGGTGTAACACCACATGCCCAATACATAACAGATATGTTCTGGCAGTTGCCAGGAGTCAACACTGAGTTGAAGGCAGTGTATTATCTTAATGTGGATTTCTGATTTTCCCTTCCCTTCTGTGGTTATCATGGCTGCTTCTCTATTTTAAGGTTAAATAAAAAAATAAAATAAAAAACCTTTCTTACAAGTGTAATGAACCTGGGACAAACTCTTTTCATTTTAAGGTATGGTCTTCTGGATAAGAATCTCCAATATCTAACTAAAACATAAACCTTAGAGTCATAGAGCTGGGACCTTGGAGGTCTTCTAGTCCATCCTACTGTCCAAGGCAGGAATCTTATACCATTCTGGGCAAATGGCTGCTCAACCTTTATTTGAACCTCCAGCAATGGAGCACCCATAACTCTGGAAGGCAAGCTGTTCCATTGATAAATTGTTCTCACTGTCAGAAAGTTTTTCCTTAGTTCTGGGCTGGATCTCCCTTTGATGGATTGCCACCCATTGCTTTTAGTCCTGCCCTCAGGTACTATGGTGAATAAATTGCCTCTTTCTTCTCTGTGACAGCCCTTAAACAATTACATCTTACACAATGAAAAGGTATTAGTTTGATGTGAAATTTCAAGAAGCTTTTAGAAGCAAAACAGAAATTTCTGGCCCAGTAAATCATATCAAGATAATAAACTGATCCTTACTCCTCAATTTCTTTGTAGGCTATATTCTTACAGCATGTCAAGCCATACTTTAAAAACATGAATTACTGTTGTAACCCAATTGAATTTGTTTGCACTACACACAGAACCATACATTAACCATAGTGGCTCAGTTTACACAGCAGTGTACATCTTCTACTGTCACCTTCCATTATCCAGTATTTATAGCACACTGCCTATGATTCAGGAAGCAGAAAACTGACTTCAGAATTAGGAATTATTAATGATTTATTCTAAATATCCCATTATCTTGCATATTATCAGACTGCCTTATAAAACACTACAATATTGTTGTAATGATTAGCTGATGATTGATGATTATTTGTCATCAAGTCAATATCAATTCTTACTGAATGCACAGTTAAGGTTTTCTCCAAAGCAATCAATTATTAATTCAATGAATAGAATTAATAACTAATACAATTTAAAGTTTTAATAGAACTGACACAGAAAAGACATGATCGAGGTATATAAAATCACATGTGATGTAATGCAGAAATAGTGTTCAAATATTGATGTCTGTTTTAATTAAATGCAGGCAGAATCAGAACCAACAGAAGGAAACATTTTTTACATGGTGGACAGTTAAACTGGAATTTGCTACCAGTAGTTGCAGTAAGCACAGCCAACATGGATTATTTTAAAAGGAAACTAGGCAGACTGACCAGAGGGTCACACTGGTTGGGTTTGAGCAGTGCATGAAGGGGGAGGGGGGAATCTTGGAGCTTAAATTGATCACAGAAGCTTTTCTCTGGCCTAAACAAAATGTTAGGAAATAGTAAGGAAGGTCAGCATGAGGTACTGATGATAATCTTTTCAAGTTATTTTGACTATCAGAAAGAATTCCCCTGGAAAAAGGTTTAAAGGTTTAAAGTTGGTTTAAAGTTAAAAGGTTTAAAGGTTTAAAGTAGGTTTAAAGTTGCAGGGTATTCCTGTTTGAAGGACTTTTATTATAAGAACAAATGGTACAAAAATCTCTTGTAATTAACTTATATAATTGAAACTACACCATCTATCTGGCCAGAAAGGTTGAATATAGTGATCATGTGATCACAAGACACTACAGCCATCATAAGTATGGGCCAGTTGCCAGGCACTCAAATTGTGATCATATGACTGAGGTGTATTGTGTTAATCGTAACTTTGAGGATGGGCCATAAATCACATTTTTGAGGTTATCATAGCTTCAAACCATCATTAAATGAACAGTTGTAGTCTGCATACTGGAGGTTATCAAGGTCATCCTCCCTATTCTCTACAGTTGATACTACAGAGCCAAGACATGATACTACAAAATATATTCTTTTTTCTCATTTTATTTTTCTTCTTCTTACTTGACACTATGGCACATAGATTATGGGCTCACTATTTCTTTTTCATACAGACTTTAGGGAAGGATCCCTAAATGAGATGGTCCACTGAAGACAGATAGTAGCAGAGAAAATACCAAGCTGGTACATCAAGGCAAAAAGTGGAGCAAAGTTGCATAAATTCTGAGGGCTTTGAGGAGACCTTCAGGCACATTGGTCTGGTTATTCTGCTTTGCCTGTCTAAATGGAGCTGCATGTAGAAGTGGTAGTCTTAGAAAGTTACCTTTATGACTCTAGATTTTAACCTCCTACTCCACAAGTAAAATTTGGTTTCTGGGGCCACTACTACTTTCCTTCCTTCATTTATGCTGGCTCTTCCCAAGCACTACTTAACAGTCTGTCTACCTGGAGCATTAAGTCTGCAACCTTCACATAGAGGGTAACTCATTGTCTAATTGGTATGCCAAGGGGTGGGGGTAGGAGTCCTATTTATTTATTTGCTTATTTATTGGATTTCTATACTGCTAGAATCATAACAGTTTTGGGGTGTGTGTGTGTGCAATACTGTGATCATCCATAAAAAAAATCAGTTAAAACAGTATAGTGCCTAAATATACAACTTTAGTAGCCCCAAGTGCCAAAGGTCACATAGAACAGCTTTGTTTTTACTGTTTTGCAGAATGATTTTAAAGTGCATCAGTTGAACCCCGAGGAAAAAGCTATTTGATGAAGTGGAGGTCATAACCAAGAAGGTCTCTCTGTGGGTCCACTGATCTCACATCTCTCATTTTTAGTATGTTTCCTATGCTGAATGGCTCTATCTGGAGCTGGTGGTCCTAAAGGTACTTGGAATTCAAATCATAAGATTTTTTAGCCATGTAGGTCATAAACAATTCCTTGAATTCTACTTGGAAATTTAGTGATAACTGGTGCAGAGCAGCACTACTTTAGTATGGCTAAACCAAATCTCCCCAGTCAGTTGCCTTTTGCATCAAAATCTTCAAAGGTGGCCCCATGAATTTATTTATTTATTTATGCAGTACTGTCACTGACCAGCAAAAATCTAGTCTATTGCATTCTGGACCAGCTGACATTTCTGGGTTATCTTCAAGAGAGTACCGTATTTGGTCGAGTAATTTACAGTAATCTAATCATAAGATGACAAGGGCATGAGCAAGCACCATCTGTGCATTATGATTCAAATAAAACCACAATTTGGGTAGAATTTCTCCTAGCAACAGTTTTTACACAGTTCTCAAGCTCAAGTTGGTAAAACCTGGAGTATGCCCAGATTTTGGCCTGCTCTTTGCGGCCGGGAGGTGGGGGGGAGACACACAGCCAGCATCACAGAAATTGCAATCTTGAAGTAAGTAGGTTTCTTATTATTATTTAGGTTGAAATTAAGCTTTTTTTCCCTCATCTAGATTGTGATACTTCCCAGACACTGTTGGATCTCTGCTGCATCTCCCATTCACCCTGAGGTTGTGTGACTGCAGATAGCAGAACTCATGCTGGAGAGTTCACAAATCAAAAGGAATCCCAGATGACATACTGCCCCAGTCATCACTTCAGAACCTGTCCACAAGGCATCTAAATCTCATGAATTTGAGAAGCAAAGTATTATGCAAAAACATTAGAGGCCAGGGTTGTAGCTGATTCTGCTTGTCCTTCCCAGGAGGAGTCTGAGTAATCTTAAACAGGACATCTGGATAACAATGGCTGATAGAAAAGCAGAAGCACCTCTTACACTAATAATGCTATCATTGTTGCTGTGGTGCAGGTTCATATAAGATCTCTTACCTTTGCTTTGGCAAGTTCATTTTTGGGGTGTTTTTCTATATATATTCCAGGTTGGTTTTTCTTCATCATTTCCAGAGACTTTTCAATAATATCAGCAATAAAGAAGTACTTAATAGTTATATACAAGATAGGAAATTATATAACAATTGGCAGCTTTTTACATAAATTATATTCCACCAGTAAAGTTGATGAAAAGGCCACAAATAAAAATATTGAAAAGTCTGTCCTTAAGGAATGATCAACTTAGACAGATATTATGTAAACTTATAAGTACATAAGAAACAAAAAAGGCGATAAACTAAAGTTGGAAGCCACAGGCCCAGGTGTTCTGACAGTTCAATATTAAAAAAGCTTGAGGGGGAATAGTTGGAGCGATTGGCAAATGCAATGAATGCTATTAAAGAGCCAATCTATGGAAACACGACCAACATGGGAAGAAGCCTAGATAACTTTAATTTACAAAGAAAGTAATGATCTGGAGAAGCCAGTTGCAGACCAATTTCTCACAGCAATATTAGTTGAACGACTAACAAAATGTGTTTTAGATATAATACATATCAATCAAAAAGGTTATGTTCTGAAGAAAAATATCAAAAACATCAGGTTTATAATCAATACAATAGAAAAGGAGGAGGAAGCACTCACCTTTCTAAATGCAAAAAAATAAAAATAAAATGTCATGGTTCCGATAGAGGAAACCTTTAAAAGAACTTTAAGGCAAAGATTTATTCCTCAAAGAACATTTTATTCAGGAAACAAAGTATTGGCACTTAAATAGTTGAACCCAAGACTAAAGTTCCCTCCCCCTGATACAAAGTAACAAGAACTTTGCAATTCCCACACCAGAAAGGCTGTCATAAATCACATTCACCAATTATTCTAAAAGGCGGGCTCTCCTCCCAATTTTTCAACCCGCCAAAACTTTATCTAACATTGACCTTGTCCTTACCCAGCTGCAAATGTTATGGCTAACGGAAAATGCTCAAGTGTTTCCCCCTTTCCACATCTGAGAATCCAAAATAATAGAAAAAAGCACAAGGAAAGCAAAAGGTAAAATGCCTATAGTTTCTCAATTGTCACAGCGCTGACATAAAGCCTATAACAACTTGAAGTTTGTTCAGATGAAGTGGTACGAAGATTTTAACGGGTAACTAGACAACTTGTGAACTGTTGGGCCATCCTTTCTAGGATATTTCCTTACCTAAGCAGAGAAACAGAAAGACCACTGGCTGATAGTTATTGTTTTGATTTTAAAATTAAAGAAAAAAACATTTTATTAAAAAAAGGTTTGTATCAAGACAAATATAAATGCTTTTTGTTTAATAAAAGATGCTTCTGATCGCAACATTTGTGGTGATCTGACATTCTTTAAGAATACTTTTCACTTCTTTTTCCTCAATTTAAAGCAACATGCAGCTGACCATGCTGGATTATCAGTTTCTTCAGATAACTCAGCACAATCTCCACAGTTTGTCTTTTCATTGTGAGAGCAAAGCATGACTATATTGGGAACCGTGCCCACTGAAGAGGGATATCTTCATCTTCTGATAAATTGAGCTTAATTCTTGGAATCATGACAATCTCGTTTTTGAGTGTATCAGTTTTTATTTTTGTTACAATAAGATTCTTGTGGAGTTTTTCCACTATCATCTGTGTTCCATTGCAAGCCTTGGAAGATTCAAGTTCCTCACTCAAATAATGGGAGAGCCTATCTTCAATTCAGTTTATGTGATGGTGACACAGAAAGTTCAGTTAAGTAATTGTATTGGGAAATGAATAGCGTTAGCTCCTTCACTGACAGCATTTTTTAAAAAAAATCCATTTATATCCCGCCCTTCTCCGAAGACTCAGGGCGGCTTACAAGCTTAGCAGTAGCCTTCATTCTGTGTATATGCCTGCTTATTAGGGCTTTCACACCCCTCCCAAGCGGCATTATTACAAAGTCAGGAACAATATTCTTTTGTCATCCCAGTGAAGTATCTAAACCACTTGGAATTGATGAGAGAGAAGTTCCTTGAAGATGGGCTGCAGCAAGAGTCTGAAAGCTTGGAAGTCTTAAACTCTGGTCCCGGTGACCAAGCCAGACTGGATCCTACAACATTATCCTATGACACGTATATTTGCTTTTATTCGTGAATACTGGAACAGCCACAACTTCCCCAAATTTCATTCCCCCAGGAGTCATTCATTGGTCTTGGGTTTCAGACACATTTTGTAAGTTTAGGTCATTTGGTTCAAAAATTGTTGTTATCCAGGTAAAGGTCATGACAAGAGTTTTATAGTATATGGATGGAAGTCAGTTTCACTGCCTGGGTATGCAGTTTTGGTTTCTTCTGAGTGGTCACAGAAGGATGATTAGAGAATAAGCTCTGAATGGTTCTCCATCTGTGGGTGGACATGAAATTATTAGTTTATTTTACTCTTATAATTTTGTTGATGGTGAAAATACTAAGGAATTAAATTCTGATTTTCTAATACAGTGGTTCTCAAACATTGTGGTCTGAGGACCCTTTTGCATTCTTAAAAAATGATTGAGGACCACAAAACTCTTTGCTGTATGCAGTATGCATTTGAATATCTATAAAATTGATATTGAAAAATAATTTTAAAATACTAAAATATTTGACACTGCTGACCTGCTGAAAGGATTTGGGGAAACCCAGACCACATTTTGAGAACCACTAATAAAAGCTCCCATTTTATGATCCTGTAATTCCTTAATTCAGGGTAAAGTTGGAGCTACTGGATGATGGAGCTAAGTGTTTACTGGTTGGATGTCCTTCCTGACACATGCAAAGTTCATAGATATTTTTTCTTTGCGACCTAGGAGATAAAACTCTGCCACTTTTAGGATTGAACTCTCAACCTTTCAAGTGGAAGGCAAGTGTTTTCACCACTAGGCCATCACACCGTTCACGCTTTGAGAACCATTACTTTAACCTATATATTGCTGAAAAAGCCATAATTGGCCGAGTCACACAATATTAAAAGCCAAATGGGCCAGTGAAATAGACTAGTAGATCTTTTATTTGGTTCCTGAAGATGTGTTTTTATTAATCACAGGAAGGGGTACACATGAATTAAGTGGACAGGTCTATATCTTGACATTCACATTGGGAGTGCCTGATGTTGATACAATGGTGGATGAAACCTATTAA
The DNA here is from genome assembly GCF_947247035.1 of Vipera ursinii. NCBI lineage: Eukaryota > Metazoa > Chordata > Lepidosauria > Squamata > Viperidae > Vipera > Vipera ursinii. Next base: position 191,070,511 of record NC_139512.1, read on the forward strand.
TATATGCTTCTATGAGTAGTGGCAGTTCAGCTACAATACCTATATACAGCTTTGCACAAATAAGATATATGCAAAGTGGCAATTTTACTTATAATTATTTATTAATTTATTTATTATTTATTAATTTAATTTATATACCGCCCTTCTCTCAAGAGACTCAGGGCGGTTAACAGGGCAATACATAAAAACATAAGAACAGAATTCAAGGAAACAAAAACTTATTGGAGTGGATAACATATAATCTGATATTCTCTCTCTCTCTCTTTCTCTCTTTCTCTTTCTCTCTCTTTCAGAGAAAGAAAGAAGGGACTGTCCATGGTTCTGGAACAGACGTGGGCTCTCTCTAGAGATTGTTCAGTTGTGATCAACTCCAGCCTGCTGAGGTCACTATCAAGGAAGATGGAAACTGTAGTCTAACATATAGCCTGTTTTGCTGCCAAAAATTAAGACGATGCCCCATCCTTACCATATAAGGCCGATTTATAGGGTCTCCCCCAAATCTGATACACCAGGGAGAGCCCGATTCCTGTAGAATCGAGTTAATCGCGTCTGACCCAACGGCCCTTCGGGGATGAGCTCAGGCAGTTGCCAGACTCTGGTCTCGGAAAGGAGATGAAGTACATTACTCTTCTTACGGGAGTTTCGAGTCCGACGAAAGGTTTCTCGGCTGAACTGGGCGGGACGGGGCGGGTCAGTCTTTCCGAAAAGATGATGTAACAAAAGGAAGCCCCGCCTCTCCTCCTCGGCCCATGTGCGCTCTCACCGCCTCTCTTCCCGCCCACCGGCTGCCTTGGGCACAGACGTTTCCCCGCCCTTCTGGCCATTTGAAACAGGCTAGGAAGCGAGGTAGGTGGGAGTGGGATCTCCCGCCGCCCCGAGTCGCTATGGGAAGCCGGCCGCTGTCCCTGCTGAGCGCGGTCCTCCTTCCGTGTCGTTTGGCTCCTAACGCTGAATTGCCGCACGGCTGGCCCCGGAGCCCGGTGCGGCCAGCCGTCTCTGCCGCCCGGGGGGCTGCCCTTGGCTAAACCCCCCGCCAGCCCCCTTTCCTTCCCCGCCCTGCCCTTTCCCGGCTCGTCCCTTGCCCATCCCCTGCCCGGCAATGGGGCAGCGGGGCTGCTAGATGGGCAGCTCTTCCGGCGGTGGGCAAGGCGCGCCCTTCTCGGCTCTCGGCCTCCATGGCTCCGTAAGGGCCTCCGCCCGCGCAGAAAGCATCTTTCCCCGCAGCCAGCGCCGGCCATGGGGGCTTCCGCCGCCGCCGCCGCCGCCTTCCGCAAGGCCAGCCGAGGAGCCGCGTTGGTCTCCAGCCTTCTCCTGGTGAGTCGCCGTGGCAGGGATGCGGGCGAGAGAAAGGAAGAAGCGAGCGTCTCCGGAGCTTCCCTATTGCGGTAGAGGGGTAGAGGATTTGGGGGCGGCGGGCGGCGGGAAGCAGCCGGGGAGCGAGTCCCTCCGCAATGCTGTTGCTCGGGAAGCTGCGCCCTGAGCTCTCCCTGCTATGGAGAAGCGAGCCCCCTTTTGCTTCCGAAGCCTCGAGCCTTCCGTCCAGAGCTGAGGCGAAGCTGGTCGCAACCAGCCTACGGTCAGAGGCGTTTTTTGCCGGTTAACCTCAAGTGGCCTTCAAAAGAGAGAGCGATCGTTTATCCAAGCTTGAAGGCTCGCTTGGGTCAGCCTGACAAAGCCGGCTGCTCATCCCACACGTTCAGGAAAAGGCAGTGGGTTAGCCCTGGGCTGGGCTTCCTTCCAAAGTTCGTGGGCGAAGATACCTCCAGGGTCTAATTTCTTCCTCTGCCAAAGGATTCCCGCAACCAGACTGGGGGGGAGAGACGTTTCAGTTTGCTAAGTCATGGACTAGTGCCACTGCAGCAGGGAAACCTATGAATCACCCTTTTCCCAACTGGGAACTGCTCAACTCTTCCCGAAGGCTGTTTGTTTGTGCGTGTGTGTTGGGGGTGGGGGGTGGGGATCCACGAGCCTAGGATAGACGAGAGTCTCCCTATCCTGGCTGATAGGGAGAAGTTTCCATAGGCTGCCTTTACACTTTTATGGAAAACATCCCCATTCTTGGATTAGAGAGAGGTAGTTAATGGGAGAACTGGAGAAGAGGAAGATTGCCATGGAAGAGTTCTGAACTCTCTGGTGCCAAACATAGGATGCCCCTATGTATCTTTGACCCAAACTGTAGTCCTAAACCAGAGATTAGTTAATGCTTTCCACGTATCGTGGATTATAACACTGGCTTTGCAAAATGTTCTCTTCTGGTGTGCCTCGGGGCAGACACCCAGAGAAAAAGTGTGAAAAGCTGAGGTTATGAAAGGAAGGGTTCTGCCACAGCCACTGTTGCTTTGTTGCCATCAGGAGACCAGGGGTGGACAAGCACATTGTTTAGTTTTTGGCCTATTTGGGGTGGGGGTGGGGGAGATATTAAGGGACTGAACTGCTGTTCTTTAGTTTCTCTTTGCTTCCAATGCTGCTTTTCATTAAAAATAAAATATTAGCAGGGTTCTAGATCATGCCATCAACTACCTGGTAATCAAAGCATTCAAAATTTGAATGTATTCTTGCTGTGCCAATATACTGCTTTTCTTGAATTTATTTATTACATTTATATTTGCTGTCTTCAAGGAAGGCAAAAGTGTAATTTGCCTGTTCCCCAGTTTTATTCTTGAGTAATCCTCTGAAATTGGCTATAGTAAGGCACCTAATGACCTTCATGGCTGTGAGGATTTGCTGTCGTGCTGAGGAATATTAAGTAGGGGTCCATGCCAATACAAAAGTGCCATATAGGAGTCACACATATATTTACCTGCAATTTTCTAACCATCATCTTTAAGACATTGTGTTGTTATACAAATGGTCTTCCTCAGATCTCTCAGTAGATACTATGTTGCCTTCAGTTTTTCATCTTGCATGTCATAATAACATTGGGTTAATTTAAACAGAAGTTCTTGGAAGACTGTTACAAAACATTTGTTGAAGTCTTACTTAGCCCTTTTTATCAGCATTAATTCTGTTGCAACATCTGGAACGTAGGAAATTGTCTTTTTATTTACTAGGCTTGTTAGAGGCCATTTAGAATCTGGGCATTTTGTTGTTTGCTAGATGCAGGAATGTTTTCCCAATACTGATCTAAAATGCCAAAACTTATTTCAAACATAACACAAAGCCGTAATGAGTTCTTTAGGAAGATAAGGAATAATTTAGCAAATTCATTTTTTTTTGTAAACCACAGTTTGATTTCTTGATATGATTCTTATATAACACTTGAGGCTGGAGGGACACAATTTTTGAATAGCTGGCAAAATATGGGAAAGGCCTGGGCAGATTTATGTATATCAGTGAAATATAATTGTTAAGAGCCAAATAATTTGATTGCTTGGTATGCATTAGTTTCATCTTTCTCTCATATTCAAAATCACAGTTTGGTAGCAAATCCAAATGAGGATCTGAAACCATAGCCAAGGCTTTAGAGAGCATGATGTGTGCTGGGACCAGAGGTTTTACATTTGGAAGCTGAAACAAGAGTGGACAAACCAGATTATAGATTAACAAAATGTATCGGACTGGTCCATGCCTGCACAAGGATTGTTTAGAGTTAACAATGACATAATGGGAGAAAAGAGTAGGATTCTTTGGCTCATTTCTTATCTCTGAACAATAGTAAAGTGATCATCATATTGCCTGTAGGAGAACTATATGATTAAGGTGATAATGACATGTTTCTCCTCTTCTATGTTGTCAAAGTGGGCATTTTTCTACCTGACCTCAGGAGATCCACAGAGATTGGTATAGTTGCATAGCTACTTGGATGCGAACTGTACTGTTGCTATGGTGCTGTACATTCAGCATTTTTCAAGGACATGAAGTTTGTTTTTCATTTGGAGGCCTTGTGAATTTGATTCCCTTTATAACAGCTGAATTTGGCTAGCATTTGGGGTTTGGTGCAGTATTAATCCTTTGAGATTATTTTTATAGCCAACGGTACTTCAACAACATCAATGGAAAGCTTAATTCTTTGCTTCTTCAAGGAGTGTTTAGTGCTTTGAGAATAATGATTTTTTAAAAAATGATAATAATTCAGTTAAAGGGAGCCACTTTCTTTTGTAGACATAATTGCTGTGGGTTGCAGCAGAATGACTTCCAGGAAGACCCATCAGATTGGGCCTATTTTGACCCAGATTAGATTATTCTCGAGTTAGGTTTAGGATTCACTTATTGCCTTTTATAAATATTTTTTTTACATACTAATACATCCTTCCCTGACCTTTACTGCCTATAGTCAGAATTACACTTGCATTTTCTGTTACATCTTGCAGGTGTTTTTAGAATACAGATAACATTCATTTAGTGACCATAATTAGAACTGGCCACTTGGTTATTAAGTGGAGTGCTCACTAAATGAAATCATGACTGTACTTATCATACTTCAACTTTCCTTTGGTGTACAGATCTTAAGATTGTGAGTGTGAGTAAGGATTGGTCATAGTTACTTTTTCATTACTGTCATAATTGCAAACAGTCACAAAATTTGGCAGTTAATTAAACAAGGCCTACCTATACTTCAGTGCTTCCTTCAATCTGTAAAAAGGTAAAGGTTCCCCCACACATGCGTGCTAGTCGTTTCCAACTCTAGGGGCCGGTGCTCATCTCCGTTTCAAAGCCGAAGAGCCAGCACTTGTCCGAGGACGTCTCTGTGGTCATGTGGCCGGCATGACTAGACGCCAAAGGCGCACGGAACGCTGTTACCTTCCCACCGTAGTGGTCCCTATTTTTCTACTTGCATTTTTACGTGCTTTCGAACTGCTAAGTTGGCAGAAGCTGGGACGAGTAACAGGCGCTCACTCTGTTACGCGGTACTTGGAATTCGACCCGCCAAACTGCCGACCTTCTGATCGACAAGCTCAGCGTCCTAACCCTCTGTGTCAAATTAGAAGGAGAGGATTTTAAAGCCTGCGTCACTTGAAACAGTTCCAGTTTAGAGAATACAGAATTGGAAGGGACCTTATAGGTCATCTAGTCCAACCCCCTGCTCAAGCAGGAGACCCTATACTATTTCTGCCAAGTGGCTATCCAATCTCTTTTTGAAAGCCTCCAGTGCTGAAGCCCCCACAATGTCGAAAGGCAAGCCGTTCCACTGGCTGATTGTTCTCATTGTCAGAAAATCGCTCACAAATGAAGGTGAAAATAAGGAAAATCTCTCCTTATTTCTAGGTTGAATCTCTTCTCGATAAGTTTCCATCCATTATTCCTTGTCTGGCCTTCTGGTGTTTTGGAAAATAGATTGTCCCCCTCCGCTCTGTGACAGCCCTTCAAATACTGGAACTTTGCTATCATGTCACCCCTGGTCCTTCTCTTGACTACACTAGCCATGCCCAGTTCTTGCAACCATTTTTCAGGTTTTAGCCTCCATACCCCTAATCATCTTCATTGCTCTTCTTTGCACTTTTTCTAGAGTCTTAACATCTTTTTTATAGTCCGGTGACCAAAACTGGATGCAGTATTTTAGATGTGGCCTTACTAAGGCTTTATAGACTGGTACTAGTGCTTCACAGGATCTTGATTCGATCCCTCTGTTAATGCAATTTAGGTTTGCATTGACTTTTTTGGCTGCAGTTACAAAGTGTGGCTTATATTTAATTGATTAGGACTCCAGGATCCCTCTCACAGTTACTGCTATTAAGCCAGGTTTCACTTAATCTGTATGTGTACTTTTGGTACACATGTGCGTTGTACAGTTAATGGAAGAGGGTAAATAGAACATTCTATTTAGCCTTCGAAGATAAAACCTCTAATCAGATAAGTGGAACTGATTATTATCCTGACAAATGTAACTTCCCCCTGTTTATAATAACCAGAATCTACAGCCTAGAAATCTGATGTGCAAGCATCTCCATGAAAAAGCAAGAAGGGGAAGGCCCATGATGTCTGCTAATTCTCTACTTCTTGTTTGCTACCTCAGGTTCATTTTTTATAAAATCTGGATGGCGTAGCTATTTCACATCATAACATAAAAAGGCAAACCCCAAGGGAATAAATAAATAACAAAAATAAGTTTTAAGAAAAATAGTACTGTAATTTATGTAGCTGTTATATATTTATATGCATACATAATATTAAACAGCATAAACCATTAATATTTCTAATGGAAGTTATATTCCTCCCTTCCCAGTAAGTGGATGAACTAGTTAAGAGAGTGTTAAATATTTGAAGAGACCAGACCTGGTACTCAGTAGAATCAATTGGTCCCATTTGTAATTCCACTGATCCCTTGTTACCTCAGTCTTAAACACAAGAATGCTAAATACACCTTCTGTGCTTTTTATACTAACAGAAGGCTGAGAGTTTCATTCAGATCTAAACTTCTCAGACTGCCCCAGTAATAAAGGGTGCCAGCTGCCCTTAATTTTCATTCCTATGTGTTGACCCGTTGACCTAGCTATTGTTTAGCAACTCATCTACCCAACTAGCTTCCCTCCATTTTGTCTGTAACGTCTTTACCTTCCTGATTTAATAACTCGCCACGGATACATTACTTTTTTTTATTAACACAGTAGCTTATTTTGAGCTATTTCAAGGGCTTTCTTAAAAATAAATCTGAGCAATGAAAAGGAAAGGAGAATTCCATCCTTTGAGTCATACGTAAGCAGTCCAACTAGTATTAGCAAATATTAAGCTTCCTTAAAACTTAAGCAGCATTATTAATAGGTGTTCACTGATTTTAAAGCTTATTTTTCAAGACAATTTCAAGTATCAAAAATGTTTAAATGTTAAGAAATTAACAGTTGGAAAATATTGGCATTTTCAGTTTTTTGCAAGTTACTCACTAGCCCCCGAACATAATATAAAAATTATTCTATTAAAAATTAAGTTATTACCCATTGTTTATTTTGTATGTGTACTTGCTCTATCTTTTTATATTGTCAATGATGGCATGGATTTTTAGGAATCTTGTGGCCTTGTGATCTAGCCAGTCAAGGTCCTTGTTCTTATAGTGAGGAGTTGATTTGCACTGGCATGGTGCATGATTTACTTTCATCCAAATTATCATTTATTTTAACCTGATGTGCAAATTCATTCCATGAAAAAACTTAATTTACCTTTTGCCAACAAATGTAATATGAAGTTATGATTTGTTGCTTATAAATCCTATCTTGTTATGCCTGAAACACGATAAACTGATTTTCTCAACAGATACTTGTCAAAGCAATTCTTGGCATTGCATAGCGTGCAAATACTGCCATTGTATGCTAAGCCATTGTTTTAATTATGCTTTGATGAACATGCCAGAATCCTACAGATACACAGATGAATGATTGCCTGGTTGTATAATTCCTGCTTTGTTTTTCCTCTGTCTTAACCATTTGTTTGTCTTTAGGTTGCTGTAGATTAGAAAGTTTAAGTAGGGTACAGAGGAAACCAGGAATGTACTAGAAATGATGGCTGTTCACACATCATGCTCATCCTTACAATAAATAAGCCAACAGCCAATCAATTATTAAAAAGAAATAAACCATAATGTGTTCATATTTATATATATCATGCTTTCACTACAAGTAAACTGTTTTGGGCTTAACACAATGCAGAGTGTCCTCATTTAGCAACTGCCTCAGATAGTGACCATTTATTTATTTATTTATTTATTTATTTATTTATTTATTTATTTATTTATTTATTTATTTATTTATTATTGGGACTTATATGCCGCCCTATCTCCCGAAGGACTCAGGGCAGCTAACAACAATAAAATACAATAATACAAAAGTTAAAAAGAAATTAAATTAATAGCCCCAGTAGAATAAATTAAAATTAAAATTAAGTTAAAAATTAAAAACATAATTAAAATCCCTGTCAGTCTAGGCCAGCCTGATGGAAAACGAGTGTTTTGAGGCCGCGGCGAAAGGACCAGAGATCCGGGGCCATCCGAAGCTCAAGGGGGAGTTGGTTCCATAGGGCTGGCGCTCCCACAGAGAAGGCCCTCCCCGACATTGTTTAGCCGACGGCACCCTGACGAGGCCCTCTCTGTGTGAGCGCACTGGGCGATGGGAAGTTGTTTCCGGCAGCAGATGGTCCTGCAAGTATCCCGGGCCTAAGCCATGTAGGGCTTTAAAGGTAAGTACCAGCACCTTAAATCTCATCCGGAAGCTAGATTAAACCATCTCTCATGTCAATCATAGTCTTCTATTGCAATAGAAAATTCCTTTCTCAAAAAGTCAAATGGTGAATTGAAGACTTAAAAAGAGAAATAAATTGGTCATCCATTCTACGTCAAGCTTTCTTGTTTTTTACTGAAATGTGCTCTTCTGTTGTCAGTATTGTAAAGGTGTCAAGTGGAAATGAGCTACCTGGACTGCAAGTTAGATTCTGAATCTCCTCCAAGAATGCCAGTTTTGAAACCTAGATTCTTAAGAAATGTCCCTTCCTATATTATCCTGCTTTGTGAGAAGGGGAGTGGCTTGAGAGTTTTGTCATCTGAAATTTATGTTTATAAATTTATCAATGTATGTTTATCTCTCTTATAAACATGAATATATGTGTCAGATTTCACCACTGAAATCCATTCTGTATGCCACATTTTAATTCAGTTTATCATCACTTGCTGAAATTAAGAGAAAGGCAAAAAGACTTCCAAGATTCCAAGAGATAAATGTTCAAATAGCCTCTGCAAAACAGAGTTGAGTATGTATTTGGATTATACTTACAGTAAAGCCGATACCATTTGCTGTAATTTGCCTTGCAGGTTGTATTTGACTTCCATTTATGTATATTTTTCAGGGATTTATGTTCCTGGGCACTGTGGATGCTCAGTCTGAGTTGTCATCTGAACAGCATACCATCAGTATGTACACCCATCATGATCGTGCCACTAACACACATCTGACTTGCCACAAGTGTCCTGCAGGAACTTACGTGTCTAAGCACTGTACCAAGACGACCTTAAGGGAATGCAGCTCTTGTGCTAATGGGACCTTCACGAAGCACGAAAACGGTATAGAAGAATGCCATCCATGTAGAAAGCCCTGCAAGCGATCAATGATTGAGAAGACACCTTGCACTGCTCAGACCGACCGTGAATGCTCCTGCCCACCTGGTAAATTTTTACACGGAGACACTTGTATCCCTTACAAAGTGTGCCCCATTGGATGGGGCTTAAAGAAAAAAGGAACTGAAACTGAAGACATCAGGTGCAAACCATGCCCTCGTGATACTTTCTCTGCTGTGCCTTCCAGTGTGCTGAAATGCAAATCCTTTACTAACTGTTCACAACTAAACATGGTGGTGATAAAACCAGGGACAAAAATGACAGACAACATCTGTGGATTTCAGTCAATTTCCCAGAATGCAGCTGGGCTTTTGTCAAGTCCAGAAGTAGATGAAAAGCACTACAAAGTTTCTTCAGCTACTTTTCTTACCAAAGGTAGGTGCCAAGCACTGGGAAGCATTTTCTGCTGGAACATGGGAAATAGTGATGAATATGAAATGCTCTTTTGAAATAATAAGCTGGTGATGCTCCAGTTTGGAGTTCCCTTCCTTTCTGTAAAAGATCTGTTGGGCTTCTACTTTAACATTATGTTAGATCCCTTTTCTGCAGCTCTGTAATAGCCTGATTCAGCCACAGCATAATTCCTCTGCAAATACAGTATATTACAGACATGTCAAACACAAGGCCCGGGGGCCAGATCCGGCCCGCGAAGTGGTTTCATGTGGCCCACGAAGCCACCCTGAAAACAGTGAGGGAACGGCCCCCACTGCCTTGGCCCTGGCCCAGAGACCCTCCTTCTGCCAGAGACCCTCAGATCTGGCCCACTCCTGCCTGGGCCCCCATAGGCACCCTTGATGTGAATGATGTAAAGCTGGCCACGCCCACCCAGTAGGCCATACGCACTCTAGCCATGCCCACCCAGTAGGCCACGCCCACCTAGTAGGCCATGCCCACCCAGTAGGCCACGCCCACCCTGGCCATACCCACCCGGCCCCCTGAGGGCAACTGCAATGCTGATGCGGCCCTCAATGAAATTGAGTTTGACACCCCTGGTATATTAGGACAGCAGTTATTTGACCAGCGTGTGGTTAATGGGGACATGGAGGGGCCAACTATCCTGTAGGGAGAGAGAGAGATAAAAGAGTTTTAAGTTGCATCACTTTATTGACCTGATACAGAATTATATTTCTTAAACTTGATAGATCTTAAGTAGATGTGTATAAGAATGCACAGTTAGATGCCAAGTGAGTTCTTCTGCCAACAATTAAACTGATTAATTTGTATAGTGTTTCGTCCTTCTTTTGCTTATTTAAAATATGTAATAAATAATAACACTTGCATCCTAGCCCACTAGCTTTACTAAATCTTTCATTGTTAGTATTTTTCTCCTTTGAAATTATAGTATTAAACTTGGTTTAAAATGAGCATCTATTACAAAATGTTTTTCATCAATTGAGGACTTGCAGCTTAAGAACTATGCTCAGCAACTAGGTGTCAAGGTTCCAATAGATGAAACCCTTCAAAAGAACTTTGAGGCATTGTTTTCCTTAAAGAATCTTTTTATTCAGGAAACACAGTATCGTCACTACATAGTTGAACCCCAAAACAAAATTCCCCTCCCCCTGATACCAAGTAAGAAAGTGCAATTCCCGCCCCAATAAACTGTCATAAATCAAATTCCCCAATTAGCTTAAGGGGGGGGGCTTTTTCCTTAGCTCCACAGCCCACCAAAACATTATCAGCTTGTCCTTGGGTTCCCACCACAGCTTTTATGTTATGGCTAGCTGAGCTTACATTCCACCACCACCAACCCCCTGCTGCACCTAATTTCTAAAGTAAGAAAAAACATGTTAAAGGAATAGAGAAAATGGCTGTATTTTCATCAGTTGTCAAAGCGGGAACATCCAATGTTAGCAGCGTTGACACTATGTTTTGCAACATCTGCATATACACTTCATGAGCTACATTGGAGTAAACAACCTGATGCCTTCTAAATGTTTGGAATTTCATCAGCTATCAGCATTTTTTTCCTCATGGGATTGTGGGATGTGGAGTCCCCACCAAATAGGGAGGTCACTTCATTGTACACTCTTGAGCCAGTTACTTCTTTCTAAATTAAGTGCTCTTAGAGGTCATTCTCAGTCAGAGCTGTATTAATAGCTCCTAGCAGACTTCCCCAACAAGGGCTTTCCAGACAGGTTGGATTTCAGCTCTTATAATTCCCAGTCTTTTAGATCACTTTGACTTCTAAACTTAACTTCCAGTCATGGAAAGTCTGGCTGATAGGTTGTATGTTTGCTGATTAATTTTTGATACTGTATGTGTTTTGCAGGTGTGAATGCTTCCTCTTCCAACTTCACCACCACTCCTCCCCCAAGCACATATGCTGACATGATGGAGCCAACAGACATTTACAATGAAACCTTGAAGAATGAGAACTATTCTAAGTCTATAAATCACCAGCAGCTATATTATAACAAACACACCCCTTCCAATCTTAACTTACAGCCAGCACTGGAAATGAGTGGCAATGTGAAATCCAGCATTCCATATAAAGCCCCTAAAAGAGGACCCCCGAGACAGGCTATGCATAAGCATTTCGATATCAACGAACATTTGCCATGGATGATTGTCCTGCTACTGCTGCTTGTGCTTGTGGTTATTGTTGTTTGCAGTGTCCGCAAAAGTTCACGAACTCTAAAAAAGGGACCAAGGCAAGATCCCAGTGCAATTGTGGAAAGGTCTGTTTTGAAGAAATCTTCTACCCCAACCCAACATCGGGAGAAATGGATCTACTATTGCAATGGGCACGGTGAGTAGTTATAATTCTATAAACAGAAGTACATTCTCAGCTAAAATAGACCTCCATTCCAGTTTAAAACACTCAGGTCTCATAGCTTCTTAAAAATAACTATTCTGACGTAAAAGCTTATATCTCAGGAGCCACAGGCCTTCTTTTTCATATTTATTTGTTATATTTATATGCTGCCCCTCTCACTCACAAAGCAACTCTGGTTAGCTTACAAAATAGCGATATAGACTAACGTAGAATGTATTGTTTTATATTTACGATAGAGATCATAACAGATACTCCATATTCTGCACAAAACTGTTAGAAATTGCCTCCTCAAAGTGTCCCAAACTGTGTAACTTGGCAATTAGGCAGACTGTAGCAATCATTTAGGAAGATATATGCTGCATAGGAATTGTGTTGGTATGTACCTATTTATTTATCAGTTTCTATGATGCTCAATGAGTACAGTAATTCTAGATGGCTTATGTACTAGGGTTAAAATAAAAAAGATTAAAAGCAAAAGAAAGGCAAAATGAGGTCAAAATGAGTGCAACTCTTGAAAAGTTTGACTATCTTAGATCTACAGTACTGGACTTCCTCAGAGCTATGTATTGTGGGCCTGCCTATATACTAGTCTCCATAGGTGTCTGTCCAGAGGGTGAGTAGCATCACTAGGCAGGGGGTCTTTCTCCTGTCTCAGGCAGCAGATCCTCTTATGCAGTCTTAATAACAGATCAGTTTCCCAAAGAACTTACTACAGCACTGAAGTTGTTTCTCTCAATAGGTTTTCCTGTCTGTCTGATACAGATAGGTGATATTTAAAGAAAAATGGTCCTCTTAAATCAGTACCTCTGAATGTGCATCCCGCTGTGTGTTTTTGCCCTTTTTAATGATCAGAATTTGCATTCTGATTGACACTCGGCCTTTCTCTTCAGAAAATGCAACCCCTTTCTCTTCAGAAAATGCAACCGTGGGGATCCTCAACATTGTGCTATGGATAAACTAAAACCTTTCTACACGGGGCGGGGCAGGTTTTTTTTTTTACTATATGCATTCCCCTAAGAAACCATTCCCCCTGCCTTTATTTGATTTTCAATAAACAGTTTAGAATAATAGCAGGCAACTTCTCCCAATTAGCGAAATAAAGTTAAGCAGAAGTCCACCTTCCAAAGACGAAGTGTTATTTTTGGTGAAAATATTTTTGCTTAAAAGGCAAAAATTGAGCACAAATTGGATTGCTGACAGTGTGATCAGAAGTGCTTTGCAAGCTGGTGGATTCTTTGCAGCTGATGGGTTTTTCCATCTGAAAATAAAGCATCTGAAAGCACATCTGGGTCATTTCTAGAGAGCCTAAGAATTGGTCCGCTTAGACTATTGTTTAGTGAAAAGTTTGTCAAAATGGAAGTTGTGAATGTAAGTTCTGTTTTTCAATTTAAGCCTCTTCTCTGCTGATGCTTTTCATGATCTTGTAGAATCTTGGATCAATTACAACCTAAATCTGTTCTGCCCTCCTGTCGACAATTCATGAACTCAAGGTCACTGGCATCTTTTATGACTTCTTGGATCAATTCAAGTGTCAGTCTGTTCCATTCTGCTATCATAGGCTTTTTAAAGCATATTATTAAAAAAGAAGCAATCTTTTAGATTTCAGTTTTTTGAACTTGGGTTCAGCTCAGTTCATAATTCAGTTCAAGTATTTTATTTGCTTCATTTTTCCTATATGCTCTTTTTTGCTTTTTCATTCTTTCTTTCCGGTTCATCTTTTATGCTACCCTGAGCTATTTTTGTTGACATTGCCTTTCCATATTTCCATAGCACATGTTTGATATGATCATGTTTATTTAAATTGTATCTGTTTTCACTGTTATTTTTATCAATAAAATCATTTCAAGTCTGGGGAGATCTGATGGTAGCCAGTGTTCTTGAACAAGACTTTTCTTGGCTTATTGAAAGGAACTTTGTGATCTTTCACATGGACTATCATGCCTTGATCCTCCCATTTTAAGAAATTTAAAGCTATATTTAGGAAAATGGATGTCACAAAGATACTTTTGACAGGTATAGTAAACCTTCACACAGCGGACTTCCTTTGTGTTTATGGTCTATCTAGATTTCTGTATACTTTGAGGTTCATATGTTGGGTAACTGCAAGTGACCCCAAGACCTATACTTCACTATATAAGATCTGAACAACAGGAGGGGTCAATTTTCAATTTAGTCAAATGCTGTATTGTCCCTCAGTCTCATGCCTTTGAGGTTGAACACTTGCTGTCTTGTTTAGAGAAATGGAGGCTGTATGAAGTGAGAAAATTAAGTCCTCGGATATCCCCAAAGTCTGCTACTTTAAATTGTCTTTTAATATAGCCTTCCTGGCATTTATTTCTAGCTATCTCAATCCTGCCTGTAAGCGTCTGGCTCAGGCTGTTTACCAGATGGCATCAGAGCCCTGGTAGATCACAGGGAGCAACTTACTTCTTTTCCCTACCTTAGCAAGTAGCTTCTTGGGGTCTGTGCTGACCACACTCTTGATATTGGTTGTGTAAATGTACTAATGTATTGATGTGTAATCATTATTCTGTCACTGTATTTTAATAATCAAAGTTTTGATAGTATTCTGATCTACGAGAATGGAAAGAAAACACAACCAGGTTCTCACTTTACACTTGGGAAATTGTTGATGAGGAGGTGTGAAGAAAGGGAGAAACCTGTTTTTCTTCTTGAGCTGAGGGGAAGCAGCAGCAGAAAGAAATTCTTTAGCATTATTAGTTTCTGTCAATGATGGGCAGGATTTCATGATGACTATCCTAAACCTGAAAGAAAATAGATAAATGTAAACGTTAGCATTATGGATTATACTTGTATTTCTGAAGATTCATTCTATTTCTAAAATGCCGACACTAAATGCTACACTAAAATGCTGACCTTAAACATGGACATATAAACAGTAAAACTTTATAATCTATCTTTCCTTTTGGCTTAACGAATAATATCCTAGATATTATTTTAGTGACTACTTCTATGGCTTGCTTTTAGGCAATATCAGCAGAAAATAATCTTTCAACTGTGAGCTATTTTTTAATAAAATATGTGAAGCTTTCAAACCTTCTGTAAGTATAGGAGAAAGAACAATAATCAGCAGCCTTTACCAACATGAGTATTTTTCTTTGGAGTCAGTTTAGGGTGGCACAAATTGAAAAATATATATAACCATAACATTTTTAAAGGTTGATTTATCACTTTGTATAATTTCTTTATATATGAACACTGGTTAGATGCAAGAGCACCTCAAATGATTTATACTTTTAGTCCTGAATTGTTAAGGAACAAAATCCAAAGTCGTGGCATGTCTAGCACTGCCTTGTGCATTCTGATTTACATCTGGAACATGTAACAGCGCAGCAAACTTACTTGACTGAAATTAAGTAACCTAAAGAACTTATCAAGAAAGAGCTGATAAAGCTTTGGGCTTTAATGCATTAGAATTTCTGCATGGGGCCAAAAGTAAATATCAAGATTGTTCACTCCTCATTATTCACTCCTTGAAATCATTGCAAAGATCAGGAACAAAACTGAACTTTAAGGTCACCTTACAGAAACCGAGGCAATCTGTACTTCATAAGTAATGAGCAGGTTTTGTATGGGAGAAGGATTGCTGGATGGAAGGGATATACTATCCATGTTGCAAGAGGCTGCTGAGAAGAGCTTAGCTATATATTCACAAAAGTATGATCAATGCAAAGGGGAGTTTGGAAGGATTGAGCTAGTAGCTACCACAACATTTTGGAAAACCACAGGGGTAGCCAAAACTTGTGGATTCTTAGTATACATAGAATATTACTTTAGAAATGAATGGAAATCCCATTTTCAGTTTGATCCTGCATCTTCAGCGCTTAATGGAAATGTAGTAAACCTTGTACATTGACTATTATATCATAGGAGTGAACACACCACATACTATTCATCATGCTTAATATGAGCAACATAGATTCATGGCAAGTTAATCAAACTCATCTTGGATCAGAGAGATACAAGAATTATCTGTTCAGAATACTAAGTTTCCTTGTGCTCTCCTATTGAATTCCAAGTACTGCTTCACTCTGGCTGCCACTTCAGAGAATTCCCTTCTTTTTCTCCAAAGGAGTTTAGTCCTTTCTGATGGTTTGGCTGCAATTCCAAATGAATGGCATCCTGCTGGTTTAATTCTGGGTAATTTCACTAATGAGGAAATAAGCCTGCTTGATTTAAATCTGCACTTTAGTTGGGTAAGTTTCATTGAAAACTAAAGATGTAAACAAGGAAAAAATAAACCCCACTGAATAAGGTAGTCTGACAGCTTTTTAGAGAGATGTTGGCTACCAAATCTAGGCTAGGATAGTCCAAATAATTGCTAGATGACAACATAGAGTGAGAGTTTTCTAACTCTTTTTGCTGCCATGTAGTGATTATCTGGATATCTGTAACCCAGATAAAGTTCCCCTAAGGTTGACTCACACAACAGTGGCCTTCAATTGAGTACAGGGCTTAATGGATTTTATTTTGTTTTATGTTTGCCTTTGAGTCAGTGTAGATTCTTGGCAACTGCCTGTAGAAGTGTCTGCAGTTTTCCTGGCAATATTTCAGAAGTTGTTTGCCATTGCCTCCTTCCTAGGGCTGAGAGAGAAAGTGACTGGCCCAAGGTCACCTGGCTGGATTTGAGCATAAGGTGGAACTAGATCTCACAGTTAACCTTTTTTAGATTTGCACCCTAACCACTACAACAAACTAGTTCTTTAATAGGGAAATGAAAAATAGAAATAAGAAATGCAATTCTTATTTCCATAGAAATTGCATGATATGATTTCAAAATCTTTTCTGTAGAATAGTCATTATGTAACTCTAATGGCAGGTGATTAATGTAGTTTTCTTTAATGATAAAGGGAATTAAAAGTTTATTTTTTATATCATCTTGCCTAGAATTGAGGGTTTACTCAATTCAGTCTTAGAGTCTTATGGACACACAGTATTTAAGATTCCTTTCTGCTAATGAAACAAAAAGAGGTATAAATAGTACCATTGCCTGTACCAAAGTCCATGTGGAAGTAACATCTAATAATATACAAGTGGAATTTTTGCTCATTTCTCCCCAACCTTAAAATCTTCAGACAACTCCAGTGGTCTAAAGCAAAATTTGGGCCACACAATGCTATAGAGTAGACTGAGAAGTAAAGGAAAAGAAATCTCGAAAGAAGGAAATGGCAAACCTTTTCCATATTGCTGCCAAGAAAACTACATTTACATGAGTTCAACTTGGGTGAGGCTTGACTTTATGTTGAGAAGAAATCTGTTGCACTGATGCCAATCATTTAGTGGAAAAACCTCAGTTGGATACAACTCCGTTAATATCCATTGCTTCCACCATTGTTTTCTTATTTGGTATCATAAGCAGTTTCTTCTTGGCACAACAAAGCATTATATACTGCTGCTTTGCATGATAAAACACAATAATAGAGCAGATCATTTTAATCTGCTTTTTATTAAGGGAGATAATGTGCAAAATCCATGAAATTTGTTCAGCACAAGTCACATTAAACCTTTTGAAACTAAAATGCTGCAAATTTGACTTGCATATTGTTATAATTTAAAATAAATCTGCATGAATTTTGAATATTGGTTGCTGAACCACACTGTGCCATTTTAATTTTATTATAATTTTATTATGGTACATTTTTTACCTGAGATTTAAATGTTGCACGATATGAATAGCTTCCTTCTAAAATAAATTAGTTGATTTTTTTTACAATCTAAATAACAATCCTGTAAATTGGGTTGGCCTAAGACATGATTGAGATTTGTTATCTAACCAGTTAGGAATTTGAATATCTTCGTCTTACTCCATCATATTCAATTCCATTGTTTTTATTTGTTTTATTGTTAGATTCTAGGATGGAATTTAATTATTTTGTTTTTAGATCTCATTGGCTTGTTGAGAGTTCAGCTGTTCTGTATGCTAGCATTACCAGACAATTATCCAAAGAACTCAAAAACACTTTCTTGAAAATGCTCTGGAATCTTTAAGTAACAAAAAATTCATGCAGTTTATTACATCATTCTTAACTTGCATGAAATAAGCTGTTTTTATGTACACAGGCATTTTAATTTTTTTTTCAAAAATCTGTTCTTTGATATAGTTTAAGTCTCTCAATTTTGCTATTTTATTATATTTTCTATTTGCTTATATTGCTCTTTTCCAGGTACTAGAATAAATAATTATATAAATTTATTTACAAATAAATGAAAACATGGGTATCTCTTTCTTCTCAATTAGAACGTATTTTATGAATATACATAATTCTGATGTAACCTTTAAAATCACGATAGTTGAATGAGGATTTCCAGAGAAATTGAAATTGCTTCCAAGTTCCGTTTTTAAAAATTGCCTTTGAAAATTATCATCTGTATTCACTGTAGCAAGACTACAAATAAGGTCCAGAACATTGCATGCATTTTTAGATGAGTAACTATCCTTGGGGGTGGGGGGTTGGATAAGAAATGAAAAGTGTCCGTGAATCTTCTAATTCAGAACAGGGTTAGTGTGTAATTTGCAAAATTTTCTTTGACCAAGCATCCCTACCATAAGATAAAGATAACTTTTTGATAAGCTTGTATTCCGTATTTTTGGACTTTACCTGAAGTTCTTCTCTTAAACAGGCATTGATATTCTGAAATTGGTAGCTGCCCAACTTGGAAGTCAGTGGAAGGATATCTACCAATTCCTGTGCAATGCCAGTGAGCGGGAGGTGGCAGCTTTTGCCAATGGATACTCTGCAGATCATGAAAGGGCTTATGCCGCTTTACAGCACTGGACTATCAGGGGCTCTGAGGCTAGCCTTGCCCAGCTGATCAGCGCTCTCCGCCGACACAGACGCACAGATGTGGTGGAGAAGATCAGGGGTTTGATGGAAGATGCAACGCAGGTAATATCTATATTACTAGCTACATACTTTAAAATTCAATGCTAACCTGGAGGCGGAGGTACAGAACAGCCTTTTGTAGCCTAATTGTAGTTCCTTCTTCTGGTGTGCATCCCCACTCTCTTATTAAAGAATAAATGGGGGGGGGACAGCAATACAGATACTTGCTGGCAATTTTGTTTTTTCTTGAAATAACTTTGTTATTCTTGAAATCAAGCAACTTCTCCAAACGTCTTAGTACTGATTTCAGGTGTCAGCTAAAGTGCAAGGAATTTGAAGAAGTGAAAAGGCAACACTAGGCTATTTTTTTTAGGCAGCAAAGCTTCCTTCTCCCAGCTTTCCATCTCTTGTGTTGGTTCACCATGCTATATATGGTATGTGAAATGGGAAGAGCTGAAATAATGCCAGCAGTCACCAGTGGAACCTTAATGCACGTAAGCAGCAGGTTAATTGCTCTGGAAATCACTGGCAAGTCAATGGTTAATTGGAGCTTCTTCATGTTTATTGTTCTTCCCCAGATTATGAAGGTACTCTATAGCATATCTTAGTTACCTTTCTGTAGTTCAGGAAGAGAGTAAGACATTCCTAACCTGATGCCTTCAACGTCCTTTCCAATACTGCACTACCTGATTTATACCCTTATTTGCTGATACATAAAGTGAGCTTTTTTGTGTTTTAAAACTCATTCTATTCAATACAGTTTCTGTTTACTGAAAATTTGTTGTTACCAAGAAGGAGTTGGCTTATATGGAAATGTTCGATCATTTGTCCAAATGACAGGCGTCAACCCTTTTTCAATACTGTGGCAGAGTTTTAATTTCTCTTCCGCTTTCCTTTTACTTCCTCTTTCCTGTTCTCTATATCAAAGAAGCTTGATGTTTCGTTTTATCATTGTATGTTATCTGAAATTTGTTTTAAAAGACCTTGAAAGTGCAGAATTTTCAACTGTAACCTTATCACCATCTAGAGACTAAGAATGGTTTCTGGTTCCTTGTTTTAAATAATGAATGGCTTTGCCTCACCAAGTTATGCCCTGTCAACATATTTCTAGGCTCATGCAAATCATGCAAAATACTGTGGACTCTGTACATAAAAGTAGCTAAAGTGTGTGTGTTGGAGAGGCTAGGCTTAATTAAGGGCTACAACAGGTCCTATCACAAGCAATTGCATTCATAAAATAACCACCACTGATAATTATACTACCAGTAATAGTAATAATTATATCATATACCCGTGTAGATATTGACCCTCTCCAGAATGTAGCAGCTTATAATCACAATTTGTACATTAAGAATCTCCCATTCCATTACCAAAAAGTTGCAAATTCCCAATTGTTCTGCTTAAATGATGTACTATCAGTTTGCCAGCAATGTGAACTTTGTAGAAGTCAGAAGACTAAAATAAGACAAATGCTCAGCCTCCTATATAAAACACCTTTGTAACCACCAAAAGTAGAATATTCTGCAAGATAATAGAATAAATCTATGTAATTACGCTCATTGCAGAATTCAAGTGATTTTAATACAAAGCTAAAAGGAGAATGCAAGATTTGACAGAGATACAACATTAACTCTTCTACTGATAATATAGAAGGAGCATTTTTTTTTCTTCCATAAAGAAATAATACTGACTATGGACGTGATGTTTTGACAGGAACCTACCCAGGCAAACCCACCTTGGTTGCTAACATTTCAATTCTCATACTTTGATAGTGTTTAAAAATGAGTGAGCTTTAAGCCTCTTTTACAGTAGCAATGGGTTTATCAGAGTCATTGCCAGAGGCGTTCGCAGTTGAAAGTCAGCTGTTTTTCATCACTGGACTCTAATGTTTTTGCTTTCAGTAGCTGTACAGTCAGCATGTATAAGTGACTGGTTTCCATGTTACGGAGCTTCTGAAAACTCATGCTGCACATAAGCAATAATGAAGGAAGGCATCTGGCTGTCCGGTATCTTGCAGAGTTACAGAAGGTTATTCCCTTCTTGGCAAGAAATAAGATATCCATGATGAAAACAATTCACTTTCATCTCTAAAATAAACACTTTTATCAGGACAGTTTACAAATACTTCAGTTAAAATGAAGTAGTTTGATATCCTTGTTTGTAAAATTGTAACTTGAACAATAATTTTAGTGGAAGCACAAACCTTTACATAAAACGAATGAAAGAACAATCTGTAACAGTTACAGTGCCAAAAATGTTATCAGAATGCCCAGCCAATTCAACTGTCTTCCAAAATGAGGCACTTTAACCATATTCCTAATAGCCAAAAAGATGGATAGTTCACTGTTTTGTACAAAATACAAGTAGATTATAAATTTCAGACAATATATTGCATTATATCCCATCATGCGTTGTTGGGCTATTCTGTTCATGGCACAGCCAGTTAGAAAAAGGAGCTGGCCATTTTTGAGCACTATCCCAAAGTGTAGAGAAACACATACTTTTGATCATAATCCTGATATCCAAACTCTGCAAACTAATAGGGAATCATGCAAACGTATATATTTATCCATTGTCAATGGAGACATCTAATGTTCTTAGCTCAGTGCTGTTACCTATGATTTTCATAATATGTTTTTGCTTTTGTTTGATTTAAGTACTCAACAATATGTCCTTTCAACTGAATTTTTTAAAGAAATTCTCAGAGCAGAAAGAAATGAAATAGGAGAAATAAAAAAGATAGAAATTCAAGATGATAGATTCAGTACAGTTCCTTGGCTTAAAAAAATAGAACTTTATTGAAAGGATGTACAGTATTAATGAAAACTCAAATCACTGTTGAAATCATTAGTGAGTCAATAATGGCTTGTGTTCTACTGTACCCCTTCCTTTTGAATTTAGTTCAATAGTATATCGCTGCCACCATTTCTGCAGCCCTCAAACACCAGAACTAGAAGAGAACTTGAATGTCACCCTGCTTGCAAAAGAATTGTCTCATATTTTGCTCAAAATTATGAAGAACCAAAACTTGGCAAAGAAATTTTCAGAAAAGTAGTGCTTAGTTGAGATAATTTTGTAATCTCATAGTTTATTTTTAAATCAAAATGAGGAACTGGACTAACCCAGAAGGCTATTAAAGATCCATATAAATCAAATGTAATCTTAATTATATCCATATAATTATATAATAGGCACCAGTTGGCCTGAAAACAATATTGTTCCTTTTAAAAAGACAGATATTTAAGAGGTTAATGAGCAAGCTTTCTCTACCACTGCATTACTTAGAAATTCTACTTCCCTGTTTATCCAGGAAGAATGAAATCGTGTTTTAAGTCTGTCCCCCCTGTAGAATATTTGTCCAATAATAGTCCAGCAGTTTCATATTTGGTTAATCTTGAAGAGAACAGAAGCCCTAGCAGTTCTTATATTTCCATTAGATTGGGGTAGGAGTGGATGACATAAAATACACCCACACCCATACTACTTGTCAAGGACTTCTATTTACATCAGAGGTTAAAGTTAAAATAAAAGTCAAATATGTTAATAGAACATTTGAAAATAATAAGAACAATCTAAAGATTGACTGATTCATGGGAACTGGGAGCAACTTTTGATATGACTGGGCTCTACTGAAATTATTGCAAAGGACAAGTAATTTTATTAAAGTCAAAGACTAAAATATAGGATTGTCATGTATGGTGCATTGTCATCAGTAGTGTACTTCTTCCAACAGTATGTGCAAAAAATGCTGAAGAAATTCTGACAAACCATTTTGGTCTGTATGGTAAAATGAAGGTACATTTCTTGTACATGCAAGGAAGTATTTTATAGCTTAATCTCTCTTAATCTCCCTTGCAGTTGATTTGAGATCTGTGATAAAAATTGGTAGATCTGATGATAACAATTATCATTCTCAAGTGTTTGTCAGGGCACCAGCATTGCACATTTTGTGTCCCTCAGATCAGGGCTTTTCAACCAGTGGTACGGGTACCACATGTGGTACATTGACACCTGGCAGGTGGTACGCGACCATCCTAGAAAAGTGGTAGCAGGGGAGGGGAATGAGCTGAACTGGTGGCAGCACTGCACAAGCCTGAGCAAAAGATGTCTGGAGCTGCAGGGCTGTCAGGGCTCAGTGGAAGTGCCAGGATCAGCACCAGGCTCCAGCTGGAGCTCTGCACTGATCCTGGTGCTTCTAAGTCCAGAAGAAGTGCTGATCAGCTGGAATGTTGCAGCATTTCCAGGGTCTTGTGATTTACATTCAGATGTTTGGCAACTGATTCATATTTATGCTGGTCACAGTGTCCCAGGGTCATGTGAAGTGACCAAAACCTGCTGCAACCACCCAGCAAGGGGGGGGAATTAAAAACCAAACACCCATCCCACCCCGCCCCCACTGTCAATCCTCAACAGAAATGCTCACAACAATGAAAACCTCAGACAGGAGGAAGAGTGCCGCCGTGCAGGCAGGCAGGTGTCTTGCTCGGCTGTGGCTTGGGGGGCACTTTTTCCAGTGCCATTGTAACTTTGAACAGTCACTAAGTGAACTGTTGTAAGTCGAGGACTACCTGTACTTCATCACTTTTTTCCTTTTTTTTTTTTTGGTCATCAAGTTTTTGACACCTTGCTAGGTGACTGGTGGTACTCGGATGTTGCTATATCCTAAAAGTGGTACAATGGGTGAAAAGGTTGAAAAGCCCTGCCTCAGATAATACTGTTTGTTTTGGGTTATGCTTAGCAACTACTGTAAATAATGTTTTAGTGTTTCACAATAGAACAATGGTTCCCCATAGTCTTCTGATGCCTACATAGCCTCTTTGCTAGGTTAAACCAGCTATGGAATAAAAAAGGAAGTGACTCACAAATAGTATGATCAGGATTTGCTGAAGCTACAGCTGGGTCTTTAAGTCTAGCCATAGTGAACCAAAACATTTATCTGTGAGTCTGCTCTTTTTTACTTCCTTGGAGCTGTTTGTATGATATGGTGCCTTATCCTGAAAATGAATTATTGATTAATTATTCCAGTGATCCTATATATATTAGCTAATATTTGTTCATATATATACTTGGAATACATGCCCATTGCTCTCAGTGCAAAGTTATGTCCTTAAATCTCCTCATTTATATTTCCTTAAAAGAAATGAGTATTAAATATAGTCAGTTTTGGCTGGATTATGCTCTTAATTCCTTTTTTGTTGTTGTTTGTATTCTATCACAACATTCTGGAAGACTGTATAGAAGACTTTCTACTGTGTAGAAAGAAGCCTGGGCAGCATACTGCTTGTTTAACAAAATAGTGTAAGGAAATATAGATTATTTTGTGGGATAAGCATAATTTCATCATAATCATTTAAGCTCCCCTCCTTTTGAGAGGTGTTTTCCTTTATCAGTTAGAAAATTGTACAGTTTTTACAGAACTACACTTGCCTCTTCCCAGCAAAGCTAATTGGGTATTATGCTAGAAAATAGAGGAACTAGGTCACTAATCTCTACAGTACTGTCTTTAAAGTCTCACCAACCTCTTTCTCCCCCCCTCCATCATACCAATTTCAGTAGAATACAGACAGTTCTGTTCCATGATTTCATTGTTTTCTCGTTCCCCAGGAAATGCCACCCTTGGTTGGAACCTGCTCCATCTACCCATTGTCTAAGTAAAGATGTTCATAATTCACTGCAAATATTTCTTTACCAATATTTCTCAAGGATAAATGACATGCAGTGCATATTGTCCTCATCATGCAAATGCTTTTTGGAACAAGTATAAAGGTGTGGTCCCCAGCCATGTCTTTTGAAGTTCTTAAAAGCCCTTTATGATCACAGCTGCCAGAATGCTCACATAGTTTTCAGACATTTTAAAGGGAAATAAACAAGAACAGTGGGCTTGGCAAAGTTTTAAAAACACATTCAAAGAATGGCACAAATCAGAAAGAACCCTGCCACAAAAGCTCTGCCTGTTTTGTATTTTGGCCAATGTAGTGTAGCCTTGCCTCTCCAAAGAAATATTAAGCGCAGACCCCTGTCCGCAGAAGGTCTGCTGATCCCTGTCTTACCCCTTGTTCTGAAATGTTCAATTTGAGGGATTAATTTCAGTAAATTAATTTACTTTTAAATTAATTGAATTAAAATTGACAAGAGCCAGTTTGGTCTATTGGTTAAGGCACCAGGCTAAAAAGCAGGAATACTGTATATATATTCCTGCTTTCTAGCCTGGTGCCTTAACCCATATCTTGAAAGGAAGCTGATAAAAGTGAATAAAATTCTTTGAAATCTTAGTTTGTGGAATTTGTGATGTGTAGGTGTGTGAGTCATTCATATTCACAGAGGAAAGCTTGTTACAAATTCTGCAAATAAGTCTGCTCCGGTTGAGAAAAACAACTATTATACTTATTCCAAAAATTCAAGTAACAGCATCTTGACCTTATTTTATTTTCCATCCAGCAGTTTCCCACATCTTGCTCATCAACTGAATTTAAAATTTTACACTCTAAGTGGCTGAGATAGGAACTTTTTGCCCTGCTTCGGAGCC
Source organism: Vipera ursinii (assembly GCF_947247035.1). Classification (NCBI taxonomy): domain Eukaryota; kingdom Metazoa; phylum Chordata; class Lepidosauria; order Squamata; family Viperidae; genus Vipera; species Vipera ursinii. Next base: position 191,095,695 of record NC_139512.1, read on the forward strand.
TGAGGAGACATGACCAATTATTTACAAGAATGGGCTGGGCTGAACTTTGGGGGAATTTTAAGTGGTGAAAATTGATAGTTTGCCCCTTAACTTTTCCAAAGTGGGAATGATTGACTGCTGGGGGAGAGTTTAGGAAATGAAATAGTGCTTTTAAGGCTCTGTCAAATACAAAAAAATACTACCATAATGTTTAAACTGGTCTCCTCAGTGGCGGCAATGGGATACTGAAGGATGCTGGAGCTGAATATGGTGGCAGGTGGTTCCCCTTATGTTACCATTTTTAAAATTTAGGTCAGAATACCAAATTGGCTATTATTGTTACTTGCATTTTCCCAGTGATGATTCTCTCTCACTTCTCCCCCACTTTTATATTTTAGAACACAAGTAATACACTACAAAATGTGGGATTGGGTCCAAGGAATCCTGCAGGAAATATTATAGGAACTGAATTTCCCTTTCTTCCTGCTTTATCTACCACATTGAAGCAAGGGTCCTAAAATCTTTACCCTGTAATCAGGGAACCCAGATGAATGAGTGGGCTGTAACTATTTCCAAATATGGTTTGAGATACTTAGTTTTTGCCTTATTTGGAATCTATCTGAGACTTTGAGGGAATGAGAGGGAAAGAGAATTGGATATCAAAGTCATTTTTAAGGTCTGTATTGCCATGTTTCTCTAGATCCAGCTTCATCATTATCCAATGTCTACAGGTACAAATGAAGCCAATACATCCTGAAGTTGATTTTAATTCCTGGTGACTAAATTTATGCAGTTTTCTTGGTACAGCTGCAGAATAGTTTGCTTCTCTGAAATATGGTTTTGGTTTCTCAGTTTTTGCCAACAGTCCTGGAATTCCCAGGTAGTTGACCATCCCAAACTTGCAGAAGTAACTTCAGACAAGGTCAGCTAGCTGACTTTGGCTGAACTTTAATCCAAATAAAGCAGTATATATGACATAGACATGGGATAATCCATCTGCTTCTTGGACCACACACTCTCAAGTTTTACTGTTGATATAATTTTGTGCTGATTTTCAAATGTACCCCTACTGCAATATAGGTTGAAGCAGAATTAGTCTTCTAAAAAACTTTATCATGAGAGCTGTATCACTGACAGTAGTCTAAGTGTAAGTGTTGTTAATTTTTTTTGTCTTATTATGGGTAAAAAAGGCATAAACTATTTAAATTCAGTAATATTTTCCCCAAATATATTTGTAAGTGAGGATGAGAAATAAAAGGTATAATCCAAAACAGAGAGCAAATGGACTTTCCAACCTTATCTGGTAATAGATCCATTAGTTGTACAGGTAAGCAGTTCAGAAGAAAGAACTTCAGACAATTCATAAAGACCTGGTCTTAATGATTTCACTAATAAAGGAAGCTGGCTAACTGCTTATTTGGCTTGCAAAATTCTGTATCCTCACCTCCATTTTCCTGGCTTAAACTTGATTAATGAAATTCTAGATAAATATTGCTTCCTCTGTTCAGAGTTGCTTTTTGAATTTACAGTTGACTTTTTTCCTTCAGAAATTAACTATGCAAGATTAAAAAATACATATATGCTACTGAGTTACATTATATATATTAAAAATAGTTTGAGTTTGTAGTAGGTCAGATTTGAATGGAAATGGGCATTTCAGAATTCATGTTGGCAATCCTTAAAATGAATCATATCTTCTTGGGAATTAATGTGCAGCTGTGGAAAACAGCTGCAGAATACTAGAATAGACACTTGCCTTAAGGAGATGCTGAGAGGGTCCCCATGATAATTTCAGTAAAAGAAACAATTTTGAAGTAAATGTGTTTATTCTTAACAGTAATCAAAGCTTTATTATTGAACTGAGTTATTTCAGAATATCCAATTTTTTTCTTAAATCTCAATAAAGCACACTAGATCAGATTCCTTTCAATCATAAGAACTGCAATATTTATTGCAAAATCTGTATCACTGACCCTAGGATTCCCCAGTTTTACATTTTTTTCTGTATTATTTCATAGAAGTGGCAGAATAAGAATTTCAAAAATATGTCAAACTGTTCACTTTATTTGAACAAAATATTCTGCCACAAGAGGTACCTTTTATGAAGACTTCAGAGTATATGTGTTCATAAAGTTATGACTATGTGCATTCTGTTATACAGAAAGGGATCTTGTTCAGAGCTTCTGGAAATCTTCATTGCTTTCTTTCTGTGTCAGAGCTACTAGATCCTGCTGTTTGTCTTCTTCTTAGCTCACAGTTCTTAACCTCATTTTCCTCTGTCATTGCTCTTTGTGCCGAAATATATTGAATAGTTATAGGTAATTTTGTAGAATCCTCTCTTTGGGAAAAACATGTTCCGGTGAAGACAAAATTCTAGACTATATTTGTGATTCTCATCTTGGTTATTGTAAACTTGAAGACTAGTCTATTTTTATCCATATTGGAGATATTTTCAAATCATAGGAGACATTTTTCAGATTTTAGGTTTCATTGGATACTTGAAGATCATGCCATTAAGTCCTTTCCCTTTTCCATTGTTCTTTCAAAAACAACCCTCGAAGTGGATTAGAATTGGATGTGGTAGGATTAGTTTTTGCATAAATGTTAATTGATTGGGTAATTAATTAATAAATTTGGAACTAATGTGAGATTTTGATTCTGAATTCATTGATTTTTGTTAAGTGATAATACTTGTTAGCCTTTAGAGAAAAAGGTTTTACATCCTGGACGTTAGAAAGTAGCAAACTAGGTCTGTTTGAGAATTAATTAAGACCTTCTCTATTCTTAGTACAGAACAGAAGTAGTAGAGAAAACTGTTATGGGACCACATCTGTGACCTTTTATATGCAAAATAGCTATATTTTTTTGTTTTAAAACCTGGGGGAACAGGTTGAATTAGCATCACATTTTCCTGCTGAATCCAGATTTCTGCACAATCCTAGTATTTATATATTTTGCTATCTATTGTGTCCCACAGTGCAGACATAAATATTAATATTAATATTAATTGGCTCAGTGGGTTAGGACACTGAGCTTGTCGATCAGAAGGTCGGCAGTTTGGTGGATCAAATCCCGAGTGCCGCGTAACAGAGTGAGCGCCTGTTACTCGTCCCAGCTTCTGCCCACCTAGCAGTTCGAAAGCACGTAAAAATGCAAGTAGAAAAATAGGGACCACTCCGGTGGGAAGGTAACAGCGTTCCGTGCGCCTTTGGCGTCTAGTCATGCCGGCCACATGACCACGGAGACGTCCTTGGACAAAGCTCTTCGGCTTTGAAACGGAGATGAGCACCGGCCCCTAGAGTCGGAAACGACTAGCACGCAACTGCAGGGGAACCTTTACCTTTTTATTTTATTGCTTTCAAGCAGCCAAATATGCTGCATGACCAACCTCCTACTTTCAGCGTGCAGTGAGATCCATTGCATCTCCATTAGACAGACATAGTCCTCTGTAAACAAAAATTGCCATTTGTTCAACTATTCATTTTAAAAATAGACTAAATCATATTTTGATATTCTTATTTTTTTTAATAAGTCACAATTCAGACACGATAGGACCAAAGACCTATCAGATGCATAATGGTCAGCCTGAAATAAAATGAATCCCACTGAAACTGAGAGGCATTAATGGTTTGAGAGATCAGCTTGATACCAGCTTTTTAGAACATAAAAGTATCTTCCCAGGTCTGCTTGCATTTCCTGAGTTATCACTCTCATGACACACATTTTGAAGATTCAGATACAGGAAAGCTGTTACTGTAATATCAATTTGGGATACTAGATAGGCTTTATCATTGAAGTAGTTCGTTTGTGCCTTCCATCTGTCTCCCTCCCCCTTCATTCAAGAGCAGATCTTTAGGCTCCATGTCCAGTATAGAATGGGAAAAATGTAACCACCAAAATAAGGTTTCATGTTGGACTATCATGAAAGGTAGAGGTGTGGGCAGGATCAAGTGCGCTCATCAGAAGTTGCATCACAGTGCAAGATCCACTCCTTTTGTATGTGCATACTAATGTCACAACACCTACAGAAAATTGGCAAAGCTTATGTTGCCTTAATATGACACTACTTTTGTCATTTGCCCCTCTTGATCTGCATCCCATAGGTGCCATTGAATACCGGTAGTAGTGTTTTCGAGAACATTGTATTTATTGCAATGTTTCAATTTCCCAAGCCATCACTACTGACTGTGTTTTTTCTTCTGGTGAGTACTGTATATGTGGTAACTTTGAGTTATGCACATTCCAAACATAATCTCTTTAAATTGGCTAAATGGTTAAGTTAGAACTAGTTCTTATTGTATACATCCTGTTTTGAGTTGGTTATAAATTAGTGATGATGACATTTGATGGAAGAGTTGGAATATTTGTTACTGCCATTAGTAGTTTAATGTACTTTGGAAATATTGTACTTAGTATAATTTCTCCTATATTATTTACTCAACTTTCAACTTTCAGAGCGACTAGTAGGGTCAGCATTGAGGGCCTTGGAAATTATAATCTAAAGCAGCTAGCAGTTGCTAGGTTGCCTACCCCTACCTTAGTGTTTTAGGGAGACAAAAATTGTCTTATGGAGAAATAATTAAATTGCAAGATCATTTTTATTCTTGATAATGCTACTTTGGGAACCTTTGCTTCCTGTTGAAACTAATGTAATGATAACCACATCAAATGCATGCATGATCACTCGATTGTCTTCCGTTGCAACTTCTTGTGTCTTATTGGAGGCAGCTGTATATTAGCTCTGGTATTCAGAATTAGACATTTTTATGGCTGTTTCAAGGAAAGAACCACCAGTGTACATCTATGGGTCCTGGGAAAGTGTCTTTTTTATAAAGAGCTGGCAATGATTTAGCATAAATTACTGTCTAGAAGAGACAACAACAATTAGATGAGGTAGTTTGTGTGGGTTCATGAAAAGGTTTTATTAGTACTAATGGAAGTAATTGCTTTGAGTGTCTCTAAGTAATACTATCTGTTATCCTTTTTGTCCCTGCCCTTCCTCTTTTGGCCTCCCATGACCTCATCTAGCTTCCCCCAACCCCCACCCTTGTCCTGCTTCAATCTCATCTAACACCCATCTTCGGTCTTCCTGTACAGAATGCTTGTTGTTTTCTGGGTAGAGGAAAATGTTGATACTTCAGAATTGCTGCAGCTATGTTTCTCTGCCCAGGAAAAAAGGGGCCTGACTTTCGAATCAAATAGCTCTTCTTCTTTTTTCTTTTTCTTTTTCTTTTAAAAAAGATGCAACCCAGCCTGTTTATGGTAGCAGGAATTGTTTTTCTTTATCAATAAGGATTGTTGCTGATTATGAAACCTTTATTGCCTTTGAATTTATCTCTGTGTTATCAGTTTAGGTTTAGAATTTTGATTTATATTGTCATGTGACAAGGGATTTTTTGCACGTTTATGATATGCAAAAGATCACAGATGATTCTGAGCCTGAATGTCTTTTTTGCCTTCACTTATCAGGAATGCTGCAGCTAGGAATGTTGTACTGATCAAGAGCATGAAGCCCTTCCTGAATTTTAGCAATTAGGATGGAAAGAAGCAAGAGCTGAGTTAGCCTTGATTCTCCTGTTCATGCCAGTATTGCCTCCTTACTCTAGAGTCTAGACTAAAACTCATATTGCAAAACAACATCAACAACAACAATAAAAAGCTGGGGAACTCTAGGGCCCGAAAAGAAGTTTCTCCTTGAAGATGGGTAGGGTAGTATGTCCTTCCAATGCTTTTTGTTGCATTCATTTTCATCTGGGGAGGTTCAGAAACAGCCCCACCCTAGGAAGAAAAAGTGCCTTCACAGATATGGGGAATGCCTACTATAGGCGACAGAGGACCTAAATTTGCATATGGAGCATTCCTGGGAAAAGGTTACTCCCTCTTTAGTGGTATTATAGATCTAAGAATCTTTCCCCAGCCCCTCTGAGTATCTGTCCACACATAGATCTCTCTGTAAAATGGGGACGAGAGGAAGAACAGGCTAGACCTAGCTAGGTCTGTTCCTGAAACAGTGATATTTAGAGGAAAATTACAGTGGGAGTAGATAGAACTCTCCAAAAATCACATCAACACACTAGCAAAACCAGGGAGGGTCTTTGCCCCTTAACAAAATCTCCCCTGTTCTTATTGCCATAACTAGTGGAGGGGGCTGTTCAAGACTGTATCATTGTCACCAGAATGAATGGTAGAAAGGTTTGGTAGTAGATATGCATCAGTTATGAAGAACTCCTCAAAAGGTAAAGAAAACAATAAATCCCTGTGGCCCAGACCGCTCATTGTAGTCATGTGCAGATAGGTAGAATTTTAAAGAGGCAAATCCTTCAGTCTAAAGTTCATTCCCTCACCATATTTTATGGTGTTTGTAAACCAAGCTGTTATTGTCTTATACAAGAACAAAGGGTGCATAAGAGTCCACCCCCAAAAGGAGATCATGGGGTTATCGAACATCTCAGTTCAAACATTTATTGTGTAGTAAATCAGTTCTTGCTTTCCTCTTTTTGCTTGTGGGAGATTCATGTGCTCTGTTGAGTTCATTTGAGTTTTCAGACATTCTTATATGAATGCTGCTTTGTGCAAATTGTTAATTGAATTAGATGGATGAAAGCTCTGTGTGTGTGTGTGTGTGTGTGTGTGTGTCTGCATGTGTTCTCTTGCTTTCCCGAGCCCCTCTCTCTCTCTCTCTCTCTCTCTCTCTCTCTCTCTCTCTCTCTCTCTCTCTCTCTCTCTCTCTCTCTCTCTCTCTCTCTCTTGCTTTTCCCTCCTCCTCCTGAAAACAAGGCACAGAGTGAATCAGCATCCTACTCTGAGGATCATAGGATGATTGTTGGTGTAATAGCACTGAGCAATTTGGCTGATAGGAACAGAAGATTCCAAAGACGTTGTTCGATCTAAGCAACCTTTGCAACTCTAGGAACAGCAAATCAGTCGCAGCTCATATTTCGTTCCTCATTACCCACCTCTTCTCCCTCTACATATATAAAACATGGCATTCTTTGGTAGATAATATTTCTTTCAAAACTCTGGTGAAGAATTACATTAAATATTTGTCTGAGAGTGGATCTGTGAATGCCAGAGACTGTGCTCTTTCTGAGTGCTCTTTCACTGATGTACTAGAGTTCTATTGTCCTTTTATTATTATTCCTGTTATTCATGAAAATCATTCTTTTCAGATACTTTTAGGACTTGAAGATTCCCCCACACACACACCCAAACACTTTCAGATTTGCAAAGGGGTTTCAATAGAAAAACACAGATAGATTAATATCATGTTTCAGTGGAGTAGGCAGCATTTTATTTGGCGAAGTGTGATTAGACACCAAAGGAATTTGTCTCCAGTGCATAAGCTCTCAATGTACTTGCAAAACAACAGAGTAATAATAATCATAATAATGCTACCAATAAGAGAAGGTAGTAGAATAGATGAAAAGTCCCAAAGGTGCTTTTTCAGGAGGCAACTGGACTTTCTTGTTTTTCTTTGAAGACGTCATCCAAGAAGCTTCTTCAGCTCCAACTGGATGGTGGGGAATGGAAGGATTTATATTCCTTGCAGACAGCTGGTCATTTGCATTCTTTTAAAGAGTCTGACTGAGAATCTCCATAGACACTTAGTGCAAAAATAGGAAAGGGGTGAGGTAAATGTGTGCATGGGAAATGGTCATTTTAAAGCAGCTACCTGCTATTCTTTTCTCTTTTCTTGGGTATTAATTAATTATAACTGAATCCAAAGGAACCCTGCTGTGTGTTTCAGGACACTTAGCATTGTGAATAATCATAAAAATAAGCAGAAAGCTGTAATACAATGGCTTGTTTAGTCGTTTGCTCAATAAAATTTTGTGTAAAGATATTGGCGGGACTGGTACAACACATTAGTGCAACACACTTCTGACTACTCCCTGTTTATAAACTACTTGAAAGAAAGGGGAAAAACATTTAATTTCTAAAAAAATAAAATTCAGGGATTCAGCCTTAGGAGAACAGTCTTGCTTGTTGTAAAGTATATGAGCTGACATAACCATTTTTTTTTCTGTTTTCCCTCAACCTGGCTTTTGGCATTGTGACTGGGAAGGGCTCACAGGGCCTCAAAATAGGGAGCAGCCTGTCTTTAATTTTGACCGGGCATGGCATTTGTCAGAGTTCACTGGTACTTTTTTGAAAGTAAAATAACAATTATATAAAGACCTTAGTGAAATTTAACTGTGCATATTATGTTGATAAAATCTGAGGGATTCCTTTGTCAAAGTTTAAATAAGAACCTAAGACACGTTTTATTGGTCCAGGTCAAATGTCTCTATTTGTCCAGACAAAACCATTCTGCTTCATTTGTGGCAACCTAGTTGCTTCAGTGACCCCATAAATTGGGTATGAAATCAGTAGCCATCTCTTCTTTAGCTCTTCAGCGATTGGCAAAGAGAGGCCTATTGTCTCCAGTATTAGACACCATAACCACTAGCCTTGTTTGTTTGTTAAAGTTATATTCCTCTTCCTAATTGGAGGTCATGATAGTTTGCTTTCCATTTGCTTACCTCTATAGAAATAACTCTGGGAAATGGGTTGGGTCAGAATCACCCAGGAGGTTTCCGTAGCTACAGGGAGACATAAACCAGGTCTCCACAGTCCAACAACTTAACTACTACATCACACTGTCCTTCCTTATCTAACTATGAATTTATTTACGCTCCCTTCAAAGTTTTCCAGGCAGTGTCTATCACTACATTTTTTAGCATTGAATTTCAATTTTTATAGCATAGTCTATGGAGCAGTACTTCTCTTTGTCCATAATTTTAATTTCATAATTTCAAACCATTCAGCTTTACTGTTTGGATAGTGAAGTGGGAAGTTTCTTGACCTGGCAAAACCATCCTGTTGTCATCTCATACTTTTCTGAAGAGACCTGCATGTTCTAATGAAAGGGGATTGGCCCAACTTGTCTCAGAACACTAGTATGTAATTTATTCCATATTATGTCTTCCTGTTTCAGCTTGAAGCTGACAAGTTGGATCTTCCGGTAAATTCTGGACTACTCAGCCCCACTCCCAACCCAAATCCAAAGCCAGAGGCAACCATAATCCCTGTGGAACCATCTCCCTTGGAGAAGAACAAGTGCTTCTTTGTGGATGAGTCCGAACCTCTTCTTCGCTGTGATTCCACCTCCAGCGGTTGTTCTGCTCTTAGCCGAACAGGCTCCTTTATTACCAAAGGTACTGATCTTTTCTAGTATGAAACCTCAGTTGTTCACAGGGCCATTGTTTAATTTCATTCAGAATCAGATGTAAAAGGAACAGATGGGCATATTCAGAATGCAGACTTCAGTTTTATCCTCCAAACTACAGCACAGATATTTCAAAAACTTAGACTGCACATTTGGCAAATTATTTAGAAATTGCTTTTGGCTTAAATTGCTTTTTGCCCAAGTCTGCTTACTATCATTTATCATTCATACAAACAGAGTTTGTATATTTGGTCACAACAATATAAAAAAAGATGTTGAGACTCTAGAAAGAGTGCAGAGAAGAGTAACAAAGATTATTAGGGGACTGGAGGTTAAAACATATGAAGAATGGTTACAGGAATTGGGTATGTCTAATCTAGTGAAAAGGGACGCGGTGGCTCAGTGGGTTAGGACGCTGAGCTTGTCGATCAGAAGGTCGGCAGTTTGGCGGGTCAAATCCCGAGTGCCGCGTAACAGAGTGAGCGCCTGTTACTCGTCCCAGCTTCTGCCCACCTAGCAGTTCGAAAGCACGTAAAAAATGCAAGTAGAAAAATAGGGACCACTACGGTGGGAAGGTAACAGCGTTCCGTGCGCCTTTGGCATATAGTCATGCCAGCCACATGATCACGGAGACGTCCTCGGACAAGCGCTGGCTCTTCGGCTTTGAAACGGAGATAAGCACCAGCCCCTAGAGTTGGAAACAACTAGCACGCATGTGCGGGGGAACCTTTACCTTTAATCTAGTGACAAGAAGGACTAGGGGTGACGTGATAGCAATATCTCAGGGGCTGCCACAAAGAAGATGGGGTCAACCTATTCTCCAAAACACCTGAAGGCAGGATTAGAAGCAATGGATGGAAGCCAATCAAGGAAAGAACCAACCTAATTTCTCTAAGGAGAAATTTCCTGACAGAACACTCAGTGGAAGGACTTGCCTTCAGAAGTTGTGGATGCTCCATCACTGGAGGTTTTTAAGAAGAGATTGGACAACCATTTGTCTGCAATGGTATCAGAACTCATGTTTGGGCAGGGAGTTGGACTAGAAGACCTCCAAGGTCCCTTCCAACTCTGTTGTTCTGTGATTTCATGGCTTCTTCAACAATCCCTTATTTAAAAATGTGGTTTATTACAGATGGTCCTCACTTAATGGTAATTGGGACCAGAAACTCCATCACTAAGAGACATAGTTGCAAAACGTGACATTATGGGGCCATGTAGACGACAGTTGTAGCTGTCCCAGTTGCTGTCATTAGCCAAATCCCATGTGAATGCAGCATCTCCCATGGTCATGTAATTGCCACTTGTAACATCCTACTGGCTCACCCAGTGATCACATGGGACACTGCAACTAACATAACTGCAAGCTGGTTGCTTAGTGTTCAAATTGTGATCATCCAACTGAGTGGACACTACAAGGGCTGCAACCTCAAGGAATAATCATAAATAAACAGTGCTGTTGTAATTTCGAATGGTGGCTGAATGAGTGATGATTCAACAAGGAGTACTTGCATGCACAGACTTGGCCATTGTGCTCTTATTTTCAAGTGATACTGATCACACCTAGGTCATTTAAGGACATAATCTGTATCTGAGACTCCTGAGCCCAACTCATCTATTACGGTACAACTGATTCTTTCTGGCTTAAACTATACTAGAAGGAAAAGGGGGAGGGCTGTTACTGCTGATTTGGCAACCATACACAATCACCATTCATCTGCTGTGTACGTCATATTCTGCGTGGATCACAATGGTAGGGTATTATTACTTTCTCACTGGGCAACAGACTCATAGCTCAAGCGGTAAAAGAGTAAACTGAAGGTTTATTCTATGACAAAAGAAAAACAGCAGAGTGAAAAAATCAGTTGTGTCATAGCTTTTGAATATAAAGGAAAGCAGACTTCAGTGACCCAGATCCTCTCATTTCATTAATCCACATTTAGGCTTCCTTCTGTTAGGAGACAGTTGGGGCACACAGAATCTTATGAGTTGGTAGACACTCAATTCATGGTGAGTTGAGAGCCATTGAGCCATCCTCCCTCCCACAAATTTTAATGATTCCGAGCAGCTTGCAAAATGTCACAAAAGTTATAGTTCTACTAAAAGCTATCAAAGTAAGAAAATATAAAACGCTATAAAAGACAAGGATAAAGATTTTATGCTGAACAAGGTGGAGGGAGGGGGGTTGTTGTTCAATCCTGGTGGCAGTTTATTCCACAATGCAGACGCTCCCATGGAGACACTAGTGTTAATTATTGACGTTCAATGTTTTCGTGGCAGGACCTGTCCCCAAAGTTTTCCCACTGATGGTCTCAGACTGGGACGTGGACTATGGAAACAGGCCGGTCTGTAAGCAGACTATGGAAACAGGCCCGTTTAAATTCAGCATCTGAGCCCAGAAAGCAGCACTGAAAAGACTGCCAAGCCTAGTGACCGGAAACACAGCTTGGCGCAATTCATTCCTTGCAATTCTGTGATTAACAGCCAATTTATCTTCTTTTCTTAGAAAAGAAAGATACGGTGCTGCGCCAGGTGCGCCTGGATCCTTGCGACCTGCAGCCCATCTTTGACGACATGCTTCACCTTCTAAACCCCGAAGAACTGCATGCTATTGAGGAGATTTCACAGGCAGAGGACAAGCTGGATAGGCTTTTTGAAATTGCCGGCGTCAAGAGCCAGGAAGCGAGCCAGACTCTTCTGGATTCAGTCTATAGCCACCTGCCTGATCTGCTTTAGACGTGGGCCACCAGAGGCCCTTTGCACCTACACACCGGCTGCTGCTTGTATGCGCTTGGCACGTGTTAAAGATAAGACATGGGCAGGATATTTTGTAAAAGTCGTGGCCAGTATTTTCCTCTTAAGTTTTCTTTCTCTTTTTTGTCTTCTGACAGTAGTTTGCTCTCATGGTTATGGTTTGAATTAAAAGATGTTGTTTTCCCCTCTTCTATTACATTTTAATTTTCATTCAGAGCTGTAATTGTAGCCACCTAAAAACCATGGATTATACAATTCATAATTTACTTATTGGATTTGGACTTGCATTTTAATCCTTTTAACTTTTCAGAAGACTTTTGGATTTTTCTTTAATTTCAATTTGATTTTTCTTGCCCTCTCATTACTTCGAATTCTTCTTCTTTGCTCTTTTCCTGGTTAGTTAAATTTGCTTTTCCTCAAGGTGACTTTAAGAAAAACTACTGCTGAATGATGCACATTCACTGGTATTTTACTAGCACAGCTATTTATTGTATGGTTTTCACGTGGACAAACAGATAACGATAAGTGACTTGTGCTTCTCTGGAACTAGAATGCTGAAACATTTCAACTGTAACTTCTTCAGCCTTCCAGACAATGAGATCTTGGCCTGCAGCTGAATGTAATTCTGTTTGCTTGACTTAAGGCAGAGATGTTGCCTTGCCCCTGTAGGATCTCAACAGGCTTAATCACTTAGGAGTAGCACCTGGAGCTGGACTCTGGAAAGCAAAGGAGAACCCTGGTGGTGCCACATTTCTCATTCTATAAGATTTATTGATATGTGCTTCAAAATTGTCCTTTTGTGGGTTTTTATACAGATGCGGCCAATAAGTTTATTTCAAGGCCTTCATGTGGTCTTTGAAATTCTTCCCCATCCCCACTTCACTTTTTATTAAAAATGCTGCATTGTGAAAAATCCTGGCTCTGCTATATTTGCATCTACTGTGCTCCAGGAATAAATCAATCTACCATCATGCTTATTTAGGAGACGATATTGCAAGATGGCAACATGATGAGAGGGGATAGAAGGAGAGAACTTTTTTTTTTTGAGGGGGGAAAACCGGTTGCCTTCTGGTGTACTAATTTATTAATAAATACTAGGTGTTTGCTATGTGATAATGTTTCTGTTTATCCTCCATAACGGGGACTGTAAAAGCAGTTCTTGCTGTCTGAGGCAAGGGTTTAAGTGAAATCATATCCTGAGTTCAAGTGCATGCGTGTGTATAAGAAAGGAGCAGTCATGGGAATGATCATGGGTTCAAATCTGATGCACCAGTTTAATATAGTGGTTAAAGCATCAGGCACAAACTGGGACCAGACCACAGGTTTTAGTCTAACCTTAGGTACATAGGCCTGACACTCTCAGCCCTTGGAAGAAGATAAGGCCAAGCCACTTCTAGAATCTTGCCAAGAAAAATGCAGGGACTAATCCAGGAAGTTGCCAGGAGTCAACACTGACTCAAAGGCACCCCTTCACCATCGCCGCCACCATCACCAAGAGAGAGAGAGAGAGAAGATACTTACATATGTACTTGCACAGACATTCAAGTAGCTCAGATTTTTTTTAAAAAAAAACAGGCACATTTGTCATGTGGTTTTGCATTCACTGAATGTACAATTAAGCTGACTTCACAGAGGAGGAGAATTGCAAATTGCTCACCATGTGTTGCAATCCTCTGGATTTGGCACAAAGGGCAGAGTCAGTACAGTTGGTAGGCATGCAGTTGAACAGTTTCAGTCCTGTGGCCTATAGCTGAGTAGCAATGATTAAGGGCATACTGTCCTTGGCACACATTCAGTGCTTTTTTGGTAGAAAACATCATTTTTACTGCCTCTTTGTAAAATAATAGCATTCCATGATTCACGCCAGACGTACAACTTATGGTAAGCAGACTTTAAATCTCTTCTGGTAGAGTCAGGCATGCATCTTAGGACTGCAAATTGTTTTATTGCTTGGAGGATTAGAGCCTGTCTTGCACCTTGAGTAATGCTTGTTCTCCCCATTTGGCTGAGGCTGTCTCTCTGCAAGTTCTCAGGTTCAAACCTTTGTAGGGGATTCTCAGAAGTGAGGGAGCTGCAGTTAATCTACCTCTGATTAGGGTGAGTCTTAAGTCATCAATAGAAGGGAGATTAGTGAGATCTTTAGTGCTAAAGGCACAGCACTAAAATTTCAAAGCCAAAAAATTTGGAGCATGTGGGATGTCTGTGTGTGCTCACAGAGCAGCTGTCTTTAATTCCTTAAAGCAGTGATGGCGAACCTTTCAGAGACCAAGTGCCCAAACTGCAACCCAAACCCCACTTATTTATCATTGGGTGCTGGATGGGCGTGGCCCACTGGGTGGGCGTTTCTGCAGTGGCCATGGCAGACTGCATGGGTGTGGCTGGGGTGGGTGTGGCCACCTCGATGTTGCTCGTGGGGAGGGACCCCTGTGGGGGCTGGGCATGATCGAGGGAGACCCAGGGAGTCTGGCAGATGGGACGGTGGGGCAGGAGGCTCATCCTGCAGGGTGAGGTGAGGCAAGTCAGGGGGCAGGGTAGGGGTGCCATTTCCATTCAGCATTTCTTGCAGATGTCTCATGACCCAAACAAGGTAACATCAGCAGTGCCAGAAGAAAATGGGGTTTGTGGAGTGGAGGAGGAGAAAAGAGGAGGAGGAGGAGGGCAGTTGTGGATTCCTTGGTCCTCTCTAACCTTTGTGGCTTTCTTGTAGACGTCTCATGACCCAAACTAGGTAACATTAGTTCACTTATTATCCCACTTTGGGTCCTGAAACATCTGCAAGAAAACAACCATCCTCAGAGACAAACCCCCCCCCCCAAGGACCCTTCATTTTAACTCTGAGCCAGAAATATTCTCCTTGATTGGGATTCCGGACCATCTCAGGGCAGAAGAACCTGCCTGGCAGGACCTCATTCCTCTTTCCCATGGGGCACATCCCAATGCCCCCATCCTTCCTCCACCATTTCCTGGACTCTAAAGGCCAATGAAGTTTCTGTCAACCACCAACCCCAGCACTCCTGGTTTCTCCGAGCTGCTCCACCATCTCTAGCTTTGCCTACCTCTTGGGGCTTCACCTAGATGCGGCACCACCACCCCCCATTCATGGATCGGGAAGCTCCTCCAAAGACCGACTGCATCCTCCCTCCCAGCGTCTCCCCTGATCTTTCATCGCCTCAGCTCCACACAACCCCTCACAACTCTGAAATAACCTTCCAGGAGCAAATTCTCCTTTTTTATCACTCACCCTGACTGCCCCTCACAAATACCTCACCCTTCACCCTTCACCTGCTCCCCTCAGACCCATAACTGGTGCCCCACTCCAGCAGCCCCACTCCAACCGCTGGTGGGGCTGGGTCCCTCCGCGATGGTGGGGGTGATGTTGAGGGCCAGTGGCACCAGTTTCCTTTTGGCATGGCGGCAGTGGCAGTAGTGGTGGAGGCTAGGACTCACATTCCATAGTGCCTAGTGAGGGACCCGCCTCAGAAGCAGCAGCAGTAGCATCGTCATCACCAGGCTTGGCTGCCCTAAGCGAGGCTGAGGCTGCAAGCAAGGCCTAAACCTCTCAGCCTGGCCCTGAGGTAAAAATGCAAATAGGTGAGAGGAGGAGAGGAAGGGGGCATGGTCAAAACATGAGCACATCATTTGGCGTGTGAGGGAGAAACTGGAAAATAATCTCCAACTCACCATCCCGCCACTGGCTGGGGCTCTCGCCACCATCCACCCACACTCTCCTTGCAATTGGATGGCTTTCTAGGGAGGTTGAGGTAGGCTGGATAAAAAGGTTGGGCCGTAATTTGAGGACCCCTGAGCTACCGCTTTGATGGCTCTGTAGGCAGAGCTGCAAAGTTCTCTTCTCTGTCAGAAATTGCCTTTCTTTCCTTACCTGACTCCCAGCCCCATGCCGTTTCTCCTTTGCAATCTGCCGCTGTTGCCACGTGCAAGGAAGTGGACGTTTTTTTGGGGGGGGGGAAAAGGTCAGTCAATCAATTCAAACTTCACTATCTTTCACGAGAAGTTGGAATTGATTGATTGACCTTTTTCCCAAAAAAAACTTCCTTTGTTTCCTTGCATGTGGCAGCGGCAGCGGATCATGAAGGAGAAATGGCACAGGGCTGGGAGTCAGGTAAGGAAAGAAAGGCGATTTCTGGGGGGAGCAAGGATTTCTTCACTTACCTGCCCTACTTGTTCCGAGACCACTTTCTGCTCAACCACATTGCTCTTGCCAATGGCCCGACCGTCCACTTCAGCACCCTCCCTCCCCGAGCCTCTGCTCTCCACCTGCTGCTTTGATTGGCCTGCCAGTCCCCACCTCAATGCTCTGCCCACCACCGCCCAGCATGGCTGCCCCGGGGGTGCAGGGACTGGCCTGGCATGGGAAGGGCACACGCCCCACCCTCCCACCACCATGCAGGGTAAGGTTGCTATGCCCGCCCCCGCCCAGATGCCCTCACCTCCCTCAAGTGTTTTTTTTCTAACCTGCCTTTCAGTTGCATTCTGTTTCTCTGTTCACGTCTCAGCCTTTGCGGCGTGTTTGTGGGACTATCGGTTAAAAAAAAAAGTTCCATCAGACTTTCTAACTTCTTGAGATCTTGTGAGAAGTTAGAAAGTCTGATGGGACTTTTTTTTTTTTTACCGATAGTCCCACTAACACGCGGCAAAGGCTGAGAAGCGAACGGAGAACTGGAATGCAGCTGAAAGGCAGGTTAGTAAAAAAAACACTTGGGAGAGGCGGGGGTGGGGGCGGCAACCTTACCCTGTGTGGGTATTGATGCAGTGCGTGCCATCTGTGGCACGTGTGCCATAGGTTCGCCACCACAGCCTTAAAGCAACTGCAGAAGGATCCCTGGGCAAAAAAGGTAAAGTGTGTATGTGTGTCTCTTGTGCACTGAAGCAACTTTTTTGTTTTCAGATCCAAAGTGCTGCATTGCCTTTATACTTTATTCTCTCAATCTTTTTTCTTCCTAGGGTTTTCCGCATTCTGTATAAGATTTAACCGATTGAAAGGAGGACTTGTTTGATTGTAGCCCTGTTCCACTCACTAAAAAGTTAATCTGGCTTTTTGCAGTTTGAATGTCGACAGTCTGCACCTAATTGATCAGTAAAAGAAGAAGATGCCAGTTAGGGTGATTGGAAATTACAGTAAGTCCTAATTTCTAGGGGCCAGCAAAGGGATGCTGGTGGGCAATGAGCATGTTCCTTTTGGGAAATAAATTTTACTAGAACTTAAAAATTTATCACTGTTCACCAAGTACTCATTTTTATAAATTCATTTACAGTAGGCGAGACACTGCCATTTAATTTAAAGGCGAAAAGCCTAAGAATAGACACTAGTCTGTGTATTAGTGGAAGAGGCATAATATAAATTTGGTAAATTCAGAAGTTGGGATGGAAAAAATGAAGAGGGCTCCTTTAAAATTGAATGCGACTTTAAAAACACTTTATTTTCAGTAGTCCTGCTTCTTGCCATGTGGAAATTCATATCAGGTAAGAATGGCTTGCTTGACGTTTCTGCAAAGATCAAGTAACAGCAATGAGACCTAACCTTCCAAGAATGTTGGCCTTTACTCCGGAAATGTTTCCCCATTTAAGTTTGGCACACAATTAGCTGTTCTTGAGTTTTACATAGTGATGTCACTTATAGTTGCCTTGCCCTCATTTCCTCTTGGTGTTCTAGTTGCTTGCCTTTAAGGTTCAAGACATTGATAAAAGAAGCAGCAATTAGCTACAGAGGTTATTTCTGAGAAGAGCATTGGGGGAAAATGGAAGAGTCTGAGAAAAACACACACTCCTCATTCTTGATTTGCAGAAATCACATGGATGCTCCTAAGTGACCTCAAGAGCTGAATTTGGATTGGCTCTTGGTGTCTGAACAGAAAGGAAGGCTACAAGCTGTGGAGCAATCTACTTGGCTGGATAGAAACTACATCTGCAGAATTCACTGCATTTTGGAAACAGGACTGCATTTCCCACAACACGCTTAACTGCAGCCCTTTGAATTGTAGTCTACTTTCTGTAGCAGATATGGCTGTTTTCTTAATGGATAGGGCAGCCTTCACAAGATACTTAACTCTTTTATCCAAAAATTTGTGCTACATTCATTTCGTACCAGTTCTGCTAATTATTCCTTACTATGTCAATTGGATTTCTTGACATGGAAACTGGAATGTGCCAGTGTCCAACTACAATACTTTAAAGTTTTAGCCTGATTGCATTAAATGTTATTCCAAAACAGGGTTCAATAGAAGAAACAACTGGAATTATATACTGTATATAAAAAAGCAGCTGATCACTGGTGGACAAAAAACTAATCTGCCTAATGGGTGGAGAGAGTATTTCTACATTAGAGAGCTTCTCAAATGGTCAACAGTATACATGACCAAGGTATTCCAAGATGAGGAACCTCAGGCTCACAAGCTGTGAATGCATTGGTAGGTGTGCAAACACCTTCCCTTTATAAGTGTTTCTATGTGGTGCTTGTGAGATAGGTTTTACAGAATGCAGAATAACAGAGATGGAAGGGTCCTTAGAGGTCTTCTAGTTCAACCCACTGCTTAAGCAGGAGACCCTACACCATTCTGGAGAAATGGCTATCCAATCTCTTCTAGAAAACCTCTAGTGATGGAGGTTAACAGAAGTTCATTGGTAATACACTTACAGATTTAAATGTTATTTTCTCTTTGTGGGAGATAGATACCAATATTGTTTATCTTCCAAACAATGCAACTTCTATTATGTTGGCCTTAAAGCTATACATTCTATTAGGTCATAGGTGACAAAATTGAGCACATCATGTGATGTATTGTGACGCATTGCGATGTTTTTTGCCTTTGCGGAGCCAGGAGGGAGTATCCAGCACAGAACGCATCCAGCCCGTGGGCCGCCAGTTTGACACCCCTGTGTTAGGTGCTACCTAGTTTTCAAAAAGTGTTTACCTTCTTAATTTAAGAAAATTCTTTTTCACCTGCATTTATTCATTGAGGCCATTTATGAAAGTAAGTTTGTTAAATACTGATGCCAAGCTGATAGAAGTTTAAGGTGTGACATCATGGCTTGAGTCTAATCACTCAATAGCTTTTGAGAATCAAATGGAATGAAGTTATTTCCCTGCTTCCATGTTTTGCACCAAACAAAAGCCATCAGCACAGCCCTCAACAGAATGTTTTGCATTGTCTCATAAATAAAATGAGACTGTTAAAATACTGACCCTTTGTTCTTAGAAATGTTGAATATTCCTGAGAGAGTGGTGGGACCTTTCTGGCCCTGCAACCTTTGCTTTGTATAGGGGAAAAGCCTAGAACACACTTATTCCAGATTTGATTGTCTGCATCTCAAGGGCACCTGCTGCACATATGTCAACACAAATTGCAGTGTCCCGACCGTCAGCAATATTAGATCTGTGCCTTGCCCTGTAGTGTGTCTGCCTTCACTCTGACTTCTTGGAGTACTTGTCAGGTCAAAGTGTCCCCAAAGCATCAAACTTCACTCTACCCAAAATAGAAAAGGGCAGATTTGCCTACTGTAGTGGGGGTATTAAAACAATTGTATTGAATTTAGTCCTCAATAACTACCCATGCTTCTCAAAAGCACATGTTCTTCAAGAATTTAGTAAAGAGCTATTTTTAAAAAAAACATATGGAAATTAATTGGCAACAGTGGTTGTGACTTTCAAAGTGACCTGTACATCTTGTTCCTATTGTTATCTGGATCGGGACAGGTCAATGCAGTTGACAGGCTATTGACACAAAATTTGGAATCCTGCAATCAAGCATGAGTCATTTGGTTGCTGCTGTCTCAAAATGATAAATACATTCATGTTTTATACCTAGAGATGGCAAAAATGCATTAGGGCTGTGCAGGGTTTGAAAAAAAGATTTGAGGACATGCCTCAGACCTTGCATGAAGGCAGAAGGAATGCCAGAGGGATTTTTCATCTTCAATAGTAACGTCTAGTTATAGTAAAGGGTTAAAAAGTTCAAGCACTGAACAGTCCCATAAATCAAATATTTCCTTTAAAGTAGCCATCTTGTGTTCTGCTAATCAACTTTGAAGGATGTGTTTTACAATGGTAAGTATAGTAAGGTTTGCAGATGTTTCTGAATATTACAATGAAAATAACTAAAGAGCAATACAGTTCTTATTTGAATCTGAAGAAAATATCTTTTTAACTAAAAAAAAATATGATCCAAAAATGCATTAGAAATGAGGAAGGTCAGTTTTTATATCCATAAATTTAGGCTGTGACTCAGCTCTGAACTTGATGGAAGACCTCTACTTCCCGTCACTCAGCTCGCTGGCTGATCAGAGAAACCTCTGTTTCCATGAAGCGCAACAGTCTAGAGGACAGATGAGTTGATTTCACGTTTTATCCTTAAATCTATAGGAAAAGCAGATGAGAATAACTGAGGATGAAAGAAGCAGTGACACTGTCTCCCTTTGAAGATGGCTAAACCGGCATTTCCCCCACTGGAAGTCGGAACCAAGCAACCCCACTTTCTCCAGGCTTCAGTGCAAACTTGAAAAGAATTAATGCTTTCAGTAGTTTACTGATTAACATTAATGCAGCTCTTAGAGCAGCTACATTTTTTATCCAGCCTGCTAATAAAGCCTGGAAAAAGACAGGCTACTTTAAAGAATAAGTATGCCTTAAAATGGTTCAGAAGAAGCCCCTTGCACCCCAAGCAGCATAACACTTTTTCACTAATGTATACATTAAAGTGGGTATGTTACTTTTCCAATTTCTGCATGCGATGTGTATGGGAAAAGGTGCACCTGTTTCAATAAGTGAGATCATTGAGCCATGACTTGTTTCAAGCTCAAGTGGAAAGAACTGTTTGCTTTCAGAAACAGAAGACAGCTGGTGTGCTTGCTAGGGGGCCCAAGCATTTCTTTCAAATCATTTTTGATGGCTGCGCAGTCCAAATATGCACATTTTTAGTAAACATCTGTATAAGCTGGAACAGCATTTGGCACAGTTAACTGCCTAAAATTAACAGGATAAATGAATAGAAGCACCTAAGATTTTAGAAGTTGTAGCAAGTGTTTAATCTCAAATTTTGGAATATCATTCAGTGGGTTTACAATTCAAGCTTGTTTTTGATTGGTCGATGTATTTATAATTAAAGGACACCAGTCAAGGTAAAGTGACAGGGCTTGAGAGAGTGCAGGATTCCTGGCCTAAACGTCCTGCCCAGGCCTCCATGGAGGGGATAGGCCACCTGGCTTTCTTTCACCGGCTTTCTTTCTCCATTTCCTGACACCCGGCTGAGTTTCAGAGAAACCATTCCTTGGTTTCCCCCTGTTTTAAACAGCTTTTTGTGAACCACAGCTTGTTA
Source organism: Vipera ursinii (assembly GCF_947247035.1). NCBI lineage: Eukaryota > Metazoa > Chordata > Lepidosauria > Squamata > Viperidae > Vipera > Vipera ursinii. The sequence goes on from NC_139512.1 coordinate 191,116,962, forward strand.
CCTCATTTCCTATTTTCCAACACTAGCAATCGGTGTTTGTCACAAAAGGAGTGAGTTTGTTGTTATAAGTAGCCTAGGTGATAAAAATTGTGTTAAATCATAATTAATGCCTTTTTAAAAAAAATATTCTTTTTTCATCACCATTTTTCCTTAGATGAAAAGCCTCAAAAATGGTGAACATTCTTCAAGTGTATCTAACTCATTCCCTTGCTTTTATCTATTATACTGTGATAGATTTATTGTATTTCAGGGAAGACCAAACCACAAAATTCATAAATACTGTACATACCAAACTGGAGGTTTTATTGTGTTCCAATTTACCTTTCTATCTAATAGGACCTCAAGATACTAGATGGTTAATACAAGTTCATACTGACTGAGAAGAATGGAAGGTGAAAGCCAATATCTATCTTATTATACATATTTAGTTTAAACTGCATTTTCATCTATTCCAGGAACTTTGGGAAACATGCCTCTGAAGCTCTTTGCAGAACATTTGTTTACATCTAAATAAATTGGTGTCATTTTCAACCCAGCCCCCTAATTGGTCTCCATAACTCCAGATACACTTCCTAGAAGAATGTGCTTGCTTAAGATGCTAGGTTCATAAACTGAAATCCAAGCATGTACAATATGGAATGCCTGGATTAGTGGATGAATCATAATTGGTCCACTAAATTCACCAGCATCTACATTCTGATTAACTGGCCTTCTGCCTTTTCAAGCATTAAAAGTACTAACAAGACTTTTTTTCAAGGACAGAGGCAATATGAATAAAATAGACAAGAAAACTAAGAAATGTTGGAGCAGACCAAAATGTTTATAGCAAATATTGCAGTAATCAATAATGGTATGGCTGGAAATAACATACTAGAAGTAAAGGTTGAAAGAAAAACACTAAAAAGGAGAATACTATATCTTGGAAGAGTTCTACTATTCCTATTCATCTAATGGCATTTGCTAGGCATATTAAAGGCATTTTATTTCATAACTGAGTTCCATAATATGTGACTTCCTATAATCTTCTTACAAGTGATTTCATGCATTAAAGAAAAGCATCAGCATATTGTGATTCCATGCAACAAATAAAAGCAATAAGGATCACTATTATGGACTTTTTGCTGAAAAAAAACCTTTAGTTTATGATTTTGATGATTAGAAAAGTTAGTTTATGGACTTCTGGTTTTGTGCGGTAGCGACTGGTTGCTGGCTTGTGGATTCTCTGCATCCCCGCAGCTAATTTCACCCTGCCAGGGTGAAATGGGTCTAAGTACCCAAAGGGTGCTCCAGAGATTCTGGAATGGCGGTGGCCATTCCATTCGACTTGGGGAAAGCCTTCTAACCTGACAGGAGAAAGGCTGGCCGTATTGCATCGACCAGCCCAAATGTGATGACCCAGGGCCCCAAACAGAGGCAAAGCAGTCAGCTGGCACGGGAACAGTTCTTTAATCACTGCCCAAATTCCCCAAAAGCTCCCACAGAAGCTGGCAAGAGTTCAATCAATGCATACACAGGCAAGACAGATAACACAAAAACAAAATGTAAATAGTCCTTTTAACGCTCAGTTTGCCTGCAGTCTGTAAGGAAAGACTCAGAAAAGTCTTCTGTGGTGGAGAAGCAGGAAACCAACCAGTCTGGATTTCAAAGTGTTCAGGTTAGACAAGAGCACAATTCATTATCTCAAGATAACACGTTTGTTCCCGGCAAATGCCCCACCCCACAGCGTCTCCTTATATCTTAGTCCCCAGGTGTGCCTTGTGAAGTGGGCCTGGATGCTCTCCTCCTGAGCAATTGAGCCTGCCTCCATTGTTCTCTCCTCCTCTCTGCTCTCTGCTCTAGGATCGAGGGGGAGGCTTGCTCCTCGCCTGCACTCTGCCTTTCTTCTTCCAAACCTGAAGGGCCCTGGCCTGCCTCAGCCTGCTCTTCCCTACAGTCCTCCAAAGCCACAGACACCCCCTTCCTGGGCCTCAACAAAGCACTCCATGTCATCCTCAGAGTCAGGCTCAGACAGAGGCATGACACCAAGCTACTAGCAACTGAAGTCCAAAAGCACTAACCAGCACAACTGTGAACAGCATGTTTCAAACTGGGTGAGGAATTCTATCTTCTCTTTTCTATTTTACATTTAATTTCCTGGAAAAGATCCCCCAGAAGCAAAATATCTCCAAAAGGGAAGGAGGGGGATTTCTGCCTCACCCTCATACTAACGGAAGCGGCAAATTAACCTTTTTATGGAGGATCAAAATATATGGAAGTGAAATAAATATAAAACCTGAAACTTAAAACTTAAATCTGGATAAATCTAAAATTGTTTGAATGGTTAAGACTCTCATTTTAAAGATAATTGTTCATTTTGGAAATTGAAAAACAAATAGTTGCTGACATTTAGTGGCAGATGAGGACTATGATAGCTATGACTTTAATATAAGACTTGGTAAAATCTGGGAAAAGCTAATCTGTGACTGTGACCTTCAAAGCTTTAACAACAAAGAACAGCTGTGGGGGAAAAAGACAATAATCTGGGCTGTAGACAAAGAGAGAATTATAAATTTCAGAAAAAAATCTTTTTTGAACTATTTGGATTACAAATATCTATTTAATCGGGACTCTAAAGCTATTTGCAGAGAAAAGAGAAAGAGAAAATCTCAAATTCTTGGTCATCATGGATCAGAGACATGTAAAAAGAACATATCAAGAAAACATAAATACTTCACAGGATGAGATATATAGTATACTGCAACTAATTCAAACAACAATGACTTTAAACCACAAAGAAATCCAAAACAACTTTGAAAATATAAATCAATCTATTTCCAAGTTAACTCTACAACAAAAAAATTCCCAGAAAACAACAGAGAAGGAGCAAATAAAACAGATAAATGGATATAGAATTCTGAATAGAGACTTAAAGAAGGAACTTAACAAAAAAAGGAAACATGATTTAATTTTAGTGGGAAAAAATTCACAAGAATTGGAAAAAATAATTTATCCTTTAAAATCTGAGGACAAGAAAACAGATTGGATAAAATGGACTGTAGAGATGTCAGGAACATTGGAGAGAAAGGAAATGATAAGAGAAGCGGAGAAAAAGAAAAAGATTTTCAACAAACATGGAAAGGCAGAAGTCCCGTACAAAGACACTTCTCCTGATTTACTTTTTATATCTACAACAACATTTATAACATACGGAAAACCTTTTTGATTCAGCAAAATAATCATAATCATAATAGTAAAGTTGGAAGGGACCTTGGAGGTCATCCAGTCCAACTCCCTGCTCAGGCAGGAAACCCTATACCATTTCGGACAAATGGCTGTCCAGTCTCTTCTTTAAAACTTCCAGTGTTGGAGCATTCAGAGCTTCTGGAGGCAGGTTGTTCCACTGGTTAATTGTTCTAACTGTCAGGAAGTTTCTCTTTAGTTCTAGGTTGCTTCTCTCCTTGATTAGTTTCCACCCATTGCTTCTTATCCTGCCTTCAGGTGCTTTGGAGAATAGCTTGACTCCCTCTTCTTTGTGGCAACCCCTGAGATATTGGAACACTGCTATCATGTCCTTCTATTCATTAAAGAGAGTCCTCTTCAATTCCAGCAGCCATTCCTTATATGTTTTAGCCTTCAGACCTCTAATCATCTTTGTTGCTCTTCTCTGTACTCTTTCCAGAGTCTCGACATCTTTTTTACATCGTGGTGACCAAAACTGGATGCAGTATTCCAAGTGTGGCCTTACCAAGGCATTGTAAAGTGGTATTAATACTTCACATGATCTTGATTCTATCCCTCTGTTAATGCAGCCTAGCGCTGTGTTGGCTTTTTTGGCAGCTGCAGCACACTGCTGGCTCATATTGAAGTGATTGTCCACTAGGACTCCGAGATCCCTCTCACAGTTACTATTATTGAGGTACCACCTATACTATACCTGTACATTTGGTTTTTCTTGCCTAAATGTAGAACTTTACTTTTTTCACCATTGAACTTCATTTTGTTAGATAGCGCCCAGTGTTCGAGTCTGTCCAGATACATTGATTAAGAAAGACACTGGGTAAAAGGAAAAAAAAAACTAAAGTGGAAACTAAGAAAATAGATGATGGGACTTACCAGAGAGAAAACTTAAAAAAGAAACATTTGTTTGAATATGGTTAAAGAAATAGAAAAGTTTTGGAATATATATGTCACTCTAAGAGGGATGAATTCTCTAAATATAATATAGTATGCTTTTTACCCTTTTTTGTTCTCTTTCTTGATATGAGTAATATAAAAAAGTTGAAATGATTTAGATAAAGGAAATGTTTTAGATATTTAAATGTGATTGAATTTAAGAAAATTATAATGGATAAAAATGTTTTCAATAAGAGTTAAAGGACTATATTAGCTATATATTAGCTTAGGAGGGATATATTTTTTAAGTAGTAAAATTTTTTATATTTCTTTACTCTTGCTTTTCTTTCTTTTTTTCCTGCTGTTTTATCTATTCCTTAAGAAATGTAAAAGTGTGAGATGGTTCATATGGAAAAATTGAGTTAAATTCTTAAAAGTAATTAATTTTTGAGAAAATCTTAACCCGTAAGAATATCTAGAATTTGGTGGGAGAAAGAAATTAAAATAAGGACTGTAACAGGATCTGTGATAAGGCAACCAGAATGGTTGGATAGAAAAGAAATATTATATTGATGTGATTATTATTTTTAGGACTATTGAGAAAAATATATATTTAATTGTTATCTATCAAAACAGTAAGAATTGTATTAACTCAATGTTTGCAAAAGTGGATATTTTGGGAAAAGAAGAAATCAACTAAAACTATTATGTGGATTATGGATTATAGAAATCAATTGTTAGTGATTGTTTTACAAATGTAACCCAGACAACACACTGTTCACCAATTATTAAGTGATTTATGTATTTAAAAAATCAATTATATTACTAAAAAAGGTAGTTTATGAAAATTATGATGCAACCTTAGAGACAGAATAAAATATAAATGCACCTATAACCAATGTCAGAAAGATGGAAAGCCTTTTCTTTTTCTATTTTCTTTCTTATTTATTTAATATTCTATATTTTGTTTTTTTCTAATATTGCTAATATTGTTTTTATCTTGTTAAAGGTTTTTAGATAGATAGATAGATAGATAGATAGATAGATAGATAGATAGATAGATAGATAGATAGATAGATAGATGATAGATAGATAGATAGATAGATAGAATTGGAGAAATGTATATGACATTGTAAACCAGGTCTTCTTTTGATAAAGTTAGTAAGGATCTCCACTTAGCCAAAAAAATTACCCAAGTACTAGAAAAAATACCCCACTTTGAACTCACAAGATACTTTCCAGGCTCATGTAAAATAGTTATTGTGGACAAATGTGAATTTTGTTAATGCTGTGGCTTAAAATATTTTATGGATCCCTTGACTCTACGGAGCAGCTACTCATACCTGGCAACTTACCATCAGTACTGGTCATCCATCTTCTAGCCTTCTAGATCTAGAATTCTCCATTAGAACATCTCTAATGTTAGGTTCCCAATTTCCACAATTTGTGCCCCATAAGGCCAGCCATGTCAGAGCTATCTACTCCAAACAATGGTCAGAAGTATCTAGTCAGGGAATACTAGCAGTTTGAACAGATAGAAATAGTGCATACTTATTTTTCTGATTTCCTGACTCTATTTTTGTCCTTATGGTCCAGAGGGCTACCTCTAGGAATGGAGCTGGGCTTTTTCCTCTTTGGCCATTCAGACTTTGCCCTAATTCTGAAGTCTGCCAGTAATGCTAATATTTGTCCAGGCTGCTGTGCATGTGAAGACTTATAATTATTACTAGCTGCTTGCTAGTAAAAAGCTGCTTGGAGGAATAAGACACACAACTGCCTGATTGAGGAAGAAACTGTTTTGCTTTCCATAAACAAGACAGTGCTTGGAAAGTGAAAACTCTCGTTTGCGGGACCCAGCAGGTGCCAAGTAATAAGGTTGCTTTCACCTGCCAACAAGTTTTTTCCATGGTTGTTACTCCACAAAAAGCTTTTTGTTTGCTTCAGCTGGAGACAGACCAACCAAGTGATCCAAAATGCGACCGTGCTGACACATCAATGAGAATTTGAAGTAAAGGTAGCTGATGGTTAAGTATTCTTTGTTCACGTTCAGTTATGGGAGGTGTGATTCTATGGATCAAAAACTGACATTTATTTTATTTTCTATTTATTTTCTATATTGATGTTATTGCTCATGTAACATCATAATGTAGAGCACGTGAAATAAGATGTAAAACACTGGACAGGACTGCTTATCCTGAAGGTTAATATGAAAAGAAGAGTAGGTCTCATGCCTGATCTCACATTGGATAAAGAATACATAAAAATAAATATTAGTCTGGAAACCGAATGACAAAAATATTTGGGTACATACCAATTGGGATATATTGGGTAAATACTGTAAATATGTCTTAATATGAGTACAAGAATTTTGGTGGAATTTTGGTCAAATGTGTTTTTTGAAGAGTGGTTTAGCAAAACAGCGTATCCTTGTTTCTAAGTTTTCAATAGGAATTACAAATTTAAATACTTGCCAACAAACATTAATTTTCCATTTCTGTCATTTTTATTTATAGCCAGAGGCAGAAATGAGCATCTTCACATCCATAAATACAGTATATGGGCCCAGAATTTAAACTAGATATTTTGTGCATTTCTTCTGAAATCTTTTGCTCTTCAGTTTGGCCTCTACTTAATGTTAATTGTATACATTTGACAGGATTCCTTTGTTATAGTCAGTATTAAAAAGAGAGAGGACTCTTGAAAGTTAATTTATTTCTTCCCCCTCCCCACATAAGTACATAAGAAATGTCTACCATAAGACATTAAAGTAATATTGGTATTCACAGACTAAAACACTTGCAATGTTAATGATATATACTTTTACATCTACATTGTTTGTATTTAGTTTCTAAGGCTACCCACTAACCAATGCATCTCAGCTTACAGAGGGTTACAGAGGGTTAAATTAATGAAACAACAATGTGAAAAGAGCAGCAATGTACCACAATTGGTAGGTTCACACATTATCATCAACTCTATCCCTGTGCAAAAATGTAGGTTTTTTAATGCTGTCTGAAAGGCCAACAAGGTCAAGATTGTGTGACCTCTCAGGGACTGTTTTTCCAAAGATGGCCAAGAGCAGGCGTCATGGGTTCCATTAGATCAGGGGTCCCTAACCCCCAGTCCATGGACCAGCACCCATCTGCAGCATGCCAACAAACAAGCAAAGCTCCATCCTTTGGATGCAGGCAGTATTAAAAATCACACCCCCTCTGGTCCATGGAAAAACCTTTCTCCATGGCACCAGTCCCTGGTGCCCAAAAGGTTGGGGACCTCTGCATTAATGACATTGCTTTATGGATGGGATGTGGGACAGGACAGTCCTGTCCAATCGTATATATTCACATAGATATTGACATTTTTTAAAGTAGCTGGGCATGTCACATCATGGCACTCAAGGTAAATTTTGTCTGTAGAATGTGATTGGGTCCACTGATCACTACAACAATCCGACCTTAAAGTGTAGGAGTAGAGATATATATGTGCAATCATTTGCTGTATTAGAGTCTGGCCCTTACTTCTGAGGTAATTATTGACCAGGCTATTAATGGCATGAAAAAGGAACTGCCAGAAATGGCTTTCCAAACACCTGGCAAGTCATTCAAATCATTCCCCTAAAGCTTTATTTTGATTTGATTAAACAGCCAGGGCTGGCCTATTTTAAGGTTGTACACTCATCGAAAGCTACTACAGCTTTAAGGCTGCAGACGATTTGAGCAGATGTGCAGTTCATCAGGGTTTGGTTTCTTTTCTTTTTAATCAGGTAGGGATTGATTTCAAGAGCGCAGTCTATTTTGTAACATGAATCCTAAAGCAAATTATCCCACCTGAGCATTTTAAACTCCAACAGGAACATTTCAGGATACTTTGAGATATTCCTCTGTGCAACACCCTCTTCCTTTTCTAATCCTGTTGGAAATTTTGTTGGCTTTGCTGTTGAGAAAGGAGAGAAAGGTGACACACTCAGCTCCTTTAAAGACAGCAAGGCTGTTCAAGAGCAATGGAGCCGTTAATCCACATCAAACTCTTCTCGGTCCATTTCTCTGTGGAGCAGAGTGATGGCATCTGGACCAGATTTTCAGCATGACAAAGCAATCACTACAGATTTGACAAGTAGACCATCTACCCTCAACTGCTAGTTAAGATGTCACCAAATTGTCTTGGTCCCTTACCATTGCACTGAGGCCAAGGGTTTTATAATATATTTTGTTGCCAGTCCAAAAAAACCAAATAACTCTCCCTCCCAACACAAATGGACTAAACTGTTGCGACTGTCCTGCATCCTTCATCCACTCAAGGGTGGCAGGCTTACAGAAAAGAGGTGGAGCAAGTTGTTTGCAATCAATGATTTCGGAGGAAGAATGTGTGCTAGTAATACAACACGTGGTTTATCTGTAAAAGGTCCCAGTGTTGAATTCTTGCCATTTTCTCATAAGATTATTGGAAAAGAATTAAAAACCCAGAAGATCATTTCCAATTTTAGATAAGAATACTGGCCTAGAGAGATAGTATGAGTGTATATCCCATGATACACAATGGTTAAATGAAAATGCCTCAAAGCCTTAGATGAAGTTGCTGGGTAAACAACTGAATCCTTTTGACCTGTATCCCCCTCTAGTGTCTGGAACTGGAACAGCAAAACAAGAAGAGGAAAAGCAACAGACAAAGGGCCTTAGTCGGTTGCATTTTGCAGATCTGCACATACAGTAAAGTTATTCCACCAACCTTATACATAGCCTATGTTTTGGCATGTGATTTTTAAAAGAATTTCATTGTAACTGAAATTCACTTCTTGTTGTTCTTTGAGTTACTTGGAATTCATTCAATACTCTCAAGAGCATGACAGGCCTCTGGATTATTTCAAATCCGTTTCTCAGAACTAATGTCAGCTGCAAGAACTATCCTAATTCCAAAGAGAATACAAAGAGATATGGCCATATTGGCGGGGTGGGGTGGGGGTCCTGCAAGGCAACCTCTGGGCCACATTCAAGAAATAAGGCAGAACCAGGACAACCTAAACTGAACGTAATTCTGAACCAGAAATCAAATACAGAAATACTAATGTTCTGCAGATATTGACTTCTCTCTGTCACGCTGGCCGACAAACATTGTTTTGAGGAGAGAACTGCACTATTAAGCAATGACAGCATTTACAAAGAGAAGTGGATAAATAATTAATTAAATTTGTAAGGTTTTCCACTCAGCCTCACAAACTTATCTGCGCTACTGTACTCAGAAATTTCAAAGAGCCAAAAGAAAATCCTGAGCCAAGGTTTCAGCAAAGAAAACAACTTTATTTTGGCCAAGACAGAGTTGGGTAACCTTCTCCCTTTTCATGGCTGTTTAGAAGGGCGAAGGCACACCCAGCAGAGATTTCTACTACCTTTTATACCTTTTCAGAACAAAGAGATCCAAGTCTCTGTACCAGGAGCAAGGAAGCACAGAAAAACAAATTCCAGGATGATGACTCATACACATCAATCCAGGCTAACTCACCTTCCCCCTCCCTATCTCCTGGTCCACTGAACCCCCCCTTGCTCCTTTCATGTAAGCAATCTCCTGTATATTTGACATGGGACATTTGATTTTTCAATATACATGAAACACTTGCTTCTATCTATAAGGCTGCTTCCGTGTAAGAAATTTTATATAAAATAGCTACAAACTAACACTACTAATATTTATATAAAATGATTACTTTATATAAAATGGCTACATAATTACACTACTAGTATCAAGCTTAAGCATAATAAAATCATAAGCACAATAAGGTCCCTTCAATTTAATACCCCCCACCCTGTTTCCCACAACAATCTCTGACAGGTTTTGCTTATTCAAAATTCACTTAGCCCCAAAAGACAATGAATAATCTTCCAATACTTCATAGCCAAGAAGGCTGACCTGTCTGTCTTGGGCTTCATTCCTGTATAAGATCCCCTGCAAGAGCCAGACAGAGGAATCTCCAGTATGTGATCAGAAAAGTCAACATGGTGACTGTGATGAAGAAACTGCTTGGATTTTTGTATCTGTTGCACTGTTGCAACCACCATCTTGACTTTCTGGACCACATCCTGCAGCACCCTGGAGCCAAGTCAAGCAAAGAAGGACAGAGAAATTATGCTTTTTCCAGAAAGTGGCTTCACTGGGTTGCTCAAGGTGGATCTGGGGCCTTTCTCGGTGGCCAAGAGAGGTTTTGAATTATGTCCACATCATTCCGAAACAGCATTTTGACAAATAGGGATCAGAACCCTAAGTGTCAGCCATGTCCAGATGGGAAATAGAAGCTCTAGGAGGCTGAACTAGTCTCTGTTGCATGCTGGAGTGGAAGACCCGTCTGATCTTGGCCTCCGCATCCAGTCAAAGCTATACTAGGAAGGCTGCACAAATCTCTTGTCACTGGTGTCAGATTAAGAGCTGCTTTTTACAGATGAGTGGCATTTGAAATCTCAGCACACTAACTTTCTCTTTCAGATCCCACCCCGCCAAAAAAATGTCAAGTTTGAAACACAAACTGGAACTTGCTGTAATGCTCTCCAAGGCTTTGGACTTTAGCCAGTGAACAGGGAGATTGTAAGGTTGTCATTCTTAAAGATTTGAATGGCTTCATGTGTGCAGTGTGGTGAGATGGATATCTTGAGGCTCTGAATGAAGTTTGGAGTGAGCCATCATTTCTGTTCCAACAGGAGAAAAGAGGTCATCATTGGGTTTTGGGGACTGATCTATAAGAAGAACTGGATCTCTGCTGCTTTACTCATTCAGCACGTGACTTAAGCTTCAATCCTTGTTCTATTGTGCTTCCATTTTCCCCCTTACTCCTCCTTATTTTGAGAGGTTTTTGGCTGAGGACAGCATATTGTAAAATCATGGTATTTGGTGCGTGCTGCTTGTGGCAAGGGCTTGTCCAGATGGAGAACTCAAAGAACGGAACATTCAGCGGGCTTTGCGTTCTTGACTAGAAAAGAGAACAATTGACCAGGAGTTATGGACACTGGATCCATAACTTATGAAATTGTCAAGGAGAGAAGACTAGACTCTGCTCCCCCCCTGCAATTAGAAGACAATAAATGTTTTATTTTTTAAAAAAATATTTGATGGCACCAAATTTTGTAATTGTGGTATTGTTTCTTTTAAAAAAACCTTGTGAACCGCCCTGAGTCCTACGGGAGAAGGGCGGTATATAAGTCTAATAAACTAAACTAAACTAACTGCAGTTCTCCATAATCAAAGCACAACCTTAGACTGACTCCCACCAAGAGTGCGTGGCTGAGAATTCAGAAGCCATTTGAGTCCAGAGCTTGCACAATCTTTTACCTATGTACGTAACAGGGTAGGTAGCAGTAATGTATGCACGTTTCTTAATTTTGAAGTTCCTTTTAAAAGAATCTGGTTTAAAAGGAGCATAAAAGAGGAGGAGCAAACACAGCTTTCAAAGTAACAAAATAAATGATTAGATGAATAAAAAGCCACAGAGCTGCTGCTCTGCCTCACTTTAAAAATTCTGCTGCCATCTAATAGCTGCCCAAATATTTTTCAGGTCAGATATTGACAAGCTTAATCTCAAATCATTTACTAAAATGAGTAAACTAACTTGCACCAGTAGGTGGTAGGCATGTAACAAACATAAACCATTAGTTGACTTCAAATTGAGTAAGTTCTGGTTTTAGCTGATGGTTACCTAGTAATGAGATGGGATGCAGTCAGTTTTGGTAATATCTAAATAACATAGTGAATGGATTGTTGAAGAGAGCCATAATTTCTGCTTTGAGACCTTGCCTTGCTTCTTACTATGGCAGTCTTTCATTTCATTTAATTCAGTGGCCCCAACCTTTTTGGCATGAATGGGGGGGGGAGAGGAGAGTGAAGGTTTTTTGCCTGCCACTCACCTCCAGCTGTGTAGCCCAGGGGTTGGGGATCTCTGATTTAACCCCTCTCCCACCAACCCCAATTTGGAAGACATAGCTTTTCAACAAATTAAAACTATTTCTGGATCTCCAAGATCCCTTCCAGCTCTATTCTATTCTAAAATTCTATTCTAATTATGAAAGAAGGTGCTGCTCAAACTGCTTGGTCTGAGTTGGGACATGTTTCTTACTGCAATAATTCAGCACATGCTTTGAGCACGCTGGATGCTCCTCATAAGCACTGCAGCATTATCAGGGATGGAGATGGAAAAAACATACAGTAAGAGCAGACAGTGTACCATCTCAAAGGTAGCTGCAGGTATCTGTCTGACATTTTTGTCCAAATTCTTGCAATATTTTGAATTCTTGCCTCAATGTTATCTGGGGTGAAATAGCTATTATCAGCCAATGGGGGAAAGAGATAGTGGTATCAGGACTTCTCTAATGAAAAATTTAAAGATATAATTATGTATGTGTCTTGAGACTTTAGAAAGAGTACAGAGAAGAGCAACAAAGATAATTAGGGGACTGGAGACTAAAACATATAAGGAACGGCTACTAAAATTGGGTATGTGTAGTTTAATGAAGAGAAGGACGAGGGGGGACATGATAGCAGTGTTCCAATATCTCAGGGGCTGCCACAAAGAAGAGGGACTCAAGCCATTCTCCAAAGCACCTGAAGGCAGGACAAGAAGCAACGGATGGAAACTAATCAAGGAGAGAAGCAACCTAGAACTAAGGAGAAACTTCCTGACAGTTAGAACAGTTAACCAGTGGAACAACCTGCCTCCAGAAGCTGTGAATGCTCCAACACTGGAAATTTTTAAGAAGAAACTGGACAGCCATTTGTCTGAAATAGTATAGGGATATTATTATTATTATTATTATTATTATTGTTGTTGTTGTTGTTGTTGTTGTTGTTGTTGTTGTTATTATTATTATTATTATTATTATTATTATTATTATTATTATTTTATTAATTTATTTATTTATTTTTGGGACTTATATGCCATCCTATCTCCTGAAGGACTCAGGGCTGCTAACAACAATAAAAACAACAATACAAAAGTTAAAAGGAATTAAATAAACAGCTCCAAAATAAATTAACTAAACAATTAAAAATTAAAACATTTTAAAAACCCATCGTCAATCCAGGTCAGCCTGATGAAAAAAGAAAGTTTTGAGGTTGCGGCGAAAGGACCGGAGATCCGGGGCCATCCGGAGCTCAAGGGGGAGTTGGTTCCACAGGGCTGGTGCTCCCACAGAGAAGGCCCTCCCCCTGGGGGTCGCCAGCCGACATTGTCTAGCCGACGGTACCCTGAGGAGGCCCTCTGTGTGAGCGCACTGGGTGATGGGAAGTCGTCCCCGACAGCAGACGGTCCTGCAAATATCCCGGGCCTAGGCTATGTAGGGCTTTAAAGGTAAGTACCAGCACATTAAATCTCACCCGGAAGACAACCAGTAACCAATGCAGCTCACGCAGGAGTGGTGTAATATGGGAGTATCGGGATGCTCCCATCACTACCCGCGCGGCCGCATTCTACACCAGCTGGAGCCTCCAGGTGGTCTTCAAGGGCAGCCACATGTAGAGAGCATTGCAGTAATCTATCCGAGAGGTAACGAGTGCATGAGTGACCGTATGTAGGGCATCTCGGTCCAGATAGGGGCGCAACTGGCGCACCAGGTGAACCTGGGCAAATGCCCCCTTGGCCACGATTCCAATATGATCTTCAAAACTGAGTCGTGAGTCCAGGAGGACGCCTAAATTGCGTGCCCTATCAACGGGAGGTAACACCTCTCCTCCCATAACCAAAGATGGAACCTCTTGGACAAGTCGAGATGCCGGTACGTAAAGCCACTCAGTCTTGGCCAGGTTGAGCTGGAGCCTGTTCTTCCCCATCCAAATCCGTACCACTTCCAGGCAATGGGACATCACATCGAGGGCATCGCTGGGTTGGTTCGGGGTGGAGATAAAAAGCTGGGTATCATCAGCATATTGATGATACCTCACCCCAAAACCATGGATGATCTCACCCAGCGGCTTCATATAGATGTTGAACAGGAGGGGTGAGAGTACCGACCCCTGAGGCACCCCACAACTAAGGGGCCTAGGGGTTGACCTCTGCCCTCCTGCCAACACCGTCTGTGAACGGCCCAAGAAGTAGGAGGAGAACCACTGTAAAACGGTGCCTCCCACTCCCAACCCCTCAAGACGTCGCAGCAAGATACCATGGTCGATGGTATCAAAAGCCGCTGAGAGGTCTAAAAGGACCAGGACAGAGGAATAACTCCTGTCTCGAACCCGCCAGAGATCATCCACTAGTGCAACCAATGCTGTCTCCGTGCTGTACCTGGGCCTGAAACCCGATTGGTATGGATCCAGATACTCAGTTTCCTCCAGGACCAAAGGGAGCTGCCATGCCACCATGCTCTCAACAACCTTCGCAAGGAAGCGAAGGTTGGAGACAGGACGAAAGTTATTTAAAATAGCTGGATCCAAGGCAGGTTTCTTGAGGAGGGGCCTTACCACCGCCTCTTTCAAGGAAGCACCCCTCACTCAAGGAAGCATTGATAACTGCCAGGAGCCAGCCTCATGTAACCTCCCGAGACACATAAACCAGCCAGGAGGGACACGGGTCCAACAAACACGTGGCAGCACTTAATTTCCCCATGATCCTGTCCACTTCATCCAGAGTCACAGGATCAAACTCTTCCCAAATATTATCGGCCAAACCCATCGTTTCCCCTTCGTCAGATACTGCCCAGTCCAAGCCAGCCCGAATCTGAGCGATTTTATCCATCAGATACTCACTAAACTCCTCGGCCCGTCCCTGCAACAGGTCCTCTCCCGTCCCCTGATTTAAAAGGGAACGGGTCACCCTAAACAGGGCGGCCGGGCAGTTATCTGCGGATGCAATGAGGGTGGCGAAGTGAGCATGCTTCGCCACCTCCATTGCCACAAGATAAGATCTAGAAAAGGATCTTAACTGTGTTCGGTCAGACTCGGACCGACTGGACCTCCAAATGCTCTCTAGGCCCCTTCTCCAGCATTTCATCTCCCGCAGGTCCGCGGAGAACCAAGGAGCGAGCCGGGATCTGCGCCGGGTCAGAGGCCGCAAAGGCACAATGCGGTCGAGAGCCTCCAAAGCAGCCCGTTGCCAGGCGTCAACTAAGGCCTCGACCGGGCTGTGGGAAAGGGAGGAAGGAATCAATCCAAGCACCGTCTGGAACCTATCTGGGTCCATCAGGCGCCTGGGGCGGAACCACCTGGTTGGTATTATTATTATTATTATTATTATTATTATTATTATTATTATTATTATTATTATTATTATTATTATTATTATTATTATTATTATTATCATTGCTGCAGATCTCCAGAAGTGTCTTCATTTTAATGATGAAGCAAGCAAGTCGTCTGCACTGTTGGGATGTCATAAAGTAGTCATCTCTCTTTTTTTTCTTTCAGTGATGCATCCAAAGAAACTGGAGCAAGAGAATATGACGGACACCAAGATAACCATTCCACAGTTTAACTTACTATTTTGGCTGCTTTTCATTCTGCATAATAATAGTCACTTTCAAATAAGCCATGATATCATCAGATAACTGTTCTACAATGTTTAGTTGTTTAGTCTTTTTGTAAACATATCTAATATGAGTTTAACCGAGCAGTTTTGTAATGTCTTGTTTGAATTTGAGGCGTGGGAAATTCCTTAAGCAAGGCAGAGCTTCCTCCGATTGTTAAGCACAAAGGAACACGCTGAAATTCCTCTTTCTTTAACCCATTCACCCAGTCTGTAAGGGATAGTTTCTCAGATCACTGCTTGTGGCACATACATACTGTCATTATTGAACTCTCACATTGGCAAATATTTATAAACATAATTACAGCATAACTCTTTTCCATTGGATAAGCATAATTTGGCCACATCTTATTTTTTATTTATTTATTTATTTATTTATTTATTTATTTATTTATTTATTTATTAAAATTATTGGGACTTATATGCCGCCCTATCTCCCGAAGGACTCAGGGCGGCTAACAACAATAAAATACAACGATATAAAAGTTTAAAAGAATTAAATTAACAGCCCCAATAAAATAAATTAAAATTGAAGTTAAAAATTAAAAAACATTTTAAAATCGCTGTCGTCAGTCCAGGTCAGCCTGATGGAAAAGAAGTGTCTTAAGACCTTGGCGAAAGAACCAGAGATCCGGGGCCATCTGGAGCTCAAGGGGAAGTTGGTTCCATAGTGCTGGCACTCCCACAGAGAAGGCCCTCCCCCTGGGGGTTGCCAGCCGACATTGTCTAGCCGACGGCACCCTGAGGAGGCCCTCTCTGTGTGAGCGTACTGGGTGATGGGAGATCGTTCCCGGCAGCAGATGGTCCTGCAAATATCCCGGGCCTAAGCCATCTTACATTTAAACCTCCCTGACTTAGTAAGACTAATTTTGAATTGATAAAACTATGATATTAGGAGATTGCTTACATTTAGGTAATCAAGATGTACACTTCTGTTTTTCTATCTGAATTTGTGCATCTCTTTCTACAATGGCTATTGTAAATAAACCACAAGATTCTAAATTTTATGTGTTACATGTTGCATGCCATCTGCAGTAGTAGTACTCCATTATTATTTGAGGAAATGCATGGCCTTTTCTTTAATTTGTTAGTATTTCACTAGTTCACAGGTCTGCAGCCCGCGGCTCCGGAGCAGCATGCGGCTCTTTCAGCCGTCTCTTTCAGCCAGTCCTCTGCCATGTGCAGTCCAAAAAAAAAAAAAAAGTGGGACTAAAAAAGTTCAACCAATCAATTCAAATATGCAGGGTAGGTGCATATCTTGCCTTGGCTCCACTCTTCAGTCAAACCCTGTTCTGCGCATGTGCACATGTATGCACATGCGCACACATTTTTTGCGGCTCCCAGTTTTTCCTTTTGTGAGGGAACCGGTTCCGAGTGGCTCTTTCACTGTTTCAGGTTGCTGACCCCTGCACTAGTTAAATCAAATCAATCTTTATTACAGTCGAAGACCAGAATAAACAGGATGTAATACAAGAAATTTAAAAGCATAAACATACAAGATACAAAAATAAAATTACATTAAAAGCTAAAAGATATTAATTTTAAAAAATAAATAAAAGGAGAGGTAAAAACAATACAATACATCTAAAACAAAACACCCTGTAATAACAGTCTAAAAGGTAAAGGTAAAGGTTCCCCCGCACATGCATGCTAGTCGTTTCCGACTCTAGGGGCCGGTGCTCATCTCCGTTTCATAGCCGAAGAGCCAGCGTTTGTCCGAGGACGTCTCCGTGGTCATGTGGCCGGCATGACTAGACGCCAAAGGCGCACGGAACGCTGTTACCTTCCCACCGTAGTGGTCCCTATTTTTCTACTTGCATTTTTACGTGCTTTCGAACTGCTAGGTGGGCAGAAGCTGGGACGAGTAACAGGCGCTCACTCTGTTATGCGGCACTCGGGATTCGACCCGCCAAACTGCCGACCTTCTGATCGACAAGCTCAGTGTCCTAACCCACTGAGCCACCGCGTCCCTTAACAGTCTAGGTACTTCTTAAAGCTAATTTGCAGCACAGGTCATCATCTGACATATTTTAAGTGTTGCTGCACAGAACCAGGCAACTATGTATGTGGCAGCAGGATATCTGAGAAGTGTAGAATTGTTTTGTGTGCTCTGGGTATTTATGCAATAATAGTGAAACGAGGTTCATATGAGTGACTTGGTAGTATAGGCACTAGAGAAGCATATGTTCCATTGCTTCTACATGTCCAGAGATGCAGAGACAATGTCTCTCAGCCTGATAGTATTGCTATATCAGTTTTCAAGGACCACTGAGAAGGCATGACATCATGCCAAAGTAAAACTCCTTCCATGATTAGGCACTTTAAGATTTGTTAAGTAGGCCATAAGAGAGGCAAATAATTGTGTTTCATTAGAATCATGGGGATTAGAAGGAGTAATTTAGGCAGTGCTTTTTTTCTAAAAAAGAAGGTGCGGGAACTCAGAGGTGCTGTCACTGGGAGCGATGCCGGTGTCTTGCTGCGGTGTCACCGCCCGTCCTTTGCACCCCTGCCCCTGTGGCTAGGAGCCACATGCCATGGGGATTCCCCTCCCCACAGTTGCCACGCCGCAGCCCGTGCTGAGCCCCCACCCGGAGCTGCCCCGAACCCCGACCCAGAGCTGTGTTCCTTGTGGCAGTGGCCTCTGGCACCAAACAGCCTGTTTCCAACCACATCCAGAAAAATTTGTAACAAACATTGGAATTCTCAAGGCCATGTTTGGTATTTCCCAGCAATCCGTTACTGGAAGGAAAAAGCAATCCCTGCTGCATTACTGATCCCAGAGAAGCATTTGCATGTATGCAGGTATCCTTAGGGTGCCATAGTTATGGATGAGAAATATTGGTTGCAGAGTTGGCATTTCTGGATGTAATACAGATATTTTGGACTTATTTTTGTTTTTTTCCATGTTTGATATTTTTAAAAAGGCATATGCTACTGACTACACTTATGCACATATATAACATCTTTTGCTAGGATACATGACCACTGCTTGTCCAGAATGTGAAAAGTGAAAGATTGTGACTAAACAAAATTTTAATGTACAGATAACACCACCAGAAATTATTTTAGCCTTTTTAAGAAATGTTGTTATTGATGTTGGGACTTCCGGTGGCGACGCGACGTCGAAAGACAGCCGTTTTCGGGCTGCCCGCTCCGCAGCTGTGTTTTTCCATCGTAAACAGCGCCAATCAGCTGTTTAGATGGATTTGAAGCCCCCTCCTCGGGAGGAGGGGGTGAGGCCCCAGGTAGGGGTTGAGCTCTCTGGGGCCGCCTGAGCTGAGAGCTAGGGCGGCTGAAAGATGAGCCCCCCCGAAGCCTGGGTTGCTCCGAGCTGCGCAGCACCTCTGCTCTGGGATTCTTGGAGCAGAGCCAGGCGTTAGCAACCACCCCTGCCAAAAGGAAATACTTTTGATTATCAAGATGCAGGTAGAGCGGTACAGGAGGTCAAGGTGAAGTGGACTCTTTATCTTTACTCTCTAGCTCAATGGATTTTATAGCTTTAAAGTGAAAGTGTGTAATAAGTGAAAGTGGGGGAAGATGGCGGCTAAAACTTCTAAAGCTCTTCGGAATGCGGGGTCTTCCCTGGTGCAAGAGACCTCACTGCAAGCTTTGCTTCCTCCTGCATCTCCCCCGGTATTGACGCTTAAGGATTTACAAGATGCTCTTGGAAAGCACGTACAACTGATGTCTGATATGATGGATGAAAAGTTGAAAAAGCTGGAGGAGAAATTGGAGAAGAAAATGGAGGAGAAAATGGAGAAATTGGAGAAGAAGATGGAAGAGAAGCTGAGAGCAATGAGGGTGGACATTTTGTCTATGGTTGAATCCGTAGCTGAATGTGTGCTACAGCTGGATATAAAAGTGGAGGATCTCAGTCAAAAGAACTCTATATTAGAAGCAAAGGTATTAGAAAATGAAAATATAAGGGATAAAATGGACGAAGAATTGAGCCTTGTTCAGTATAATCAGATGCAGAATGCTATTAGAATTAGGGGTTTAAAGGAGAATGGTAAAGAAGATCTAAAGCAGCTGATTTCTGAGGCTCTGGAAGGGGTACTGGGCCAGTCAGCATCTGAAATTGAGGGAAATATGGACAAAGTTTTTCGTGTAAATTCATGGATTGCAAGACAGAGGAAGTTACCCAGAGATGTGGTGGTCTATTTTACAAAGAGAGTAATTAGAGATGAAGTCATTCAAGCTGCTTATGATACTAATTTGGTAGTGGCTGAGCAAGAAGTTTTGGTTTTAAAAGAGATTCCTCCGAAGATCTTAAGGAGAAGGAAAGATTTCGCATTTCTAGTACAGGAACTTAAGAAACGTGATATTAAGTTCAGATGGGAGATTCCAGTTGGGTTGGTGACAACGCACGAAGGTAAAAGACATCGTTTGGTTACTGTGGCTCAGGCATGTGATTTTTATAGTAATGTGTTAAAAGCAACCCCCTTATCATTTTTGGAAGCTGCAAAAGGATACGGTGTGGGAAAGTTTCAAGATGTTGCAGATAGACAGACAGTGGACAATGGTGTTGGAGGGGATCAAGCTACAGTCTCATCGGTTGCTGCAGGAGGCCAGAAGATGACGCGTGCCGCCCTAAGAAGAGCGAGACGAGAGCAAGAGCAAGACCAGCGGAAAGTTATGGAATCTTCAAAGTGTGCTTACAATGAAGATGTAAGAGGAGAGCGGTCTAAAGAAGTTTTGGGGGTCATGACAGAGGTGCTCCAAAAGTTTTGGGGCGTTAAGATTGCTGACTAAATTTTTAGATTAGAATGTCAATGGAGTAAAATTATTATAGAGGAGAAAGAAAGTTTTTTTTTCTTTTTTTTAATATTTTATACAATTTAAGATTGATGTTATTTGCTTGCTAGAAAAGTATATTAGGGTTATGGACTTAAAGTATGTGTTGAACTAAGAGTGGGTATGTAAACTCCTAATTAACAACAAGTTGTCTTAGAGATTGCCTAAAAATTTTTTATATATATATACTCTTTTTATTTGAACTTTTATTTGAACTTAAGGATGATTTGGAACTGTGAGACATTTGGCGTGATATATGCAAGAACTATTTTTGACTATAGTTTAGTTTGGTTGGAGATTATTAAGATTAATAGAGATAAGCGCTTTTGGTGCGTAACTGAGAATTTGATTGGAAATTAGAGAAAGGTGGGAGAATGCAAGCAGGTGAAAGGTTTTTTTTTCTTTTCTCAATTTATTTTGAGTAAAGATCTTTTTCTGTTTTCCTCTTTTTCTTTTCTACTTTATTTGTAATATTAATATTGTTTGTACTCATTTTATATGAGCTAGAGAGAGACAGAATTTATAGTTTATTGTTGATAATATAGGGGTGTTTATGTTTGTTTTTTGATTTTATGCCCTGTATTTAGCTCTGGGAAGTCGGGGGGGGGGAGTGGGGGAGAGGGATAGGGGTGGGGGAGGGGGGATTAAAGTCAAAATGTATTGTAAAACTTTTTAAATAAAAAAAAAGAAATGTTGTTATTGATGTTAAGCTCACCATGGAAAACATCGTATATTGTTATGTATATACTAGGTTAATTATTTAAAGACTGAAGTGCAACATAACTAGATTCTAAATAATCTATTTTTCAAAACACACAACAGTCCAAACAGTAAAAGTAAAGTCCAAATTAAGAATATTTCATTCTTAAGAATTGTTTAATTTAAAATGGTTTAGTTGTAATAGATGGTTATAGATTCAACATGGTTTTCAAGACTGTACAAAAGATACTATTTTTTTAGCATCAGCTAAATTAGACATATTACATTGACAAAAAATGTTTCTCATTTCTTTTCTGTTACCTTTATTGATTTCATTGCAGAGATGTTAACATAGGAAATAGATTATTTTGTTATCTAATTTTACCTTCCAAAAGACAGAAGCAGATGAAAAATGTGAGGTTCTTTCCTGTTGGCTTTTTTGAATTAGCTGTTTTAGATTCTAAAAGTTTAGTTCCTAAAGAAGTAACCCTGTAAATAATTTTAATGTCCTCCTCTAGTGCAGGGTAGGCAACCTTGGCTCTTTTATGACTCAAGGACTTCAACTCCCAGAATTCCTGAGCCAGCATGGCTCAGCTTGGAAACCTCTCTCTTTCCCCTCAGCGTGGCTGGCTCAGGATTTCTGGGAGTTGAAGTCCACAAGTCATAAAAAAGAGCCAAGATTGCCTACTCCTAAAACCAATAGAGGGAGCTTTTTTTTTCTTTTTTCTTTTGCAAAAAAAAGGTGCCAGAACGCCATTCTGAGCGTTCTATGAGGAAAAAAGCCCTGAATTTAGGAATCAATTCCAACTGCCTCCTCAGTGTGAGAATCCAAATTAAAACTTCCCAGAGGCATGGGGTCCTAACCTCTGTTTGGGCACATCAAGTACACCCGCCATCTCCTGGATACTTGGTTTCACTGTTGAAATAATCATCATAATAATAATCATAATAGTAAAGTTGGAAGGGACCTTGGAGGTCATCTAGTCCAACCCCCTGCTCAGGCAGGAAACCCTATACCAGACATGTCAAACACAAGGCCCGGGGGCCAGATCCGGCCCACAAAGTGGTTTCATGTGGCCCGCGAAGCCATCCTGAAAACAGTGAGGGAACGGCCCCCACTGCCTTGGCTCTTGCCCAGAGACCCTCCTTCTGCCAGAGACCCTCAGATCTGTCCCACTCCTGCCCAAGGCCCCATAGGCACCCTTGATGCGAACGATGTAGAGCTGGCCACGCCCACCCAGTAGGCCATACGCACTTTAGCCACGCCCACCCAGTAGGCCACACCCACCCGGCCCCTTGAGGGCAACTGCAATGCTGATGTGGCCCTCAATGAAATTGAGTTTGACACCCCTGCCCTATACCATTTCAGTCTCTTCTTAAAAACTTCCAGTGTTGGAGCATTCACAGCTTCTGGAGGCAGGTTGTTCCACTGGTTAATTGTTCTAACTGTCAGGAAGTTTCTCCTTAGTTCTAGGTTGCTTATCTCCTTGATTAGTTTCCATCCGTTGCTTCTTGTCCTGCCTTCAGGCACTTTAGGGAATAGCTTGACTCCCTCTTCTTTGTGGCAGCCCCTGAGATATTGGAACACTGCTATCATGTCCCCCCTCGTCCTTCTCTTCATTAAACTAGACATACCCAATTCCAGCAGCCGTTTCTTATATGTTTTAGCCTTCAGACCTCTAATCATCTTTGTTGCTCTTCTTTATACTCTTTCCAGAGTCTCAACATCTTTTTCACATTGTGGTGACCAAAACTGGATGCAGTATTCCAAGTGTGGCCTTACCAAGGCATTGTAAAGTGGTATTAATACTTCACGTGATCTTGATTCTATCCCTGTTAATGCAGCCTACCACTGTGTTGGCTTTTTTGGCAGCTGCAGTACACTGCTGGCTCATATTTAAGTGATTCTCCACTAGGACTCTGAGATCCCTCACAGTTACTACTATTGAACAAGGTACCCCCTATACTATATGTGTACATTTGGTCTTTCTTGCCTAAATGTAGAACCTTACTTTTTTCACCATTGAATTTCATTTTGTTAGATAGCGCCCAGTGTTCAAATATTCTTACTGTTAGGATTACATTCCATCAGAACCTTTTTTCTGTAAATCTGTATCCTGCACTGAGATCAAAGAGAACAGGAATTAACCTTATTCTGTGTGCCATTTTTCAGTCACCTGAAGATGCCATCATGTCCTCCCTGTTGTCATTTTTCTCAAGGTTCAACATCATGTATGGGAGGGTGATTGCTCAGAGATTAAAGATGCTGAGGTGTCAGCTGGAAAGCTGACAATCTGGGTTTGAGACCCAAGTGCTGCACGAAGGGGTGGACTTCCATTATTTGCCCCAGCTCCTACCCATACAGCAGTTCAAAAGCATGCAAATGTGAGTAGATAAATAGATACCACTTCAGTGCGAAGGTAACAGTGTTCTGTGCACCGTGGCGTATTAGTTGTGCTGACCATGTGACCTCAGAAACATCTTCAGACAATTCTGGCTCATTCAGCTAAGAAACAGATTAACACTGCACCCCTAAAGTCAGACAAAACTGGACAGGGGACACTTACTTTTTCAACATTCTGAACTCCATCAAACTCTTTTTATAGGACAATTTTTAGTTCTTTGATCATCTTGTGCTCCAATTTCTCTGAATCCTTTCTAAATTGTGGTGTCTACTTTGCTGTTGCATGACTGTCTCTTTACTCATTTTTCAATTAACTGCTATCCAAGTTGTAATGAATTGTGGCCTTTCACAGTGCCAATCCTGTTGGAACTAGGTTATTAAACTGGCTTATGTTTTCCAGAAAGCCCTAAATTAAACTATAAATAGTTGATCAAAATAATTTAATGAATAATATTTGAAGCTAGTGGCATATATGACAATCATTCAACAATTGGCAATTGTAATTAACAATTTGCAGGCTGACCCAGAGAACTTGAACAGTCAATAATCAATGGGCCATGTCGCACATTCAGCTAAATGACAGAAGGATTAGAAGCAGCATGTTGGAAGAAAAGTCTTCATCATGGTTCAGTCCAAGCTGAGAATAAACATGGCGACTGCTTTAGGAAGAAGGTTGTAGTTTATTGAAGATTAGAGCCAGACAGGAAGACGGTCTGGCAGAAAAGAGAGAGAAAAAAGGGCTGAGCACATGTAGGGAGTGGGGTTTTATACCCTCTTGAGCCTTTTGTTTGGACGTTATTTCCTGTTCCTGTATTTCCTGTGTCATGTATTTTGACCTGTGTCCCTTTGGCATCTGTGAGTTAATCCTATTATGTCCTGTCTTAGACTTTGTGTGGGGTATGTAGATTTTAGGAGTCTTTGTCTTCCTAAGCTTCTACATTTACATCTGCATTTCTATAGAGCTGGTTTCTGCTTGGGGAAGGGAGACCTGGGGCTATTAAGAAAACTGAGCATGCTTTCCTGCCTCTTTAAGATCCTTTGAGGAAATATATTTTTCTTCCCTTTCAATATTTCCTTCTCTGGGGGGCTGACTTTCCACAAGCAAATGCAAGAAGAGGTGAAGGACGCACAGACTGACATCAAGGTTTTATGCCAGAGCAAAGAAAATAAGAGCTCTTTGGAATGGCATGATAAAACACAGGTGTGAAAAGAGAAGAAAGAACAGAAAAATGGAGAATGAAAAATGAGATGACTGTATTTTGGTATGAGGAGAAAGTATGAGCAGGAAGAAAAAAAAGAAGTGTTTGCTGCTATCTTGGAGACTGCTTCAGCTTCTTTTGGATCAGGAAAAGGGTAGGGGAAAAAGAGAGAGAAAAGGGAAGAGCCCAGTTAAGTAGGATCAGGTGAGGACCACTTTTCTTTCTTTCTTTGGAAAATTTAACAGGTTAAAACCAAAGTAAGGTAGGTTTTCACTTCAGAATTCAGGGAAGTCAAACTCAAATGAGGAGTTTCTTTACTATAATGATCATTCAGGCAGAAATTCTCAACCACTATCTGACCCATGGATTCACCGATATTTACTGAGTATATTTTAATGAATTCAATAACCAAAGTTATCAGGATTACAAAGCCATTTAAAAGGCAATGGTCAAATCCTCACAGTCATTAATAAGTAACATAGACATTTATAATTCAAATGAAAATATATTTAAAGTGCACTACTCCTTTCCAATGTAACTTCTTTAAAATGTTTTTGTATTTTACTTTGGTTTTAAATGCATGAGAGAAGAGGAATGCTTAGCTGGGGAAAAAAATCTCATTGAGAGGAAGTTCTTTTTGTTTGTAACAATAAATATGACTGTTTTTTTTAGAGCAAACCTAGACGTGAGACCAAGTTCCATTATAACTCCATTTATTTCTCTATTTTGAATGGGCTACTATCAGAAGCAGAAGCTTGATCCTTTCATTTCATCTGTTGCCATTTGTTAGCTAAAATGTCTCCACTGCCAGCAGCTGTTAAAACAACTTGTGAATGTTTTAATCCATGTTGGGCTTTGTTTTCATTGGTGTGCAAATGAATTTCCTTGGGATTTTCTCAGGCAGGGCAAAGTTTCCTTTGATTGTTAAAAAAAAGAAAAAAGCAATCTTGAAATATTTGTAAAGATTTTGCTTCAGCTTGCTTCAATTGTCATAACAATAGTATTCACTGAAAAGTACAGTTTTATTTTTTTTCCTTCTGCTTTTCCTCTTTTAAGGAACAAAGAACTTACCTATATTAGTTGTTTTGAAGAAAAAAACCACAGAAATCTCTGTTTCAGGATCCTGCAACATTTTTTTCTTCCCTAGTGATCTGCATCATCCACCATCATTACAAGAGTAATTCAGGAGACTATTTTCAGTTGGAAATTAAGTCAGCATTAAGGACCCAGATTCCTATTATCTCTTCAAATAAAGAATATGCCCAACTTACACACAATTCTTTAGAAAACTAAAGATTGATTAGAGATCTAAAGAGATCTAAAGATTGATTTATTACATCTGGGCCTTTAGCTCCTTATACATGATCCTGTGGGTTTTTGACACTTCCTAGAGTATTAACATATGTTACTCTTGGTGTCATTTTGATTGATTAACCACTCCTGAGAAAGGTAACAATGGTGTTGATTTGTTTCCATTTATACACAACCTGCCTGACAATAGACTGGTGGAGTTCACACTCTTTGGAAATCAGTTTTTAACCTTTTCCAGCCTGGTGAACATCAATAATGTGGTTTTTTTTTAGATCCTCAAAATCTACTTTCTTTGAGTTATGACACACTTCCACATGTTTGTCTGGTGAAGATCAGTCTTTGGTAGCAAATAACCAGAATGCTGTTCTTTAAATAAGATGGAGTTCCCACACCCAAGCCTGATTATCATCCCATTGACTGAAACATCTGACTAATTTCCGCTTCAAATGAACTGATCCTAGTGGTTCACATACAAATATGTAGCTTTGCATTATTTTCCTCAAAAAACCAGTGAGTAAGTATGATGTTTTTGACTAATTTGTTTAATTGGGTTCATTTTTTCTAATTTTAAGACTTGTGTGGAGAACAGACAATTTTGGGTCAGAAATTTTAAACATTCAAAATGGTTCACAAACTTGTAAGCAATGCTGTGCTTGGAAGGGAACTTCTAATGCCTACACTACTTCAACTGTACTTCTGAAAAGCAAACATTTCAATAGTTAAGGGTTGACTGTTGATGTGTGGCAGATATAATTTTAAATTCTATAATCATAATACTTACATAATAGCTTAACCTTGTCCTAACCTGGGATTTAGAATTTTTAAAAGAATCTGTTACGTGTCAGTCACTACGTACCATTTTGTACTTGGAAATGTGGTTGCTAGGTGTAGCAGTGCTAATATTCCATTCAGGAAACTGTTTCAGCCTCCTCTACTAACTTCTGCAAATGTGTAATAGTAACACCTGCCTGCCTGACCTCTCTGACAAAGCTGGTCAGGCTTGGCTGCCTTGATGTCTTTTCAGCAACTTTGCTGACAATAACAGGAAAAGGGCTTTTAGAAAAGTTTAATGAGCTGCATTAAACAGGAAATATCCCATTACTAGACTTTCTAGGACTTCACTGCTTTTCCAAGCACCTAGCCATCATTCTCCAAAGCCTCATTCATTCTGGATATCAGTTATTCTGCAAGTGTCTTCCAATGGGGCACCTGCTTTCTCAGGGGAGTGACCTAGCACTTTGCTGGGACACAGACATTGTCCAGAGTGTCCCAGCAGAGTGTCCTCTGCTGTATTCACAGAGTGTATGGAATGGACACACTGACTTAATCCTGCCAAAGAAGAAGGCTGAAGACCTTCTGAAGTCTTTCCTTTCCTCTGTCTTACATCACTATCCCAGAAGGGGGGCAAAGATACTGAGAGTACCCTTGGAAGCAGGTAGGGTTATGAAATTCTTCTAATTAGTAGCATGTTCACTGACTGTATGTATTCAAAATAACGTTGCCTCAAAGTAGTGTTGAGCATTCATGTTTGTTTGGCATAATTATCAGATATATGAATTATGCTGATGGTAACAAGTGCACCATTCATACTGGCCATTACCATTTGGGAACTTATAGGAAGAAAGTTGAAAAACCTAGCCCCAATTATGTTCATTACAGAAATTATACAGGACATTTTTCTATTCAATGTAAGTACATTCTTCAAAATATAGGAAAGATATATTTATTTCCTCTTCTTTTTCTTTTTTTACTATGTGTATGTGCTGCAGGAATCTAAAACGGCTGCAAAAACATTCTGCATGCAAAGCTTGGAGAGAAGCTGTTGTGTAGCCGGTTCTTTGCAGGAACTGAGCAAGACAGAAGGTTCAAAACAGCAACATGCTTTATTGAAGGTCAGAACAAACAGAAGCAACAAGGGAGCTGCTGCACAGCTATTTATATGGTTGGCCGATAGGCGGCAACCACTAGGTTTGAGGCCTAGGTTTCCCGCCCAAAGACCTACTTAGCTGGCTGGAGACAACCAGTCTGGGCTAGCAATCTTACAACATACACGTGAACTAGCACTTAGCAATTGAATGCAAGCAATTAGCAAGCAGTGCAACAAGAGCAAACACTTACAACATATACAAAAGGCCAATACATTACAGAAGCTTCAGAAGGACCCTGTCCATTTCAGTGGAATGGAAAGGATGATACTCAGTCTTGTCTGCTATTTCTATAAACTGTGAAATATCCCCCAAACACTTTTTGTTAAAGTAATATGGCATAAATGATACATCTGTGTATAAGTTTCTAATTAATTTCCTATTGTACTAAGAGTGTCTGCAGCAAGTAATTATTATATCCCATTATTTCCTATCAACAAGTAGAACCACAACAGAATCAATTAAAAATGGAGAGAGTGGAGGAGTTGCATTGTATGTAAAGAATTACTACACCTATACAGAAATACACAATAGTAGGGATGAGAGTCTTCTTGAAAGTATTTGGTTGAATATCAGAAGAAAAAGAAATAACATTGCCATAGGTATGTTACTGCAGGCCACCCAACCAAGAAGAGGAAATAGATGAACTCTTTGCTAAACAATTAGTGGAGGAATGAAGAAAACACACCACAATAGTAATGAGGAACTTTAACTACCCTGACATCAATTGGAAGGCAAACTCTGCAGCAAGTGGGAGATTGAACAGGTTTCTGACATGCCTTGCCTACAACTTTGTCACCCAAAAAGTGAAGGTGGGAAGTAGAGGGACAGCTATACTGGTTTTAATTCTCACTAACAGAGATGAAATGATAGGGGGGGTTACTTTAGAGGAGAGTGACCATGTGATATTGGAATTCAACATAATATAGGCACAAGTAATAAAATAAAGTCAAACTAGTCTCTTAGACTTTAAGAGAGCTGATTTCACCAAAATTAGAGAGAGCTTGGAAAAGATTTGATAGATGGAAATCCTAGATGGAAAAACAATTCAGGATGCATGGGAAACTGAAGAATAAAATACTAAGGGCCTAAATAAAATACACAGAGAAATGAAAACAAAGGATACCAGACAAGATGTCAACCATCCCGTTGGCATGTGCAGGAAAAGAAAATCCTGGGACATCTTACCAAGAGTATCACTATACTGGTAGATCCATAGAGGCACAGAAGAAGCAAAGCTAGCTCTCAGGTTTTCATGCAAAAAACAGCATAGTTAATTTTTCCTTTTCCCCATTTGGGCCAACCATTGTCCATTGTCTAACACATTCTTTCTGTTTTGGGAAAACCTTTGTGAGGTTCCCATCACATGGCCTTGAAGTATCAGGATCTTCTCAGGCTGCAAACAGCTCACATAAATTCCTCACTTCCCTCCCAGCTCCCAGTACATTCCAAGCATTCTGCTTCCCCCTCCATTCATTTCTGTTGTCAGCCTTGACACAAGCAATATTTGACAAACTAAGAATTATCCAACAAACTGGGGGACAAGGAAAACAAGTATAAAAAAATGGAAACAGAGGCATTACCTAAAACAGTATATCAGCAAATAGCCCTACTCTGCAGAAATGGAATTAGGAAAGCTACGACTCAGAAAGAACTAAGACTTGCAACAACAACAACAAAATCAATATGTAAGAAACATGAAAAAAGTCAAGGAAATGATAGGTCCACTAATGGAAGAAGGTGGCAAGAAGGTGATGAGCAGGAGGGAGAAAATAGAGTTGTTCATTCCTTCTTTGTACCTGTCTTTAAGGAAAAGGAAAAAAATAGCCCAACCTATGAAAACCTATGAAAGGTTTTTGTGGGAAACAGAACAGGAATTCAAATCAAAATAGGTAAGAAACTGGTAAAAAAACACCAAACTTACTCACTTTAGATGAATTCAAATCCCAGGGTACTGAAGGACTTGGCAGATGTGATCTTGGAACCACGGAACAAAACTTTTCAAAGATCCTGGAGTACTGGGGAAATGCCAGAGGACTAGAAAACAGCTGATGTGATCCTATTATTTAAATAGGGAAAAAATAGATCTAGGAAACTATAGACCAATCAGCTTGACATCAATATCTGCAAAAATCCTGGAAAAGACAATCAAGCACCAGATATGTAAGAACATAGAAATGAACAAAGTGGTCACTAGAAAGTAGCAGGGATTTGTTAAAAACAGATTGTGCCAGGCAAACCTTATTGCCCTTTTTTATTCTTCTTTACTTCCATTTTTACTACTTCGTGTGTCAAGGAGCCTTTCTTTGACAAAGTGACTAAATTGGTGGATCAGGGAAATGGTGTGGATAATAGTTACTTGGACTTCAATAAGGCATTTGACAAAGTAAACCACAGCCTATTTTGAACAATGTGGGATAAATAGTATTACCACCGGATGGATTCTCAGTATCTGACCAATTGCACTTGGTATGTAATCCTTAATGGAACTACATCTACACAGAGGGGAGTGGGGTACCTCAACGTTCTGATTTGGGCTTAGTGCTCTTCAACATCTGCATAAAGATGGTAAGGGGATAAAAGGGGAAGTCATCTAATTTGCAGATAACACCAAACTGGGGACAATGGAAGACAGACTCAAGATTCAGAAGGATCTTGACAGACTTGAGCATTGGGCCCTATCCAGCAAGACATAGTTCAGTGGTCGGAAAAGCACTTGGGCAGGAAAAACCAAATGCATAGGTACAGAATAGATGATATTTGGCTCAACAGTAGTCACTGTGAGAGGGATCTTGGTGTCCTAGGGGATGTTACCTTAAGTATGAGCCAGTAGTGTGCTGCAGCTTCCAAAAACAACAACAATAACAACAACAACAACAATGCATTTCTAGGCTGCACCAACGGAGGGATAATATCAAAAGAAAAAGTGATAGTACTGCTCTGTACTCCACTAGTGAGGCCACACTTGGAATACTGCATCCAGTTCTGGTTGCCATGATGCAAAAAGATCCTGAGTTCTGCAAAGAAGAGCAAGAAGATGATGAAGGCTCTAAGAGGCTAAACTGTATGATGAATGGCTAAAGGAACTAGCCTAATGAAGAGAAGGACTAGAAGGGAAATGATAGTTATCATCTAGTACTTCAGGGGCTGTCAGAGAGAAGAGAAGGTCGACTTATTTTCCAATGCACCTGAGGGCAGGACAAGAAGCAGTGGGCAAAAGCTCATTAAAGAAAGACCCAACCTGGAACTAAAGGAAACTCCCTGACAGTAAGAATAACTAACCAATGGAACAGCTTGCCTCCCTGAATTTTAGCTGCTCCATCATTGGAGGTTCAAGAAAAAAATTGAACAGCCATTTCTCCAGGATGCAGTAAAATCCCCTGCCTTGGGCAGGGGTTTGAACTACTAGAAGACCTCCAAGGTTCCTTCCAGCCTCGTGATTCTATGATTCAAAACCTTCAGAGCCAAAAGTTGTTTTGTGAAACACAAGGAAGTAAAAAATATAAGTGACAAACTGATACCTTCAATCTTGATAGTCAAACATGGTGAAAATGGATGAAAGAGATTAAAGTTGAAAACCATGCCAAGCACACCCAAGATCAAATGGTATGATGACTGCATAAATATTTTTACATTTAATCATATTATCTATGCTGGATTTATAATTTAGCCTTGTGATTCATTGTTTTTTTTATTGCTTGAAAGAAACTAATTATAATAATACAGCCAATGTTGGAACCTGTAAATCTCAGTTTGAGCCTCTAACACACTTTGTTTCTTTTGTTGATTGCTGAAGGTCCCATTAAAATTATCAGTGATTTGTTATTTAGGCACCAAAACCTTTTGTCCTTTCTCTCAATTCTGGTCTCTCACAATGTTCTGTACAAATGGGTTTATTATCTTGGTTTTCAAAATCATACACTGACATGAGTTTACCACAACATTTAAGCTAGTAAATGCATGAATTCTGTGCAAAATGAACTAAATCCTTAGCCTACAGGTTGGCTGGATCTGTGGGGGTTATTATTTTAACTAGGCCTTACAGAGTTTTATTGTTATATAGGTTTTAAGCTTGTATGCAACCCAGAGTCACTGCTGTGAGATTGGTGGTTCTATAAAATGTTTAAATAAATAAACAAAATGTAAGTTGCATATATGAGTTACATAACAACTAGTTGGTGCTGTTTTGCTTACAGTGACCCCTTGGTGACTCTTTTCCCTACCCCAGCAGGATATACGTCAACGGTTCTTTTCAGCTCCTAAATCTTTGTCATGACAAGCTGGCACTTCAGGTCTTAATAATTCTTACTCTTACTGTTTTTCACCACATGGCTTTATCTCAAAGGGTCTCATTCTCACAAACTCTCCTCTTAAATATTGTTTGGGTTAGGCTTTTGTTTTATAAAGGTCACTTTAGGCTCTATGGCTGGAAACACCAATTACTTGTGAGACATGCTGTGGCTGTTACAAAGTCATTTTGTAAAGAAATAATAACGAAACAATGAAAGAGCACAGATTTTCTAAGGAGATATTCAGGAGAGGGGGAGAAACTCTTTGGGCCCATGAGCTCATTAGGAAACCTGAAAAACTCCTATAGACATCACCACAAAATGGCTACTGTGGAACCATCTTATTCATAGTTCACTGAGTATGGAATTGAGCCTTCAAAAAGAAAATCAAATATTTAATCTCTAAATGATTTGGGATCCTAGAACCAAAGTATGCACTTGCCATTATTAAAGTACCCACTTCTGAATGTGATGGTACTCTGAAACAAATCTTTTCCCTAAGCATCCCACATCTACAATTCAAGACAGTGGCTCCCCACAAAGAAACCTACATTTACACCCCACTCAATCCTCATTTCATCAATCATATTTAGCACTAATACAACTGTGCTGCCTTGCTTTGAAAACTATGGCTCCTTTGGAGAGCCTTTCTCCAACTCTCTCAGGTTTACCAACCAGTTGCTTGTCCCTTTCTTCTAATTTTAAGGCAATTTCTCTGGAAAGAAAGCCTGCTGCTCTCCTACCCTTTTCTTGCCATCATTGTAAAATTCTCTGGATCAATAGATTGGGATCCAAGAAACATGCTGGGGAAAAAAGAGGTGATTAATGGTTGGAAGCCAGGGTCCATCTCTCAAGTAAGAAAGGACAAGAGGCTTCTGACCTGATGAGGGAAGTGCTGAGGGAGGTGCTAGGGTGGCCATGTAGGCTTGTCATGGCAGGTGAGGCAAAGAAAACAGAGAGACTGCCCAACTTTGTGATAATCTGGAGTTTTCAGGACAGGATACAACTTTGCTAGAGATGGGGCAGCAAATGTGTGCATCATCAGCCAGGGTGTTTGTTAAAGGCCGGCTCCTGAATGCAACAAACTCTTACTTAGGATATACAGTATCTTGGTAGTACCCAAGCTATCCCAAATTTTTAGAGAGCTCAGGCAGAAAGTGCCACAAATATCTCTTCCCTCCTTTTGCTAAAAACATCAATAAGAATGCCTTTGAGATCCTTGAAATGCTGCCTTTTTGTGGCACCACAGCCCAGGCAGCCATCTTATTCTGCCCAGTCAGCAAGTCAGCTGTGCAACCCTAGTAAGGCATCTGTCCTCAGGCTGTGGATTTGCAAAGATGTGATATTAAAAGGTAGCAATCAAGCAAAATACTGCAAAGTAACCTAACAGGAGAAAGATGACTTTTTAGTCTTCTGCTTCCCAATATGACCATTGCTAATGTTCAGGTTGAAGATTATGACAAGACTGAGCATTTAAACATATTACTGGAAATGGCATGCAACCAGAATTGCATGATTCTTCTTTTACCATTATGAAATAACAGTATATTACTAGAATTGCTTTTCTTCAAGCAAGTGGAAGTACATTAATAATTGTCTTGTTATAATAATTATTGGTGCTTAATTTCCCCTTACAGTGAGAGATGATTCCTTAAACTTAAGTCCCATTGGTTCCAATACCACTTCAGAAAGTATGTTCAGGATTGCTGCTTTCAGCAACAAAAATTATTCCAACAGACTCCTGGGATTATGAAAATAGTGACCTTTTCATACTTTCCTGAATTAGTTTCCTCCTGGCTACCAGCATCCTGTAACTTAATTACTTTTACTTCCTCACAGTTTCCTTCTGAGTCCTTTACATAATTTATTTCTGCACATCCAGAAAACTGGAAATAAAAATTATTAAAAACATAATAAATCAAGTCCCTGTTGCCAATTCTTCTGCTTAGACCTGTAATGGGAAAAAGTGCCTCCTACTTTTTAGATTGATACTTGAAGGTCACCTTCTTCTTCTTAGTCATTCAAAGTATTTCTGCTATCATGACCTCATATACGCATGACTGTCTAAAATTGTTCCATCCTTTTACTACTGACAATAAGAATAATATTCATAATTATGGTCAGTGCTTTTTTTGTAATGACATGTGTCATTACATTTTCTCATTCTATGAGAAAAAAATCCCTGATTATGGTCATCAATTATCATGGGCCAGCATAAGAAATTCTTCTGTGAACAGCTACCTCCTATTTAGAATGCCAATACTGAGCTTTATAACTCATTAGAGAAAATGAATTTACTCTATTGATCAGCTGGTAATGACTGACGGTATTCTTCTGGTTCTTTAGTTTGCCTTCTGACCAAGAGCTTGCGCCTATTCCAACCCATGAACCAATTTTCAGCCCCACCTTGTTCTTACATCACAGTACAGGAAACACATTTCTTGCCCTGTGTATGAATTCCACTAATTTGGTAATGCCAATTATTTTTACAGTAGGTTTTCAGATTGCCCAGGTTTCATTGCAGCATTCATGGGATACCAAATCCCCTCCATCCCCCCAAATCACATGCCTAAAGTGACCGGGGTAACAGTCGAGCATGCATCCTTCTTGTTGGGTCCTGCCTGGTTCTAAGTTCTTGAACTCAGATTCAGTCCCTGGAGAATTCCCCTTCCCCACCTTCTTGCTCCCTGCCTCTCTTTCCATCTCAGGGAGGGGGTCTCTTTCCTCCATTGCTTTTTTTAAAAAATTGTTTTTCCCTCTTCAGTTTTCCTTTACCATTCTTCTTCTTAAGTGCACTTCAGGACTTGCAGCAGAGGCAGATCCAATGAAAGGATGGAGAGAGGAATTTCCAGATGAATGGCACCAAATGCTGCCAAAGAATGCTGCCATTTTTCTCCTTAATCAGGTTTTCCCCAGTTTAAAAAAAAAGGGGGGGGGAGAGATAAAAAACAAAACAGGAAAATTGGAATAGATACAATTGGAAGATGACATTGTGTAAGGTCCCTCTCTTGAATCACCCAGAAAAAAAACCTCATCTGGAAACACACGAGAAAGATAGGAAGTTTCCAAATAAAAGATTATAATAGTTTCACAGTTAGATGTCTCAGATTAAATTCCATGTGCTAAGTCAGTGGTTCCCAACCTTTTCTATACCCTGCACCCCTAGAACACTTCTGATATATTCTTGCACCCCTTACAAAAGTTCAAAACAACAGCAACAAAGTATGCATATATGCTATAATTTTGAAAAGCCAAGTTTACACATCCCCTGGAATATTGTCTCCTCCTCCCCCCCCCGCCCCCGGTTGGGAACCCTTGTTCTAAGTCATATCTCTTAATAGATTATTTAAGCATATTGCATCCAGGGCTATTATCAGAAACACCAATGAACAAAGATATTAGGAAGTATTTCACATTTGTACGTTTCTGTTAATGCAAATAAGCGATTTATGGCAATAATCAGGAAATGATAAAAAGATAAGAGAGATAGTTCTATACTATTTTGAAATTTTGAAATAAGAAAGAAATGGAAAATATGTTACAACAGAACAATAATGAGTGTTACTTTGGGGAAATGGTTATACGTATGGCAATGAAGAAAAATACCAAATATCATCTCATTAATATTTTATAAAAGGTTTATAATACAAGTTCTGATCAATGTCAGTTATAGCAGGAGCTGGAAGTGAAACACATTCTTGTTTATTTAGGCAATGTCCAGTTATTCGAATTGAGGAAAGAAAAGTGTTAGATAAGATCAAGGAAATAGCAGGTATAAGAAGGATTTCCCTTAGACAATGAAGGTTGTCACACATGTTTATTTTGGCTTTGGCTGGAATTGCTCTAAGTATGTCTTGCAAATCAACAACGATAGCATCCTTGACAGACTGGAACAGCAACCCTGTTACAAAAATCTAACATATGAATTTCTAAGATTATGAACACCTTTATTACAATGTTAGGAATTCTACACAGTTACAGTATATTAAAATCTATTTTCTTTTTCAGTCACCACAAAACCGATCTGAAAAGCCTGGGAAGATACTTTAGGACAAACTGAATTCACAGTTTGGAAAATTGTGTTATTGAATACTCCATGTAAAAAATGATTATTTTGGGTAGCAGATATAAAGGAATCCCTGGGGCACTTAGGCAATGCCCTTGTGCCTCTGATGAATTTGAAGGCCTACAACATGTTTTCCTTTCTATGCAGAGCTATGCTGTCAGCGAATTTGCTCTCTAATGACAAGACTACTTGGTTACCATAATACCTAAATATTTCCTGACAGTATCCTAAAACCAACTTTTTAATTACTGAGCTTTTTGCCATAGACCTACTGCTATGTTGCATCCAGATTTATCCATAAAGGAATCCCCTTTTAAGCAGTTATAATGCTGTCATATTTTTGGATTCTGCTTGAGTTATGCTTTAACTAGAGAAAATGGTTCATGGAAGAATAGCTACTCCTAAACCACAGTTCTTACCCACATGCTCACTGTCACCTACCTTCCCATCCCTATTGGTTGCTATTGACCTAAACAATTTAATCACAGATTTTAGTTACTGTGCTTAATGGCCATCACACTAATCCATCCTTTAAATGTGATAGACCTTATTTCCTTTGCTTGAACTTGCCTAATACATTCTTGACAGTCCCAAGGCACATAGAAGGCTGGCAGGAAAAGACCTAACTCTTTCCTGAGATTTTTTTTCTTCCCCTCACAGAAACACACATATTTGTGAGCCTTCTTTTGTGACCTCAAGAAACTATCACACAGAAAGTGTCAAAATCTTGTTTCCGGTTTGCTTGAAGTGCAAATTAAGTTCCACTGCATAAGGTTTGTTTCTGATCCAGATCGCACGTGTGTCTGCAGATACGCACGCATGTCCCTGGCCATTTCTTCCCTCCTCTTTTGTATACCCACTGAATGAGAAAAAGAGAATGGAAACTGAATGTGAAATCCTAGCATTGCTCCTTTTTTAGCATTATTATTCTTATATATTTATCTTTATATTATCTTTATATTACACCATTATCTTTTACAGCTCCAGACTGCATATATAATGCTCCTGCCTCCTTCTTTTACCACAACGTAAGTCCTGCAGGATGGGTTGGGCTGAAAGACTGTGACTTGCCCACAACCATCCAGCTGGCTTTCATTCCTAAGAGAGGATTAAAACTTGTACAATAGTCTCCCAGTTTTTAGTTCAGCACCTTAACCACTATGCTAAACTTATTTATAATTTAGTTACTGTATTTATTAAACTGGGCTCATTGGCTGGGATTCACAATTCTGCAGAACTGAGGAATCACAGTCTACAAAATTGTGCTGCTGTTGTTCCATGAATCTTCTCCATAGCTGTCTAGGCAGATGGAATTAGACATTTTTTATCAGCATTATCAGCCCAATCTTATATCTCTAGAGCCATCATATAGATATGCAGGGATGAAGGTACCTGTACAGGTAGAGGTAAAAGTGAATTGCTTTTTGAATCTTTTGGTCCTCGTACACCAAAATGCCTTTTCTCTGGTTATAGTTAACATAAAGCATGCCAGTTTTGAAAAAAATACTTATAAAAATGAAGTTGGAACATTTTACCTTACTTCTAATTCCTAATTAAAATGAAGTACATTTGAGGTGTGTTTTTTCCTCCCTCCATCATGGTCCTTCTTTCTCAATTAAAATGCTTCCTTTTGTAAAAAAAAAAAGTATCTCATTTTAAACATTAATAAAAGGTGAATAATTTGTTTTTCTGTGAAATGAAATGTGGCTTATCATTGCAACAAGAATGCAATCACCTGTGTGTTAATTGAGATTTATTTCCATGGAATACAAGATTGTTGTTGGGGAAGCAAGAAGGAGGAAGGAGTATTATGTACGTTTGCCGCCTTGAGTTGTTTATAAAAAAAATAAAGACAGGATAAAAATAATTACATTAATAATTAATAATTAATAAGCTATTCCCTCTCAGAGGCAGATGAGCAGCACTCTTCCAGAGTCTGCCAAGACTGACAGACTCAGTCTATTGTTATTTTTTTTACAGAAAAACAATGATCACTAACATTACAAATCCATAATAAAGTTACTTGTCATTCTTCCTTCTACTTCCTTCAACCTAGCATTTGTCTTGTTGGAATGACCCTGACTGGAAACTTTATCAACCAAAGCCATTTATATAAATTAAGTATTTGTCACATGATGTGACTTATGTTTTACTTTTAGTTACATTAACCATAAGAAGGCAGGCAGCATATCACCAGTTTCATTCTTGGGGTAACAATATATTTAGGGTAACCATACTTCCTTGGAAAAAATAAAGGACAAAGCTGAAAAGGGAGCAAATCTGAAAAAGGTGCATATGAATAAAAAAACCCCTCAATTGTTTATGTTTATAATTTTGTCTTACAAAGCAAAATTCAAGAACAAAATAAAAAAAATCTTTACAAAAATGCATATTCTAATAAAAATATTTAAAATCAAGCACTGCATATTAATATATTTTAAAAGGACAATTCAACCACCATACTTTTCATATGAATGTGAAAGATTGTGCATTAAATGGTACCATTTCTATGGTAAAAGTTAAATGACTAAAAGAAAAAATGAAAAATTTAAAGAATAAATAAATCTAAAGGACAGCTTTCTGAAAAAAGGAGTGTTGTTTATAATAAAGGAGTAGTCACTGTGGAGCAGTGTTTCTCAACCTTGGCAACATGAAAATGTATGGACTTCAATTCCCAGAACTCTCTAGCCAGTAGTTGCCTGGAAAATTCTGGAAGTTGAAGTCTACACATAGTACAACATCTGTATTTCTATGGGCTGAGAGTTTAATAGGTGAACTGCATGTAACATTCTGACAGATTCTATATATTTCTTCCTGCAGCCAATGAACACCAGGATCTGGATAGCTCATAAAACTAATGTGCTGTATATAATACAGAACTCATCTAAAGTGCGAAGTTCTGTGTGTTCAATTCCTGATAGAGGGTTTCAACCCTATTGAATAACATTTGGCCTCCTCCTTTAAGAAGTCCCAATAAATCTGCTTCTAAAAGGGATGTTGCTGGAAGAAATGTGTTTAATTTTAACAGTACTGTTGTCAGGGATATTGACAATCCAGAAACTATCAGTGTATTGACTTCTTCCAGTTAACATCTATAATCCCCTTTTATTGTGAAGCAAGCCTGTCAATGGAGTTGAAATGCCTAAAAAAAGATC
This sequence comes from Vipera ursinii, assembly GCF_947247035.1. Classification (NCBI taxonomy): domain Eukaryota; kingdom Metazoa; phylum Chordata; class Lepidosauria; order Squamata; family Viperidae; genus Vipera; species Vipera ursinii. The sequence goes on from NC_139512.1 coordinate 191,156,384, forward strand.
AAAAGCAGAGCAATTAATTTTATATCTTCTGCTACTTTATGGCTTCTATGCTACTTTTAAAGTAAGAACAATATGAAACATGATAATTGTCTTTACTCCATTTATACATTCTAGAGGCAATGCCAGCGGTTAAGATCCCTAATCACTTCAGATAAACTGAAAGATTTTGATCTGCTGCTGGGAAAGGCAGATTCTTGCTGGTGCGAAAGGCATCAGGAAACTCACTGTTCTTGCTTTAGGGACAGTGGCATTCAGTTTCTTCCATTGTTTAGATTTGTTGTCTAAGCAGCAACGCCCCATTCAGTTTCACGAACGGGCTATATTTGATGTAACTTCCTTTCAATCTGCAGCAAAACAAGAAGTATTGGAGAGAACAGAAGGAATATACAACCACCCCAACTTTGTTTAGAAGAACTGTCCAGGACAAGCTGGCAGGTAAGAAGTGGAGAATTTGTATATGTACTTAATTTAATTTGTAAAGAAATGAAATTTAAAATAGAGAGTGTGTTCTTCTTGTTCCTTTGCTCAGGTTAATAAAGACAAGAATGTGACGAGCAGAAAATACAAATGGATTAGGGATTTGTAGGAGGTATACACATTAAAGAGCCTTCGCTCAGGAAATCAAGTTGGTAGGTAGCTAAGTGGCTGACATTTGAGGACAAATCAATAGATCATATCTCTTCAAAGACATCCAAAAATCAAAGTTATATTAGAAATCAGCCACCTGATACAGATACTTTTAAAAAAAGAGCTGGATTAGGAACAAAGCAATATTTTTGAGCCTTTCTTTGAATCTGAAATTTGATTGCAACTGTTGATTTTTTTAAAAAAAGGACTTTGTTATTCTGTGTGTATGCATGTGTTTTAAAAGTCCAAAATATTTGTGAGTTTTACTGTATTTGATACTGCCTTTGAAATCATTGCTTTGATTGCTTTGATCTCTAAAAATATTCTTATCTGTAGTTCTTGTAGAATGTTGCAACCTAATTTACTAATAGGTAAAAGTGGAATTTCCGCCAATTAATAGTGCCGTTTTATAGAATGTTACTCAGCTATAAGCTTCTTTGGTTTTAATGGGCCTTACAATGATTAACTATGCAGCTGGAGTAATGCATACAACTGTAGAATAAATAACTAAAATTTACTTATTCTGCATTACATTTATACTTACAACAAAGACCATTGTGACTAACAAAAAGTTCCTCCTAAGCAGCAAAATATATCTGAGGATGTAGATATTTTTATAGAAATCCAGATGCTTTGCACAGAGTACATTGATTGACAGACAGACAGATAAACAGACAGCATATTTCTTGTCTCTGTGAGTCAAGAAGAGACTTTGTTGATGCTGAATGACCATCAATTCTAACCATATTTTGATGGCCACATGTTTCCCTCCCTCCACCCATAAAATAATTCAGTTACACAGGCCTGAATTCTAGATTATCTGTGTTTTTATTGCAGAAAAAAATTGAGAACAATGACTGGGAAGGGAAACCCAGATATTACTTTCATAATTCACTGACTATCCATTCAGCTGCATAATTGTTTAACAACTGGGTAAACATATATGACTGTTTAGATTAGAAGATTAACATTAACTGGGAAGTCTGCCAGGTGAAACCAGAGGAATTGTGACTTATCGCAAAAAATTCTATTTCCTTTTGAGAAGCATACCTTTCATTTTATATCTGTAAAGCCTAAAATGAATAGCTTTACAGTTCTCAGTCTGCTTCCTGAGAGTTTGAGGGCAATAGCTTCTTGCTATTCTGGATACTAAACTGAGGTACCTCTCAGTACAAGATGTGATGTGAAAATTCATGTAATTAGGAATAAATATCAGACTCTGAGGTGGTAACTTTTGACAATATCAGAGACGGAACAGTGTTAAGTGTATCCCTAAATTAGTTTTGTCCTTCCAAAATGGCACATCAGATGCCTATGTGAAGGCCTCAAAACCAATGGCACTCTCCTATTCCTGAACTAATGGAAACTGGAAACTTAATATATTTAGTATTGGTATTCATAGCTGAAACATGCATGAATTTGCATTTGAAAGCTACTTAGTAAAGTCCCAGATTCCGTAAACACCTATGAATGAACAAGTATGTGACCTTACTTTTTTCCTGCCTTCACCTCACTCATCTGAGGAGCAAGGAACCTTGGCAGCCTATTGGGCATCATGCTGCATCATGTTGCAACTAGTTTGTCAGCTGCATACCTTTCCTGAACAGGGTGGCCTGGCCATGGTAGTTGTGCTCTGTCAATGTGTTGCATTTATTTCTGCAGGGACTTTATCTTGATCTGTTCCTGAAAATGATATAGAGACTGAAATTGATAATTGAAGGATCCTTTAGATGGTTTTGGACTTTCATACTTAAGTAACACTTTTTCTGCCCCAATATTAAGATCTATGATGTGGGCAGGAAACTCACTTGAAGGCCTCATGACTGGGCAAAATGCATTACCTGGAAAGGGGGACAAAGCTTTGTCTTTTGTAATACGATGGTTTGAGAAAGCCCGTCCTCCCAGCACTAGACTGGCCCCACACAATTGTTCAGCAGTCCCAGCTGAATACTTGGTTTTCTATTTGAGCATTTGTTGAATGTCTCTTGGGAAAATCTTTGCATTTCTATTGTACTGTTTTACTCCTGAATGGTTTTCCACCCAATTCTTATTCTGTTTGTAAGTACACAAATCTCACCTCATTCCCCCAAACCTCCCATGCTTTCATCACTACGGTTCTCCTTTTTTGTAATGATAATGATAATGATAATGATAATAATAATAATAATAATAATAATAATAATAATAATAATAATAATAATAATGATGATGCAAAGGACTTTGGAGATCATCTAGTCCAACCCCCTGCTCAGGCAGGAAACCCTATACCATTTCAGACAAATGGCCGTCCAAGCTGCTGCAAGAAGGTTGCACAGACTGACTACAAGCAGCAGCATGACAAAGTAGCAACAATGGTGCATTTGAAGATCTACAAGAAATATCATTTGCCTGTAAGCAACAACAATAGACAAAGTTATAGAAAACGATAAAGTTAAACTGCTCTGAGACTTCAAAATTCAAGCACACAAGCACCTGCACCAGACTTAACAATTGTCGATAAGAAAGACAAAAAAGTCTGGATAGTAGACGTGGCAGTGCCTGGAGACAGCAGAATAGTTGAGAAAGAACTGGAGAAGAGAACAAAATACAGAGACCTACAAATAGAAATAGAAAGACTGTAGCAAAGGCAAGCAAGTGTAGCACCAATAGTAATAGGTGCAATCCCAAAACAACTGGAGTACCACTTGAACACCATTGGTATTGAGAAATTCGCCATTAGTCAATTGCAAAAGGCAGCCTTACTAGGAACTGCTTCCATCCTGCAACGATATATGTAATACCATCAAACATCCACATCTGCCTATCCCAGGTCCTTGGTAAGGACTCAATAGGTAGACAAAAATGCCGAATCCACTTTGAACATCTGGCTGATTGTGCGATAATCAATAATAATAATAAAGTTGGAATGGACTTTGGAGGTCATCTAGTCCAATCCCTTGCTCAGGCAGGAAACCCTACACCATTTCAGACAAATGGCTGTCCAATCTCTTCCTAAAAACTTCCAGTGTTGGAGCATTCACAGCTTCTGGAGGCAGGTTGTTCCACTGATTAATTGTTCTAACAGTCAGGAAGTTACTCCTTAGTTCTACGTTGCTTCTTTCTTTGGTTAGTTTCCATCCGTTGCTTCTTGTCCTGCCTTCAGGTGCTTTGGAGAATAGCTTGACTCCCTCTTCTTTGTGGCAACCCCTGAGATATTGAACACTGCTATCATGTCCCTCCTCGTCTTTTTCTTCATTAAACTAGACATACCCAATTCCAGCAACTGTTCCTTATATATTTTAGCCTCCGGTCCCCTAATCATCTTCGTTGCTCTTCTCTGCACTCTTTCTAGAGTCTCAGCATCTTTTTTACATCGTGGTGACCAAAACTGGATGCAGTATTCCAATTGTGGGCTTATGAAGGCATTGTAAAGTGGTATTCATACTTTATGTGATCTTGATTCTATCCCTCTGTTAATGCAGCCTACCACTGTGATGGCTTTTTTGGCAGCTGCAGCACACTGCTGGCTCATATTTAAGTGATTGTTCACTAGGACTCTGAGATCCCTCTCACAGTTACTACTATTGAGCAAGGTACCACCTATACCAGACATGTCAAACACAAGGCCCGGGAGCCGGAGCCGGCCCGCAAAGTGGTTTCATGTGGCCCGCGAAGCCATCCTGGAAACAGTGAGGGAACGGCCCCCACTGCCTTGGCACTGGCCCAGAGACCCTCCTTCTGCCAGAGACCCTCAGATCTGTCCCACTCCTGCCCAGGCCCCCATAGGCACCCTTGATGCGAACGATGTAGAGCTGGCCACACCCACCCAGTAGGCCATACGCACTCTAGCCACACCCACCCAGTAAGCCACGCCCACCCTGGCCATACCCACCCGGCCCCCTGAGGGCAACCATAATGCTGATGCGGCCCTCAGTGAAATTGAGTTTGACACCCCTGACCTATACTATACCTGTGCATTTGGTCTTTCCTGCCTAAATGTAGAACCTTACTTTTTTCAGTTTCATAATGTTGTTTCCAACAGGACAGGACATAGACAAAGATCAGTTTGCATCTAACTTATCTAAGATCCCAGCATGTGAGATGATGCAAGAGAGTGAGGGTCTATGGCAGGTGTCTCCAATTTTTCTGGGTTGGCAGCCCTGGGTGGGGGGTGGGGTCAAGCACCTTTACACACATGTGCCAGTGCACAGGGCCACAAGTGCACGAGCTGCGATTGCACGTGTGACACTGCAATGTTAGCATGAGTGGGGGGAGTGTGAGCTCACACCAATACTAGTGCCCGCATGACTCTTCTGGCATCATTAGCACTGGCATAAACCCACGATGCTAGTGCAAGTGGGGAGTGCACTCATGGCAGTGCTAATGCCTACACAGTGCTCATGGCATTGCTGGCACGAGTGGGCGAGTGCAAGTGAGCACACACATGTGCATTAGCCAGTCACTCATGCGGCCTAGTGGCCCATGGCTCGGTAGTGGGCTGCAGTCCACAGGTTGGGGACCCCTGGTCTATGTGGTGATGCTCTGTTTTCTATAAAAGTCAAACATTTGCATTATCATCTCCTCTGTGCATGGGTCCCATCTGTTCCTGCATAGACAAAGGAAGTCTAATCAAGATGAAGTAGAAAGCCACTAGTTCCTGACTTGCTCTATGGGGATTTCCCACCCTGCTTTTTTCCTTACTGTGATTGAAAAAAAGGTAAGATAATTGAACAGGTTGAATATTACTCCCTGACAGAACACATTTTATATCAAAGTATTTCCTAGCCCCAAATAAGTCCAAATAGGTCTTCTGTATCTTGTGTCTTGTCATTTCATTGCTTGATCTTCATCTTTCTTTATCTGACTACCTCTGCATTTGTAGCAGATACCATTGAACAGAAAACTATATCTGTCATCCACTTTCTCACAATTACATCTTCTCATATCACTATGTTTACTTATGTTAAGTCATCACTATTTTGTAAATGAACTAAACACCAGTATTTTTTATTTATACAAATATTTTACTAATTTTCTAGTTTTACAATCATAAGTACTTAATAAACAATGTGTTGTCTGGGTCCATTAGTAATTCAGTGGTACATATTAACTTCTTCAATCTAAGCCCAATATTACACCATCCAATGCTTCCTCTCTTCTTCCAATAGTACACATTTTCCACACTAGGCAAATACAATTCTTATTGTTGTTAATACATATACAATTGAATATCAACATCTTTGTTACATTTTCCTGATAACATCAATAATGTCAGTGTAAAATATCTTTTCTATCCAAAATATATCCTAATTGCATTTGCACTTAATATCCATTTGTTATCCTGTTTTTCCCGCTTTTAAAAAAAAAAAATTCCCATCAGTGTTCAAAATGTCTCTATCACTTATAATTTCTCATAATAAGTTATATTTGGGTAACCGAAAGCTTCCCTTATTCAAACCTTCTTAGCATTTTATATTTCTCTTCTCATACCAAAATATAGTATTCTAGTTACAAATCCTATCTTTCTAGTTATAATAATACCTCTATTTCTAACAATTATCTATTCTCAGCCATGTTCAAACATCTGATTAATGGGTCAAAACCTGTATTTTCTTCAGTCTTACTCTAGCTTCTTCCTTTGCAAACTAACTTGCCAAATTAGTGCATTTGAATCGTCAAGTAATTCTTCCTCTATTTTTGTGTACATTGTTTGGAATAAGAAAGACAATTTGATAAAAGTATTTTTGGAAGGATGCTCAGCCCATTGATATTCATTAAAAAGCCTCCCTCCTTCTCCAGTTTCCCACAATTCTCCTAACAGCTCTATCTTCCATTCAGTCAGCTCTTCTTTCTTATCCTCAAGTGTATTCTGAGATCTTGACAGGTAAGATATTTTTTCCATTTCCAATATTATTGCTACATCTTCTAATTCTTTGTTTGTCTCAATCTGTCAGTTCCTTTCTTTATGTCCTCCATCTCTGGATCTGCTTCCTCTAATTTTCCTTCTATTTCCTGGGTTGCTAGTTCCTTCTTTGTAGTCATTTTCTGAGTTTGTAGATTTAGATTTAAAAATTGTTCTTTTATACCTGTTCAGTATTTCTGTAGCATCCTTGAGATTATTGTTGTAAGCCACCCAGAGTTATGATCTAAGATGGGCAGCCATACAAATCTATAAACAAGCAAGCAAGCAAGCAAACAAAATCCCCCTGGAGTATGCTACTATCATTTTTCCCCTTGAAGATGGAAATGAAAAGAGGAGCAGACATCAACTGCATTTTATTTTAAAGCTCTGGATGGCTTTTTCTAGGAGTCTATCTTAACAAGCATGAGAATAAGATGGAATGCTTAGGCATCCAGCATGGCCACAAGGCAACTTTCTGTTTCAAATCCTTAAGCACCACATCCTTCCAGGAAGAAGGCAAACCATGGAAAACATCCTTCTAAGGCTTATCCAAACAAAACTGCTTATTAGTCCTCCATGACTTGTAAGCCATAGTATAGTTGTCAAGCCATGGGGTGACTTATCTGATCTCTGAGCCACTGTCTGAAGAGAAGAAATTTGTACCAATTTAAAAGATTAAAGAAACAATTAAAGAACAGATTAAAAGAGAAAATTATAATTCATAGGATAACTGACACTGTCAGCTCTATATTTAAAAAAAATACGTAGAAGAGAAAGTATCAGAACCATTATTGAGGATGAAAGAAATTAAAACAACAAAAGCAATATCAAATATATGACAGGAGATATACAAAAAGGGAATGACCTGAAGAAATCTCAAACATATAAACCAATTTCTTTTTTTAATATTGATTACAACATGTGCACTATTGTATTAGCTGAATATATGAGGAAGTACATTACCAAAATTATACACAGGGATCAGATAGTTTACAGAAAGGAAAACAGCACCTTTTTCATAAATGCACTAGAATTTATCAACATTGAGAGAAAGAACTCTACAGTATGATTTCTGTAGAGAAAGCTTTTGACAATTTGGAATGGTCCTTTTTTTTAATTGGAGGGCTTAAACAAAATATATACCAGAAAAGAGTTCAAAACTTGGAGGGACAGTGCATACCAACAATAAACCTCAAAGATTATAGTGAACATAACCCTCTCTGAAAACTTTTCAATTAGCAGAGTCACAAAGCAAAATCCCCTTTAGGATTTGTAATTTTTCTGGAAGTCTTGGTGACCAAGATCTGAAAAGATAAATATGCAATTTGGATCAAAATTCAAGGAGAGGAATAAAGGATGAAATGTTGTACAGATGATGTGGTATCAACAATTGTAAAACCGCAAAGCTCTATACAATAAAACTACTCAAAGATTTTGTTTGCTTTTCCAGATGCAAAATCAATGGGGGAAAAAGCCCACAACAAAATAATAAAGCATCTAACTTCCAAAGGAAAAAAATGTGAAAAAAGAGACCAGTTGTGGGAGAACAAAAAAAATGGTGAAATATGTAGAACTTTACATAACAGGATGCAGTAAAGATGTATTTCAAAACAATAACAACAAATTGTGGAAGGAAATAAAGCAAGATCTTGAAAGGTAGAAAAGCTTAGAACTTTACTGGCTAGGGCTTTATAATAAAAATGAATGTATTACCTAATATAAACTTTTCAATTCAAATATCACCAGTTCAAGTTCCAGATAAAAAATGGTAAGATTAGCAAAGACCAATTAATATATTTGCATTGAGTAGAGGGGAAAAGAACCAGGAGTAAATTTCAAAATTTTGCAAGACTTAAAAGAGAGATGCTATAGCTTTTCCCAATCTCAGATTATATAATACAGCAAGCTGTTTGTCATCAATAATAGAATGGATAAATTTTCCTAAAAGCAGAATGTCAATTACAGAAGGAGCAAGTTTTGCCAATGTATGTTATGTATAAGAAAGTCTCGTAAAATGTGGAATTCCTTAAAAGTTAGGATACACACACATTTCACCCTTAGCATCACTACCAAATCCTTTTTATTTCAAAGATAATTACAATAAGAAAGATCTGGTAACATATTAATATGACACATCTTCTAATTTATCTTATATTACTCTACAAACTTTCTATCCGATATTTGTGTTTATAATTTCTACATATCTTTCTTTTTTGTCTTTTTTAATGAATACTATTTTTTAAAAAAGAAATGAGAATAGTTAAATAATGAAATTCAGTCTTAGGCAGAAATGTACAGGTAGCCCTTGACTTACAACCATTCATTTACAGTAGTAATATTCCAAGTTATAACAGCACTGAAAAAAGTGCCATGATTGTAAGATTTTCACACTTACAACCACTGCAGTATTCCCATGGTCATGTGATCAAAATTCAGACACTTGGCAACTGACATGTATTTATGATGTTGCAGTGTCCTGAGATCATGTGTTCACTTTTGACAAGCAAAGTCATTGGGGAAGCCAGATTCGCTTAATAATCATGTTACTAACTTCAGAACTGCAATGATTTACTTAATGAGCGTGGCACGAAAAGTTGTGAAATGGGGAAAACTCACTTAACATCTGTTGCTTAAATCGAGGACTACCTGTAATTTGAGTAAGTCTCTCTCTCCCTCCTTCAGTAATATGATAGTAGAAGTAGTATTAGCATTCATAATTCTGGCATACTAGTCTGGTCCACCTTGAAGACCTGATATCAATCATACAAATTTGAAGCTGCTTTCCCCTTCAGCCTCCAAGCATCAAGGCAGGACCTCCACAGCTTCACTTAGTAGGCCAGGGGTGGAGATATAAAACTAGGTATCATCAGCATACTCGCACATTATCTCACCCCGCAGCTTTATCTGGATGTTAAAATGGAGAGGGGGAAAAATAACAAAATGTATGGCACTCTACAAAGTAAAGGCCCAGTGTAGACCTCTCCCAGCCAATCAACAGTGCCTGGAAGTGTCCCAGCTGAAGAGAGAGAAGCAACACAATAAAGTGTCTACCCACATCCTATCCCTGAAGCTGTTCTGTTTCAGGTCTCAAACTCACATAATTGCTAGGTGAAGAAAGCAATTTACTAAAGTCTGAGCAGATAACAACAGACAAAGAAGAAACTGTAATCAACAAAGTCTACTGGAAAGAAAGCTTGTCTGAGTGATTTTGCTTTCAAAAGAAGCACATTGAAAAGTAGTCAAATCCAGTCCAAAGTTCAGAGAGCCAAGTCAGATGTGTCTGCCAGGCCAAGGTCAGAGATTCACAAGAATAACAAACCAGAGCAGGAAAGACAGTTGTTTCCAATGGAGAAATGTTTTAGTGTTGTGTCTGAAATCAGGCTGCAGCCAGCTGTCTTTAATTAAGAGAATTACTCCCTTGCTTGTCAAGGAGCCTCATTGAGCTTCTTTGCTCTGCTGTCTGCTCTATTTGCCAATTTTGAAAGTTTGGAGGCCATATATCATCAACTGACTCCTCCAGCACTTCTGATGGTGCCCAAGTAAGATCAGCTTCAGGTGATTCCTGGCTTTATGGTCTCCTGAGGATAACATTCCACTGGTTCAGCTGGAATAGTTTCTTCAGAATTTGAGTCCTGGGCCATGACAAGAACTGATCCAGAAGAATACCATGGTTGGTGGCATTGAAAGCCACTGGGGTATCAGTGATGTACACACTACTTTCAATTCTGCTCTACCATCCAAAAATTTGACAAGGCTGTTCTTTCACATACTTAGGCCTGGATCCAGACAGAAGAGTCCAGAAAATTTCTTCATCCAGAATCCTCTGAAGTTGCTGTGCAACCAACTTCTCAACAACCTTTTCTAAACAGGAAGGGAAGGAGGACAAAATTGTCCAAAACTGTCTAGCATTGGTATCTTAATGTCTGAACCACTTCCTGTTTAAAAGGAGGAGGAATAAGCCCCCTCACTCATGGAACAATTCACCCTTGCCCACCCTCAACCACGTGTCACATCCCAAGTGGCCTCATCAAGGCAGGTTGGGCATGGATCTAATATATAACTCCCAGGCATGAGGACCCCCATCTGCTTCCTCAGCTCCAAAAGGACCCAATTTCTCCTGGATAACTAAGCAAAACTGTTCCCCAGCTAGCTCCACAGAACCTACTCCAAGACGGGAATCTAACTGGGAGGAGATCTGAGTAATTTTATCCAATAGATACCCAGCATATTCCTAGCCATGAAAGCCACTAACTGACCTTTGCTACCATGTTCTCTTCAAATAATTATTTAATGGAGAAAAAAAGAGGATCAAAATATTGTTCATTGAGCCCCCCTGATAAAAGCAGGCAACAGTAAACAATAATATATAGTAAATACAAGGCATTTCAAAAGGACAGAGAACAGTTCCCCACCTTGTAGAAAACAGGGACTGGTGCTGATTCTTAGGAATTTATATAGAGACTTGAGCCAGTAGTTTATTAATTAACCTTCCCAGCTGGGTTGTTTGGAGGATAAAAGTATATGCTGGACAATTGTGTGTACTGTATTATTTAGTTGCCCTAAACTTGAAAGGTTTGGGTAAAACAAGTCAATAAAAAGTGATTATGTTCATGTTTTTACCTAAGCCAGGTTTCGCTTTATTCGGTTTTGCCTTATTGTGTTGCATGCAAGATATGAATAGTTGAAATATAGATGTTCTTGCATTTTAATAATCATAGACAATGTTGCAATATTTTTTCTTTTTTTTCTTTAATTTTGTTTTTTTCCTTTTCCTTTTCCTTTTTTCTTTTTATTAAAAAGTTTTGTAAAAATTACAATATAATCCCCCAAACCAACCCACCCAAACCCCCCCTCCCTCCCCCACTTCCCAAAGCTGAACACAGGGTTACAAATATAGTAATCATAATCTAACTAACATTAACCAACTACATAAATAACCAAGTTCATAATGCGCTTTAACTCCCCTTTAACGTAAATACAAACAAAATAAAAGTGAACATAATAATAATAAAACATAAACAAATTAATATCCAAGTTAAACAACACTAATACTAAAAATAATAATAATACCATATAATTAAAACTAATAAAAATTCTGCTATAATAAACTATTAATAATAATAACAATCTAAAATTTACCCATAAGCTAAATGGAACTTTTTGGTCCCATATTTATTCTGAATATAATCTATCCATCTTCTCCAGACCAAAATGTATCTTTCTTGTGAATGATCCTTCAGATAAGCAGAAATCTTAGCCATTTCTGCTAAATTTGACACTTTAAACGTCCATTCTTCTATATTAGGCAAACTATCCTTCTTCCAATATTGCCCTACCAATAACCTTGCAGCTGTTATCAAATTCAACATCAAGTTAATTTCTTTAGTATCACAATCTGTAATAACACCCAATAAAAATAATTGTGGGGTAAAATTTATCTTTCTCTTAAAAATCTTTTGAATGTTCCACCAAATTTTAATCCAAAAAGCTTTTATATTTCTACAAGTCCACCAGATATGAAAATAAGTGGCATCCAAACTGCCACATCTCCAACATTTGGGCTGTAAATTAGGATACATACAAGACAACTTTTTAGGATCCAAATGCCATCTATAAAACATTTTATAAAAAATTAAAAATATGGAACGCTTCACAAATTTGCATGTCATCCTTGCGCAGGGACCGTGCTAATCTTCTCTGTATCGTTCCAATTTTAGTATATGTGCTGCCGAAGCGAGCACGACAATGTTGCACTATTGAATAAATCTGAAATATGCATGTAGATGGTGCTATGAAAGGCAACTGAGAATTCTTTTTCTGTGACTAAAACATTTGTCAGGTACAAGCTTTCAAGAGCTACAGCTCAGCTCATCACATTCATGGAGTGGCTTAAGTGATATAGGATTTAAATATATTGGGATGGAGCAGAGAGGGAAGAGAGAATAGTTATGCAGATGAAGGTTTCATGGAGGACAGACCTCATGTGTACCTTATCAATTAACAAATATAATGTGCTACAAATCTTATGTGTGTAATTTGTTGGGGCCCATAATGGTGCTGTACAATAGTTGTAGAGGCAGAATAGACATTTGGGTTTTTGGCAGGATCTAGTTCCCATGTTGCCATAGTTGTCCTGTTGTTTCTTGTTGCATGTGACAATCTGCTTCAAACTGGGATATGGACTGTATGCAAATATGAACCTGTCAGCCAGTGCCTGAGAAAATGCAAGAGAGCTTAAAATATATTAATAATGCATTTAAATGACTTGACCTATAGATGATAAGCAATGATGTTCTATTGTTCTGTGTTGGCAGTCTGTCTTCTAATAAGTCATTCCTGAGACTCAGTCTGTCTTTACTGATACTCAGGAAGAGTAGTCCTGGTCTGCTTTTAAAACTGGATTTAATTAAATACTATATTTCATGTCTAAAAACTCTTGTGTGTTTCTGGATACCTAGTTTATCTTGATTACTGACCAGCAAAGCAAACCTGATCTGTGTACCTGGCAGTTAGCATGAGTTTATTAAAAGATACTGTATTTGGGCACAAGATTATTAAACTAGCAAAAGGAACTAAATGTTTAAGCAGAAAAAGCTTTTTTAAAAAGGCACTCAGATACCAGTGGGAACATTAGCTGGCATCATGGTATATTTGAGGGATTGGTTTCTGATCTGGTCCGTTTCCAGGCTACTTTCAGTGAGGAATTCAAAAAAGTGCCAGATTGGATACAGGAGGCAGAAGAGGATTTAATATTTAGCTACGTTGAAAGGAACACCAGAGGACAAAAGGTGCTGCTGGTGTTCTGTGGGATCAGAGGGAATTTACTTGCAGACCAATACTTGCTGCGCATTGTGAACTGAACATCTTGTACAAGTAATTCTCAACTTACAACCACAATGATGCCCAAAATTTCTATTGCTAAGCAACAGTTGTTAAGTGACTTTTCCTCCTTTTTACAACTTTTCTTGCAACAGTCGTTATGTGAATGACTGCAGTTGTTAAGTTAGTAATCTGGCTTCCTCATTGACATTGCTTGTCAGGAGATCATAAAAGGTGATCACGTGATCTCGGGACATTTCAGCCATCATAAATACATGCCGGTTGCCAAGCATCCAAATTTTGACAATGCGACTTACTTTTAAAAAGTAAGTTTAATTTCTCTGGATTGACTTTGAGTAAAGAACAAAGTGTTTCTTTTTTATGAACATAAATAAAACTTGTTTTCCTTTGATGCAGCAACAAAACACAGGAAATAATGTTCTTTTGGAGGATAGCCATGTTCAGCGCTCTCATGAGGGTGCACACCTCTTCTCAGATTTCATGGGACTTCAGCTTGGACACCTTCATCTATTCAGTTGTGAGTACCTACAACATTCATACTTGCTCTCGCTGAGGATCAGATCTTACACATGGCATAGTAACTTGGAATTCTGAGAATTTGTAGTTCTGAATATCTAGAGACTACAATAAAAGACGGTGGTGTGTGTCACCAAGTCTCTGAGGAGCAGTCCTGGATATAGCAGTTCAGCAGCATCTTGGCTTTATATCTTTCTAAACTGTGTGAGGATCACATAGTCAATAGCTTCTCTGGCATGATAGGGAATGCTAGAAGCTCTAATTGCCGGAGGTAGCAAACTCTCAAAACAGTTTGCTGCCTTCAACAACTATAGTTTTGCAGGATCCAATCTGAGTCGGTCACTGACTCATGCAGTAGCCCATCTTCAGGGAACTTCTCTCTAGCCGAGGGAGGGAGGGAGGGAGGGAGGGAGGGAGGGAGAGACAGAGACAGAGAGAGAGGAGTTCCCCAAGGGATGGGGGCTCCAGAACGAGTCCAAAAGCTCAGAAGACAAAACCTCTGTTCCCAGTGACCGACCCAGACCAACATTATCCTGGGACACTTATATTCACCTTCATTCGTGGACTATAGTTTTATGTAAGTGTTGTCTCCAGATAGCTGAGTCATTAGATGGTTGAAATTCCTGATGGTTATGGTTCTTCTTGAAAACCCTACCCCCAATATATAGTTCTTCTCTTATAAATAGGAAAATGCCTGTCTTTCAGATTCACAGCAAGTGGGGCAAACTAGAGGACAACACCACACAACTAGAGTTACACAGGCAAAAACGTCAGGGTAGGTGCATATTTTTTCATGTCTTTTGCTTCATCTTCAGATACATATCAATTTGTACGTCATTTTCTTTGGTAGATGATCTGATTTCTGCCTTGCTTGCCAACCACAACTGGGCCTGACAACTCTGCTGTTAACCAGTGTGATCATAAAGTAAAATGTCACTTGACCATGCCTGACTTAGGACATCAGTTCCAGCTGCAGTTGTGAAGCAAATAAAGTGCAATTGTTAAGCATAATATTATATACTGATAGAGGGAAATATTTGTAGCTCAGGTTTGAAATGAGGGGTCCTTGTTGCTCTCTAAGCTTGTTTGCTTTCTTGTGGACATTTCATGATCCAAACTAGGTAACATCATCAGTACAGAGCAACTACCAAGCTCAGAGAGGACCAAGGACCCCTCACAGTGTTTTTTGACCACAAATTATAACTTCCTACTGGCTGCCCCGTTGACTTTGTTGGTAACCAGCTGTGAAGGTCACAAAAGGCAATCAAGTGACTGATGGACACTGAAATGGTTATAAATGTATGCTAGTTGCCACATGCCTGAATCATGTGACTGTGGGATGCTGTGATGGCTACTATTTTGAGGACCAATCATAAGTCTCTTTTTTCATTGCTGTTTTAATTTTGAATGGTGTCTCAACAAGTGGTCAGTAAGCAAAGACCATCTGTTTTACGTTCTTCACCTCTGGTAAAGAAAGAGACCGAATGTGATTGTCTTCACAACAACTTATGAAAGTGCCATTTCCCTTTCTCACCCTTTAATTTTTTTAATAGGTAGAGATGGGATGTCAAGTTTGATAGACACATCAACATTTGCAATGTTAAAGCACATTACTATGAAAGCTTGCCCATTCACAAAAAGCTGTCAATAGAGGGTGGTCAGTCTCAAGCAAACTGGGCAGAGCATCCCAAAGTCATCAAGGAAGATGTCATTGGGATCATTACTGCTTGGTCTTCACACTGGGGGATGCAGTGATAGGACACAGGGGAGCTCAAATTCACCAGTGTTTGTGGTGGTAAACACGTAACATGTTAAATGGAGGCGCAGGTACTCCTCAAATTACAGCTGCATTTAAGACCAGGACTGCCATCACTAAGTGATGCAATCATAAAGTGCATGACCAGATCCCTTAGCAATAGCAGTCCAGGTAGTTATTGTTGCAACTCAAGATGTGTAAGTCATTAAGTGGAGAATAGAGGGAGTCCCAGGTAAGGAATGTGGGGGTAGGTAGGGATGTCCTGGTAAATGGTGCAGTGTGAGGTCAGGAAGGCTGGGAAAGGAGGGAGCTGATGTGTGTGTGCATATTTGTAATTGTAGGGAAGCTGTTGAAAGAGGACCTGGAGTGCTTGTGATTGCAGGGAGGCCATGGAAAAGGTGCTGGGTGAATGCATGTGTGCAATTGCGGAGGGACCAGGGAAAGAGGGTGCAAGGTGCATGCATGTGTGTGTGTGTGAGTGCTAGCACAATCATGGAAAGACTGAGAAAAGAGGGCACAAGCAGAGTTTGGAGCCAATCTAATATTTTGGGTGGTGGGGGGAGGATGATGTTCTCAAGCATAGGAACCATGATAGAAAAGGCTCTCTTCTTGGGTCTTGGACAAGACCCATGTCAGTCTTGATTGGATGGGTAGACTTAACCATTGAGGGGAGGCCCCTCAAATAACCCACCCCCATGCCATGAATGGCTTTATAGGTCATTACCAGCACCTTGAATTGAACCTGGAAGCATATTGGCAACCGATGCAGCTCCTGGAGCAGACGTAGAACATGCACTGATTGAAAAATGCACATAGCTGCTCACAGAGCTGCTTTCTTTAGTAGATGAAATTCGCAATGTAGTTGACAAGATATGCCCATTGTGAGAGATTTTTCTGACTCCTGGGCCTGAGACTTTCTGTACAGTCATTGAGAAGAAGATAGCAGGGACGTGGTTGAATCACCCTTATTACAAAATTAATTATGACAGAACATTTTTTCCCCTTGTTAGACACGTCACCAGAATACACGATTGCTGTTGAGATAAATTTTGAAGACACCTCACTCCAGGAGGACCTCAGAAAGTTTTTCCAAAACCTTAGTCTCCCAGTTTCAATAAACATCCCTGATTCAAATATACACATTTCACAAATTAATATTACTACCGGTAAGTAATCTTTCACCATTTACCATCAACATTTGCTTTCTCTATGTTTAATTTAATTTGGCAGGGTTTTGGGGGGGTATGTTAAAAAAATAAGTAACTGGCTCAAAGATAAATACTTTAGAAGTATTTTAATTCCAAATTTGTCTGAATATAAGGTAAAGGTTTCCCCGCACATGCGTGCTAGTCGTTTCCAACTCTAGGGGCCGGTGCTCATCTCCGTTTCAAAGCCAAACAGCCAGCACTTGTCCGAGGACATCTCCGTGGTCATGTGGCCGGCATGACTAGACGCCAAAGGCGAACGGAACGCTGTTACCTTCCCACCGTAGTGGTCCCTATTTTTCTACTTGGATTTTTATGTGCTTTCAAACTGCTAGGTTGGCAGAAGCTGGGACGAGTAACAGGCGCTCACTCTGTTACGCAGCACTCGGGATTCAACCTGCCAAACTGCCGACCTTCTGATCGACAAGCTCAGCGTCCTAACCTATCTATCTATCTATCTATCATCTATCTATCTATATATATATATATGCAAAAGAAATATATCTTTGTGGTGTGGGTTAAGACACATCAGGGTTAATCAGGGTTTCTAAATCTGTGGTACAAAAGTAAATCAGCAGTTCTTAATTGTTTAATCTCAGTACTCCTTTACATTCTTAAAAAATATTGAGGATAACAAAAAGCTTTGGATTGTTGGATTTATTTATTCATTTAAAAATAACAATAATGAACCTATTACATGTTAACTAATGTTAACCCTAAAACTGAGTTATTCTGAAAACACACAGATTTATATCCTAAACTTCCTACCTTAAAAAATCCTAAAAGATATGAGAAAACAAAAACGCATATGCTATTACCCATCAGAGTGATGACTTCATCACTTGTCATGTAGCCCCTAAAAACTTAAATAACATTATTGACCCCCTCCCTTTAAAAGATCCCAGAGACCCAGAGTCCACAGATGATACTTTGAGAATCATTGCTTTAAAGAATCATTAAATGTTAGATGACTTTACCTTTGCTGTCATCTCACAATTTTGGCAGTCCATGTCCAGGAGCCAAGGGAAAGACCATATGATTAGGAGTAGAGACTTATCCATTCTTACAAAACAAAACAAAACAAAACAAAACAAAACAAAACAAAACACATTCTATAAACATTTGCTAATGCCTGACAGTTCTTCTAATATGAAAAAATAAAGTCTGCTGAGAACACAACAATCTCTATGGTATAGAGTGGCTCTTTGAGGTTCAACCTAATGGAATTAACTGTTCTCATGTTCCAGGAAGTTGTAAGCACATTTTGTTCATTTAGTTCATTTCTCCTTTAATGTCCTGATCAGAGGTTGTAGGGTGAATTTCTTTTGGACGTCATAAAAAGACTCAGAACAAAAATGTATTTGGGAGAATTAAGATAGGCAGGAAACACTAAAATATTTATTAAAGATTAGCAATGCTTCCTGCAACTGATAAAATTCTGAAAAACAATCTGATTTATCAAAACAGTACAATAATTTATTTAATGTACATTTGTCCTCCCTGTTTCTCAACATATTGTTTCAATCCAGTGGAGAAATGTGGGCATTGGAGATATCATATTTGTGTTGTAAAATCTGAAGTTTTGCAGTTTGCAAACAATTATGCTATTGGTTTACAAATGGTGTAGATTGTTCAGAAAAGATTTACATAACCTTTCCTTGTTCTAAGAATGACATTTACAATGGAATCTCTACTTGGGAGGGGGGACTGTAGGGAGAGTTAAACTCAGCTTAGTCCTAATGGACAGTCAGTTAAATATAAGACACTAGAGTACTGCAGCTGCCAAAAAAGCCAACAGAGTCCTAGACTGCATTAACAGAGGGATAGAATCCAGAACACATGAAGGGTTAGTACCGCTTTACAATGCCTTGGTAAGATCACACTTGGAATACTGCATCCAGTTTTGGTCATCATGATATAAAAAGATGTTGAGACTCTAGAAAGAATACAGAGAAGAGCTACAAACATGATTAGAGGACTGGAGGCTAAAACATATAAAGAACAGTTGCTGGAATTGTGTATGTTTATTTTAATGAAAAGAAGGACTAGGGGTGAAATGATAGCAGTGTTCCAATATCTAAGGAACAGCCACGAAGAAGAGGAGATCAATCTGTTCTCCAAACCACTTGAAGGCAGGACAAGAAGCAATGGATGGAAACTAACCAAGGAGAGAAGCAACCCAAAACTAAGGAGAAATTTCCTGACAGTTAGAACAATTAATCAGTAGAATGACCTGCCTCCGGAGGCTATGAATGTTTTTAAGAGACTGGACAGCCATTTGTCTGAAATGGTATAGGATTTCGTGCCTGAGTAGGGGTTTGGACTAGAAGACCTCCAAGGTCCCTTCCAACTCTGTTATTTTGTTATTCAGTTAGGTTGTTGGCCTCTGTGTAAGGGTCTGCCTCAACTAGATCTCCCAAGAAAGCAGAACACTTGAAACAAACTTTGTCTCAAAAGGAACTTTTATTAGGGACTAGTGATAGCAGGGAAAAGAAAGTGAGGTCTGAGGAAAAAACCTGTGTAAGCAATATATCAAAAGCAATATTCATTACTCCTCCCCCCAGGGTCCCAGGGTCCATTTGAATCTCAGCCAATCCACAAGTGGTATATTGGTAACAGGCTCCTATGGCACAGGCTTCTTCAAAGTGTCTCTCGCTTTCATTTCCCTCTGGCTCCAAGCCAGAGATAAGATAGATGTTATTCGGCTGCATTCCTTCCCCTGGGGGCAAAGTGGCAAGACCATGCAAAACATCCCCCAAAGCATCCCCCCTCCCAACAGATTGGCAGGCCCCAAAAATGGTTATAAAAGCATGTGTATGATAGAAAGAGAAATAATCCATTTCTTTGGGGATTTGACACCCTGTTAGATTCTTTACTTGCATATATTTATTTACTTGTATACCATCTTTATTATTTTTACAAATAACACATAGCAACAAACATATCCAATACAACTTCCTCTTCCTATTTAGACTGCTTTGGTAAGAATCACTTTATATCTGAAAAATGAGACAACTGGAAGCCTTTAATCTATCTGTATGAAGGTTTATGTTTCTCTTGACATTTGATGTTCTACAAAGTAGTCTGTAGGTTTTGAATGTCACATCCTGAAACCTTTAATATCCAATGTAATGTTTAAATTATTAATCTATTCGTACATGAACAGATTAACCACATTTAATGTGTGCTAGAGAAATTGGGACTAAGAGACCCAACACATTACCTTTGCTACTGCAGATTGGATTATTTTCTGACTTTTCTAGTATTTTTTATTATTGCATGAATCAATCTGTGATGTACGTATTATTCAGTTAAAGCTAATCAATATTCTAAGTGTGTTTAGGGTTTAGCCTAAAACACTGTTGAAAAGCCAATGCTAAAAAAAAATAGCTTAAACCCAACATGGCTATCTGGGGAATTCTGGGAGTTGAAATCCATACATATTCATGTGGCCAAAGTTGAGAAATGGTGGGTTAGGATCTTGGATATTCAACCCTCCATGTTTGTATGTGATTTGACATGCATACCGAGTAAACATAATCAATGAAATAACATCAACAAGATACAATGATTTAAGTCTCTTTTTTGTTTTATCTTTTCTTACATTAGTGTGCAACTCAATTGGCACTAATCATTCTCATTGTTTCTGTGAACCTGATTATGGATGGTCTGCCAAGATCTGTAAAGCATATCCTGTCTGCCATAATACTACAACTGCAATGGGAAAGAGCTGCAACTGTATTGCGCAGCTTCCTCCTCAAAGGACCTTTTGTCAACTTCAGTCAGAAGGTAAGAGAAGGTGGAGAAATGATGATGAATGGTGGCTTATGGGCAACAGCAATTCATTCATGAGAAAACAACTTTTCATAGGTAATCTGCCAAAATGGAAGCTTAAATTATTTTCAATTCAGAAAATTCTGATTGAGTTTTACATGCTCTAGTACAGCAGCTCACAGCCTTTTCAGCCTACATTTTACATCATTGCTATTTGCCAATTCTTCACTTTCTGGAATCTGTCAAACATCATCTAAATAATGTTTGACTTCTAAAACCTATTCAATTAAACAAAATACTAGAATTTCAGATCAGAAATCTGATTCAGATCTTTAACTTCCTCCTATGATTTGCAAAATTTGAAAAGCTTCCTGCAATTTGCAACTGCATTGATTATATTTTTATTCCACTTAGCCCAAATCTCCAATGTGCGGTGACCTTGCACTTGCTTGCTGAGTTCTCTGCTGCATCTAATTGTATTGGTTTAGAATATTTTGATTTTGAAAATTGAGCGGGAAGCAAGCATGTAGCAAATCAAAGCATTGCTCTCAAGCATTACCTGTGTTTCTCATGGCTATGCTCCCAACATAGAAACAGGAGATATTCTTAGAAAATAAGAGGATTGGTGGCTACAACCTTCTGGTAAATAGGTCCTTTATGAATAGCCATGTCCACCACTGCAACCATTGTGGGGAGAGTGCCTGTGACAGTCTATCAACATTCTAAATATGTCCACTGATCCCCAAGCATGGCGACCTTAGCTTGGTCTCTCTTGCACACTAAAAGTTATCCTTTCACAAAAGAGCTCATTCTCTGACATTTCACATTACTTCTGCTCTGTTCTCATCTTCCATATTTACTAGTTATTTTCCATTTAATTTCTCATTTTAAACTTTTGTTATGTTACTGCTCCTACTCTGGTCCCAGGATTTTAATCTCTCAATTGTACGTGTTGTTCCATTTGCCAGATTTCAGATTATTATTCCCATCTCCTCTTCTCCATGTCCTCATGCAAGCTCCAGTAAAAGAATACGTAACTAAATTAGTACTGTATAAAATTTAAATGAATGGACTATTAAGAAGCATTTAGCCAAGGCTGAATTTTATGATTAAATGATGCTTTATTTTCAAATTTTTATTTCCACTAATAAGATTACTTCTCTCTCTTTTTTTACCACAGATATTCCTTCAGTGCTCATAACAAAAATGTCTGTCCAACTTGATATACCCTTTAAGAATGCTTTATGGGATTCATCCTCTGCATTGTTCAAAAAATACAAACACGATCTTGAAAAAGCAGTAAGTCTAGCTGGTTCTTCAACTAAAACTTGGCCAAGATATTTTAAAACTCTTATTATTTAGCTGAAGAGGATTTATTTTCAAGGTGTCTAGATATTTGAAGTGATTAAAACAAAGTCCCATTTTATTAATCTAGGTGTCATAAAACCACTAAGCTCAGGATAGTGCCAACAATGTGGGGTTTTGTAATCTCTTTAGTACCTCAGCTGTAAACTATTAACTGAAGCCACCCAAATAAGCTCTCCATAAGCCTTTCATATGACAGTTTTCACTCCATGTCCTCTTACAATCTGTTACAAAACAATTTGAAACTGACCTTGGATTATCTAAACTTCTGATGGCTCAGAAAAGGCAATAAGCCAATGTGTTCTCTTTCCAGATGACCAATAGGAGGATTAAAAATGTTTATTGAAATAGTCCCTGACCTGCCGCAGCTCCTGGGCAACCATATTGGCTTTCTCCCACAACACTCTTGGTTGTTGGGTATTTATTATTGCAAGTGTATACAACTATACTGAAAAGGGTCTCTAGTTGTCTATGGAGAGTTTCAATCGTCCAGATCATGGTTGTCCCAAGGGTGCTTTACAAGAGGCAACTAGACTTTCTTAGTTTTTTTCTGTGAAAATCAAGGAGCATCTCTTTTTTTGTAATATATTTTATTGATTTTTTAAACATAAATCACTTAATAATTGGTAAACAGTGTGTTGTCTGGGTTTACATTTGTAAAACAATCGCTAACAATTGATTTCAAAATCCATAATCCAAATAACGGTATATAAATCTAAATAAATAAATAAATAAATAATGGTTTTAGTTGATTTCCTCTTTCCCCCAAAATATCCTCTTTTGCAAACATTGAGTTAATACAATTCTTATTGTTTTGATAGATAACAATTAAATATATAGTTTTCCCCAATAGTGCTAAAAATAATAATCACATCAATATAATGTTTCTTTTCTATCCAATAATTCTGGTTGACTTATCATAGATCCTGTTACAGTCCTTATTTAATTCCCCCCCGCACACACAAAATTCTAAGTATTCTTATTGGTTAAGATAATTCTCAAAAATTATATTTTAAAATTTAAGTCTATTTTTCCATATGAACTATCTCAACACTTTTACATTTCTTAAAGTATAGATAAAACAGTAAAAAGAAAGAAAGGAGAGCAAGAGTAAAGAAACATAAAAATAACATACTACTTAAAATATATATCCCTCCTAAGCTAGTATACTGTATATATGTTTCCAAGATTTCTTATTCTTTTTAACCATAATTAAAAGTTTAATTTTAATCTTTAAATATTCCATTTAATACATCTAGTCATCTAGTCCTTTAACTCTTATTCAAAACATTTTATCCATTATAATTTTCTTAAATTCAATCACATTTAAATATCAAAAATATTTCCTTTATCTAAGCCATTTCAACTTTTTTATATTATTCATATCAAGAAATAAAATAAAAAAGGGGGAAAAGCATACTATATTATTTAAAGAATTCATCCCTTTTAGAATGACATATATCTTTAACCATATTCAAACAAATGTTACTTTTTAAAGTATTGTCTCTGGTAGATCCCATCATCTATTTTCTTGATTTCCACTTTGATCTTTTTCCTTTGCCCAGTATCTTTCTTAATCCATGTATTTTGCTGAGTCAAAAGGTTTTTCAATATGTTCATTAATGTTATTGTAGATATAAAAAGTAAATCAGATGAAGTGTCCAACTTTACTATTATTATTATGATTATTTTGCTGAATCAAAAGGGTTTCTGTATGTTCATAAATGTTGTAGATATAAAAAGTAAATCAGGAGAAGCGTCTTTGTACAGAACTTCTGCCTTTCCATGTTAGTTGAAAATCTTTTTCTTTTTCTCCGCTTCTCTTATCATTTCCTTTCTCTCCAATGTTTCTGACATCTCTACAGTCCATTTTGTCCAATCTGTTTTCTTGTCCTCAGATTTATTTTGTAGTCTTAAGGGACAAGTTGTTTTTTCCAATTCTTGTGAATTTTTTTCCACTAGGATTAAATCATGTTTGCTTGTTTTGTTAAGTTCCATCTTTAAGTCTCTGTTCTCAATTTTATATCCATTTATCTGTTTTATCTGCTCCTTCTCTATTGTTGTTTTCTGGGAATTTTTGTTGTAGAGTTAACTTGGAAATAAATTGGTATATATTTTCAGTTATTTTGGATTTCTTTGTGGTTTAAAATAATTGTTGTTTGAATTAGTTGCAGTATATTATATATCTCCTCCTGTGGAGTAATTATGTTTCTTAATATGTTCTTTCTACATGTCTCTGATCCATGATGGCCAAGAATTTGAGATTTTCTCTTTCTCTTTTCTCTGCAACTAGCTTTAGAGTCCCAATTAAATAGATATTTGTAATCCAAATAGTTCAAAAAAGTTTTTTTCCTGAAATTTATAATTCTCTTTGTATACAGCCCAGGTTATTGTCTCTTTTTTTCTCATAGCTGTTCTTTGTTGTTAAAGCTTTGAAGGTCATAAACACAGATTAGCTTTTCCCAGGTTTTGCCAAGTCTTATATTAAAGTCATAGCTGTCATAGTCTTCATGCACCACTAGGTGACAGCATTTATTTCTTTTTCAATTTCCAAAATGAACAATTATCTTTAGAATGAGAGTCTTAACCATTCAACAATTTTAGATTTATCCATATTTAAGTTTTAAATTTCAGATTTTATATTTATTTCACTTCCATATATTTTGATCCTCCATAAAAAGATTAATTCACTGTTTCTGTTAGTATAAGGGTGGGGCAGAAATCCCCCTCCTTCCCTTTCAGAGGTATTTTGCTTCTTGGACATCTTTTTCAGGAAATTAAATATAAAAGAGAAAAGAGAAGATCAAATTCCTCACTTAGTTTCAAGCATGCTGTTCACAGTTGTGCTGGTTAATGCTTTTGGACTCTGGTTGCAAGTAGCTTGGGCTGATCGATGAAGTACAGCCAGCCTTTCTCCTGTTGGGTTAGAAGAATTTTCCCAAGTTGAACGAAATGACCACCATTGTTCCAAAATCACTGGGGCACCCTTCTTTCTTTGCCGCCTCTCCAGGGCAACTTAGCCCCATTTAAGGTCCCCTGGCAGGGCAAAATTAGCCAGGTGTGTGTGGAGAATCTGCAAGCCCACAACCAGTCGTTACTGCATAAAACTGGAAGTTCTAAAATCAAGGAGCATCTTGAATGAGAAGTGAAATGTTTTCAAGGAAAAAAATTAAGTAAGCCCACATGCCTTTTGTGTGTAGTTGGGAATGGAGGTGATACTTTAAGTGGTCTATGAAGGATGTTGTATTTTTATGGGACTGATAGTATCAAAGTTACGAAAACAGCAACATCTTTTTTAATTGACACACCTATATAACAGAAAGAAAGAAATGATTGCTTGTATATGTGGATCCCAATTTCCTAATATGGAAGATAATACATACATATATTCAACTAGGGATTATTTTATTTATTTTTTATTTTAATTCCATTTATATCCTGCCCTTCTCCGAAGACTCAGGGCGGCTTGGTGAAAGAGTACAAGAAGCATTTCATACACAATATACAGCCTCTAATCTAATAAAAGAAAATATTTGTAGCTTAAAGTTGAAATGAGGGGTCCTTGGTGCTCTCTGAACTTGCTTGTTTTCTTGCAGATGTTTCATTACCCAAACTAGGTAACAGCATCAGTGCTAGTAGGGAGTGGGGTTTGCTCTCAGTTTATGTTCTAGTGGCTTGCCCCATCAGTGTTGGTGGGTCTTGGGGGTTCTTTGGTTGCATTATTTACTGTTAGCTTGTTTGGCAAGGAACTGCCAAAGACTGGGAACTATTAAGCCTGGGAAACTATTTATTTCATCTTGTTATGACAGGACTGAATGGACTTTCTCTGATTAAACTCTGGTTTTGAATTAAGATTCAGGTTAAATCAACCTTCTCTTATCTAATACCTTTCAGATGTTTTAGAACACTATTCCCCAACCTTTTCAGCTCAGTAGACCAGTGAAAGTGGTGGGGATGGGGGGGGAGAGGGGATTGTTTTGCATGCATGCTCTTGCCGCTTTCACAACTGAAGTTTCGCATATGCCCACCACTTCCATGGCCTGGTTCCAATTGGGCTATGCCCCAGCACTGAGCAGTGGACCAGGGGTTGGGGACCCCGGTTGTAGATAACAGTGTTCTTAATTGATAACCATGCTGATTGGTTATTATGGGCATTGTAATCCAATGTATCTCTTCATCCATTTTAGTAGGTTATTTCTATATTAGATTTGGCAAAGAATCCTTAGCCCATTAAGTCAGGACTGTGAAAATCATGACATTTATTTGATATTTCATGAAAGTATGTAGGATGTCTGTATTAGTAAGTGAAATAATGTGGCCTTAATAATACTCTGCAAAATATATTGCTTTTTTTCAGTTTACTGAGGGCTATTCAACTTTACCAGGTTTCATAAATGCAACAGTTACAGGATTCAGGTATGAAAACCTTTTTCTTTCACTTGAAAAGATTATAGGTAAAAATGATTTGTTTTGACTTCACATAATGATCCAACCGGTAAATGCTAAGCATAAAATGAAATCAGTTTTAAGTAGTGCAAACTTATAAGGCAGAGAAAAGCTTTTCAGCAGTAAAACCAGCAGAAAAACAAAATCTATAGATAATACAACTTATATAAGTGCAACCTACAGATAATGAAAGACATGTTTGTCATAATTAAAGATATTGTATTAGGAACAGGAAACCTCTTGGCATGGAAACCAGGTGGGTGACTTTGGGCTAATCACTGTGTCACCCCTAAATTAGGAACAAGATACTAACAAACCACTTTTTAAAAAATGTTGCCAAGAAAACTATACAGACCTGTCCATGTAAACATCTGGAGAGTCAAGACTCACTCAAAGAATCATAATAATTAACTGCACAGATAATTGAAAAAGCAAAATAAATTATATTGGCCATAATAAAAATCCTCAAATCCATTCTAGAACTGTATCTTTGTAGACCATGTTGCAATACCTATTCTAAATTCAAGACCTAGTTCCCACCATGATTACCCACCAAGAATTACTTTTTGGCTCCTATGAAATTTGTTTTCCTCAATCCTAATGCCAAATCTCCAACTAGCAAGGGATCCCTAAGGGCATTTTCATTATATTCTGAAGTGTCCAATAAGAAAAAAATACCTTTCTTCCAGTTTGAACTTTTCATCATTCTGATTGCATCACTAAAAATAGCATATAGAAACATAATATAGGTATACTGTAGTAGCTGAGTTTTATGGGGATAAATCTCTTCCATGCCCTGCAGAGAAACCTGCTTAGAGTTATAGACATCTGTCTCACAAGATTTACCAAACATTCTGCTCAAAGATACAGTACATGTCAAAAGCACAATGTATATCCAAGCAACCTTACACTGCAATAAGCCTTAGCTAGTAAGCCCCTCCAAATGTGTCAGGGATCAAGTCTGCCTGGGCCATCTGAGTCAGATAGTTTCTTCACTTGTCAACTGATGAAACTTCCTACCTCTTTCTATCCAAACTGGTCATGTTGTCAATCATTCTCTTAATTTTTCTGCATACTCAGAACTGCAGCGAGTGGAATCCGGGTTAGATAAAGTGCTGGCAGAGAGAGAGAAAAAGAAGCTGTCTTTCTCTCTCTTTATTTCTTACACAGACCAAATCTTTCTACCAACAGAGAGCACTTCCTGCTTTCCTTCTTCTGGCTTACCATACCCAGAGTTGGTGACTTCTAAGAGGGGGAGAAATAGGAACTGCAGGTTGAGGAAATGGATTAAAAAACTTCCTGGTCCTGGGTAAATCAGGCAGCAGGAAAGAGGAAAAAGGAGGGAAAGAAGTTTGTGTTGGAAATAGAAAAGAGTTGCCTTTCCCTCCATTTTCTTCTTTCCTGCTGCCTGATCTACCAAGGATCAGGAAGTTTTTTTAATCCATTTCCTCAATCTGTAGTTCCTATTTCCTCCCTCTTGCAGTTTAGCAATTTAACTTTGCCCGGCTTGCACTAGTTGCCCTGTCAGCGAATTGGTTGGTCTTTATTAGGCTAACAATTCCCAAAATATGGAAGTGTTCATTATTTGCTCTCTTCCATTCAATTATATCTGATTCTGGGAGACTGCCTAGACAAGTCCCTGCAGGTTTTTTGGCAAGGTTTTTTTAGAAGTGATTTGCCATTGCCAACTTCGTAGGCCTGAGAGAAAGTGATTGGCCCAAGGTCACCCGGCTGGCTTTATGGGTAAGACAGAACTCGAACTCTCAATCTCCTGGTTTCTATCCTGATGCCTTAGCCACTGCACCAGACTGGCTCTCAATTTTCCATTGAGTGTTATAAAAAGCAGACTGTAGGGTGAAGAAGATAATATGGACCAATAGTATGAAAATTTTGAAAGCTGTGCAGTACTTCAAGAGAAAGAAGCAAGGATCTTCCCCAAGTCTATGGTGTTTAAGGCCCCTTAAAAAGAAGCAAAGAAGCCACAATTACTTCTTTATTTTGGAAGGTATGAAATCCACTGTATTGGACCTGCCTGCATCCTTAATACACATTTTAAAGTGAAAAGACAATTAGAGACAGCACAGCTGGGAATAGTTTTACATGATGCATTGAAGTTTAAACAAGAAATAATAAAGCCAAAGCTGGTACTGTAGTTTTACATAATAAGGACACCAGCAAAGACCTGCAATTACTTATTTAATGTAAATAAATTATTTCCTTTAATGGAAAATCATGCTGTTGCACATACAAAATAAGGCATATCCATGTAGAAAGAATTAATGTTTGAAAGCCATTTCTTTTCCTTTTTAGTGATGCAGCAAATGTTATGTTAAATTGTGCAAATAACTTCATTGGGGTGGTAGAAATAAATAAAATTGCTCTAATCAGGACTGCAAACATTTCTCTTCACAATAGAAATGTAGAGATAAACATGCAAACACAATCGAAGCACTTAAAACAAAGCAGTGAATATTTTATTTTTTCTTTACAGTCCATTATACCAGTCTAGCAGTTAAGATACTTTGGATTACCCTCAGTAGTGGTTTTTTGGTGGGGGGAGGTTGACAGCATTTACTGGAAGAAACAAGCAAACAAACAATTGTCAAGAAGATTGGTGAGCCATCTGAAGTAGATTCTGGAGACCCAGGAAGATGGAAAATCTACTGCAGAAGCAGGAGTTCACCCTTGAATATCCCTTTGTCCTGTTAGCCATACACTGTCACTTTGGACTATAGTGCTTTTTGAGTGGATAAGGCAGAATCATCAAAGAGAATGGATGAGGCAACCCACATCTAGTTTTCTTTTCCTCCAGCTATCATGAAAATATAGCTTTAAAAGTCATTTTAAAAGGTAAAAGTAAAGGTTTTTCCTATCTAGTCATGTCTGACTAGGGAGACAGTGCTCATCTCTGTTTCCTAGCTCAGGGAACCAGAATTGTCCAAAGATGCTTCCGTGGTCATGTGGTCAGCATGACTATACACTGAAGTGCACTGAACACTGTTACTTCCCACCGAAGTGGTACCTATTTATCTACTCGCATTTGCATGCTTTAAAACTGCTACATTGGCAGGAAAACCATATTGTGTATCATTTATTACATAATGACCTTGAACTTACTGGACTTGATGTTCTTTTTACATAGGCCTGGAAGCATCATGGTTGGCTATGAAATAACCTCAGCAAGGCAGATCCCGCTTGAAAATGCACATCCCCAGATAGCTGCGCTCTTACATGATCCCTACCGGTTAGCATCTTCCACATTTGCAACAGAAATCATTGGTAACGTTTTTTATATTTCTCTTCTTAAAATGTGTGTTTCTGTTTGGGTGAATACAGTTGGTGTCCTAGGTGGCAAGAAAATGTTTTTAAAGCTTATCATAATTTTACAACCACAGGCCAGGCTATAGTAGTGAAGAATCAAACTTGAAGATTCAGCCATTACCACGGATTTGTGAAAAGGTGGCCATTGATTGGCACTGCTTTGCTTGAAAATGATGTTTCTATTCATTAAGCTAAATGATTGTTAATCACCTTGGAAAATGCCACATGCAAAATTCTCTCATCCCCTGAACCAGAACTCCATCGAACTGAAGACATCAATGTTTAAGGCAATTAGGATATTAGTTCCAATGTCTTAAGTTTGCTAGGTAGTTTCAGAAGATTTCCAAAGCATGTTCAGAAGAGTACAAAATAATACTATGAAGTAGCTGGCCATTATACTTGAGCAATACTTTGTATTATATGTGTTAGTTCACATATTTCTGTGAATTTTTGAAAATATATTTTTTGCATGCTGAAACTGTGTGTGTGAGAGAGAGAGAAAGAGAGAGAAAGATGTGCATACATGTATATGTATATGTGGCTAGTTGGATATTTAGAATGAAAGATTATATATTGAATTATAGGACCATGTACAGCTTCATTTTCAGTCCCAAAAGATACTTTGAAGTCTAGGAGAGTACAAATATAGCATCTGTGTGTTATACCTTAAAGCAGCTGTGTCTTTTCTTAGACTGAGCAGCAACAGTTAAATTGTACATATCACTAAATTATATATGGTGATAATAAAAATTTCACTTTCCACTAGTTTTGAAGAATTCTCTTTATGCCATGCTAGGTAATGTAAACATCTCTATTTCTCCTGAACACATTTTCGAGGGAGATACAGTAAAAATAACCTGCATGACAGAATACATTTCAAGAACCGTGACCTGGAGGTATAATGTCATCAAGCCTGACAGGCTTACCTTGACCGAAGAGGATAAAGAAGGACGCAAGATAGCAACTCTGACAATAACAGACATCAAGCTGAATGAAGCAGGTAATTCTAAATTCTAAATAGAAGAGTGCTGGAGCTGTTGTTTGTGTTGCAGTCAGAACCATTTCTTACAAACACCCCCACCAACACTAGTAGGGTAAGCCATTGAATATAAACAGGGAAGAAGCCCCATGGTCCCTAGCACTGGTAATATTTCCTAGTTAGGAAATAAAATGTCTGCAAGCAAACAATCAAGTTCAGAAGCACCAAGAACTTCACAATTCACCCCTGAGCTACAGATATTCTCATCTTATTAACAATCTATCCGGGAAACAAGGGAGCACTTGCCACATCATCAATGCTGTACAAATGCAGCAACAAATGGAAGATACAGCTAAATCCCAAAATTTGTGGTCCTTGCAGTCCATTGTTGGAACCAACAATGTCCCTTTTTAAGCTGGGTTTATTTGACAATAATATTTCTCATAGATCTAAAATGTGGACAAATATAACCAAACAAACTCATTCTAGTACACTGTCTGGGAAAACACACTGTCACAATCTCTAGGCAAAGTTACTCAAGTGTGGCACAAAATGTTACTGTCACTTGAACACTACTGAATATACTAAAAGATTGGATCAATGCTGGCAATACCATGGAAACTGTTCTGATGTATTCCCAATAATAAGCTTTTTTTTCCTGCTTCAGCAGGTTTCCCTCCATCAGTGGTGATATTAGCAGCAGGTCTTCTTCTGTGCTCAGAGCTTGAGTCAGAATATTAGCCCAAGCTGTGTGCTGAACTGAAATTCACAAATAGCAATGCAGTGCAGTATGTGTACTGGTCACTGTTCCAGGCATCCTTATTCTCCTCTAGTCATTTCCATTTCCAGAAGGATCTCCATTTTTTTTGTTTTTTTGCTACCAACCATCAGTCAGATTCCATGCCTCCAACCTTGGATCCTTTTTTCCCTTTCCCAAATATATTTTGCAATTCTGCAAACTTTGAAAGCTGCTGAGACTTTTGTCATATGGCATTGATTGTGTTGTGCTTGCAAAGGTCAGAAAACAGCAGTTTGGAGATAGAGCAAGGAAAAATGGATGGAGGTGGCCTTGGTGATGGTCTAGGGCATAGCTGAAGATTATTTTGTGAGTTTC